>NC_073696.1:42201883-42843554 GCF_029784165.1 Wyeomyia smithii
GGATGCAGCATTTCATGGGTTAAGACAATCGTGATAAAATCTGCTTAATTTAAGCTCGCGTAGATTTTCGCTATTAGATAAATTCAAAAATCTGAATTCAGATGAAACGACGAAGTCAGTTCCTTTATACAGTCCCAAGTTCGGCGAATAGTTCTGTTTTCCCTTTCGTTGTGTACGCCGTCATTTTTCCGGCTAGGGCTAGTGGCTGGGAAGGGAACTTTCCGCCAAGCTTAATTAAAGTTCATTTGAATACACAAGTTTTCCGTCGAAAGATTCCCCGACCCCTATTCCCGTAAGGGCCTTAGTTCTGATTGTATTTTTGTTCCTAGTTTCTCAAAAATTGTCTGATTTCCGTTTCAAACGTGGAGTGAGATGGAACGCTGAACTGCTTTCTCCGGCAGTTCTCCGCTTTAGAAGTACAACTTTCCATTTGCATAGACTTTTTTCTTCTGCCGCTTGCAAATTATTATCTTTTTTTGTCGCTGCATCTGAGTTCAGCAGCGAACTCTTTTCTTTATGTGGCGGGAATTTTAATGGCGCGCAGGTCGTACAGCGGGATGAAATGTTGCCAAAGAAAGGCGTTTAATTCCGCTTTACGCAAATAAATTACAAGATTCCTTCCGGTTTGGTTGAAGTCGCAAAAGTTGCGGCGCCGGTCGAATAAGGCGGAGGAGAAATAAAATAAAACTTAGGTGTTCTACAACGTACCTAGTTGGTAGGGCGGCAGAAAGTAAGTGTTTCGTTAATTACTGTGAGGTATTTTATTTTAAATATTGCAAATGAAATTTGACAGAATGTATTGTTTTTATTATGATCATCATTGTAACCTCTTGGTCACTTTTAATTTAAAAATTGAACATATCTTAGTTTCAATGGAAATGATCAAATAATTATACAACTCCTCCCCTGGTTAACAATCTCCTTATTCAACCGTACCAAAGTCTGGAACAAACTCACTCAAACTATTGTCTCATCTGCTTAAACGTCTGCAGCTCTCGAGAGTGCAGTCATGCATTTTCTGTATCCGTAAATTTCTTCAGTCTACCATCAAGTGCTTTTCTCTGTCCGCCAGGACTGACAGCGAGAGCGCACACAAAAAAAAAAAAAAAGAAAGCTCGCCAGGAAATGAAAGATTCGTTTAAGAATGCAAGAAGAAACAAAATACAAATCGTCAAGAGAACTTCTTAAAAACTCTTCCGAGACTGCAGCCAGGTGATAATGAAAGTAATTATTTTTAAACCACTGCAGACGTAATCCGGACTGGCTCTTGACGCGCTGCCGGTAAAACCCCTCCCGTGGTGGAGCTCGAGCGCCGCTATGATCCCTAATTAACCTTTAAATTGGCCCGGGCGCGAAACGATACTCATTATCCTAGGAATTAAAACAGGATTTTGTTTTGAGCCTGGCAAATCGTTGCGGAATGGTATGTAGGTAAGGTGCTTTTCTTGTCGGGAAGGAAATTTCGAAAGCTTCGAATTTTACGAATGCTATAATACTGAGCAGTGAATAGGAGATGGAGTTTTGAGACTGGCTCTGCTGATTAGGAAATCGATGGTATTAGTTTGCGTGAGTCCGAATTCAACAGTAACGAGTGAGTTTATTCATGAATCCAGTGTAATATGTTTGATTGAGCTCATTATGAGAATACATTTTTGTTTGCGTTTAATAAAATGGACTCTGATTATTTAAAATGAACCACAAAGTGAAGTAAAAACTGAACAAGTTGAATATTGGCGATACAGAAAAAAATAATTGCATGCTTAGTTAAACCTAATATATTAAAAGATGATATACAGTCAGGTATAATACTGAAACAGGTCACAAAATCATTTCCAATTGAAAATTGCAGTCGAGCTTTAGTGACGTTTTAAACCTTCACATTTGATTCAATTCGATTGCTTTGCAAGTTACATGACAAATAATAGAATGTTCTTGTATTGATTTTGACTACTGACAGGCATAAAGAAGACGTATTTTTTTTAGGTATTCAGTGGTTAAGATGGGGAGAGAAGGGATAGTTCAAATCACTGGTAATTTGTTTGACGTTCTTAATGGAGGCTGCACCATGAGTCTTTAGTTTCCACGTGTTCGTTAACGTTTTAACTGCTTGTATTAGATCGTAAAGCAGACCTTCCCACTCCACGAATAACTTTATGTGATTGATTCCAATTTAACCAAGTTTTTTTTGAGTTTTATCAAATGACTTGAGTCGGTGATAATTTTAAATAACAACTTGATGGAAAGGCAAGAAAGTCAATTGACACAGTCATCAGTTTCATTTGAAATGAACCGATGAACGCAAGGCGGAGAGGATAACATTGCACAGTGGAGAATCGCTTTTTTTTGTTAGCTGTTTCATAATATTTTTCCTATATTGCTATAACATTCAAGTTTCGAAATCCAAAATTTAGACGCAATATCATGAAATCTGAATTTTTTATGACTTTTCAAAGCTTGGCAAACTGACGTTTTTTGTCTTTTTTTTTTTGAAAAAGTACATTACTTTGAAACGCTCTGTAGCTTCAATGATAGGTTGGATTTTTTTGACGTCAAAGGAAAAGTTGTTGTAAATATTGTGCAAAACAAGCCCTTTTCATTAGATATTGTAAAATTTGGTTCTAGTGGGCCTGACACTGAAAAAAATTAAAAAAACGTGATTTTTTGTAGAAAAGTAGCTTAAAAGTTTAGTTGCCGCCGTTTGCCACGGTTGTGACTACATTCAAAACTGCGCAAATTATTTTAGTTTTTTTAGTTTTTATTTTTGAAGTTGAAATTTTATCCAGGATTAATTATAATCATAACCATGATACCCGATATGATATCGTACTCAATTCGTAAGGATAAAATATAAATTTGGGCAAAAATCACAAAATTTATCAATGAAAAGTTATAAAATAAGTGTTAAACAAGGAAACAGTAAACAAATCTTTATGAAAATTTAATTATATCAAACTTTTTCACAAATTTAAAACAATATTAAAAACATTCAGCCCTTTTCAATTTATGATCATGAAATTCGCTAAACTGATTTAAGTGTCAAATGCTAGCAGCAAATTCATACCATCAAACTCCGGCTAACAATAGCCCGTTTGAAGGTTGCTTTTGCTTCGCACTCGTTTGCATACAAAAGTAAAGCACACATTTTGCTTTATGAGAAAAAAAAACAAAGACAGTCGTCGCCCTCCGCATCTTTTCGTATTCATTTAGAACGTTGTGTCATTCCAGTGTCTTGGTTTTCAAATTCATGAATTCGTTGAATTTTATTATGGAGCCTCCAACTTCAGCGGCACCACCTAATTCAATGTCTAGTAAGTTGTCAATTCATGGTGTTATACATGTATTTAAATGTCCTCTTTCAACCATAGAAACCGGATTAGGAAGTTTACATATATATGAAACAATGAAACATCGAAAATTACTAGAAGAAATGAAAACTGCAGCGAAAGACATTCTTCCTGCTGATAAGTATAATGAACTTCATATTTTCTGGAAACAATTCAACACGAGATTTAAGCGATCACAGCTGAAGATGATGATGCTGATGATGATATTTTCAATTTGTAATTAGTTTGTATTACTTTTTACAACTACAACAGTTTTAGTTTATTAAAAATATATATATTTAGGCAAAATTTGTTCGAGGGGTCGTCCATAAATTACATTTTTTTTTCAATGGGAAGGACGCCCGGTGGCACTACTTGTGGTCAAAGATCATGTAATTCTATAAAAAAGGAAAAAAGTGCCAAAGAATATTAAAAATTGGATTTCGTGCTTTATGGACAACCCCAAACAAAAAATTGATGCCAAATTCGTGTTCAGCGCCCCGAAATTATGTCAATACTAAGTTTTTGTCGCATTTATCGACACTTTTTTTGCTTGGCCAGCCTTTGTATAGAGTCGCCCCACTGTGCATTGGTTTTCACAGGTTTTTCCATAAAGTCAAACTGGAAAAATATGAAAGATTATAGCTTTTTTGCTGTTCCTGTGAATTTTGATGCCCCTGGCCGCCTCTAAAGCGCGTTAAAAATCAGAAAATTGGCTCACCGGGCTCGTCGTTTTTCCATTTGCTTACAGGAAAACTTCAGTTAGGTCTCTGCAGACTTTACGCACATATGAGAAAGCTAGGCTCTAATATTCACGGAAACATTTGAAATGATTATAGCTTTATGTTTTTCTTAGTTACAGCTTCACAGCTATTTTACCTCACTTCTGTCAACCAATGTAATCTTACTGGCTTGACAGCAAAACTGTTGATTGTAATTCGATGAAAGTAGCAAAAAATGACATAAAAACGAAAATGTTTTATTTTCTACTATGTTTTCTATTTTTTTTCTGTACATATTTTTGAGTTTTTTTGGTCAAAACATAAAAAATCAAATAAATTAAAATGAAATTAGAAAACTATCGAAGCCAAATCAAACAAATTGAAACTTCCCTTAAATCCCCACACTGCACAGTGGTTCGCCCATAGGTCAAAAATAGAAAAAAAGTTTTTTTGTTTCCTGCTTATTATCGATTTAATGGATCGGTTATGTACCTGAGAATTCAGAAAAACTGTTTTTCTTGGCCTATTTTATGATCAGTTAACTTCTAAACACGAGATAAGGGAAGGTGACACTTGCAAAATCAGCTTAAATAGTACGTGTTTTATACATTGTGTATTTGTCCGCTTAGGAACAAATTCAGTCGCTTCATCTGTTTATTTTTATTATGAACCTTCAGAAAACAGGTATGTTTTGCTATTGCGATATTGTTTGGATAGGTATGTGCTTAACTGTTATCAAAATTAGTCGTGAGAGGGAACGTAGTAATAAAGTCAAAGAGCACCACTCATATTAAAATTTCATGTAAACTTTTAAATGTGTTCCGCGCGAGATACTATCATCAAATTACCACCAAACGAAAGGCTCAGGACTCAGGAAAGATTTGGTAAAGGTTCCATTTGCATATATTTGCAGGCAAGTCGATGACAAGCGGCTAAAGATGCTTACTTTTTCGCTTGACTTTTATGTTTTCTGTATAGTTTCTTAGAAGGGTTGTGGTACATTCAGCTCAAATTTACTAATTTGTTCTCAAACATTTGTCTATATTCGAATTTTGATATTTGGTGTTGAAATACGAGAGGTTTCTGAGACAATATCAAATTTGTTTGAGGTTTTTCCAATGATAGAAAAGTCAAACTTTGATCGCTTTGAGGGTTCACTTAACAAAACCCGATTGAGGTTAAATTTTGCATAGGATCTTTTTTCGAGAAGGCAAAACTTTTAAAACTGCCTCATTTCAAAATTCAACGATCAAACTTTTCCCTATATTCTATTGGCACCCTATTATGTATGCATGATAATGGAAATACCAGAAAATTGAAACAAGTTGGATGATAACAGGTTGTTATAGTCAAAACACACCTGATTCTGTCGATTTCAGAAGTTTTCAAGAGCAATATTGCACAAAAATGATTTATGGCCGCCCTTGCCATACAATTCGAACCACTGTGCACTGCATTGTAATTTCAATCTCGTTTGGTTATATGTTTTTAGATTCGAAGATGGAGTACTCAATTACTTCTATGACCAAAATCATGAGAACCAAAATTACCATGCATTGTCAAAATCGCTGAAATTACCAAAGTTGCCAAAATTACCAATACCATTTATTTACTCTTTCTTCCCTTTGAATTTCATAATGTTTACTTCTTCCTAGTCCCTTTTATATTACAACTGGGTAGAGATAAACTTAGTTGGAACCACTACAGGAAATAATAATTGGCGGTACTTAGCAGAAGAAACGAGTAAAAGAGTAAACATGAAAAAAAAATGGCGAAAAGCAAACCCAAAGGCACGAATAAATAATAAGCATACCTGTTATTCCTAATACTGGTATTACTAATTAGAAAAGTGCGAAATACAGCAGACGCCCGGGTAACATCACAATAGATCAACGTCGCAGTGGTCGCAGTAATAAGTCCATATAGGAGAAAAACATGGTTAAAACTAACGAAAAACAGAAAAAAAGGCCAAAAGTACGAACTTAACAAATTTACCAGAATTATCTATCTATCATAGAACTATCATATCTATCAAAATAACAAAATTTCTAAAATTAACAAACCAACGCAACAAAAATAAGAAATAACAAAATCATCAGAAATATGAAAACTATAAAAATTAACGGGGGAGAACTTTTTCAGGCTCTCTTACTCCACAACAACCACGCTCAGAACGAAATGAGAGTATGTATAAGAAAGCTCTTTTTCTCTCTCTCTTTTTATGTCAGTATGTCTTGTTTTGTTACTTGAAATTGTTGATTTCTCCCTTGTGTCCATGGACAGAAGCAACTTCGTGGAAACTCTATAGATGGATTTTAGAAAAGCTTAGACAGAAAAGTTATCCCAATTCTAATTTTCTAATTTTCAAACTCATAAAGTTAGGATTTGATTCAAGACTACTTAAATGGATTGAATCTTGTTTGACGAACAGGACACAAACGGTCAGGACACCTTTCTGTACCTGTTATAGTGACATCTGGAGTTCCACAAGGCACCCATTTAGGACCATTGATTTTCATCTTATTTGTTCATGATATTATGTTTGTGTTGAATCGTCTCAATGTTTTGATAGCTAAGCTGTATAGAAAAGTTCAGTTACCTTTTTAAAGACCCGTTCTATATAAAAGCTCTCTTTTTTGCATATTCATACTGTAGTGTTGTTTAATCGCTTTATCAAGACGTCCATTCCTATATAAACAATTTCGTAAAAAACACAGTTAACCTTTATGTACTGAGGAAACTAGGTTGGAATTCATTTTTGTATTGCTTCTGATGAATCGCATTGCATGCTTATAAATACAGATATACTTGAAAAAAGAAGAGAATTTGCTTCAATTCCTATGCTTCCACATGCTCATAACATAACAATCTACATGATAATGGGTTAGCTATTTGTGAAAGTTCCGCTTATGCGAGTTCAGCGTTTAGCGATTATCGAACTAAATTTGTCAGTTAACGAATTAGCGATAATCATCGCTAAATTCTTGGTTAGCGGTGCCCACCACACTGCTCATCAATGAAATACTCAACCATGCATTTGGTAATGTCAAATGCTCGTTATTCAACATCAGTCATGCGGTCGTGTCTTGGATACAACCCTCTTCTTTTTCAGTTGACAATCGTCAGGAGAGAGTGATGAAATTAACTTTCGCTTTCTACATGCGCGTAAAAAATTTCGATTTTCGAAACTGTTGTAATATAAGTGCAAATACAGGTATGTTCCGTTTTTGGCAACACGCTCCTCGATTTTCAGTTGCCAAAAATGGAACAATGCCAAAAACGGAACATTTTTTTTCTGAGCATATTTTTGCTTTTTTATCATTTTGAATATTGGTAAACAACATTTAAATATTAGTTAGACATTACATTCACCCTAAAGTGTCTTTAATTTTGTCTTACGAGTGAAAATTCAACTGATCACTTATGGCGCAACGAAGGATTAGTCCCATATATTCTTCTTCTTGTCCTGTTGCTAAAGTGTCATTGGGTATTATTGAGTGAAGTGCTCAATTACGGTTGAGAGAGGTAGCTTTGTGAAAAAACTTTTGTTATTATTCAATCTCTTCAAGTAATTTATAACCAAATGAATTAAACAGAATGTTCCACGGAACAGCGTCCAAAAAGAAGAAAGATAACATCGTGGAAAAACAGTGCTGTTTGTTCTTGTAGAATTTTTATCTTCAAAAAATTAAAATCGCTCAAAAGACCATCATTGATAATTTGTTATAAAATTTTGAGTAAAGCTAGTCGATTATCTTTATCTTAAGGAATATTATTCACCAAATAAAAAGTGAAGAAATATTTTTTTTTAATTTCGTGATTTATTGTTCGCAATGTTTCGCATAAATGTTGTTTTATTTCGAAATTGAGGAAATTTGGTTGTAACAAATATTTTATAGCTTACTTTTTTAATAATTTTTTTTTTCGAAAAACAGTACTTTCTTTGTCTTGTTCTACATTTTGTTAAGTAATTTATGTTTCTGAAGTTGGAGACAAAACTTTCATTATTCATATAAACATGAAGAAAACATGGGAATTATCTTTTGTTTACAATAAATTGCATGCGTTTGTTTTAAACATTTTTCATACTCTTGAATTATCTTTCTAAAAAACTAGTGTCTAAAAAAATCTGAGATGACCTTTTTTATTAAATCATTTTTTGGTTTTTCATTATTTAGATATATCGATATATGGAAAAGAGGTTCAAACTTCAGACCTTTTCAAATGATAGCCTGGATGATTTTTTTTTCGAGGCCTACACGCTCTCAAATTTTCATTAAATTCTAAAAGAACATTGCCAGTCTCTGGGTCGATTTGTCAAAAATGTGTCACTAGTAGAGAACTATGAGGATTAGTTTTGAGCCGCCAATCAGTAAAAGATTAGAGAGAATTAGAAAAAAAAATTGTGTTGCCAAAAACGGAACGTGCCAAAAAACGGAACATGCCAAAAACGGAACTTACCTGTATGTGAATGATTCATCCAGAAAATGTAATCTTTAGTCATCGAATCCAAAATCATGACTATCCTTGGTATATTGTGATTTGGGCATAGTAATGCATGATTTGCCCAAGGTGACTTTCTTGCGCGTACATAGAAAGCTCGCAAAACTTTTCCTCTATTTTAATTGCTTAGCAAATTTTGTCTCCTAGCTATCGCACATTGGTGAACCAGAAAATCAAGCAGTATTTTTGTTTTCTTCGTCTATTATCAAGCAGTATTTGATTTGACCCAATTGTAACCAGATACCCTCAGAAAACACCAAGATAAAATAATAATTTAACGACATAAAACAATTGTACGAAATTCTATAAATACTAATCAGCATTCGGATGAAATTCACTACAACTAAACCATAACGTCAGTATCATGATTCATAAATATGATCCGAATACCACTGCTAGATAAAACCCGAGTCGTTTTACGTTATCGCAACACATATCGCATCAACTCTGATCCAGCTGGACCTAATGGTCATATCAGCCCCAAGGCTTGCTTCCTACATTCGATTGTCATTAGATGGTTCAAAGATGACACTCGTGCCTCTAACCCACGATGCCACGCGCTCCAACTTTTAATGAAATAACCGTATACCAGTAATAATATTATTGAACCAATTTTCCCGAATTATTCCGAAGTGGAAAATTATATTTAACGATAATTGAAATAACTTATTTTAATCTTCTGGGAAATGTGTGGAGTGGGTAGATAAGCACAACCGGATGCTTCTCCTATGCTACGAGAGCCAAAGAGACCGGAGCTAACGAATGCACGCCCTCACTATCGCTCTGAGTATAGCAGTTCTGACAAAGAAAACGGAGAGATAGATGAATCCTGCCTGTCTGCCGTACCGCACCCGGTCCTGCAATCGGAAAGATGGTAACCGACTATATTCCACAGGCTTCTAAGATTTTGCTCCGTTACGGGAGTGTGCAGCTGATGTTATGACCCATACGATTCCACCCGGCCTTGCGTTCCCATCGCAAAACGGGAAGACGATACCGGTAATCGACTTGGGAGCACATGCACAAACAACTCAAAGAGCTGCCACTCTGACGGAGAAGCATCTCTTCTTCCGGTAAGCAAACCAGGTGGTCCTATACATGCATGTGCTGGACATCAATGCTCCTCTGTATACGCTTTGAAGAACAACATCTGGCTTCAATGGGGTTGAGGTAAGGTCGACGAGATGATCCAGTGGGAGGGTGTGTGTGTGGGTTAGTGGGTGATTTAACTTCACCCACGCGCTCGCCCAGCGACAACCGAAGTGCTGGTAGTTAGCTTATAATAAATGAGGTTGGGACGGGAAGCGATTCTTATCTGATTTGAGAAACATATGTCTTTATAAATCGGCTCGAACAGCAGTAAAACAATGCTCCCGTGAGAGAGAATCGTGCTGAAGAAACAGTGGGAATCAGTGGGTTTTTTTTATAGAGAAATACTACATTTTATTCTTGAGTTAGTTGTTAATAAATAAGAAGCGATCACGAATACTACTTTTAAAATGCTCATAGAGCAATTTAAAGACGTAATAGCCGGATAGTTATTAAGTGCCAAAAGGGAAAATGAATTCTCGAGTTAATGAGATCGATCCGTTTTCCAACGCTACGTATGGGTCAGCTACTGTTCAGTTTCAATACGGTGCAAAAACTGTGCACAGTCTAAATCCCGCCCAAAAGCAGTGTAATTTGTCAAGTTAAAACTCAACAAATAAATATTTGCACAGTTTTTTTTCCCAATTTACGAAACAGGATTTCAGGCGCACTTCGAATGCAGGCATACCATAAACGCGAAAACAATATCACACTCTCCCCATTCCACTGTTCATACTTTTCCAATAAAGTACAAATGATATAGTGCGCGAATGAGATTTATGCTCTTTCCAATTCCGAATCTGCCTGCGGGCTTTGTGCAATTGAAGTTGCCAAGCAAATAAGAGCCTTATATTTCAATTATTTTCAATAATCCACTAGTCATTATGATCCGTTTTCATGTGCTTTTTACTCCATCATCGTCACAAAATTTGACTGCATTTATGATCTGCGATATTTCTGTACCGATGCTGTTTGCATTGTAGCCGCGAGATAAATTGCAAACAGTCTCGATTTTGTGTGGACATGTATTGCAACATTATTTCAAGTTTCGTAAAATCGCTTCTCTCTTGTACGTTTGTCTAATCGCAGTTAGACTTCATTATCAGTTTAACAAGGCAAAATTGTTCCGATCGATTTTGTGGATTAACATCTTTTGAACTTGGATCGGCAGCTACATGTAATTGAATTACATTCTTTTTCCGTCCCAGAGGGCAGGCATTCATTGCGGTTCATCTTCTGGCTTCTTACATCGTATAGATTTCATCTTCATGATTTTTTTTCCTTCGCACTTTTAGTTTGGCTTTATCTATGAACCTCTTGTAACCACCGACGCTATTGGAAGGGATATCATCAACTTTTTTTTCTATCCACTTCCTTTTGAATGTACGAGAAAGCAGTGCGGAGAATCTTGCACAATGTACATGGCAACCTGCCAGCAATTCATGTATGCTCGCAGGCAGATAATATTCAATTAAAATGCACTACAGATTTTTTAAAGAAGAATTCTTAAAGGATACTTTAGAACAAATGTATTGCTATATTTGTTTGAATTCGATATCATTAATGGTAATTAAACAAAGACTTCGTAACTAACAAATGATCTAATATTAACCCTTTCCCTCTCCATCAAATGTCCAACTGATATACAGAAAAATTAATGTCACATACCTTGCATTTGAGAATCCACGTATACAAATTTGCACGGTAATTAAGTTTAAAATTCAATGATCTCGAAACACATTCACTACCATAGGACTCCTAAAAGTATCAAATTACAGGGTGTCACCGTGAAAGTGATGCACAAATTTGAGAGTTGATTTTCGCATTGGAAGGCCTTACTTACTTACTTACTTTTACGGCGACAGACCGATTATCGATCCAATGCCGAATCCAGAATACGTCGCCATGTCACTCGGTCTTGGGCTGCTATCCAACCTCCCCTAACACCTATTTCGCGGGCATCCTCGTCGACGCACACAACCAACGAGTGCGGGGCCTACCTCAAAATCGACGTTCTCGGATTTTCTGCATAATATAGTCTTCGCTGGTCGTTCTTCCGGCATTCTAATGCCCAGCCCACTGCAACCTGTCATGTTTCATCCGCTTAACTATATCCGTGGATTTGTACACCTGGTAGACTTCATGGTTCATGTGTATGCGCCAAACACCATTTTCTAGTTTGCCGCCAAGAATTGAAAGCAAAACCCTACGCTCAAAAACACCAAGAGCTCGCCGATCGGCCTCTTTCAACGTCTATGCTTCATGTCCGTAGAGGGCCAGGGGAAGAATTAGTGTTTTGTAGAGTGCAAGTTTAGTACGGGTTTGCAGATTACGGGACCTCAGGTGGTTACGCAATCCGAAGGCCCTGTTTGCAGCTGCTATTCGCCTTTTTATCTCACGGCTAACCTCGTCGTCACATGTCACTAATGTACTTCGGTAAATAAATTCGTCGACTACTTCAAACGTTTTCCCATCTAACACCACCTCAGCACCAACATCCGTCGGACTACCACGCTCTCTTTCAGTCACCATGTATTTCGTTTTGGCAAAGTTAATGATGAGCCCTACTCTCGCAGTTTTCCTCCTGAGAGGTCCTAAGGCCTCTTCAACTGCCCTACGGTTGATACCAATGATGTCGATATCATCCGCAAAACCTAGAAGCATGTGAGACTTCGCTTCTTTGCACACCGGCCATAATTCGCCATAACTCATTTCTCTTCACTGTTTCGTACGCTGCCCTGAAATCAATGATGGTGCGTCTGCAGGTTGAATCGCCCCCCTCGAAAACCACATTGGAAATCGCCAACAAAGGTCTTCGACAACGGCCTCAGTCTATGGAACAGAATACGGGAAAGAATTTTGTAAACGGTGTTGAAAAGGGTTATGCCACGATAATTACTACAGTCCAGGAGTTGGCCTTTCTTGTAGATTGGACATATGAGACCCTCAACCAGTCCTAGGGCAATTCTTCATCGGACCATACTTTCAGTATGATCCGGTGTAAAGCACGATACAGCTATTCGCTCCCGACTTTAAAAAGTTTGGCTGGGATGCCGTGCTTACCAGCTGCCTTGCAGTTCCTCAGTTCTTCTACTGTTTTCTTAACCTCGTCCATGGATGGTGGGTCCACAGCTTTGCCATCATTCTCAATCACCATCCTATTCCTTTCGACTACACTGTTTTCTTTACCATTCAACAGCACACTAAAGTGTTCCATCCAACGCCTGGTCACCTCCGTTTTATCGGTAACAGGTTCTGGTTCTGGCAGGTGCTGACACGAAGAAGCTTCTCGCATCGTGCCTAGGGAAGCAACCTTCCGTCTCCGCAAGAATTTGCTCTCAATGATGTCGTTTCTTCCGGCAATGGAGTCTTTTTTCAGCAGCTCTAGCTTCTCTTCCTACGCTCTGACGAGTCACAGCCGTGGCTAACACTTGAACTCTGGCGCGGTTCTTTTCATCTGTCGCTCGCTGGCACTCAGCGTCAAACCACTCATTGGACGTGGCTGTCGCAGATGTGTCCACAACTTCTTCCGCTGTGCTGCTGATTGCACTGAGGATATGCCTCCACTGTTTATTAAGGCTACCTCCAACTTGATCCTCGATCGCTCATCAACCTTCCGCAGGTACTCTGTAGCCATTTCTCCAGTTGATAGTCGCTGGACGTTCCACTGTATCCTCTTTGTCGCCCTGGATTTTAACACGTTGAACAACCGGGCGCGAGTCTTGGATACCACGAGATAATGATCCGAGTCAACGTTTGGTCCTCTAAACGACCTCATGCCTGTAACGTCTGAACAGTGTCGACCACCAATCAAAATATGGTCAATCTGAGAGCAATCCTCTCCATTTGGGTGTCTCCAGGTGATAATAAGTGCTACAGATAGCCATACTTCTGGCTGCAGCAAAATTGACAAGCCTCAAGCCCTTGTCGTTCGTAATAAAGTGGAGGCTTACTCTACCAATCACGGGGCGGAAGAAGTTCTCCTGCCCAACCTGCGCATTTGCATCCCCGATGACGATCTTGATGTCTTTATCGGGTTTATCGTAGTCGTTGTGTACACATTTATCAGGCTGTAGTTGGAAAATTTACCCTTAATTCTCAACAAGCATATACGGTCACTGATCGGCCTCCAATCATCTGTTTCTCTATGAGCACGGAAGCGACTCCCCTTTCTGCTTTCACGCCGCCACTGTAGTAGATGTGGACCTTAAATGAAGTGCCCGCAATAGGATCTACTGCCCGGAATTCGCAACCTCCACATTCACCTTCTGCAACTCTCTAGCCAGGATACCTGCACGTGCCGGTTCGAGTAAAGTCCTTACATTCCAAGTACCGAGTTTCCAATAATCGTTGTCCATTTTCGTTCGCCTAGGTCCATGCCGATTAATCTGTTTCGTGTTTATTAGGGTGGGGAATCGTTATATGGAAAAAACGAAACTTGATAGCAGAAAGCCAGAACCAAGTTTTTTTTTGTTCTATTTGGAGCCCCATACAATCCTAAAGTTATCGGAAGTGGATTGATTTAGTCTCCGCTTGGCGCATTGCATTTCAAATAATTTATATGGAGATTTGTATGGAAAAACCAACGTTTTTGCATTTTCCATTCTAAAGAGCTCAAAATGGTTTAAACCATAAGTTTCATGATATCAAACGGTAGGTTTTTTGATGCCTAACAACTTGGCCGAAGACACTGAAGAGGTAGAGTGTGCCAAAAAATACTAGAGCTGTTCAAAGTTGAGTATGTCGAAATTTATGTTGCAAATCATTTTTTCTGCCAACACTGCCAGTGTACCGGCGTTATTCAGATTTCCATCAGAAGTACCCTCTGAAACACGTTATAGATTCCACCTACGACTAGAATATTGACCTGACTTTGTTTGTTTGATCCAGCTGAGTGTATGAACTCGTTACAACAAGTTATTTCTGATGGGAATCCTACTGGCGCCGGTACATTGGTAATGTTGGCAGAAAACAAGATTTTCTGCATTTAAATCGACATACTCAACTTTGAACAGCTAAAGCTCTTCTTAGGGACATCCTAGCTCTTCAGTGCCTTTTGCAAAATTGTTAGGCATCTAAAATACTATACATTTACATAATGTGGTGCATTATTTGATCACTATTGAGCTCTCTAGAACGGTGAATGCAAAAAAGTTGGTTTTCCCATATAAAATTACATACAAATTTGAAATGCAATGCGCCAAGCGGAGACAAAACCAATCGACTTCCGGTATGTTTAGGGTTGTTTGGGGCCCCAAAAGGAACCAAAAAAACTTGGTTCTGGTAAATCGATTACTTTTCCCCATCTAGTATTTATATCTGGATTGTTCGTAGTATTTTACCTTCGGTATGCTGCCTTACTAGGGCTGCGATACCTTATCTCGCGACGGGGCTGCAGTCTAAAATAAATATAACTGGCGAGGCACCGCGTTTCGTAATTCTGCCGTTCGCTCCGGGTCAGACGCTGTTGTACGCCACCCTTAACCTGGAGATACAGCCGCGTACGCATTTTAAGGCCTACTCTGTTAATAAGCTGTGTTAGTTTTGATTGCGACACATACGTAGAGTTCACTTGTAAGTCATCAAGGCAGTGTTTCACATTTTCCAGAGAATGCGAAGGGACGTTATAGTTGTTTTCTCGCCTGTGAACAACTGCTCTCACGAAAAAAAATTAAGAGGATTGTTCATCGCATCATGACGGATAGCGACAAATGGATTCATTACAGCAAGCCGAAGCAAAGAAAAGATTGGGACAGCCCGGTCACGCGAATCAACCTGTTACTGCGTTTGGGATGTATTCTCATTGGCAATTCCTCCATTTCAGCGTTTCCGAAAGTTTTGGCCTTTTTTCACGTTGATAGTCTTTAACATCGTCTTTAAAGCGACGTAACCAAGCATGGCACATTATTTTACATAGAGTAATTTTTTTTAAACTTTTGATGCAGAATTTTGAATCGTACAATCACAAAAGTCAGAATTAAAAGTGATAAATTTAGTAGTAGCACTAAAATTTCAAGTTTTATTGGTTACCAAACTTACATAGTTGAAAATTAATACCTCTGAAATAGAGCGCAAACATTACTTACATCACAAGAAAAAATGGTATTGAATTTTTGGTATTTTTACTCTGAAGTCTTGTCCATGCTTATAAGCGTATAATAATGTTAATTTCTTTTATCGCCATTTCAAGACAGTTTTATTATTATTATTCTATTCGAGAAATCCTAGTTAATCAGTAGTAGTTTACTTGCGAGAGACGGCTTCCGACAAGGGGTAATGGTCGATTTTAACACTTCGATTTCTTGCCCTTAATTATGCTAGTTTTCCGTTTGAAATTTTAAATGCATTCTGACTTTCCAGTGTGGTAAAAAAACTCTACTTTTTGTGTTTCTGCTCTCTATGGTAAACTCTTTTTATTTTTGTAGTTTTTGAAAAAGATTTGTAAGGAGAAATGACAACTTTTTCAGCTTCGAAAAACCGTTTTTCACCTCAAAGACTCTAGGTTTAGTCGGTGCTCTCCACTATGCTCTCCAAAATCTTTTAAAAAGTTTGTTTCGAAGCAACATTTTTCTAATCACTCTTTGCTTAAGATTAACATCAAATTTTTAAACCCATGTTATTACTCATTGAAGGCACTTACAGTACTGGACAAAAAAAAAGTACGCACCTGTGATATGTTCAAACTTTCTTGATTTAGGTAGAATCTAAGGCAGATGGATAATCAAAGTGTTCTAACAAAAGACAGTACTGGAGGTGTACTTTCGAAAAATGTTAGATAAAGCGACATGAGAACGACATATAAACATAAAAGAGCTTATATTTGGAAATTGACATTTTTGTTGTGGACAAAATAAAGTACGCATTATAGTTCAGCGTTCAAACTGATTTTTCTTTATTTTAGTATTTAGTTTGGCCACCTTTAGCTTCAATCACGGATTGCAGCCGACTTGGCCTACTTTCAACGAGGTTTTTAATATGTTGGGAGTCGATATTTGTCCAAGATTTTTCCAAAGCTTCAAACAGTTTGTCGCGGTTGGTGATATCTCCCTTGTCGACATTTTGATCCAAAATCGACCGCAAATTTTCTATCGGATTTAAGTCCGGGCTTTGTCATGGCCATTCCAATAGCTTGATACGTGAAGCACGGAAATACTCAGTGGTTTTGTGGGCGGTATGCTCAGGATCATTGTCTTGTTGAAAAGTGAACTTCTTCTCTAAGCCAACCTTTCGCGCCGACTCTGTAGGATTTCTTTTTAAAATGCTGATGTAATAGTCTGCCGTCATTATGCCATCAATTTTCTCAATATTACCAACACCCGACCAAGCAAAGCACCCCCACACCATGATACTGCCACCTCCGTGCTTGACCGTCTTCTGAATATTTTTATCGGCAAGTTTCTCACCAGGTTTCGTCCAAACTCGTGCTCGTTGTTTGTGGCCAAAGGGTTTGAATTCACTTTCATCGCTCCAGATAACCTGTTTCCAGAACTCTATCGGCTTGTCGATGTATTTTTGAGCGAATGTGAGGCGTTTGATCCTGCAGAAATAAACCTCAGCCAAAAATGTATGCTGAATACGAAGTAAACAAACCTATTGACCTTTCGAATCAAAGGTCGTCGTTGGGCAAATCCACTCTTATAACCCATTTCCTGTAGTCTTCTGCGCACAGTTCGTTCAGAGATATTTAAATCAGCATTTTCACGAATCACTCGGCTGGTAGCGAAAGGGTTTTTTGCCACTTCTCGAGAAATTAGGCGATCATCGCTAGTTGTAGTTTTCCGCTTCCTTCCTCTACCGGTCCGATCGGCTACGCTTCCCAGTTCTCCATGCTTTTTGCATATTTTTCGTGCTCCTGCTTCACTTAAATCGTATTTTCGAGCAATTTCTCTATAAGAAAGACCTTCCTGACGGTTGTTAACTATAAGTTTACGAATATCTACGGAAATTTGCTTTTTCCCCATCTTATCCGATTGTACCGCGCACTAATAATGATAAACAAATAATCAAACACATTGTTTCGACGTTTCTCTGCAGCAATAGGAATCTTATTGGACTTACGAGGAGTAGGACACAATAAAAAATAAATTATCTGAGCTGAGAAATAGTAAACTGATGATGATATTAAGAGTACGTACTTTATTTTGACCAAGCGAAAATAGAGCTTAATTACAATTATGCTGAAGTGTGAATTTAATATGCAATTCTTTGACAAAATTATTATACCAATCGTTAGTATATTAGAAATACTACAACTTATCCGAATTCATCGAGTTCATATACCTTATATTAAAAAAGATACAGGGAGTTCAACATTAGGATAGTGGGTGCGTACTTCTTTTTGTTTAGTACTGTACGTGGGATTCCATACCATCATCCTTTTTTATTGTTTTCATCCTATCTTACGAAAACGGTGACATTCCCTCCTTAACTGCAATTTGATGTGAAATATTCTTGAAAGGCTATGTAAATCAAAATTCAAAAAACGACGTTTTTGTCCGCTTCTTCAATCTAGTATCACTTAATGGGAAAAATCTAAGCGAAAGCTGAGGATTATCCCGGACTCCACTGCAGAAAAAACCGCAAACAGTGTAACCATGTTTGGACAACCAGCGTTTTTTTTTTCACTGAAACTCGATAGCCAAAACGATGATCCAGTGCGCAAAGGGCGCTCGCTATGGACAAGTGCAAAAGTAAATATAATCCAATTTAATGAATAATGCATAAATCGTGCTGACTAAAAGCGATTTTTCTTCTTCCCCCTCGAAACATCGGTACCATTTCATTCATTTCCCACCCGCTCCACGATTTTTTTTTTCTTTTGCTTTCCTTGATGTATGGTTCCAAATCAAATAAAATGTAATAGGGGATACCCCACTGGCATAATTTCGTATCGGGCCGCATCGCACCGGGCGTTCACGAAACTGTGTATTGTGTATCTGCCGGCTCGGAATTCTTGGCGCGTCCCGTTATCGTCACCGTAGTAGCAGCGTTCGCCACTGGTGGAAAGTCCGCCCCGCTGCGTAGAAACCACCACCGCCGGCCACTGGAAGAGTGGTTTTGTCTTTGCGCTCGACCCTATTGCTTATAGTGCTTGCTGTTCGATGGTGTTATTCTCCTGCTTGTGGATGCGTGTCACTCGAATTCCGGCGGGGGATTGGTATGCTTGTGTTTGCGCTGTTTAGGCTTGTACGGCGGCGGGAAGCAATAAACATATTCTAACTACATAGTGGAAAATTCCTGCTAAGTAATTCATGTTTTTCTGTATTATTTCGTCGGAGGAAATGGAAATAAAAACTTGACTTGGAAGACTAATCACATGGTAGCAAGTAAATTTGTCGCAAAACTTATTTCTCAACAATGGTAATGAAAAATATATTTTCTATTTGTACAACAAAAACAAAAAATTTTCTGTGGCAATAATGGTTCTATACGGTAAAGCATTATCAGTTATTGCTTAAACTCGGTTCGAATAATCCATTGCTCGAGTGGTTGGATAGAAGAGCAGGATTATCCTGTATTGCAAAAATACCGACTGTAACGATAACGAAGGATTAAATCGTATCAAACAACTTTGCGGTATTACTACCAACAGAAAGATCACAAAGTAAATTTAATCTTGCAACACCAGGTTTTTGTTTCAGCACACATAATGCTGCACTAAAACTTCCTTTTACTTGCTCTCTTTCTCTGTTTCAGACACCTACACGCACATACCGCAGCCGTCATCTGATATGTGGCTTACTTTTTATCAAAACCATGTTGAAATGTAGTAACACGATATAGTTTCTCCGTAGCAGATTTTTTTTCATCTTCCTTCAGTAATAGCAGCAAAAAACTGAATAGAATTGCATGTCTGTACAAGACAGCCAAAATGAACCGGATCCTCTTATGATATCCAACAAGTGAAGTTGTGGATTTAAATGCCGTAACCATGAAACCATGCAGCTCTCCGGGCATGAAATGAACACCAAAAATTACGCAGAATGAAAAATTTCAGCAGTAATTTTATTATTACATTTCCAATTAATATTTTCAGCATTTTGCTGGAATAGGATTTGTTACGTACTGTGTAACCGCTTTATTTGATTTCCCGATGATCAAATAAATTTCCTTCCAGCGATATTCTGCTACGAGGAAGAAGCATAAAAGCTTATTCATGGTTACAAGCGACGACGCTACACGCCAAAATCATCAACAAGATGAATCGATTTCTACTGCCAGGCCCCAGCAGCATGACCCCTTCCCGAACATCCACCACAAAAAAGCTGGTTCGGTTCGGAACAAATGGAGACTATCCTCCTCTGAAGTGATACGAACGAAGGCAAGCGCATGGCTGCGGCCTGTGTCATTAATCATTCCGGAATATTGTTTTCGCATTAAGAGATCTCGTCAGAACTGCTAAACAGGCAAACCGGCAACATCCTTGAAAGTCTTTGAGATAGACAACTCACGCAAAATGATAAGTATCACTGCTGCTGCTCACGGGCATACGTGCCCAGGCCCCTCCCGAAAGGGAACGAAAAGTTGCAATGTTAGCAACGGTTGGTGTTCTAAGCCGACCGTTCGAAGTGGCCACCAGACTAAGTCCGGCTACGTTCACCGACTTCGAGCTCTGCTCCATGCAGTCAGAGTACAGATCCGGTAAAGCTTTTCATTCTTTTTCATCCCACTAAACCATGGGCTGTGGAGATAAACTGACACAGCGAAAGAGTTATGTTTCTAGGACACGCACTAATCAGTATCATTCACTGCTTTGATGTTTCAATAGCCAACATAAAAGCTTTTTTTTCAGTTCAACTTCCGCGCCACAGCAATTGAAGGAGCAAACGTTTCCCGTAGCCCGTATACTGAAGCAACTGCGTTCAAGAGGGGTCATGGGATAATACAAAAATAACTAATGAAGGAGGTAGAGTTCGTACAAGTGAAAGTGTGAACACGGTAAGATTTATTTTTTCAATTTTTTTATATTAGGCGGTTGTTTTGTTAAAAATCAATTCGTTTCCTATAATATTTTATAATACGATTATAATCTTGGATTTCAAAATGGCATGTGAAATTAATTTCTGAATGACGCTCAGAGGCCTGAAATTGTCTCCAAATGCCATTTAGAAATCCAATATGGCGACATCCGGATTCTGTAAAACAACCTATAGTGACCAAATTCCACCCAATATAAGTATCTCCGAAACTAGCATGATACACAGCAGCTTGAATCAACCTCAGACACCACTTTGAATTTTAAGATTGCGACTTCTGGTTCCTGGGAAACAGCCGAAAATGACCGAATAACACCTAATATGGGTGTTTCTTCAACCGAAATTACGCCCAAGGGCCAGAAATTGTCTTCAAATTCCATTTTCAAATCCTTCCGGTATGTTAAAAACAGCTAAAAATAACCAAATACCATCCAATATGGGTATTTCCGGTGTCAGATTGATGCCAGAAAAATAGCTGAAAATGACCGAATACCACCCAGTACGAATATATTCAGAATAAAGGTGATGTACACAAGCCGAAAGTCGAGGATGTTGTCATTCCGATAAAAGCAATCATTTCAGTGAATTTGGAATGTCTAAAATTATTTAAATAAACACAAAAAGGGCCGGACCAAGTTTGCTGGGTCAGCTAGTTTTTAAATAAAAATTTATACGATTTTCAAGGATAAATTTTTTCTAACCCTTGTCATTACCGAAAGATTATGGTCTCAGAAGCAAAAAACGTGAAACCACGTTAAACAAAAAAAAATTTTGGTGCAGAAACTTTTCTCTTCGGTTTTGTTTTCCGATATATTCTATTGGCAACTTTTATCTAACTCTTGCCATTACCGTACTTGCAGGAGGACACAAAAAATTTCGTTTGAAAAACGTTTTTCCTTAAGATATTGCTAAGCGTTGCTGCTATCTACTACTAAGTTGGGACCGTTCTTATCACCATCCATTAGTTAAATGATTGGTTTGAACAGAAGCTGGCTATTATATAGCCCAAGAGTTCATTACCGTTTAACTAGGTATAATATTCTGTCGACCGTTCTGAAGAAAGCACGTATTAGGCCACCAAAAAGATCTATTGGAATCGGTGAGAGGCTTGACAATTAGAAACTGACTGAATTTTACCAACTCAGTGTGACGCTCTGGATGTGGTCCGGTTTTTCAATTTGTTCTCCTACATAAGTTAGTGTAAGATGTAATTCTACGTCAAAAATTTGACGGCCGACAGATTTCGATTGCCAACACTCCTGTTTGCGTATTGCCAAAAAAACGGTAACTTTTCACTGAAGGAATTGCTGGTAAATGACTACCGCTACCCCACAAAGATAGCTTGTTCAGGTATCAGGTAGGTCGGCTAAAAAGCCATGGCTTATAACGGCACGTTCCCCTCACATGTGGAGGATTTGTGCCTACAAGCGGTTGGAAACTGCATGAGTAATCAAGTGGACAACTATCGTAACGCTCATGATATGTTCCGTATTTTGAATTTGTATCCCTAAATATGTTGGCGTGAGATGGAGTTTTATTGTTAGTACAGATAAAGTTTTAAAAGAAATATGTGAAGTTGCTAAGGGCACTAACGCCTATACACCTATAAAGTTTCATTGAATTCTGAGAGGGTGGTGCCAACACATGATCGAGTGAGCGCCGAATTGTTCATACGCCTTTTCTCAAAATTAGTCGACGTTGTATCATTCGATTGTTTCTATGGTCACTAGAAGCCCTGGTGGAATTTGTTTCGGAAGGACCATTTTGTGGGCATATCGCTATAACACCCAAAACCATAAAAATGGCTGTGGAAGTAATTTTATGTACTTTGAACCAACCAATTATTGTAAACTATTGTTCAAATACTCATAAAATTCCTCAATTTCGGAAAATATCCCCGAAAAACCGGATTTCCAGCAATGAGAGAATTCTTCCGAGACTCGCTGATTCAGGTTTCAATGCAGAGAACAAACTAAATCTTTTAGTGCTGAAATTATGGAAATCGGATGAAAATTGTCAAAGTTATAAGAATTTTGATTTGTGCATACTTTAGTCTTTTTTCTAAGAGTTATTTTTGACAACTTTTCTATTTCTTTTGTCTGCCTTGGATTTGAAAATTAAGTCTGGGGTCGATTGTGGGCATCTGCGCATCATTTACGTTGTTTTCTGGTTAAAGTATGTGTTTTATTTGTATTCCCTGCCCACTTCCCGAATAGAAAGGGGTAACAAACCATCATTGGAACTCATTTTTCAAAACACCACATTGTAATTTTGTTTCCATTTGCTCTATTATCGATTTATTTTTTCTCTCGATTTATGCAAAATTCTATGTTTTACTTGTATGGGATCCCTCAGTAATTTTCATGTCTACAAAGAACAGATTCGGATCCGGAAACAGCAATCAGACCCGCACGATACTCTCAAGGCCCGATGGAAACAACCCAATATGCCAGTCCGTAATATCTTGGCCCAGCAGCGGAACAAATTTAATATGCTGCTTACCTATGGCAATGAAAATCATCAAACAGCAAACCTGTGCTTTTAATGCAAAATATTCTAGCTTTAAGTTAGATTTAGTTTCAGCTCGTAGTCGGCAGCGAGGAAAAAAAAATTGCTTTTAGTTATTTAGATACTTTAGAAAGTAAGCTACCAGATATAATTGGCGCCGTTAAACATTGAATTGTATTTGTGCCGTGTCAAATAAACTATAGATGAAGAAAAAAAAAAGAACAGATTGACGCTTGAAATGTTTCGGACACAGAATCTGTGTTCTGGCCACACTGGTTATGTTTCAGCCGCGTTGCTGCATGCTTGAATACCAAGAAATGTCATTGGGTTAAGGCGTAGAAATGACAGAAAGAAAAGTGTTGGAGCATAGAAGCATAGAAAAATTGTAAACAAACAGATACTGTAAAAGCAGGAAGGTAAAAAGAGATTCTGGCGTGGTTAAAGATAGAATTTACGGGAGATTAGTAGAAAATTTGATAGTAAAAGTGAAGTTCGGAAAGATAGATCAGTTGGAAGTGAAAGATAGTGTTGCAGTAAGCGAATAAAGATGCGAGAAGTGATACCGATACCTAATTGTATTTTATATACAGTCGTTGGTAATAATTCAGGCAGTTTAAGGTTGGGGAAATCGCATGCAAGGAAAAACTAGATTTGTAAGCTAAATTTATTTGTTACAATTCACCGATTAAATAAAACTAATTCTAGTTGAAGCTGTTTAAAGTGAAACTGCTGTTCAAAACTGTTTTTACTTGTCTTGGCCGAAAACGTGAAACCCAACAAACTTCAAAAATCTAGTTCGGAGAACATAACCTGTGAGAATGCGCTCATCACTTTCCAAAGACGAGAGGTGTCTGTTTTGCCGGAAAACGGAGCATGAATCTGTCGATATCGACTGGGTCCAATGTCCGGAGTGCAGAAAATGGGCACATATTTTTTGCGCAGGTGTGGATCAGGAGGTAGCCAATACGGATTGGTACTGTCCGCGATGCGATAGATCTGCTGATCAACCGTTGAAGGTACCGAAGGCAGGTAAGAAGCGTGCTAAGAAATCTGGCTCGAAGAGCGATGCAGGATCCGAGCAAGGGACTGGTTTCGTCATAGGTTCGACTGAGCAGCAGTCGGAAGAGAAACAGCGAATGAGGCAGGATTTTGCGAAGCAGATTGAGGTCCGGAAGATACAGCTCGCTAGAAAGAAGGCTTTTTACGAAGAACAAATGCAGCAAGAACGGGAAATGCGCGGACAGGAGCTTCAATTCCAACGAGAAATGGAAAGCAGGAGTTAGAGCACGAGCAAAAAATGTTGGAATGCCAACTGGCTGCGGAACGAAATTTCGTTAAAAGGCGGGATACGATTCGGAAGCAGTTAGAATGTAGTATTCAGCGAGTCAACGCTTTGAAAAAGCAAGAGGACGCGGTTGGGAGAAAAAGCGATGGTGCTCTGGATGCAAAATCGAAGTCGAAGGTAAACCATTGGTTGCAAGAGCAAAGAAAATTTGGTGCGGGATCGGTAGCAAAAGACTATCGCGGTGCTATACCGAAAGGCGAATCACGACGAAGTGAAACGGAGACGCAGCGATCGAATACATCCGGAATCGGAGGTGGCGAAATTGAGGACAGCGGAGATGCAGAGAGCATTGACAGTGACGTTTTCGAGGAGCCTAAAAACAGCGTTTACGACAGTGTGCGCAGTAAGGCAGTCGAAAATGGGCCGGGGCGCTGTGTTAACAGGATTTCGAGAGACCAGTTGGCCGCTCGAAAAGCGGTATCTCATAATCTGCCAAAGTTCAGGGGAGAACCGGAAGTGTGGCCGCTTTTTATAAGCAGTTTCGAGTACACGACGACGGCTTGCGGATTCTCGAATTTGGAAAATTTGAAGAGATTGCAGGATTGTTTGATGGGAGACGCGCTTGAAGCTGTAAGGAGTCGGCTAGTGATACCGGATTCTGTACCGGAAGTGATCCAAGATCTTAGGAACCTCTTTGGGAAACCAGAGAAGCTGCTCAAGACCCTGTTGGCGAAGATAAGAAATGCACCGGCACCGAGAGCGGATCGCTTGGAAACATTTATCAACTTCGGGATTACTGTAAAGCAGCTGTGCGATCATCTCGAGGCTGCTCGCTTGATTGAACACCTTAACAACCCGATGCTGGTATCGGAGTTAGTCGATAAGCTGCCGCCAAGTTACAAGCTGGATTGGGTCCGGTATAAGCGGAACAAGGTAGACAGTCCACTTCGTATGTTCACGAACTTTACGAACGAGATCGTGTCTGACGTGTCCGAGGTTACGGAGTTTGCCATGCTGTCGGTGAACGATCATGCGCGGTCTAGTAGAGGTAATCCAAAGATGAAGGAGTTTGTGCACATGCACGATTCAGAGGAGCGTAATGACGGTTAGAAGAATGACATAGTAGGAAAGGTATGTTGGATCTGTAAACGGCCAGATCATCTGATCAAGTCATGCGAAAGGTTCAGACGAATGAATGTGGGGGAGCGGCTGAGGGAAATTGAGAGGCAGAAGCTATGTGGGCTATGCCTTAATAAACACGCTAATGGGCGATGTGTGTCGAAGTCTCGGTGCACGATTCGGAATTGTCAGCGCAACCATCATCCACTGTTGCATCGAGTCGAAGAATCGGTTCAGTTGCAGAAGGCGGAATGTAATGCGATGAAGAATGCTGATAATGCGGTGATCTTTCGGATGATGCAGATAACTCTTTACTACGGAAATCGGCAGTTTGATACGTTGGCGTTTCTTGACGAAGGCTCGTCAACTACGTTGGTGGATGATTCGGTAGCCAAGCAGTTGAGAGCGGAGGGTATGCTAGAGCCCCTGATCGTCACTTGGACGGGCAACATCAACCGTTACGAGAACAGGTCCAGGAGGGTGGAATTAATGATATCCGCGAAAGGCTCGAAGGAGAAGTTCCCGTTGTTCAATACTAGGATGGTTTCGGAGTTGCAGTTGCCAAAGCAAAACGTACGGCTTGCGGAAGTGGCGAAACGGTATCAGCATTTGGCTGAAGTACCAACTAAGGATTATCCGTCGGAGCTGCCCAAGATTCTTATAGGTTTAGACAACCTATATCTATTCGCGCCATTGGAGTCGCGCATCGGTAGACCAAGTGAACCTAACGCAGTACGGTCGAGGCTCGGCTGGACGATTTATGGGTCGGAAAAACGTAAGACCAGTGTCCACACATATCTGAATCTGCATTCAGTGGCACGAGTGAGCAACCAAGAGCTGCACGACCTTATTCGGAAACAATATGAGATGGATGAGACAGCGGTTACACCGTTCACCGCGCCGGAACCGGTCGACGAGAAACGTGCTCGAGAAATTCTCGAAACGACAACGAGGAGGGTGGGCGATCGTTTCGAAACAGGGTTACTGTGGCGAAAAGATGAGCGATGGTTTCCTGACAGCTATCCGATGGCTGTGCGGAGAATGAGGGCACTCGAACGAAAACTGGAGAAGGATCCAGCGTTGAAACAGAACGTCTGCCAGCAGATTGTGGACTACCAAAAGAAGGGCTACGCTCATAAAATAACTGCAGAAGAGATCATAGAAACTCCTAGCTCGACGGTGTGGTACCTACCGATGAACGTGGTGATAAATCCGCGGAAACCTGGTAAAGTACGCCTGGTTTGGGATGCACTTCCCAAAGTCGTTTGCGGGTTCCGACAAGGTC
Organism: Wyeomyia smithii; assembly: GCF_029784165.1. Classification (NCBI taxonomy): domain Eukaryota; kingdom Metazoa; phylum Arthropoda; class Insecta; order Diptera; family Culicidae; genus Wyeomyia; species Wyeomyia smithii. Next base: position 42,228,694 of record NC_073696.1, read on the forward strand.
CAGTGGCTTTCGGAGGGGACATCCAGGAGATGTATCACCAGTTAAAGATCCGGACTGAAGATAAGCAAGCGCTGCGTTTCATGTTTGGCAGTGACTCAACTGGAGCACCGCAAGTATATGTGATGGACGTGGCAACTTTCGGTGCAACGTGTTCGCCATATTCAGCGCAGTTCGTTAAAAATCTAAATGCGAAACAGTTCGAAAAAGAGTTCCCGGAAGCAGCGGTAGCTATAATAGAGAAGCACTACGTGGATGACTACTACTACAGTGTAGATACCGTCGAGGAGGCAGTCGAACGGGCAAGGCAAGTGCAATATATTCACTCGAAGGGAGGATTTCACTTACGAAACTGGGTGTCGAATTCGGAGGAGAGAATCGGCGAACGTAGTGCAGACACAGCAGTGCATTTCAGTCGAGACAAAGGCACGGATACGAGCGTGTTCTAGGGATCGTTCGGGAACCGGTGGATGATAGTTTTTGTTTCGCTACCGCTTCAAAGACGGATTTCCTCAGAATCCTCATTGGCGTGGAACATGCGACGAAGCGGGCGGTTCTCAGCTTTGTGATGGCTCAATTTGATCCCATGGGATTCCTCACACCGATTACCGTATGTGGAAAAATGTTGGTCCAGGATCTTTGGAGAAATGGCTGTGAATGGGATGCTAGGATCGATGAAGTATCGTTCCAGAAATGGCTGCGCTGGATACAGATGATGCGAAACGTTGGGTCGTTCAAGCTGCCAATGAGTTATTTTGGAGGTGCAAAGTCTAACGAAATAACGAATCTGCAGTTGCACGTATTCGCTGATGCTAGCGAGACAGCGTACGGGTGTGTAGCGTATTTCAGGGCGATCGTGCAAGGAGAAGTAAGGTGTGCGTTGGTCATGAGCCGATCTAAGGTGGCACCACTGAAGCAGATCTCGATCCCTCGACTAGAGCTTCTGGCTGCTGTTTTGGGAGCACGGTTGTCGCGGGCTGTGCTCGAGAACCACAACATCGTTATTGGGAAAATTGTTTACTGGATCGACGCGAGCGTAGTGCTATCGTGGATTCGATCCGATCAGCGAAGGTACAGACAGTTCGTGGGGTTCCGGATTGGCGAGATTCTTACTCTGACGAGGTTAACCGATTGGCGCTGGGTACCGACCAGAGTTAACGTTGCAGACCAGCTTACGAAGTGGGGCAAGGATCCGGATATGCATCCTAACAGTTCATGGGTTCGCGGACCAGCGTTTTTGTACCAAAGTGAAGAAGGGTGGCCGAAAAGAGATCTGCCGCCGGCAAACACGACAGAGGAACTGAGAATCCATCTATTGCTGCATGAGGTGAAAGGATCGGATGTTCTCGTGGATCCTGGCCGCTTCTCTAAATGGACGGTGTTAGTACGAACTATGGCGTGCGTACTTCGTTTCGTATCGAATTGTAAAAGAAATGTTGCCGGGTTGCCGATTGAGGTACTGCGTGCAACGAACAAGCAGGCGAAGGTACTTAAGTTAAGAAAAGGCGCGTCGATCAGGCGGCCGCTTCAGCAAAGCGAGTACCAACAAGCGGAACTATTTTTGTTGAAAATGACGCAGGTGGAAAACTTTATCGATGGACTGACGGTACTGAAACGAAACAGGGATCGTCCGACTGATCAGTGGATAACCATCGAAAGGTCTAGTCCGTTGTACAAACTGACTCCGTTGCTCGATGAGAGTGGCTTGATCCGCATGGAGGGACGAGTTGAGCGAGCAGACTTTCTTCCGTTTGATTTACGTTTTCCAGCGATTCTGCCGAACAATCATAGAATTACGTGGTTGATTGTTCAACATTATCACGAGAGGAGTGGACATGGATACCGCCAGGCGGTGAAAAACGAGCTGAGGCAATTGTATTACATTCCACACGTGGATGCGGTAGTTCGAAAGGTATTGTCTTCATGCGTTTGGTGCAAGGTGCATCGTAGTCGGCCTCAAGTTCCGCGTATGGCTCCGCTGCCGGTACAGAGACTTACGCCAAACCTTCGTCCGTTCAGCTTCGTTGGAGTCGATTTGGGACCGTTTGATGTTACTGTTGGGCGCCGAACAGAGAAACGGTGGATCGCGCTGTTTACCTGTCTGGTAACACGCGCGGTGCATTTGGAAGTGGCACACGGGTTGACTACTCAGTCGTGCCTAATGGCAGTATATCGGTTCGTGGGTCGTCGTGGTTGGCCGTGCGAATTCTTTTCCGATAACGGAACCAATCTGCGAGGAGCTAGCAAAGAAGTGCTAGAAGTTGTTCGGGGAATAGGAGACGACTGCGCCGATCAAATTACAAACGCTCGGACAAAGTGGACGTTTAATCCGCCAGCAACACCCCATATGGGAGGCGTATGGGAGCGTCTTGTACGTTCAGTGAAGGAGATGCTGACGGCTCTTGACGACGGTAGGCGTGTAACGGATGAGATTCTGCAAACAACTATTGTCGAGGCGGAGGACATAATAAATTCTCGTCCGCTCACCTACGTTTCACAGCAGACAGAGGAAGCTGAAGCACTCACCCCGAACCACTTTTTGAGGGGTACCTCACCGAACCAGCCTTGCGCAGGTTCACCAGTTGTACACACAGCAAAAGCACTTCGGGACGCGTTTCAGCGTTCACAGCAGTTAGCCAACGTGATGTGGGAGAGATGGATAAAGGAGTATGTTCCCTCGCTAAATCAGAGGACAAAATGGTTCGGCGAGACTAGACCGTTGAAATCTGGAGATTTGGTGTACGTCGTGGAAGGTAACAGCCGAAAGTGCTGGATTCGAGGAGTGGTGGAGGAACCCATCGTGTCAGGTGACGGACGGGTTCGACAGGCATGGGTGCGAACGAAAAGCGGAAGATTCGAGCGAGCGACAGCGAAACTAGCAGTGATGGAGATTCAAGAAGGTAACTCTGAGCCGGATAGCACTCTCGGGACAGGGTTACGGGCCGGGGAATGCTCTGGCCACACTGGTTATGTTTCAGCCGCGTCGCTGCATGCTTGAATACCAAGAAATGTCATTGGGTTAAGGCGTAGAAATGACAGAAAGAAAAGTGTTGGAGCATAGAAGCATAGAAAAATTGTAAACAAACAGATACTGTAAAAGCAGGAAGGTAAAAAGAGATTCTGGTGTGGTTAAAGATAGAATTTACGGGAGATTAGTAGAAAATTTGATAGTAAAAGTGAAGTTCGGAAAGAAAGATCAGTTGGAAGTGAAAGATAGTGTTGCAGTAAGCGAATACAGATGCGAGAAGTGATACCGATACCTAATTGTATTTTAATTACAGTCGTTGGTAATAATTCAGGCAGTTTAAGGTTGGGGAATTCGCATGCAAGGAAAAACTAGATTTGTAAGCTAAATTTATTTGTTACAGTTCACCGATTAAATAAAACTAATTCAAGTTGAAGCTGTTTAAAGTGAAACTGCTGTTCGAAACTGTTTTTACTTGTCTTGGCCGAAAACGTGAAACCCAACAATCTGTGTACAACATAGCATTTATAAGATCGATCATTACCTGAAAAAGCATCTATGCTCTCAGTTGCTCCTCTTTGTTTCCCAGCAAACAATTTGGTTCACATTCGAAGGCTTAACTCTGATTAGTGAACCTTTATTTGATGAAAATAACCATGTAAGATGCATGAAATACGACTATGTGTACAAATCTGGAGGCCATATACGTATGTACTTTGGAAAAAAATTAATTGTTGTGATTTTTTATAACGCAATACTTATTCAACGTTATTCAACGACCGACCAAATTATTTAAGAAGACAACGACTTTTTCTTTCATTTTTATGATTAGTTATAGGAAAAAGGAGTAATTTTTTTTGTTTTTTTTTGTATGTTTCAAAGCGTTACGTAAAATACTTTTTTCTAGAATAATTTTCCCAATTATTTTCTACCGTTGGTATCAGTGAAATGTTGACTACACCAATGGCTCTGTTGGATAACTGCGCTTTAGAGCATTCAGGATAAATACTCAACATAAAAATTTTCTTCAGTTCGCCAATGAGTAATCAATCCATGAGTATTGCCAAAGAAAACCTAAAATTATTTAGAATTTCTTCGAAAGCCCTGATTTATAATATTTGGTTAGAATACCTCTATTGCACTTCAATCCTACAAAACTAACGCTAATAAAATGTTGTAAAATAAAAAGATTCCACAAGTACCGCAAGCGCCTAAAATATTTTTTAAACAGGTTTTCACGATGAAAAAAAAATATTGTAAGCCATTGCGTCTTGAAACAGCACTCTGTGGAGACTCGGATAAATATTTTCACCTTAAAATGGTAACTACCATCCCGGGTAGCAATTACTGCATCCCCTGGCGGACCAAAGCGCTACAAACTTCTGCAGAGCTAGTTTCGGCTAAATTGGAACTGCTGTCGTTCGGTTGGGGATCTACTTTTGCTGTTCGATTGCAAACCAGTGCGTCGTCGTCGTCGTCGTCGTCGTCGTCGTCGTCGTTGCAACCAATCATTCAGTATTCTCAAAGTGTTGCACCGCCGCCCGTTAGAAATTCAGCAAACCGACCAGAACCACACTCAGGAATCGAACGGTCTTATTGTTTTGTATCATACGCGTTTGCATAGAGTTTGTTCCGACTGTTACCGCCCGCCCTGTCGAGGAGCTGGTGTCCTTTGTGAAATGGTGGACTAACGACTAACCGGTGGAACTAAAACTGTTGCCCTCATTCACTCACTTGCTTTACCGTTCTCACCCAGAGAGAGGATACGATGTAACTTCGATAATCGAGTTTGTAGTTTGATCGTCTGGTAAATAGGAAAAAATGACATGTGATCCAAAGTCATGGAATTTCATTTTGTTCCTCATGGTTCGTGTTTCGTTATTATTTGATGCCTCTGGTGATCATTTTATCAGGAATTAAGTTATAAAAATTGGGTTCAATTATCCCATCAACATATGTAACCTATTTTTCTTAACTTTTATTCACAAAAAAAAAAAAAACAAAATGATGAGCAATTAACATCTGTCCTTTCCTCGCTATGCTTGTGCGAATCTTGATTTTGGATTTTCCTTATGTCCTATGTAAAAAACTATACCGATGAGAAGCGTAATACGAACAAGATTGCACTGCTAGCTAGGTTAGTACCGGCGCATCCGTTCCTGTCGTGAACCGCCATCCATCTCCCCGAAACGGGCGACGGTCGGGTATAAATTATTTCCAGTGTGCAACTACGTGATCTCCTTAGCATTCCACGGAGCGTGTACCGTTTCGAGACTGATTTGTGCCTCTGCCGGGCAAGTTTAACATCATCATCATCAATTGGGCCGTGTACGTACCTCCACGGAACAGAGGAAGTATGCAATCGTGGGATGCCCCCGAGGAGCCGCCCAAGCAAGAAGATCGGCAGGACCGACGACGGCAGAAGTATCATTATAGTCATTGCTTTATAGTTTTTCTTTCACCTGATTGCACTACCCTTTTGATTGTGCCAGCCAGCGCAGCGTGGTTAACCTCATTTGCCTGACTACTGCGCATATATATAGCAGAGCACTCTCGGGGATATTGGAAAAAGTGTTGACAGAACGTAGAAACGTTTGTTTGTTGTATTTTTAGGTTTATTAACAAAAGCAAAACAAAACAAGTATCATGTTCAGTGTGCTTGTGAGCGTGAGGTACAGAGTTCTCTGAGGTTGTATTCAGAGGTTCACTCAAAGAGACGCGACCTGTGACATTATGTTCATTTTGCGATGCCGATGAAAATTATCTTAGGTGATTTTCGTTCTACACGTGTCTGGAGCATTTGTGGTTTGTTTGAGAGTATTATATCTGAATTGGGGCAAACAATCTCATTTAACTGGGATGAATGTTCTAAATTATAAATTTTTTTTCTGAGCAAACATCTGAATAAATCCATCAACAATATTGTTTTGATTCTGATTTGTGTTACAGTGAATTTTGTTTATATGCGACTTTATTACGCGATTCCATCTCACACTATTTTTTTCACAAATGGCCGATTAGGACAGAAGGCCAACTTCTGTGTAATGTATTGGGGAATTATTCGCGCCACTGCATTATTCCTCACAAAGAGGAAAGGTGTGACAAAACAACTGCAAGCATCACTATAAATGTCGTCAAACGTTACAACATTGTGTGCACGTTTGCTCCGGTATCAAATTGCAGCGATATTCACGATACTTGTACGTTCTTGACAGGTCTCGTCCATTAAAATTGACAAATAGAGTATAGTCGATCTCTAACGGGAACGTTCCTATCACAAACTCCTCGTGTTGCCAACAGGGCTACGAGTAACATTAATAGAGTTAATAGAGTTCTAACTCCGATCGGGGAGCTTTCTTCGTATGCTAACGGAGAAGGGTTTCTGCACGCGTCTCTTTTCCCATATTGGGCGGCGTATAACAACGTCTGATTCGGAGCGGGTGGCTTAGGCATTAAATGCGGTGTTTGTTATGATTACCATAGACAACAGAATTACCCTTGCACACGATCCAGCAAAAAATTCACACAAATCTTCTTTCAAAGTTTTGTTCACACAATATATTCTATCGTTATTGAGGATGAAAATTGCAATCAACTATAAACGTGATCGAATTTAAATATTTCTTTAATTCTAATACCGTTAGTATTTTTTCGAGAGAGGCATTTAACACTCAACACTGAAATTGGATTGAATTGAAATATTTACCAAGTCTTCCATCTCCGTCGTAGTGAATGATAATCTACGCATACGCTTTATTTAACGATTGTGTTTTCAAAAACTCAATCACCTGCAATCACGATAACGACATCAATAGCAGGAGAAAACAGTATGCACCCACAATCGCTTCCATGGCTGTGGAATTTTTTGCTCCGATTTGGTTGCGATATCATCAATGAGCTGCCATCCATCAATCGATAACATTCCTCGAAAGACGCTCACCGTTGCATTCCACCCGAAAGTCTCACCTTGATTCGGAACCGAGCTACAAGAGCACACAAGAAAAGCTAGAATGCGTCCACCGACGGGTAACAAAGGCCAACCTGCCGGCACAGCAAGCGATTTCATTACCCGATTTGTATAGCAAATAGATTCTTAACAGTGCCCGTGAGAGGGACGTACGGAATTTATGATTTGGTACTGTGTTGGACCGTTTGAGTGATAGTCGTACTTTCAGATCTAATAGCCTTTGATCAGCGCTAAAATGGCAGTACCTAATTGGATTTGAATTGATGTATTGCCATTTCACTGGTTCTATTGCTTCGCCGTTACATGAGCAGGTACAGCGACAGCAGCATCGTGCTTCTTTACGAGGGATGCAGTATAGGAATTCTCGCAGCGGATAGCATCACAAGTTGATGCTTTCGACTATCGACAAACACTACAACAGCGTCAATCTATGCACTATCCATCTGAGGTTGAGTTCTGACTAAATTTGATTTTTTTTTCTTACCGTAAGTGATAACGTGAACATAACATTGCAGATCAAAAAAAGTAATTTCAAATTCTATCATGATGAAAATAAGTCTTTAAAATCCTCAATATCATAAAAACTTCAAGAAGCTTATACTGAACGAGTATTTTCGAAATTTCCACCATTTTTAACCAGTTAGCTAACTCCTGATGAGTTTACTGGTGTCAATGATTCCAAACTTTTCCTACCTCCCACAGTTTTCACCCAGATCACGAAGGAAAAAAATAATCTCACTTGTTAGTTTCCAAGATGCTTATTAGACTTCCCACCGGTGCTATCCGGTCTGGTTCTGTTCCTGAGAGTAGAAACAATTCACTGGTACAAACCGGTACAGGCTCTGTTTCTTCGGCTAGAAGTTCAGCTCAGCCCAGTTGAGTTAGAGTGTGTTTGTGTGTATGCACTAAAAAAAAGACTCCACTTGAAAATGTCCGGATACAGATCTCGGGGCGGGGCCGGGATTGGGAAAATACTTCGACACCAGTTGTCGTCCGGCGGAATGATTTATGGTACACTGCAGACTTTTTAAATGGCTGTTCTTGATAACTTTTACCGAAGCTGAGTTCCGTTGTTCGAGTTGTGACAGTATGTTCGTTCTATGACAGATGTTGTTTTCGACTTCCAGGGAGTTCGTGGCGTCAGGATTAAAGCAACTTGCCGAATAGACAAAAATATTGTTCCGGGGAAAGTAGATGATGCTGCCACGTGTACCTGATGATTACTAGCAGTTCGTGTTGTAGATTGACCATTAAAACCAATGAATCGAGCATGATTGAGATAAAAAGTTTTGATAGTGTTTTATAGACGTGTATATCGAGGATCTCAGTTAGCTCTGTTAATTCTACTAAAAATATCTAGCTTTTATATAACTAGTACACTTTCTCAAGAAGGTTTTAACAAAACGCTCTCAATTTTTTTGGAGTAGCAGCTTACCTTTTGTTACGAGAACTTAGAAACTCGTCTTTATTTTCCTCAGATAGCAATATTCCTCGAAAAAAAAAAAAACTATATGTAGACCGTATTTTGTTGCCTTTTCGAAAACTCACACCTATCCCTTCCAGGCGAAAAATCTCCCTTCCATCACTAGGATAGTGCGAGACGGGCAGAGCGGCTGAATCATTATCATTCTCTTGCAATGAATTTCGTTTCGTTTATTCAAAAGTTAGCAAACCCCTTGTTTGCTTTCGTGCCGGCCCACTGATTTTCTATGTGTAATTAAAATGCATGGAAAACTATTGAGATGAGTGGGTCCATTAGGGTGCCAGCACTACTAATGGATTTTTGCAGGATATTTACAGAGCCATCGAATCTCCCGGCTGCTTTATTCAGATCGAGTTCTTCGTTGCATTATCCAAACGAAAAGTTGTTAAATGAACTATTTCTAGCTGTGGGGTACACGAAAGTTGGGATAAAATATTTTATTGCCGGTCGAGGTTATGCTTCTTTTTTCCGTTCCGCACTGAGTGGCAGAATTGAATTGTGTTTGACTATGAAAATTGTGGATTGTGTGTTTACGTTCTCAAATTGTGAATCATTGTTTGGGCGTCACTTCAGTCGAGCGGTGATTCCTTTTGACAAAATAAATGATTTTTATTACATTCTAAATCTACAAACTATTCTACTTACTCTCACAACCATGATTTTTATGCGTTTCATAACAGTGCTGTGGAAGATAACAAGCTCTATTTTCACAGTTTTGTTTATTTCATACTTATTGATAATTTCTTTCAAAGTTCATTCAAAGAAATTCGCGACTGAAGCGCATCGAGTGTCATGGAAATGCGGCTCTAAGTGAAATATTGTGCAGTGATTGGTTCCGTAGTTTCAAAGACGATAATTTCGATGTTGACGACTGTTCGAGTGAAGGTAGGCCAAAATTATTCGAAGACGGTGAATTGCAGGAATTACTCGCTATCGACTCTCCCAGTTGGTCTTAAGGTACGATTCTGGTCTAACGGGGGGTCTGTTAGTGTCAGTAGGATGGTAGCGCTAGCCCCGCAATTGTCCTGTACACTGAACAGTTGGCTGCGAAGTCTGTGTATAATAAATAGAGGGTCAAGTTCCGAATCGGAATGTAGCACCAAATCATCGCTTTTCGTTCGATAAAGATGAATGCCAAGCGCAGGAACAGCTTGCTCCAGTATTGAGAGTTACCCGTCAAGCCAGAACTTTTATAGTCAACTAAATGCCATCGTGAATAGGGTTCTTTTTTCTGGGGAAAATGACTTTTATCAGCACTGACACTGGCAACAATGAGCGCGTCATGAAAAGAAATGAGCGAAGGGTGTGGCAACAATGACATGGTCAAAGAAGGTTCACTCTTTTCCTATCGACCATTGCACAAAGTCACGTGGGTATCCCGTGATGTACAAACCGAGAATCAGATTGACTACATCTGTATTAACGAAAAACGGAGCCTTCTTGATGTACTCCAACAACATATAGAATAATGATTAGGTGGATTAGGAGGCATGAAACTTATAACAGTTTTGAGCACTCGAGCTAAACTTTGAGGAAAAGTATTGACATCATGATTCCCCTTTCCCCCGTTCTACTTTATACGTTCTCAAAATTATCGAAAAACTAAGCTAAAATTTGCTATAACTTTGTAAGGAAAAGTTCTGAAGATGTGTGGCCTTCAACAAAAACGTGTGTTTTGTATGCCCAAATGCTTCTTTTGAACAACGTTTTCTTGTAAAATGTAACTCACGAAAGTTACGTACAAAATACTAACTTTCAGGTATCTTTTATAGAAAATACTTTGTAACTCTGTACCCAATGAAGATAGGAGTTTTGTTTGTTTAGCAAAGTTTCATATATTTGAACGTTCTAAAACTTTGCTGAATAAGCCATTTCTCTATCTCTTAACACAAAAAAGTTAGTATCATCGATATATGAAAACTTATTGTGGCATATGCTCGTCGTATTCAAATATGGGTGGATTGCGACAAATGAAACCTAAAGGAGTTTATAGTACTTCAGCTTTACTTCAAGGTATAACTTCAAAAGTATTGACATCATGATTCCATTTGCCCATTTTTAACCTGTACGTTCTTGAACTTATCGAAAAAAGTTAAGTACAAAAAACTCACTTTTAAGTAAGTTCCGTATAATATGCTTTATAACTTTGTACCGAGAAAAGATAGGATTTTCATTTGTTTAACAAAGTTTCATATTTTTGAATTTTCAAAAAATTTTGTGAATAAACCATTCCTCTATCTATTAACAAAAAAAGTTAGTTTTTTTATTTTTATTATAGTAAACTTTTCAAATTTTTTGTCATTTATACAAGAGTTCCGAAGACACTATTAAGCTAGGATGAAGGTGAAAGGCGCTATGGAATTAAGTTACTTTTTGCTTGATTGGACCACTGTGAAGCGTGAGCAAACTTCAAGGATGATGAAAGGGAGCTAGCCGCAGCACGATATCTACGATATCTCACGACGCCTGAGTAGAGCTAGGATGCATCCAAGGATGCCTGTGAAAGTTGCGACCAGACAACTACTTACCGATTCCATTGACCAGTTGCAACGTTATCGACGAGATCATAGTAGGTGCAAATGACTGCGTTTTTAACCGTGGGCTGTTCAGGCAGCTTATCACCATGGAACACCTCATCGACTTGGATTTGGCTGATGACGTTGTATTACTAGTACAACAGTGCTCTGACATACATAGTAAGCTCGATGATCTGGTTTTACGCTGGTCTCAACATCAACGTCAACAAAACCAAACCGATGGATGCAAACATTGACAATCCTTACAACTTTATAGTAGAAGGGCAATTTGTGGAGAATGTCGAAAGCTTCCTATATCTCGGCAGCCAGATAGCATTAAACAACGATATGAGGAGCGACATAAAAGGTATCCCATATCAAATTGATCACGGGAAAACGCTGTAGAAAACAATTTGTCATGAAAATTTGGCTAGAAGTACTGTGGAGTCTATTGCTGTTGCACCTGGAAAATTGCCAATGCTCTCATCGGGGCATCGGACAACAACTCGAAATCGTGCAGTTAACGGTGAGTCGTGTGATTGAACGTCCTTCTACAAAACCCTGAGCATCGAACGAAAGAAGAAATGCGGTCAGAATGGATGTTCTAATTATCAGTGATCAGGATCCCAAGCGTGTTGTGGTTTTACGAGGAATCTTAACGCTTTGGTGAGAGAGTAAGAGAGCCAAGCACCGGGAGAGACTGCATACGTACATAGTGCAAAAGGCTCCAAATCGTCACGGACGGCCAAGTACGGTGGGAAAGTCACTGGCCCGGAAACTGTATACCCAGATGCTGACGAATGCAGTGATACGTAAGGTACGAGCCTAGCAAAATCGGATTTTTTTTTTCTTTCTTCTCAGATTTATTTATTTTATTAGATCATAATCATATATATATATATATATATATATATATATATATATATATATATATATATATATATATATATATATATATATATATATATATATATATATATATATATATATATATATATATATATATATATATATATATATATATATACACATATTTTATTTCGAACTCCATTCCCTCCCCTATATGACAATACTTTATACACTAAAAGAAAAATGAACAGATACGGTAATAAATATTTGTATTAAATGAGTAAATAAAGAGAAAGAAAATATGGACAGTAAAATGGATTCATGTTCTTTGCATTGTTGTTCTTTTATTATTACTATTTTTGTTTACTATTACAATTATTATATTTGTTTTTACACTCACACTTCTTTTCCTTCTACCTTAAATATCTATAAACTCATATATATAAAATAACATAATAAAAAAAAAAATAAATAAATAAAATAAAATTAAATTAAATTCTCTACGTGATTTGCAGCAACATTGTGCTGCAAAGCCTTTTTTTAGGAAAAACATGAGTGGATTAGAGATGGAAATCGACAGGGAAAGGAACGATGAAGATCTTCTACTACAAAGTAAATCGGTCGAAGATGCGCCCTCTTGTTCATCGTCCATTCTAAACACTCCGGAAAAAACTGATGTGGCTATGGAGGATGAATACGCTGACGATGACGACTATGAAGATGGTATCAACGTAACCCTCTTATCAACGCCACCATCAAATCAGCTCCCGCCGACCGGAACGGAGCAACCCAAAACCCCATCAAACGGGAATAATAAGAAAGGGCAAGGGAAACTCAGTGGAGCAGGTCTGAAGCGCTTCAAAAAATTGAGGGAGAGTGGGTATAGCCGACAGGAAGCACACCAGTTGGCTCAAATCCCACACAGAGCAACAGACCTCTCCAAACGGCCTAGGAACTCGGACCTGAATGGATCGAACAGCAGTGGAAATCCGCGACCTCCAAAACTGCCACGTCAGACGGGGAATGCACGATCCACGGCTACTAGATCCGTTCAGCAGCGTATCGAGGCGATTAGGGCTCAAGGAGTACACCCTTCCTACAAAGATGTCGTTACTGGTGTTAAGCTTGGTATCCTCCCAGTCGGATATCAAAATATAGAACTTACCACCCAACAGCTAAACGACACCCAGAATGCGGTAATTTCGAAAGTAACAGAGCAAAGGAAAGAGGCTCTAAAACCTAAGTTTGGACATTGTGCGTTCAAATCGGGTTACTTGGTTATCCTTTGCAAAAACCAGGAAACAGCAGGGTGGCTAAAGTCCGTCGTGTCATCCATAAAACCCTGGCCGGGGGCAGAACTTTTTGCAGTCGATGAGAAGGACATCCCTCGCCCAGAAATCTTGATCGGGTTCTTTCCACTAAGTGTAGCAGACACTACGGACAGGATTCTTGCGCTACTTGAGAGCCAAAACGATGGGCTGGTAGTAGATGCGTGGAGAATACTCCAACGTAACGCTATAAACCAGCACGTAGAACTTGTGTTCACGGTCGATGGGGTTTCTATGAACTCCATAAAAAAATCCAAATTTGTGCTAGATTATAAATTTGGATCTGCCCAACTGAGGCAAAAGCTCAAGAAAAAAGTTCAGGTGGACACAACTGAACTAAATGTGCAAAACAACTTATCTAGTGGGGGATCAGAGCTCACAGGCGGTCCCATTATCGTAAAAACCCACAAAGATACTGGAGATGCTGGGACGAATATCAACGTTCAAAGCCAAATCCCAGGATCAAGTGGAGTTAACGAAATGAGACGTAACTTGGAGCAAACTGATCGTACCACACAAAATGCAAACTACAGGAGGATAAAACTGCAATCGAGCGATAATCCAAACACTGGCAACCGCATGTCAAACAGTGGGAAGAAAAGACCACCACAACGATTCGGAGATTCAAGCAGAAGAAATGAATGATAGAAATATCAAATGCGTTCAAGTGAATCTGCACCACGCAAAGGGAGCAACCGCTGTACTTTTGAAGCGATTCACGGAGAGCAAACTGGATGTTGCGTTAATCCAGGAGCCATGGACATATAACAGTAGGATACAAGGATTTCCTTCAAACGTATGTAAGCTAATTTATGACGATTGTCAGCCCTCGCCGAGGGCCGCAATCGTAGTAAACAGGAGAGCTAATTTCTTTCCAATTACAGAATTCATTTCAAGAGACTTGACAGCAATCACGTTGGAGGCACCAACGACCCACGGCAAAACTGAAATTTGTATCGCGTCGGCATACTTTCCAGGTGACGTGGGAGAAGTTCCTCCACCAGAGGTCGCTAGATTGGTTTCTTACTGTAAGGAACAAAACAAAGCTTTTATAATTGGATGTGATGCAAACGCCCATCACACGATTTGGGCCAGCACAGACATCAACAACAGGGGTGAGTACCTTTTAGACTTTATATCATCACAAGGGATAGATATATGTAATAAGGGGGATAAACCAACTTTTGTAAATGTATTAAGAAGAACAAGAAGTTCTTGACCTTACACTATGTAGTCCGGTGATATCCGGCAGAATAAAAAATTGGCACGTATCAGATGAAGAATCTTTATCTGACCACAAGCAAATCTTATTTGATTATGAAGCAAATCAAGAACGCACTGAGTTCATAAGGGACCCCAGAAAAACAAACTGGGAGCTTTATAATTCAAAGCTAATGGCAGCTTTGAACAGCTTCGGAGGATGTTCCAAATCATGCAGAGAGTTGGAAGAAAATTCCAAATATCTCTCAAATTTGATCCAACAGTCTTACCTTGATTGCTGCCCTGCAAAGATACGCTCTACAAATAGAGAAGTACCTTGGTGGAATCAATCTCTACAAAAACTTCGGAAAAAAACTCGGAAACTCTTCAACCGGGCTAAACGAACCCAACAGTGGGACGAATACAAGCAATCCCTCACCGCCTATAATAAAGAAATAAGAAGATCTAAAAGGATTCACTGGAGGCATACATGTGAAAACATTGAAAATACTCCAACAGCCGCCAGGCTGCAAAAAATCCTTGCGAAAGATCACTCAAATGAGTTGGGTACTCTAAGAAAAGAAGATGGTTCTTGTACTAGCTCTGCTAGAGAAATATTAGAGTTAATGATGAAAACACACTTTCCTGGGTCGATCATTAACTCAAGTGAAGACCAAAGTACATCTGTATCAAGTACTGGAAATGTTATAACCAGGACAGAAATTCACGAAACAGTGAATACGATGACTGGGCTAGTAAGAACTAGGGATGATGCAATTACTTTGGCCAACCAAATTTTTACCGAAAGTAGAGTTGAATGGGCAATAGACTCCTTTGAACCCTTCAAGTCACCTGGTAGAGACGGAATCTATCCGGTACTACTACAGAAAGGTAAAACAGTTCTGATGCCCATTCTAACACAACTCTTTCAATCCAGCTTAATTCTAGGCTATATTCCGGAAGCGTGGCGACAAGTACGGGTTATTTTTATCCCTAAGGCCAACAAAAGGAACAAATCTCTGCCAAAATCCTTTAGGCCAATTAGCTTATCGTCAGTCGTTCTCAAAACAATGGAAAAAATAATCGGTGAGCACATCAAATCATCATATCTTTCTAAAACTCCTCTTAGTAAATATCAATTTGCTTACCAGGAGGGGAAACCGTCGGTAACTGCACTCCATACTATAGTTACAAAACTAGAAAAATCTTTTGCTGCAAAAGAAATTTCTCTTACGGCGTTCCTTGATATTGAAGGGGCATTTGATAACTCGTCTCATGACTCAATGGCTGCTGCAATGGAGAAACGTGGTTTTGACAATTGCATTATTCATTGGATAAGCGAGATGTTATCAAAAAGAGAAATAGCAGCAAGCCTTGGTAGCTCTAATATAAGTGTAACAGCTATAAAAGGGTGCCCACAAGGAGGGGTGATATCTCCTCTGCTGTGGTCATTAATAGTTGATGATCTTCTAAAAAAATTGATGGAAGAAGGCTTTGAAGTAGTTGGATTTGCTGATGATATTGTCATTATTGTCCGTGGCAAGTATGATGATATCATCACAGACCGAATGCAAACTGCCTTAAACATTATTTCCTCGTGGTGCGATAGGGAAGGCTTAAATGTAAATCCTTCAAAAACCACTATCATCCCATTTACACGTAGAAAAAAGACTAGGCTTTATGATATTATGCTAAAAGGTGAGCTTCTTAAACTCTCAGATAACGTCAAATACCTTGGAGTAACTCTTGACAAAAAACTTAACTGGAATACACATCTAGAGCAGGCAATAAAAAAAGCTACAAATACTCTATGGATATGTAATAAAACTTTTGGTAAACAATGGGGACTCAAACCGAAAATGATCCATTGGATATATTCGGCTATAGTGAGACCCAGAATTACCTATGCTTCACTAGTCTGGTGGACAAAAACAAGGGAGAAAGGTGCTCAAGAAAAGTTGGAAAAACTTCAACGGCTAGCCACTCTCTCAATAACGGGTGCAATGAGAAGCACACCCACCAAGGCATTGGAAGCTCTACTGTTTATGCTTCCACTGCACCAATTCATACAATTAGAAGCCGAAAAGAGTGCCTTACGGATCAAAAGTTCATTAAGGCTCTTTGAGGGTGATTTAACGGGTCATCTAGGTATTCTAAAAACTATTCGTATCAATCCCCTAGTGATAAACAATGAAGACCGGATGGAGAAAAGATACAATTTTGAAAGACGATTTCGAATGTTTGAACCTGAGCGTGATGTTTGGGAACGCGGTGGTCCTGATCTCCGCCCAGGATCAATCATTTTCTACACAGATGGTTCAAAAATGAACAATCGAGTGGGAGCAGGAGTAACTGGCCCAGGAATAGACCTGTCAGTTCCAATGGGCCAATGGCCAACTGTCTTCCAAGCTGAAGTCCAAGCAATACAAGAATGTTCTGAAATATGCCTACGCAGGAAATACAGACACTCAAACATTTGCATGATGTCCGACAGTCAAGCAGCGTTGAAGGCTTTGAAGTCTGCGACATGCACATCAAAACTAGTTTGGGAGTGTGTTCAATCACTCCAAACACTGGGTTGTAATAATCAAGTAGACTTATACTGGGTTCCTGGTCACTGTGGAATAGATGGGAACGAAAGAGCCGATGAATTGGCAAGACTTGGATCGTCTCATCAGTTCATAAGACCAGAACCCTTCTGTGGTCTATCCGCTTGTTCCCTTAGAATGGAACTAAAAGCATGGGAAACTCTGAAAGTGGAATCCAACTGGACAAACACCTTCATCGGTAGGCAGTCGAAACGGTTCATCACTCCGAACGTTTCTATGGCTCGTAAAATACTGGATCTTTCGAAAAAAGATCTAAGCACGTATACTGGTTTAATAACAGGGCATTGTCCGAGCCGTTATCATTTGAAGGTTATGAAAAAACTTCAAGATGATACATGTCGAGTATGTGGCATGGAAAAAGAAGACTCGGAACATCTGTTATGCCGATGTCCGGCAATTTTTATCAAAAGATATAAGTTCTTCGAGAGAGGTCTTCTGGAACCCTCTGAAATCTGGAGAACAAATCCCAGTACGGTTGTGCGCTTCATACGAAGTATAATACCGGACTGGACTAATGCTATTGGCCAGACTATAACGACCACTTCCAATAGTGATACGTTATCCTGACTAAGCAAAAGGGGGAATATGTCACAAAATATCAAAAAATTGGTCGCAGTGACGAAAATACCCAACACGGAAAAAAAAAGGTACGAGCGTACGATTATGACGATTATGAAGTTGAATGAAATAAATATGCCAAAAGCTTACTAATTGGTTATGCTTTATTGTCTGAAACAATGAAAGTTTCAAAATGATCGGTCAACTAGGTAATTTTTACGGCATTTCTTCCACGATGCAATTTGATGTGGGACACTCTTCAGGTGCAAGGATCAAAAAGGCTAGTAGAGCTGCCCTTGCGAGTCTACGAATTGCATGGAGATCGTACCAGATTAGTTTGCGCACCAAAAGCCGAATCTTCAATTCAAATGTGAAGTCTGTGCTACTATACGCCAGTGAGACGGGTTTGTGTTGGCGGAAAACACCCAGAGCGGCAAGTCTTCGCAAACCGATGCATGCGGTATATAATTCGATGCCGAGATATTCTTTCTCAGTCACAAGACAATAATAAAAAATTGTATGAGGTGTGTGGGCGCAACAAAGAGTAATTTCAAGCCAATGAAAAGATGCCTTTATAACATGTGACAGTATGAGACCACCAGTTTGGGCTGGGTAGTGCGTACTATAAGTACTTCGTGTACTTGCAGTGCAACCCCGTTGCACAGTGGGGCAAATTGGTCCGTTGGTGCGACAAAACATCATAACTCCTTAACGGTTATTTCTGCAGTGTTTATATCTTTGGTAATGTTGTTCAGCATAAAATTATCTTTATGAAAAATGTATTCAGGTAGCTTCAATTTTCTTCCTACAGATGATGCTGACATCTATCTTCTGAATGAATAATGCTAGCCATTTTGTTTCTTCGGAAAAGTTTTTTATATCATCAATTGACATAAAGTTGTCGAACACATTAAAATTGTAGAATTAATCGTTAACGAGTTATAAATATTTTCATTATTCATCAACCCAAAATTTCAATAATTAATTATAACTGGGAATTATTTACGTATGTTTGACTTCAGATATATTAAAACTTTCGAGTTGTTATGAAACGAATTAAAAAAATTCGTAGTTTTTGCTGTGCCAATCTCCGATGCCGAAAAAGCGACTCTAGGACCCGAACTTACGACGCGTTGATTAACAGACCGGGGCACACTGGAGTGGATCAAGTAAATTGATGAACAAAACTCCATAACTTCTCAAATTCAAGTCATAAAATGTTGGGGTCTTCGGCAAAGTTGTTCGGATGATTGTGATCTATCTTTAACATTTGGTCTAGATCAGTTTATACTGATCGAAATCACTTTGTTCCGCAATAACATTTTAAGTTTATTGTATAAAGGTTTTAGGTGTCAGGTGAAGTTGATCAACTGTATATGATTTATCATTTTGCACATCATATTTTGTATGTGTGTGTGTGTGAATGTGTGTGTGGGTGTGTGTGTGGGTGTGTGTGTGGGTGTGTGTGTGTGGGTGTGTGTGTGGGTGTGTGTGTGTGTGTGTGTGTGTGTGTGTGGGTGTGTGTGTGGGTGTGTGTGTGTGTGTGTGTGTGTGTGTGTGTGTGTGTGTGTGTGTGTGTGTGTGTATGTATGTAACGGTCTCCCAATCTCACTCAATTTTCTCACAGATGGCTGGACCGATTTTAATGAAACTTATTGCAAATGAAAGGTCTAGTTGCCCTATAAGACCCTATTGAATTTTATTGCAATCGGATTTTTAGTTTCGAGGTTATCTATCAAAATTTCAAAATCACAAAACTTCATTATCTCAGAAACTACACAACCGATTTGAATAAAATGATATCAAAAGAACGGGCTTATTTTTTTAGCCATTTGTAAAATAATTTTATAAAGATCGGACATGTATGTGGTTCAAAAGTTATGTGAAGAAACGTGTTTCAAAGACTGTTTAAACTCACTCACTTTTCTCAAAGATGCCTGGACCGATTTTCATAAAATTAGTGTCATATGGAAGGTCTTATTGCCCCATGAGACCCTATTGAATTTATTTGTTATTGGACTTTAACCTTGTCCGTTATGTATGATAATGAGAAATCAGGCTATGACAAGAAACATGTTTCTAAGACTGCTTGAACTCACCCACAATTTCTCAAAGATGAATGGACCGATTTTCACAAAATAAGTTGCAACAGAAAGGTCTAGTTACCTGATAAGACCCTATTGAATTTAATTATAATCGGACTGTAACTTTGTCTGTTATGTATCAAAATGTAAAAGTTATGAAACTCCATTATCTCAGAAACTACACAACCGATTTGAACAAAATAGGTATCAAATGAACGGACTGTCTTCAAAACCCCTAAATAACGAATTTTAAGATGATTGAACATTTAGTTCCGAAGGTTATGAAAAGAAACGTGTTCAGAAAACTTTTTTAAATTCACTCGTTTTGCATGACTGATTTCAACAATCTTAGTTTTAAATTGAAGGTTTAGTTGCTGTATTGGTAGCCATTACATTTGATTATAATACTGGTTGACAAAATCGAAAAAAATGCTGCTCTAAAGCTCACAACAGTTGCACTAGAATGAATAAGATTCACAGGAAAAGCTATAATTTTTAATTTTTTTTAGTTTGACCTTCGGGGCCACACTTGTGTTGACCAGTGTATATATTGTAAAAATATTGAAAGAGAACAAGTGTCAAACGAACAGGTTTTTCCTCAAATTTACAAAAAAAAAACAAAATCAAAAGGCTGTTTAAAACTAGCTGCTTTGATCAAAGTTCGAAATTAGGAGTCATTATGATGGAAAAACTATTAAATTAGTACAAACATTACGTTAACGTTAATTATTCCTTCAAATACAACATCAATATTCTAAAATCAAAAGAGTGGATATACCTTTATTGGATTATATTTGGCAATTGAAGGATGTTTTTTCTAGAAACCGGAAATCGCAAATTCGGATTTCAAAATGAAGTTGAAATGAAGTTCTGATGCTTCTGAGCATCATCATCAGCATTTGTCCCTTTTAGACTGGTTTTCAGAAACCGTAAGCTACTATCTAGTAATTTAAAATGGCGTCTGAAGATGATTTCTGGCCTTCGGGTAACATACCGCTACCCCAAATCGTATTGGATGATATTTGTCACTTTAGGCTGTTGATCGGAAACTGACGCCATCTTCGCCATCGAAATACCCAGATCAAGCTGTTTGACAATTTTATGATGGATTTTATGATTATCATGCAACCAGATGTGGTCATCTGGATTAAAAATGGGGTTTGAGGTCGAATTCTGGCCACTGGGTAATCCAGGTTTCAAGAACCCATATTGATTGGTACTTGCCCATTCATTGGATGCCCCTCAGAAACGATCAGTAATATCAACTGCGTTAAAGAATTAATGTATAAGGAACAACATTTAATTATAAATTATTTGAAATCTACTGACTAAAGTTGACATAAGCAATCTAAATATTTATACGCATACGATCCAAACCAAAATCACATCATATGTTTGAAAGGATTTAATGTTATTTGCATGTATATGTGTTAATGTATGTTCATATGTGTGTGAATGTTATATTTTAAATATTCGGTATAGTTTTATCAAAGTGTATTTTTTAAGTGTTGGTGTAAATCTATTTTAACAAATAATAAGTTCGAATGAGAAAGGCTGGGTCTCACCGCTAGGTGGATTAATTTAGGTTTTATATAAAGCATTTTTTTTATCTAGAGATCTTAATTTTAATGGAATATAATTTCTATCTTCTTAAATTCAAGTCAAGGAAGTTTAGTGTTTTCAGGAAAATTTTTCGGCAGGATTTCTTGTTCATTCATGTACAACAAGTAGTGCTTTAGATTACTCGTTGATCTAGATCGCTCAATTTTGGAACTGACCCAGTCAACATTTTCATACGTATAATAATGTTTCGATTCCAATATCCGCACTCATATATATCATACAAACTCGCATTTGATGCACAAAAACAGCATATGCGTACTATTTTGGAGGCAATAAACGTACTGAGGAATAATGGTATGTAATTTATTGATATACCCATTTATATACGATAATTTCCGATTGAAAGTGATTTGTTTCACACTTTCTTACAATTACAAACTAACATTACAATTAGCCTACAATCGTAAATCGGTTAGACTCCACCATGATATACAATTAAAACTGAATTTCTGTGCATGCTAATAAACGTGATATACGATTTCGACTTCGTTGAGAATTACCCACGGTGTTTTACACATAACAAAGCTGTTCTCCTCGGCCAAACATGCGGCAGTTGCAAAACCCGTAGGCTGCCGAGAACTACGCGTGCCTACTTCACGAGGCTGTACCTTCCACGGAGGAACTAAATGCATCGGAGAAGCCGCAACCGCGGCATTGGGTGAGGTAACTTCAAGAAAGAAAAGTGCTTGAAAAAACTATTTGAGCATCGAGCTCAAAATGAGTTGACCACGATCTCGAGGAGAAAGGAGTGCCAGTAAGAGAACAGAGATCGTTAAGAATTGGATAACAGGCGCAAGTTTTTTGAGAAGGTGAATCACAGGTGGAAGGCTACACAACGAGTCTAGAGATATGTGTGGAGACGTGGATGGAAACCTAATCACAAGCGAGCACGAGGTGGTCGACAGATAGTAGCAGTTCTTTCACGCGAAACTCAATATCGATTGCAATAAAAATATGGACATAAATTGACGATTTTTGATGGGTTTACGCGTACTGACGAAACTACGCATGCAGTATCAATCATAGTAATCCATGAGTCAGTAGAAAAAAATGGACAGCTTTGTCAGTCGTACCCTGGATGGCAACGACTGGCAGGGCGCTTCGTATATTACTTCCCCCACGAAGGAAGTGAGCTCCGAGGTAAAGTTCATATCTCACACCAAGTTTCCCAAGAAGGTGCTGCTGCGGCTAACAATCAACGAAAAGGGGATGTCAAAGCAGTTTTTTTTCGCTCTGGACTGGCCGTGAACGAGGAAATTTATAGTAGGAAGTGCCTGTAGGAAGTTGCGTCGTGCATTCAAGAAATACCTTAAGGGCGAAGACGCGGTGTTCTGGCCGGATCTGGTGTGGACCCGCTATTCGAGGCGATCGTTGGAGGAGATGGATCGGCTGAATATCGATGTGGTACCCAAGTCAGCGAGCCCGCTCAACGTCCCCCAACTGCATCTTATCCAAAATTTCTAGGCAAACCTGAAGCGTGAAATCCACTCCAACAATTTCGTTGCAAACATGCCTACACGCATATTCTAGTCCGCCATGGCAAACGTTCCGGTTAATTGTAGAAAGGCCACTCGTAAGAGCTTTTACTTTACGAACTTATTTCATTTTTTACATTTTAGGTTTAGTAAAGCGGTAAGCGGTAAGTCTTTTGACAAAAACGAAATTAGTTTGTAAAGTAAAATTTGCACAACGTCGCGTGCTGAGATACGGGAACATAGTAGTAGAGGGTGATTCGACATTGGTCTTAGGGCGAGTTATACCTTTCCCAGTAGTTTAATTGGCTAAAACACCTTGCCAGAGACAACGGAGATTGCGGGTTCGAGTCCCGTCTGGACGAGGGAAATTTTTTCTTATTCTAAAGTCACACCTTCTATTCCCGTTCATTTTCGAATTCTCGCAAACTACATACATTGCCCGCTATAGTAATCTGTGAAAATATTGTCAACGAAAAAATATTTTTTTCGAATCAAACATCGAAAAACAGGCAAACGACATGGATTTTTCAAAGGCAGCTCAACATCCACTGATCTACTTGTACTAATGTGGAAACCACGTTGAAGCTCTTTACATAGACTTTAGCTAGGCATTTGACCATATTGACATACTACCGTATTGACTGAATTTAATTGAGCTTGGTCTTTTAAAAAGGCTTGAATCGTATTTAATTTAATTAATGTAATCAAAAATCAAATCCCATTCAAGTTACATCAGGTATCCCCCAAGGCTCCCATTCAGGACCATCCCTTTTTACTTTGTACGTGAACGACATTTTCTTCATCTTCAAAAAACTGAAAGCATATGTGTCGACTGCGTGAAGCTGTAATTGAAAAAAAAAAAAAACAAACAAGAAGATATCAATATACTTGAGAAACAATCTACACATTCTACATCGGATGTAAGAAAATTTTATTGGAGTTGAATGTAGAAAAATGTAATTCAATCTCTCTTCGCGGAAAATCATCAAAGCCCAATATTAACCCTTTAGACGGTCTTCTGTTGAACCTCTTAAAAGCTTCAACAAGAACTTTAAAAATGTTCATAATGCTTCATAGTGATTTTTTCGAAGTCCGTCTAAAAACTAATTTGGGCACTAGAGGGTTAAGAAATCAGAATGTAGAACAATGTGAAAAAGTTACGGCATAGCATGTTAGGGTTTATTAAACACCAATTTTTAAATTACACCATCAAAACCTTATAATTCTATATCGTAGAATTTTGTGATCTAATTATGGAATTATGGTGATCTAATTATGGAACATAATTCCAAATAAACTCGAAGTTGTAGATGAGTTCGAATACTTGGGATCCCTGATAACCGCCGAAAATAACACAAGTAAGAAGATCAAACGACGCATTCAAGTTGGAAATTGGGCCTATCTGTCTCTTCCATCACGCTCCCATCCAAGTGCGTATGCCGCCGCACCGATGTACAAAACCCAAATTAGACCAGTACCTTTCTATGGGCTTGACTGCCGTGAGATGACAAAGTGACGTAAGTGCCACTTTCTCGAATATGAGTTTTTGATACCAATTTGTTCATTATTCGAAGACCTATCTTTTGGTATCTTCCTTTTCGTTGTTACTTATTTGTACGTTGCATAAAATCAAAAAAACAAAGTGACGTTGGCACACATTTCCATACAAAAGTGACGAAGAATTTATTCGTTTTTGGGCCGTACTGAAAAACTGATCACTTGGATCTACGTCACAATGTCATCTCACGGCAGTTGAAGCCATGACACTGCTCACGAACGACATACGCACACTGGCCGTGTTCGAACGAAAGGTGTTGCGGACAATGTTATGGTGGACTACAAACCGGAAGCGAAGAGTGGCGCAAGCGTATAAACCTCGAGTTGCTGGCACTATTTGGAGATAATTGTGCATCTGATGAAGGTCGAGAGGCTGCGATGGGCCGGACATGTCGCGAGGATGCCGGACGACAGTGTGGTATAATCGATTCTCTCCATGGATCGCATCGGCACCAGAAACGAAGAGAACCAACATGCAGGACCGAGTAGAGTAGAGGAGAATTCTTGTATGAGCCACCACGGCTGGGTCTAGACTGCTGAAGTAAGTAAATATTATGGGGGCACGGTGAGTTTGAAACGAGAAGAGAAATATGTCACATGCAAATGCAGGGAAATTCGTCTTTATTTTTCTAGTTGTTCAACTGGATAAGAATCATGCCGAATACAAGATGATGGCGGGTTCAAGTCTTATTTAGAAGATGTTTATTTTCCCTAAACGTGAGTCACATCCTCCTGTTCTCGTTAATTTTCGTATTTCAAAAATTACACACACTGTTTGCTTTGCAAGACCTAAATACCCATGTAGTCGTAAGACTACAAATTTTAAACTAGTTCATAAAGTAATTTTTATGATATTCCATTAATCAATTCCCTTTCAGTTATTTGTTTATTTATTTATTCCAATTGCCTATGTTTTTGTTCCTGACTATTTTTAAGAATACTCAAAACTTTGAATTTTTTTTAAATAACTCAAAATTTTGGAAACCTTGTGTTGCTTCGAAAATTCACGCTCCCATCAACTGCAACAATCGCTGGATCCCGAAAGAGCGTAATTCTCACTTCGGCACCTAGCGCCGTTAACAAGCGCTCATTTCCCTTATCACCGATGAATATTAACAGCCGCGTGTTTCATACATTACCCAAACCGGGTCGATTATTCATGTCACTCAATTTCTCAACTTGCATTCCATCCATCATAGTCCCGGTCACGCAACGCCTAACCGGGCGCGAATCACTAATGCGTGCGGTGTGCATTAGGATGTCACATCATTAGAAATCGACGAAAACAACGTACTCTCGTATCCGCTCGGCCGTCGGTTCAGTTTACTTCCGTGCAACAATGAAGATAATGAATATATATCTGTCACAGTTAATTATGCATAGATCGGAGTCGCGGTTTAATGGCTTGCTCAAAATGCAACAATAGAAGCGAAAACGTATACGCGAAACAATTGAAATTGATATTTATGTTCCCAAAATCCGCTCGGGTTCCGATCCGAACTTTGCAGGACTTGATGCTATTCGTCTCGTTTCCTTCCGCAAGTGGGAAATCAGTCGGCCTTGAATGGAAATTCGTAGCTGGTACTGAGTGTGTTATAATTTCGACACAGCCGTGTCACTTTACTGGGCACGGGTGTAATACTGATTGTGTGAAAGTGTAGCTGAATACACATGTTTACTGAACGCATACGAAATTCCATATCACGACATGTTGACACCGATGACCACTGGGACAGGGTGGTCAAGCGAAGGCTCCAAAAGGATTGCTTGCCGGTGTGCTCTGCTGGCGTGTTAACTGCGAAGGGACGAACTTGGCATCGGCGTGGCGGCGATATGATTAAAGTGGACAGTGAATAATTGCCGTGGCCACTGCTTCAGTGTTAGCCAATACAAATCTGACGCCACTAAGAGAGACTGCGAAACCATGATGAAAGACGGTGTACGACTGAAAGTATGTCAAAAGAAGGGTAAAAGAAAAGTATTTCTAAAAAACGATATCATTTTGAAGTCTCATTTATTGACTATGTTTAGGAAGCGTCAAATATTTTTTTTTCAAATAAAGTCACAACATTATCGCACCGTTTATTAGATATTCTAATGTAGGGCAGTTAACTTAGCGGTCAGCCAAATAACTGACTACCCGCATCGCATACCGTGCGCGTCATGTAAATTAGATTTCCACTTTATTCGATCCGAACCATTGTGCGAAGCTGGCGGGGTTCCGCCGGGAAACTGAACATCATGTGTAAAGGTCTGCAGCCAGGTTCGTATCGGTCGCATCCCAAACTATTCTGCAATCGTGAAGCGTCTGCCAACAATTGGCAGATCGCATCTATACAATTATGTCCTTCTGCGTCGTTCTCGTAGGGATGGAACGTAATTAAATCAAAACAATCGATACGTCGTTCTCCTCGTCGGGCAGGTTTCGCGCCGGAAACCCGAAAAGGGCGAATGTAATCGGAAACGTTGCTTGCTTTTCCGATTAAGGTTAGCAAATATTATTTCTTGATTATTCGACAAGACAAGCTTTGTATAGTAGTCTAAGTGGAACAAACTTTAGGAAACCAGCAAATTTTCGAAAAGATTTAAATCATGGCAAATACAAGGATATGACATTCGCATAAACTTTGCCATTGGAAAACATCCAATCGGATGCTACATTCAATCCATCATTCAATGCCGCTTTCTAAGGTAAATCAAATCCAACTCATCAAACTGTCATTATTCAAGGCGTAACACTGGGAGTCGTTCGAAGAAGAACAAATTAATCCCACCAGCAGCGGTGTGATAGCTAAGTTTTACTGTTCATTTTTAATTATTTTCATAACTTGTTTTAGAGATGATGTGGAATTATACTTATAACGAATTCCCTTATCAAAATTTTATTCAATGTGTACAAATTTCTTAAAATAACCACCGTTCCACCGACAAGAAACGAAACTCTCCTTACTGTGACGAGTGCTACGGAGCACAATAAAACCCATTTCAAACGGCAACGGTGCACTCAAGGACAAATGCAAACGGAGACACGATTTAACTTCAATCAACTGTTTTTCATCTCTCTCTCTGTCTTCTGCAAACGAGCGGGTGGGGCGGTCACAAGGACAACTGAAGCTAGCAGCTAGCCTAAAGATTAACGAGCATCTAGCAATCAAGCTGCGAAAAGAACGTTTAATTGATCCAGAATTTGTGCAACGATGCATACAAATCAGCACTATGCAAATCCGTTAGATATGTAACGATGGCGGTAGCGTTTCAACAGGCGGAAATCGCTGCACAGTTCACTCGAGGGTTGAAAAAGGAGGGTGCAAATAGATTGAGATACTCTCGATTGCTAGTTTTCATTGTGACGAGCAATTTCACTCTTCGGAGATTTACGTTTAACTGATCTTTTGAGATTCGAACCATTGCAATATGGATAAATTGGCCTATACCAAGTAGAAGATAATGAAAACAATAAAGAATATTTATAGTGATGAAGTTTATCTCTAGCAAAACTAGCCCTTAGCTTTGTATGCTTTCCTGGTAGCGTATAGCTTAGCGAATGGTGAGGTAGGAATCTGGATACTGGCTCCGGGTTTAGTGATTCGTGCTAATACCTATTCGATGAAAGCGTGCACGTACACCGTACACTTCATAAACAGGATACGTGCCTTTTCGATGACCCTTAGAGAGAGTCGAAATCGCCCAACCGGTGCAGGTGAGAAAGAACTACAATTCCGTGCAGTGTGTATTTCCTACCTTGGTCCGGGTAAAACCAAGGCTATCCCAAACTCCACACATTTTCTCGGCAAGTGTTATAACTCCCCGAACGCGGCGCTTCCAGCGTTACGAAAAATAAGCTATTCACTATATCAATTTTCCCGTGAACTACGTGCCCGCAGGAAACTCTGCATGAGCCAAATCGATTGGAAAATTATGAGCTCACACGGTGCACTATCGGTGTACCATCTGCGGCTGCCAGGCATCCGGGTTTCCTGTCAGCGTTAGGCCCGAGTACAATAAAATATAATGGTTTGGAATTCATTGGCTAGGGTCAGCGTGAGACGATACATACTTTTTAATTATAGGTAGGTATTCGTTATTAGCTTTGGTCAGGCAATGATGACACACTACATTTTAATCCTGCCGGTTAGCAGCGGGTTTTCCTTCAACCGAATTTCACTCACGCTGGGTAAGATGCGGTGGCATGAATTTTGTAATTAAATAATTTAAATATTTGCCTTTCGATGTCAGACGAAAATAATAAAATTATCACTGCAAAAAAAAAGTTGGGACGCAAAAAATTTTGGAAATTCGAAGACCAACCTGTCATTGAAATCAAAGTCTGACTTAACGTCACTTCAGTTGATTAAGCACTTTGATGTTCATTGGAACTAACACAAATATGAAGTCAGCCATGCCAAAAAGAGCAAGGTTTACCGCGGACATGGTGAAATAAAATGTTCTATCGATCACTATTAAATCAATGCTGAATCTTCGAATGTATTTGAGCAGCAGAAGCAGGGATATTAGCAGAGTATCATCTGATTCAAAACCAATGTTCCAAAAAACCTTTTTCGATACAAAACTAGGGTTACCACGGAATATCTCTCCAAGGAATTATAGCTACCCTTACTTGGCAGGAGTAATGAGAAGCGTATATGAAAGAGTTGAAAAAGTATTAAAATCCAGTACTTACCACGGTGAAATAATAACACAAACCATCCTTTCCGTCACAGGCGTGGAGGTGCAGAAATAAACTCGGTCTCCAACATTGGCAATTTTCCTGACAGAACGCACAGTGGTCGAAGGCCGGAAAAAACCTCGATTTTTCATGTCAACATTTTTGGTGTTTTGCATTTTTCCGAAAATTCTCGAAGTGTAAATGACCTTTTCCTAAAGCTTAATGACAATCGGTTGAGATATCGATTTTTAATTGCACTTTTAATGTTGCTATATCAGGCAATTTCGATGATTTTCATGTTTGAAATAATAATTTTTAGCTCAACTTCAAACACCTGAAACATTCTCAGTTTTGATCCGATTCAGATTAAACAAGTTTCATTTTGAAGGGAAACTTGTGTACTTTATGGTTGATTTTCAAGACTTTCCAAAAATATAACCAATTTCTCAATCGAGGTAAAACATATTGCAGGGAAACCAAAAAAAAATGTATTTCTAATTTCATTTCTACTACACAATTTTGCGAAACAGTTCGGAACGATCGGATAACCAACAATCAATAGAAAATTTATTGTACTTTTCAGATTTTTGGGTCCTGTTTTGCACATCGTTGCTCATAAGTAGGTATTTTGAAAATAAAACTATGGAGACGTGTGGTGGTAAGTTGTAAAATATTCAATTTCGTATATTTAAACAACATGATTGACTGGGAAGTATACATGAGTTTTTTTTCCAGTAGTCTCAAGCCTTTCTATATTAACTTGTAAACCGCTTTCAGTACTGCAAGATGTATAAAGAGAGAATAAATTGAATTGATGAGGAACAAATATATCGTCTTTTATATTTTCAATGACGTTGAAATAAGCTTCCATACGATCTCATAATTTTCCTTAAAAGGCCTCTAACTTGTCGCGGAAAGATCTTGAATTGGTTGAACGGCTTAAAAACAAAAAAAAATCTAGATAGAATAAATTGAATTATGACGATTCTTGCACCACCCTAATTCAAAAAGGAGTACCCTAAGAACCAAACAAAAAATGCGATTCCAAAATTTTCTGATGAAGAACAAGTGTGGGAACCACCCTTCATCTTAGCACCTATATTCTTCCCGTCGCTTTTATTTCGCTCATTTCACCGCTCTTAAATTTCGACTACTCGACTTAATCAAGAAGTAAAATAAAAGTACTTAAAAAAAAAGTAAAATTATACAGTAAATTGAACAAATAAGAGCAATGAGATGATTATGTTGAGATGAATATAAGAGCGGTTCTCCTATCAAAATTTTAAGCAAGATTGGAGCAAAAACAAAAATCTGATCATGAGAAAGGTCTACCGGCACTTTAGGTGCATAAATTGCTATTTTCAACATTTTCTGACATCAGAAATGGGTTCACCACTCCATAATTGTTATAATATGTAATTTACAATCATATAAAAAAGACTTTTAGTTTTTTCCGACTTTTGTATAGAGACCTGCCACTGTGGAACGTACCGGACTGCGAAGAATCTTTTTGCGGACCAATTGGATCACGTACGTGCAAACCGTGAACCTCAACTTTTAGGATACCGTAATACTGGATCTCGATCATCCCTGGAGTCCAATACTGGACTGCCCTGGAAACCTCCTTTAACCTCTTTTGGGCGAACAGTAAACTCGTATTACCTACTTTGGCCTCCATTTTCTCAAATTTGCACTAATATAATAATTTTTCTGATGCAACATTTGAAAATAAACGTAACTAAATAGAAATAAGATATTAGTTACTTGGATTAACCTAATATTTAAGTTCAAACATTTTCTTATTTATTCCAGCCGTGTGCCGGAGTTACCAGAGATGCGAAAACGGGTTTTCTAGATTTGCACGAGTTTTGTATCATCAAACAGATCCAGATGAGTTTTCCAGGTCATTTGAAACGATTTTGCTCGTTTGTTGTTGCTGTTTTGATCGCTCGAGTCAAAGATAACTAGAACAAGATACCTAACTTCCAGATTTTTCATACATTTTGAACACGACCACTTTCCGATGGTTAGTGCTGCCATCTGATGACTTAAATTCTCATAAAATTGACACTGTGAGCAAAACCGATTTACCGTGCATAGTCCGTCATCGATCGTTGAGCTGTTCAAGATTGTATATGAAAAACCAGAATTAATCCACCTAGTGGTGCAGAAACCTTTGTTATACTAACTGTTACTTTATACATATTAGGCCAGTCAACTACAAATCGAGAGCTGGCAACACAGCCAATGGAACAAACCCGCGTTTTTACTCGCTCCGATTATTTTCTTTTTTTCTATGTTATTCAACAAGATGTGTCCATGAAAGTTAGCAAATTTTTTCCTTTTTGTACTATCGCGTGTGTCAGTAGTGAAATATATTCGGAAAAAGTTAGATATAGAGTGAAAATTTACTTAGAAGATTTGTGATTTGTGAAAATGTAATGGCTGAATCAAGAGAAGCCGTTTCGTTGTGTGTATGAGTTTCGTGTTCGTGTAAAGAAGATGAAGGAGACTCGTGTGTGTCAACTTGAGGGCATATTGCTCTCCATAACGCTAAAGCATAGCACTAAGAGATAAGTAGAAATTTGCTTGAACTATTCTAACGGGTTGCATGTAGAGTAATTTTGTATTTCTTTGTTAAAATTTTACTGAAACCTGATCTCATTACATAGTTTCCGATCATTGATGCACGAGCGAAGTAGAAAAAAAAACAAGTACTACCGTTTTCCAATTGGAAACGGTTAACTGTCCCACTGCTATATTCTAGACTAAATTGTTTTCCTCTCTTTCACACTTGATGAACGAGTGGAAACGTGGCATCAAAGTATGAGTGTTGGCAGGAGTTGATATGATTTATTCTGATACCGAAACGGTCTGCAATGGTGAACAATTTTCATATTTTGTCATAAGAATTTGGTACAGGTGTCTTTGAGCAGATTATGTGAACTGCTGTTGTATAAGAAAGATGAAAGACAATTAGATTGTATCCGTTCTCGTTAGAATGTGATACTGTTTTCTTTTTGCTGTTCGCATGATTCGACTTTTCGCGCGCACAGATTTATCGTTTTAGGTGTAATGCCGGTTATGCCACACGATTCCTATGGCGGTGGGTTCGTGCGTCATTTAATGTAGAATTCGGTGTAATACTTTTCCACTAGAGTTGTTCGTTTCTAGTTGCGAGCTGCATCTGAATTTTACTTGCACCGCGTAAGAAAGTGTATTTGGATTTTGGAATACTTAAAAATTCCAAAAAAAAAAACAATGCGGCGGTTTTATTTTGTAAGATATGTTCTCTTACTTCTATTTTGGATTTCTTCAGCTTTTGAATATTTTTTTCTAGCTTCCACGCAAATTAAGGTAAAATTTTTTAAAGATGACACGGGTTCGAAACCATGAAACCAATTTTGACAACATTGGCATTTTGCAAATTTATTAGGAATGTAGTATTGTTACTTATGCTTACATGCTTATTTTTAATTTTTCGAGCTTTGGATGCATGGATGTTGCCAAATTTAAAATTTAATAGGAATATTCCCTCGTGCGTCTACGAAAACGATAATCGCGTTGTTACTACTTATTTGTCCTTACGCCGGTTGCCGTAGTATGAATGATAATATTGATTGTGATTAACGGTTAAACAGACTATTGACAGACTACCCTATTGCCTGCACGAAAAACTCGGATTTTCCATCCATCAGTCTACGTGAAAATAACGTTTCGTTGTTACCCGTGTGTTGCGGTAGTTGCACACCCCTTGTCATTAGATGACCCTGTATTGATACCGACACTTTGTTCTAATTTTCATTCGCTATTAGTACGTGCTTCTAGACGGTTCAATAAATGAATTTGGTTTAATTATATCGCGTGTATTACTCAAATAGAACATGGTGTCAGAAGTAAAAAAGTAAAGTTTGTTTGTGAAAATAGTGTTTTCTGCGTCATTGACATCGCGAAACAAAAAGTAACAAATAATCTAGACTTTCAAAAAGCGTCACGGGAATAGTGATTGTGGGAAAACGCAAAGTCGCAATTAGTTCGCGACCATTTTGTTTTCAGCAGTTATTACGCATCCTCATTGAAATGGATAATCAGCAGTTCCAGCAACTTTTGGATCATCAAACCAGAATGTTTGAAGAGCTTTTCCGTGGAATAACAGCGACAGTGAATCAACAATCAATAGCCGCTACCGTATCGGCTAGTCGCCAGCCATGCACTGCAAGCGTTTCGGTACCTCAGCCATCGCCGCTTGCATTAGAAGGAGATATGGAAGCCAATTTCGAATTTTTTGAAAAGAGTTGGAGAGACTACGAAAAAGCCATTGAAATGGACCGGTGGTCAGCTACAGATGATCCTCAAAAGGTTAGTTTTCTCCTGGCGGTGATCGGAGAGCCAGCAAGAAAAAAATATTTTAATTTTGAGCTCACCACGAACGAACAAGCCAACCTTGAAGCAGCCTTGCTTGCTATCAAACAGAAGGTTGTAGCTAAGCGAAACATAATCATAGATCGACTAGATTTCTTCTCGGCTGCACAGCTTTCAAGAGAGACTATTGATGATTTTGTTTCACGTCTCAAGACTTTAGCTAAAATAGCTAAATTGGGTGCATTAGAAACCGAACTAATAACGTTCAAACTAGTCACTGCAAATAAATGGCTCCATCTTCGCACTAAGATGCTCACAATATATGATATTGACTCCTCGAAAGCAGTTGACATGTGTAGAGCAGAAAAGATAGCAGCCAATCGATCTTTAGAGCTAGGAATGCCGAATGCTGATGCGGAGGTTAAAAAGATACAGAAGGCCAAAACAAAGTTACCTCGCTGTAAGTTTTGTGGTGATCAACATGAGTTTGCAAAAGGTGTCTGCCCAGCGTTTGGAAAACGTTGTCATCGGTGCAATGGTAAAAACCATTTCGAAAAGGTATGTAAAATAAATAAAAAGTCTCGCAAACAGAAGCCACGACGAGTTAAAAAAATCAACGAGAAAACAAGCGAGTCAGAGGAAGATTCTTCCGTTGGTGATGAATCGGAGGAGGATTCAGATCACGAATACGAAATCGGAAAAATTTTCGATAGTACATCCAAAGGAGGAGGTGTATCAGCTCAGTTAGACCTCAAATTTGCTGGTGCTTGGCAATCAGTAGTATGCGAACTCGACACAGGACCGAACACGAGCCTGATTGGTCATGCTTGCTTGTCGAAACTTATTGGGAACGAAAATCCACCACTATTGCCTTCCGAGTTCCGTCTACAAAGCTTCGGGGGAAATCCCATCAAAGTTTTGGGACAAGTTAAGATTCCATGTCGTCGGATGGGAAAAGAATATAGTTTGGTGCTACAAGTAGTCGACGTAGATCATCGTCCCTTACTATCTGCAAAAGTGTGTCGTGTGCTAGGCTTAGTTAAATTCTGCAAAGCAGTTTCTCTGAGCGAACCTAAATCGTCAACATCATATAGCAATTTACTCAACGTTTATCGCATCGAAGCTCAACAAATTGTCGAAGCACACAAAGGACTCTTTGTCGGATATGGAAAACTAGCTGGAAAGGTATCACTAGAATGCGATAAAAGCATTTCTCCACTAATTCAACAGCCACGTCGAGTACCTATCGCTTTGCGAGGTAAGTTAAAACAAGAATTGTTTTCTCTCGAAAAAGATGGAATAATTGTAAAAGAACCACAACATACCGATTGGGTTAGCAATTTGGTTTTGGTTCAGCGTGGAAACGCGCAATCAAAAGGCATCCGAATTTGCCTAGACCCCGTTCCTCTCAACAAGGCAATCAAGAGACCCCATTTGCAGTTCATAACTCTTGACGAAATTCTCCCAGAGCTAGGTAAAGCAAAAGTGTTTTCGACAGTGGACACAAAAAAAGGATTTTGGCATGTCGTTCTGGATGAACCTAGCAGCAAGCTAACGACATTTTGGACTCCCTATGGACGGTATAGATGGACACGGCTTCCATTTGGCATTTCTTCCGCTCCTGAGATTTTCCAAATGAAGTTGCTGGAAGTAATCCAAGGACTTGACGGAGTAGAGTGTATCGCAGACGACCTGCTCGTGTATGGGAAAGGGAACACGTATTTAGAAGCATTGATCGATCACAACAAAAACTTGAGAAACCTTATGTCCAGACTTGAGCAACGTAATGTTAGACTAAACCATTCGAAACTAAAATTATGCCAGACTTCAGTACCTTTTTACGGACACGTGCTTACCGACCAAGGTTTAAAGCCTGATGAAAGCAAGATCTCAACTATTCGAAACTTTCCTACTCCTTTAAATCGAAAAGAAGTTCATCGCTTTATCGGTATGATAAATTATTTGAGCCGTTTTATCCCGAATCTTAGCATGCATATTACAAACATGCGGAAACTGATATCTAATTCCGTTAGCTGGCAATGGACTGCAGTTGAGGAAGGAGAATTTAAAAGCGTGAAAGAGTTGGTATCGGATATTGGAATACTACGCTACTACAACATGAACCTGCCGATAACCATCGAATGTGACGCGAGTTGCTTCGGTTTAGGAGCTGCCGTATATCAACAGGATGGAGTTATTGGATACGCTTCCCGAACGTTAACTGCCACAGAGAAATCGTATGCTCAAATAGAGAAAGAACTACTGGCCATTTTGTTTGCTTGCATCCGTTTCGATCAATTGGTTGTGGGAAATCCTAAAGTCACTATTAAGACGGATCATCGGCCACTCATAAACATTTTTCAGAAGCCACTGTTATCAGCCCCGCGTCGACTTCAGCACATGCTGTTGAATCTCCAGCGGTATACATTAACGTTGGAATATGTGACTGGCAAAGATAATGTGGTTGCCGATGCTCTATCGAGGGCCCCGCTTCACGACGATATTACTGTAGACGCATATAAGAAGAGCAACATATACAAGGTCTTCGAGGATTTGGGAAATGTCAAGATGAGCAATTGCCTAAGTATTTCGGATACTCGCTTAAGCGAAACAATGCAAGCAACAGCAAAAGACTCGACGATGCAGCTTATCATCGAATACATCCTGAATGGTTGGCCAACAACGGCTGACCAAGTGCCCGATAGTGTGAAGATTTATTTTCGTTACTCGCAAGAGCTGTCCACCCAAGACGGACTTATTTTCCGGAACGATAGAATCCTGGTACCGCAACCTTTGCGCAGGAAGCTCATTGATATTTGTCACGCAAGTCATAACGGAATTGAAGCTACGTTGAAGCTGGCTCGAGCGAATGTCTTTTGGCCAGGAATGAGTGCTCAGATAAAAGAAGCTATCCAGTCGTGTGCAACATGTGCTAAATTTGCTGCATCTCAATCCAATCCGCCTATGATGACTCACGGCATTCCAGTGTACCCTTTTCAATTTGTTTCCATGGATGTGTTTTTCTCTGATTACCAAGGAACTAAGAGAGCATTTCTTGTGACAGTTGACCATTACTCGGATTACTTTGAAGTTAATATCTTGAAAGATTTGAAACCTGAATCAGTTATAGCCGCCTGCAAGGAGAACTTCGCCCGTCACGGAAAGCCACAAATTATACTAACAGATAACGGTACGAACTTCGTTTGCCGAAAGATGGAAGAATTCGCCATCGAATGGGATTTTCAGCACACTACATCATCTCCTCATCACCAGCAATCTAACGGGAAAGCGGAGGCAGCCGTGAAGATCGCTAAACGTTTACTGAAAAAGTCAGAAGAGTCGGGAATAGATTTTTGGTATGCTCTTTTGCATTGGCGGAACATACCCAATAAAATAGGTTCCAGTCCAGCGGCCCGTTTATTTTCGAGATCCACGAAGTGCGGTATACCGACATCGGCGAAAAATCTATTCCCAAAGGTTGTCGAAGGTGTTCCGAATTCTATCGAGGCAAACCGGAAGAAAATTAAAGTTCGCTATGACAACTCAAGTAAACATCTACCTGATCTTCAAGTTGGATCGCCAGTATATGTGCAGTTAAATCCAGAAATTTCAAAAGAATGGTCTCGTGGCACTGTGTCGAATCGCTTAAGTGAACGTTCCTTCCAGGTGGAGGTAAATGGTGCAGGTTATCGCCGTAGCTTGGTCCACATTAAACCCTGCAAAGATCCTACCACAATTCCAAATTATAGTATTCCAACGAAGTCGTCTCAGCAAGAAACTATTTCTGATTCGCCTGTTCCGAATGATACATTTTTCGCGAATGACTGTCATGCATCGAATCAGTCAGCACCTGCTGCGATTGATGCAGCATCGACTGCGCTCCCCGATATGCCTTCTGCGACACAACGTGGTTTTTATTCAAAAGAGAAACGTGCTTCATTAGCTAAAAGTCCCATCGTACGACCAAGAAGAGAAAGTCGTCTACCAACTAAGCTTAAAGATTATCATGTAGATTTAAGATAACTTTTTTAATAGTGAGGAGGATGTTGCGGTAGTTGCACACCCCTTGTCATTAGATGACCCTGTATTGATACCGACACTTTGTTCTAATTTTCATTCGCTATTAGTACGTGCTTCTAGACGGTTCAATAAATGAATTTGGTTTAATTATATCGCGTGTATTACTCAAATAGAACACCGAGTGTACGGCGCGAATAGTATTTACGAGATTGATAGCTTCCATATCGGTACGTCGTGTTGAAATCATATATAACTTGTTAGAGGCTAGCTATCCGGCAAACTTTGTCCCGCTCATTTATACTTTCTTCATCTTAACTCTGGCTATTAACGACAGTTTCACTTGTTTTTTTTTACCGAATATTCGTGACTTCAGGTGTGTTTTTCGCGGTATCGTAGCGTTTTTTCTTTTAGGACAGACGAAGTCTATACGAGAGACGTCGCTACTTGATCTGTAAGGTAGAAAACTAAATGTCCGGTTGACCAAACCCCTAAAGACTCCGCGTCGATACATCCCATGAGGTCGTATTATCTACAGATAAATCAACAACGTGCAATAGTTTTCGGTATAGAGAGGATCACCTTACGAGGAGATGTCCGATTAAGTCCAGTATCTTTGCGTATGCCTATTATTGCGGTGTTACTTCATCAAACTGAAAAAGTTCGGAACACATTATGAATTTCGTAGCGGATGTAATGAACTTGTAGGCGCGACATTTAGTCTAAAAAACTTGACACTCGAAATTAGTGAATCGTTTACCAAAACGAACCCTGCTGTATACCCTGCCCTTTCTCCAAAATCCCAGTGATTTCTCGTGGAAGTGCAGAGGTGTTCTCGGCTTCCAATAAAGCGAGTATCACGTCAACATATTCCTATACAAACTCCTTCTTTGACCTGCATTCGGATGCGGCCGGCGCTGGAATTGCCTAATATAAAGATTAAGGTCACCAGTTTTTACACATTGATGCTGAATGTTAATCCCAAGCATCATCCGTTGGTTCTCTGTGTAATTACAGCTGATCTGGCAATAACGGAGTAGCAACCGCGGGCGGTCAATCATGCTCATGCTCATGCATTAGGCCAGTCAACTACAAATCGTATACCAACGTAAGTCCAATTTCAATAATGAATGGAATGAATTTAA
This sequence comes from Wyeomyia smithii, assembly GCF_029784165.1. Lineage (NCBI taxonomy): Eukaryota > Metazoa > Arthropoda > Insecta > Diptera > Culicidae > Wyeomyia > Wyeomyia smithii. The sequence continues at coordinate 42,267,095 of NC_073696.1, forward strand.
AAGATAGTTTTCAGAGAGTTGACCAAAGACGATCATTGAATTAAAGCTTGACGTGGTTTTCGCAAATAATATGAATGTTATCACTGGAGTACATGAGTCTTATTTTTTCGATCACAAACTAATTTTTAAATGCTGGCTAGACGCAAATAATTTTTTTTTTTTGAAATAATCGAACGTGGGGTGACAGTAATTGATAACAATGATGCTGATTTCACACTAGAACAGCAAACATGTATTTATGAATCAGCATCAAGTTTTTTTTACGAATTAAAGCAAACTTCTACAAACCTGTTCTCGAAATCTAGCTAAGAATTATACAGGAAAAAAAAGTTATTGATGAAAGTTGTCAACTTAATTCTATCTCAAATGCATTATCTGAAAATGAAGCAAAGCAAAGCCTTGGTGCTACATTCCGTATCGGAATTCCACCTTCTGTTTTACTATACACAGACTTCGCAGCCGACTGGTGAGTGTACAGGACGATTGCGGGGCTAGCGCTACGATCCCACTGACTCTAACAGTCTCTCCCGAGCCGAGACTCGAACATACGACGACTGGCTTGTTAGGTCAGCATCGTGCCTCGAAACCAACTGGGAGATAATGATCTGGAAATGCAGGTTCTCCACGATCTTTGAGAATTTCGGTTTTTCAGAGTGTAAGCGAGAACATTATTCTTTCCGAAGGCCTAGGCTGTATGAAAAATCCGAAATAAAGACTTTTTAAATCATGCTGCGATAACGAGGAGTGGAATAACATGGATACTCTGTTTGCACTTAGTTTTAAATTAGATCGCAATATATATCTTTTATATCTTACATGAGCATTTTGTATCATTCATAGTGACTTTTCACCTGCGCACACTAGTAAACGTGCCATGTAGAGTTGCTTCAATACTTTTTCCTTATTTTGCCGATTACGTTCTCCAGCTACTTTAGATTTCTTGTCACAAATTTAAAACATAAAATAAGTGTTCACCTGAAAAATTTTCCAGCTGTTCAAAACGTAGCATTGCAAACAAAACAGCGATTTATTTGTGTTTTTCTCAACGGGTGGCACTAACACATTCGTACGTAAATAGGTCTATATATCTTTGGTAAAGCTTTTCAAAATATCTGCATCGCTAATTGTTTTACATTTGCACACTGTGGGATCAGGTTTTACTCAGGGTTGTCGATGATTGTTGATTTCCTTTGAGAAATAAATAGCGATACGAAAAAAAAGAGGGGTAGAGAAAAAGAAAGAGCAGTGAGAGAGAAAAATCACAATAAGGTTGTATGCAAAGCCACGACCGCAAGGTTGAAGTAGAATACTTTTAAAAGAAAGATAACCCGGCTGCTTGCGTGTCAGTCATTTTTTCTAGTAAATAAACGTTGACCGTTCATTGGCAGTATTGTAATTTCATTATGTTTGATATTTTGAATGAAGTGTATTGAATATTTTTAAAATTTTGCGCAAATGAGCAGTTGAAGTGCTGCCGAATTAAAATATGCACATTAAATACGACAGGCTACAGGCTACAGTTATGCAGAACGCGAATGACGGCGCGATGCGATTCGCCTTACGTGGTGAAATGTACAGCTCTTTTTACGGCGTAGTAGAGCTATACATTTCAACACATTTCGTCTTGCCGAATCGCATCGCGCCGTCATTTGCGTTCTGCATCACCGTAGCCAAACACTAAGCGACGCAAACACGTAATAATAGGCAGAGTATACATGTAGATGAAGATAATTAACTTTGGATTATAGCGAAAATATTAACTCTTCAAATATTCATTTGTGTTCTTCAAATTTCAGTTGTTCAGTTTAATATCTGATGAAATATCTGTTTAATATCTGATGAAGGCTCTTTTTTAGGCCAAATAATGCATTATTCAATTTACTAGGTACATAACTCTGTCGACCGTGCTTGGGAAAGCAATCGTATAACGACCAATCAGAGGTCGAGTTTTGTGTTTTAACGAGGCTTAAGAATTTTCAATAGTACAATAGTTCGAATAAAAAAATGAAATTTCCTGCATTTAGTAGGAATCTTAGAAGATTTTCTAATCGATTGCTGCAATCACGGAGGAAATCCATCGAAAACCAACCGATTTCTTAGCATTTGAAATTGGATATATTTTTCACTTTTTTCGGTTTTAGATTTTCATTTCACATCCCTATGTAGCCGAACTTCCTGAGAGAAGTATTCTACTTCAAAAGACAATTTCCACGTGTTGGTACGTGCTGGAGCACGAAATCTATGTCTGTGGGAGGGAAGCTTCACGTTCAGAAACGCGTCTGATAATGCGGTAAAATTTTTAATGTCTTTTTGTGCAAATTATTGTACTCAGACAAAAACCTGTTTTGAATTGGATGAGTTTTTAGTGAATAAACGTTAATCGTTTGTTATTCAAAGTTGGTTATGCTGATCGCAGCCTTTGCGCTGCCCCTACAGTGGGAGGTTTACTAAATAAAGTGAAAATTAGACAACTACAACAGAATTTAAATGCATCCCGCACAGAATGTCTGCTTGTGTTGATGCCAGAAAATTATTAACCTTCAATTATTTTTTTATTTGCCTTGAAAAAAGCATGTTGCGGCTCAAAATCGGTTCCTAATTACAACCTTTGAGCTGCCCTAACATTGGGGGAATTAAGATACACGGACAACATGCACTGTGGAAGCTATTTCACATTCAGTAAATTAGACGGGTGCGACAAATTTGAATTGCTAGGATGCAACACAGAATGCTTGCTTGCGTTGACAAAAATTATTAACTTTCAATGACTTGTGTATTTGCCTTGAAAAAGGCATTTTGATTTCCGAAATTGGATTTCCTTATGGCAATCTTCATGCTGCCCCAACACGGGGGGAATAGTGGCTGTCTGGCGACACACGCTGAGAAAAACCGCGCTGCTCCTGAGACGTGGTGACCAACCACAGGGCTAGTGCTGCTGCTAAGGAAGGACGACTGCTGTTGTCGCTGTCTAGAACTATTATGAGCGGCTCCAGCTGAAACAGGCTCTTATATAGGCCAAATAGCATGTTTTCAATTGCAAGGTATATGATCCTGTCGACCGTGCTTGGGAAGCAAGCATATAACGACCAATCAGAGGTCGAATTTTTCGTTTTGACAAGGCTTGACTATTTTCAATAGTACAACAGTGTGAATAATAAAATTACAATTATCTTATTTTGGGAAGAATCTTAGAAGATTTTCCAATCAATTGCTGCAAGAACGAAGGAAATCCATCGAATACTAACCGATTTATTAGCATTTGAAATTGGACATAGTTTTCACTTTTTTCGGTTTTAGATTTTCATTTCACATCCCTATGTAGCCGAACTTCCTGAGAGAAGTATTCTACTTCAAAAAATCAGTTGTGTTATGATATCGTTTTTTCATAATGCTATACTTCCATCTAAAGAATGACATAATTTTAGGTTTCACAAAATCAACCCACCAGGATATCCACGAATGATAGTACCGTTTCTGCCTCACCCACCACTTCCATTTTAATCTAAATTCCGCTAACACATCGGGTGTAAACACCGCATCATTTATCCGCCATGTCTCGTTGCCAAATGGTTGGCCAAGGTTTGGTAGCCTAATTTTTAAAAACACCGCCTTATGATCAGTGAAGGAACAATTAAAAGTTTTTATGTCTACTAGGTTCATTTTCATACTTTCAGAAACATATATCCTATCTAATCTAGCACCAGATCCATTCCTCACGAACGTGTAATCAATTTCATTGCTTCGTTTCACTTCCTATGTGTCACACAAATTTAGTGATTGTGCAAAATTTTTAAACGCTTGACTATAATTAGAAAAGTGGTTAGCATCCTTGCGACTGATAACAGAGTTGAAATCCCCACCTACTATCAACCTTCCATTGCCATTATTTATATAATACTGAACCGTGTGTGAGCATAGATATTACGAATTGTAGTATGGTTGTCTATCTTTAAGCTAACTACACGTAAATCGATACTCTTTTGTATACCCGACGTCTTTATGTGTGATTTTATTAATATATACCCAATATACCCCGTTTGCCATTCATAATATTCATAAATGAATCAAACCCATTGATAACAACATTTTCACAAACTTCTTGAAGCATGACTATGTCAAACTCCATTAAATATATAAACGATCTTAAAGCATTGATTTTATTTTCGTTAGAAATACCATTCAAATTGATTGAACCAATATTCTATGACAAGAAATCCATTTATTTTATTATTTTTCTACGATTTCTGCGCTTTTTTTTTACTGGCGGCGATCCTGGATCAGAAGTTGCCATGTCCTCATCTGTTTCTAAACATTCATACATATTGTTATCAGAAGTTTCCTGACATAGAATATCATCTTGATTTTCATTATTATTTCGCGAAGTTTCCGTGTTGTGAATTATATTGAATACTTTTGTAAACATGTTCGATTTTGACGAGCCTGCTTGTGTGTGTGTAAAAGTGTTTTCTGGTAACGCTTGAATGCTAGCTGTGTTAGAGTTCAATTGTGTTGTGTTCTGTGTAGTAGAGACATTTTGGCCTTGAACTCGTTTACCAAGACGTAGCAGAACATTTAGGTTTGTGAAATTTACACCTACCTTTTGACTTCCCGCGTGTTTTTCATGTTCTATGAGGTTTTGTTTTAAGGCTCCTGCATAGTCTACCCCCGAAGCCTTCAATCGGTCGCTGATGGTTCCTCCTTGTAGTTGTTGTTCCATATAGCTAGCCTCGACGCATTTACGTCCCCAGTGAACCGGCTTGCTACAATGCCGGCAAGTTTGCTGTTGGTGTTTATAGGTTACTAGAGTGACCTGTCCATTCACATTAACATATGATGGCACAGCTGTATGCATCTTTATGCGAACTGAACGAACTCCGCTCTTGATCCCTTTCAAAACGGTGGGCTCCGACCATACTTTCTCCTTAAGCCAAAGTACCTTTCCATACTTCATCAACGCGTTTTTTATCTCTCCGTTGTCCGTTTGTGGTGAAATGTCGTGTACTCGTATGGTCGTTGCACCGTCCTCCATAAGAACATTGATAATAAATTTTAGGCTATCGATTAATAATTCATGTTTGCCATTGTTCTTGTCGACCGCTCTGATAGCAAGTTCTTCTGTCTGACACTCGACGAACACCATGGACTTTCCTGTGTTATGTTGCAGGGCGCTGATATTGGAGAACGGGATTTCTAGCTTCTCATCGATGAATTTAACTATCAAATCCATGGTAATCTTTCTTTGTGGCACATATGATAGATCCACGATAAACGTGTTAGCACGTGATCCGTTTGAGGTTAAGTGGTATGGCGTTGCTGCCATTGTTTTTGTGTTTGTTGGTATATGTATGGGCACAGTCCAATAGACCGGCAATTTTTATTATATCGCACTCGACACTTTAGAATACGTCTACACTGCTTGACTGGTATAATGCGACTGTGTACTGGGATGACTTTAGCTAACTTCCACATTGAAAGGAAGTAGCCAAGCTCCCAGCACCGGTTGAAAACACGTGCTACAAAAGCAAATGAGCCGTAGCTCAGGTGCTTGAGCTCGAGGTTGAATGTGTTATCAAAGCCAGGGGTCTTCATATTCCTAGATCTCCTCGCTAGACCGATGAGCTCATCCGCCGTCACTCGTGCTTCCTCTGGGACCAAACTGTTCGAATTGTCGACCATAGTAACTCCCTCAGAAACAGCCAGCTCGAAAGGGCTGACGATGTTTCGCCCCAAATTGTGTGACGACACGAACTGCTGCCCAAGCGCGTTCGCCTTTTCAACAGGTGTTATGAGTAGTTCACCTTCCCCGGACGGAACAAGCGGAGGAATGGGTTTTGGTCTCTTTTTCAAAATTTTGGTTAAGGACCAAAAAGTTTGGTCTCAGCAGTGTAAGTCTCAGCAGTGGCACCTGAGGTCAGCACCACCGGATAGTGGTCCGACGAAAGCTCCTCGAACACCACTGGAACTTCGAATATGTCCAGGACAGAGTAAACCCCGGACCGGGAGATTCTGGAAGGGCACTCCGGTGCCAAGATGTTGTAGTGCCCGGTCTCAAGGTCTTCCGCCAGGATGATGCCATTCCTGTTTTGTCTTCGGTTGCCCCACACCTCGTGCCGAGCGTTCAGGTCTCCAGCAATGATGTACTTCGCCCGCCGCCGAGTCAGCTTGGCCAGATCGTTTCGTTATTGCGCAGCGGTACCGTCTCAGGTGGTGGTTTGCTTGGGACAGTAAGCTGCGATGATGATGATTGGGCCGAGCGAGGTTTCGACTTCAACCCCGATGGCTTCGATAGTCTTAAGCTGGAAACTCGGCAGCAGGCGACGCTTAATGTTGTTCCTCACAGCGATGGCAACTCCTTCGCCCCCGGCATTGATGCTGTCTAGTCGTACCAGCTGGAAGCCCGGAAGGAAGATGTTAACTTCCGGCTTCAGATGAGTCTCCGTAATGACGGCAATATCGACCTCCTTCTCGCCAAGGAAATCGAGGAGCTCAACGTGTTTGTTCCTTAGAGAACATGCATTCCAATTCGCAATAACGAAGGGCTTATGGTCCATTGTTGGAGATTAGGGCGACGATTGCAGCAAGCTGCTGGCTGCGGGTTTTATATTTACGCTGGATTTCGAATGCAGCGGAGATGATTTTGACTAGTTCCGCTGTTGATAGTGGAGGGTCATCTTCAGTAGAACCAGCAAACGTCCCAGAAGTAACGCCAGCGTATGACAATCCGGGAGTCGGGGTGAGTCCTTGGTTTGAGAGAGCAGCAGCAGCGGCGAGACGGAGCTGCGCAGAAAATTTCGCAGTAGGCGTGCTACGATTCGGTTGACTGCTATTCGGGAGCGGAAGCGGCTCCAACACGGGGACCACATGTCTGGCCCCGATCGGTGGAAACTGATCTGGTGTATGAGCCGGGGGAGGCTTTCGATGGCGGCCGTTCTGATTGGCTGTTGACGCTGCTTTACGAATGCGAATAAATTCCGCACGCTTCGGGCAGCTACGGCTGGTCGCACGATGGTTTTGGTCACAGTTCGCGCATTTAGGCTCGGAGTCATCAGGTTGAAGGCAGGTCGAAGAGCGATGCGCCCCAGCGCACTTGTCACACCGCGGAATCATTTTGCAGTTTCGTGTACCATGGCCGAACCACAAACAGATGGTACACTGGGTTACGTCACGGTGGTGAGGACGATACGGTTCCCACTGGATGATGGTATGGAACAGATGTTTGGTGTTACGCAGTGCACCAAGAGTCGTGCTTCTCTTAGTGAAGTGTACTAAGAACAGCTCATCTCGGTAGGGGTCGTCCTTGACATTTTGGGATCGACGATTCATCGGGAAAACCGCTTCCACTTTAAAGCCAACCTGCTCAAGCTCGGCTTTCACTGTCGATGCAGCCAAAGCTAGCAAACCTCGTAGTACCACTTTCAGTGGCTTCGTTGCTGGGTTGTCGTGCGTGTAGTAGGGCACCTGGTGCGTGGCTAGTAGATCGCTCACTTTGTTGTACTCCTCCATGTTGGAGCACAGGATTTTGGTGCCTTTGCTACATTTTTTGTAGAGAGGCTCCAACAATAAATTGGCAAGCTCCGCTTGTAGCTTTAACATGTCCCGGAGGGGGGTAAATAGCGGGGGGACTCGCGCTTTTTTAGCGATGGGCTTGCTGTTACCATTTTCTACCGGCAGCAGTGCAAACTTGTTATTTTGCAGCAGCCGATTCGATTCTGGGTCCGACGAACCGGGGGGCACGGCCTGCTTGCGTTTGTGTTTCGAACCGGTGGATATTGTTGCAGCAGATGAATTTTGGCTGTCCATTGTCATCTTCTTCTTCTTCACTTGGTGAAAACCATCGGTCGACTGATCCGCGCAGTCACTGTCGGTTATATCGTCTAATGTAACAGGAAAGAGCGGCTTGTTGTCAGCCATGGAAGTACCCTTGGCGAGATCCAGAAGATACTCCAAGGTACTCGACGGGAAATCCAACGCGAAAAGAAACTTGCAAAATAGAATACGGGGAACGTACAAAGCAGCGCAAAAATATAACGACTATACTGCTCAACACGCTAGCAGAGAATGATGAATGATTGCTGCTGTACCTCGCGCTCAACTTTCGTCTATATACCTAAAAAGACAACGCGAGGCACAGCCTTTTTTAAATTTCTTCCATAATACTGTCTGCGTGGCCCCACCCACTGATCGCTGCCCCACCCTAGGTGGCTGCAATGAACCTTATTACGGAGGTGTTGGAATTGGCCGGGAACACTGCTAGAAATAATAGAACGAACATCATTCTGCAAGTGGCAATCCACAATGACGAGAAGCTGAACAAACTTCTATCCGGCGTCACCAATCGCCCAGGGAAATGTCTCTCCAAATATTTAAGCTGTTTTGCCTTCGAAGAAACCAGGAAAAAATCATAAGTTGATTGATTCCTAGCTTTGTAGAAAATTGAAAATTTTTTATATTTAGAAATATTGTTTTACTAGCTTGAGAAAAAGTTTGCCGAGCATTGACCAAAAACAGCATTTTTACAAAATTAACAGGTTTATAATGATCAAAATAGTTTTATGCTTATTGAATGCTCTTGAAAAAACTTCTTTTTGATAATAATTCAAATTTTTTCGAATAAATATTTTATATTTTCAAAAATACTGTTCTGCTAGCATAAAAAAAAGTTTGTAGAACAATGACAGTAAACAGCAATTTTACATAGCAACCAGGTTCGTGATGATCAAAATAATTTAATGCTCATTGAATGCTTTCAAATAAAATTTCTTTCTCATAATAATAATTTACATAGGGTATAGAACGTCTTTGTCAGGTTTCGACACCCGAATAATTATAATAAAAAAATGTCCCAATTTTGTTATTTTATTTTACTGTCATTTTTTATTTGGCCGAAACTTCTCTCAAGCGTTTCTATGGGTTAAAGATGTAAATTTGTGCTATTAGTATTTATATTGAATCCCGACTATTGTTTGAAAATGGTAATGATGATTACAAATATACAAATGTTTTTAGAGCCAGTATGGATTGTTTGATTGGTGTGGCGAATATGTCTGATTTTGTACAAAATAATTGCCTTATGTGAAAAGTGTTACTTATTACAAATGAATCGGCGACAGAAGCGCATCGAGAGTTGAAACAAGTTTAAAGAAATGCTGCTCTAAGGCGAGTCGTGATTGCTCCTTTTCTTTTCAATACGTTGACGACTGTCCGCGTGAAGGAAGGTCAAAAACCTTCAAATATGTTGCATTAGAGGAATTGAACGATCATCAGTTCTGCTCATGCCAAACACATTTGGAACTTGTAACGATCTTAGTCAATCTAGTCTCATTTCTCATACACATATTTTGTTTTCGTCGTTCAATTTGTGAACCGTACTGGCTTTCGGTTCTGGGTTTCATTGCTAGAAATAGCTCTACGATTTAGATTTAAATTTAAGGAAAATATAAAATCATCGTTTTTCATATACCGTTTTCATAATAGGACTCTTAAGTGGGTACCGCCAAAATCATCAAGAAAAATTGAGTACGCGAGATTTGTGTGGATGGTACAAAATAAATACTGAATTGAGGTTTGCAAAATGTGCAATGACGAGAAATCATCACGGACACTGTGTCGAATCATTTACAGTTCGATCAAGTTCTGATTTTTTTTTTGAGAAAAAAAAAACATTCAAACTTGCCTACGTCTATTAGCAACGATGATTTTCACTCCTCATGAAATATTCGATTAAATATGCTGCCGAAAAAAAAGGATAATGTTGGTGGGAGCTAATCTCATCTGCTCGAATGAACTCTCAGAAGACAGCTAATCCTACCGTAGCTGTTAATGTCACTACGCAGCTTACAAACCCAATTACAAACGCACTGCAAACATCAATGTGACAGTACTGTGTCTGGCTGGTTCTAACTCGGAACACAACTTGAATCCTGCCAGCTTGACAGAGTGACACACATTTTCTACGCCTTTGTACACCGGTTTACATCCTTGATTGCGACCGGGATCTTAAGCCGGTCGGGCGTGCATGCAACACACACACGATTCCTGATTATGAGAAACACAGGTGTAATTACGGGTAAGCCCCAACCCCTATCGGCACCTTGCTAAAGCATATTGAGAGGGTGCGAACGTATGCGAAGCAACAATGACGAGGTTGCCTCGGTCCTGGCTTAACCTAGAATCAAGTCAATCCTTCACGGTGCTGCTGGCTGGTGGGCGGGCCGGGAGTTTAAATAAAGCAATTTATGTTTACCTTCCCACGTCAGTGCCGCTTCGTTAAAACATGCATCTTCTCGCTCGGTGGTGGTCGCTGAGAAGAAAACATACATATTCCGACCGTGGAACGCGCTGGTTGACGGGCGCGCGGTGAGCGACCGTTTGACGTATAATTTTCATCAATTCAATGATAAGATAAATTTGAAACACTTTTCTTTCAACCGAGCCAACATTTGCGCGGTGTCAAGCGCAGTTGTCGCATTTATTAAATTATATCTTTTCCACCGTATCAAAGTACACTGGTTCACAAACTTTTTTTTTCTTTTTAAAAATATACGAATAATTAAAACGTGATTGAAAAAACAAACGGATTTTTCAAAATTTCAAATACATATATGAATCTTGACAAAAAACTATAAGCTGAAGATAAATTTTTGAGTAGTTAAATAGTCATACTGAATAAAATTTTAATTATAAACTTAATTAATAAAAGTATAAAATTTAGCTCAGAGCCACCGAAAAACGCATTTGGAGGAGAAAAACTACAACAATAAGAGATCCCAAATTACGCATAAAATCTTCGAAAACAGTTGTCGAGAGCTGAACATTACCTTAACTCATATTGGGCTCACAAATCAAAAAACTAATTCTAATAACTGATTAAATGATTCCGGACCTGACTGCGAAATAGACCTAAACGGATGATAACTGATTAACTACTTTAAATCAAAACTTGCAAAACTCTAACCAAATTTTAAATTGTCACATCATGAGAGAGTTCCCCGCAAAAAAACTTAATTACTAACACCATGCAGCCATCCAGCGCATTCGACGCCGCGGTGGAGTTTCGCATCCACCGCAGAAACCCAGTTCCGATAGGCTGCTCAATTGCGCTTATGTAGTGCGAATGCGATGAGTCTGGATGGCGTGTCGCATCTCCACCGTATTCACTTGAATACAACCGGAACCGCTGGAGTGTTATTTCAGCGTCAAACCAATTTACCGCCCGTGAAAGAAGAAACATGCGACAATGCAGTGGCAGAGAAACTATGATGTAGATGTCTGCTAAAAAAGTGTGCAGGTCGTTCCGTATCATGTAGAGTGACCTGTAAGTGGCGCAGTAGTAGAACGGTTTCCGCCCTCGTCACCCCGAACAGTAGCAGTGCGGTGGCTGAATGGGTGGGTGGATGATACTGGGACGCGTAGGGGTAAGCGGGGCAAGGCCGCCCCCTTAAGCAATTCTGTTTACAGAAACAAAAGTTACGGCTGCAATTTCATTTTTTCATCGCTAAGAGGCTCTCTTATTCAAAACCCGCATCTAAAAAATTAGATTTGAAATATTTTCGTTTATTTTCCAGCTTTTTTTCGATTTTAAAGAAAATTTGCAGATCTGTTTCATGCGGGGTGAGCCCGCCCACCAGCGGGGTAAAATCGCCCACAATTTTTCGAGGATAACAAATATTTTTAGAACCAAAACGGTTGATTTTATCGGTATAGTGTCTTTGGCAAAGTTGTAGATGGTATTTAATTCTTTTTTAAGAAATAATATACACTGTAAAAAATCTGAATTTTTTTTTCTGAATTAGACCTTTTTTATTTTTTAACTATCCAAGTTCAAATCAATGTTTAGATACCTTTTTGTGGTTTTCACAATAAACAGATTTTTCAGAAATGTGGGTTTTCAAGATATTCAATTTATAATATATCTGCCTTTAAGCTAAAAATAAATACTCATTAAATCTGTCTGGGATTTTTTCGAAGAATTATCATATATAGAGTAATAATTATAATTATGAATTTTTTTACTCATATTTGGAATTTTTTTGATATTTTTTTTTTGTAGAACATAATTGCTATCTGAAACTTTACAAACGACTCTATACTAATCAAACAAATCGGCCAAATAAAATCTTTACAAAATTTGAACTATTAATTTATGTTTACTCCACGATCCATCAACCATCAAAGTTTAGCTAACCTTTTGTAGATTTTTCAGGCAAAAATATGATTAGAATTGAATTTTGAAAATTTTTATTTTTTATTCAATTTTTTTATATTTTCTTAAAAATTTTTTTTACAGTGTATACTTTTTTCGGAAGGCCAAAAATACTATTTTCAACTTTGCCAAAGACATCATACCGATCAAACAAACCGTCCTGGGGATAAAATTATTTTTGCTCATTAATACAATTTTTACACAAGTTTACTTCTTTTAAAAATTAGTCTTGTTGAAAAAATATTACTAGAAAAGTCGATTAACATCGTTGTCTCATATGACTTGAAATCGCTTTACTGATCAAGTCAATTTTCCCTTTGTAATATCGCGGCATTTGGGTCTTGAAGTAAAACAACAAACAGTTGTATACCTGGCGGTTCTACCCCATGTATAGAGGGCGGCTTTACCCCCAGTGGAAAATTTTAATATATCACCGAAAAAGCAGTCAAAATTACAAGATTTCTCACGGTTTTCAATATTTCCGAAAGAAGACAGATTCAGGCAACCGATTAAACGTATATTCACAAACAATACAATAGATTTTTAGACAGAAAAGCCCTAAGTCCTGTTGCCGCAAAACACTATCGCATTGACCGGTTGCCAGCTGAAATCTTATTTTTTATTATTCCTGTGACCGTTCGCGCACTATCAAAGCAGATGGCAGTGCAAAATGTTATGTTATTATATTGTAACATGTCTATTAAGGAAATTTTTCAATTATTATATAACTTGGCAGTGAAACTACGGTGGGCGGTTTTACCCCGCTGGGCGGTCTTACCCTGTTTACCCCTACGTGTCAGTGAAGTGAAATTAAATTACGGGTCGAAACGTGCCTGTGGTTTGCTCAAGTAGGAATGCGCTTCGCACTTCCACTGTTTGCGGGAACCGGCGTAAGTTATTTCTAGTGGCACTTGGAATCTAGGCAGTTAGCTACGCATACTTTGTCTTTCCCGTAGGCGGCACCAAGTGCCACACGATCGCATTCCGATTTCCCGACTAGAAAGCTAAGCCGGCAGATTTCGACAAATTCTTTTTCAGTTTTTGTGTAATTGAAATGCTAAATTTCTCTTTCAGAGGTTTTATGCAGATTTGATACTATGACCAGAACGACAAACAGCAAAACAAAGAATCCAATTAAAACCCTAAATATCGTTTAGAACCAAAGACAAATGATGCTTTTGCCAATGCCAAAGCTTGATTGCTAGGCTTGGAGCACTATCTCTTCTCGATTATAAATTCTGGGATCTGCGGTTTGATGACCACATTGCACGCTGGATTACTAGCCTGATTGCCGTCAGTTGCCCCGTTCCCCACGGACTTCGAAGAAATGTGCCCAACTTGCGGTCTCTCGCAGCGACGCATTCGAAGTTTTGCCAGCTCAGAAACCACGGAACGATGATGGTTCCGGACGCGTAAATGCGCTATCTCGTCATCACGAAAGTACATCACCGTCGTCGTCGTTTGCAGCGTGGGAAAACAGTTGCCAACGTGGGAAGGAATTTCTGCAAATGCGCTCAATGCCTTTGCCTCCTAGACTCTGCCATAGCTACCAGAAATCGTGTCAACCCTGTGGAACGATGTTTGCTACAAAATGTATTATACTTTTTGCGGTATGTGATTCGATGTCTCTCTAAGCAGATCAGTTAGACATTACCGAAAATAGATGCTGCATATGAAATACTGTGGCCACCAGTGCGTTGCACAATGGGAAAATGTGGTTAGTTATTTATCAAATTTGATTTTAGTATGCAGTATAATTCTGCAAATATGGCTTTCCGGTAGAGATGGTCGGGTTTGATGTTTTTCAAACCCGCACCCGACCCGAACCCGAATTTTTTTTTCGGTCGAAACCCGAGCCCGACCCGCAGCCGAAATTTTTTTATTCGTTCAAACCCAAACCCGGCCCGAACCCGAAAATTTTATTTCTATGAAACCCGAACCCGACCCGAACCCGAAATTGTGGAACCCGAACCCGACCCGAACCCGAGATTTCATAGATTTTATAGTCGGGTTTCGGGTTTTCATATCCAAACCCGACCTGAACCCGAAATTTTCAAAACCCGAACCCGACCCGAACCCGAAATTTTTTTTTCACCAAACCCGAACCCGACCCGTACCCGACACTTTCAAAAATTTTCAAACCCGAACCCGACCCGAACCCGTCAGGTACGGGTCGGGTTCGGGTTTCGGGTTTGAAAACCCGAAACCCGACCATCTCTACTTTCCGGCATGCAATTCAACTCAAAAGAGGAGGTTAATTGCACAGGAGAGAAGAAAAATTTGATGTCAGAATGACTAGCATCAGAAAAACACATAAAAGGGCGTGGATTCTTGAAGCTGCGTAAAATAATCTTAATATGGCATCTTTTTCATTATGTTTGCTGAATGCTTTCGAAACAGGTTAAAAACCAAATTCAAAGTTGAGAGTGAATTGTGTAATATTGATTATGTATTGCTAGAAATTATGCTGGAGAACCACGAATAATTATTAACAACCGTGCGCTAACTCCAGTTGCCAGCAGAGCATCCAGTCTTTGATCTTGCGTATGCGGTACGCAGCCGTCATTCCGACGTATCCGATCGACTTGCCCTAGACCTCCAGTGTTATGCCTTCCGCATACCACAAAAGATCAAAATAATGATCGCAGTGGTCCAAATCTTTCAAAAAAAAATATGCCTTCCGCAAAGCTGACGACTACAACCACTACAGAGTGATTCAGCTTTGTATATAACATTTCACAACACTGGACCCAGGTTGGTACCTTGCGGTACTCCTGTGACAATTGGGACGCACTTCTGACCTTCCTCCGTGTTGTAAACTAGTACTCGATTCCGGTAGTAATTTTACAAAATCTTTTACAACGACACCATGGATGCTCCTAAGTGCGAGCGCTATGAAGTCAGAACTGGCGCTATTGAACGCAATAGCGAATACCTCTTTTCTTGAGCTGGACCGTCTTCGTGACGGAGAGAATAGCATTCAATGTGGACCTATCTTTTCGGAAGCCGAACTGGTTACCTACTAGACTTTTTACACTCTCTGTGTACCTCACCAGTCTGTTGAGGATAATCCTCTCAAGCATTTTACTTGCAGTGTCCCATCTGTCTGCTGATGGGTTTTTATGCCGATGAGTCACCAATAGGGCGTCCCAAAAAAACCGACGTTAAAAAAGTCAAGGTACCAAACAATATCGCACGCATAGCCTTGAGGCTAATAGCGGTCTCGATCAAATAGATTATAGTTGAGAGAATTCGTTATCGATATTGTTTTTGGCACATTTTGCATGTGTAGGATAAGTTCGAGAAAATTTCCAGCTCAAAAGTTCCTTGACTCGATCGGGAATCGAACCCGATATCACAACCGTGTGGGAGAGCTAGCCGACCGACATCGCTAACCATCGCCGAGTCCAACTGATGGGTTGTCCTCGAAATGGTCGTACCGGAGCAGATTCCCATGGGGCCCTATATGGCCACCAACATGAGTGGATAGAAACCCTAGCAATATGTATATCAAAATTCCTGAAATCACTCCAGGAATCTTTTTTGAGTTTATCTGTCAATTTGTTTCCAGAAGGCTATTTCAAAAACTTATTCGAAGCTTCTTCAGTTCAGAATGTAATGATAAAGGCTTTATATTTTTATTTAGAGTTTACTGGCCCATTGCAAATCGTTTATTATTTCAAGTTTTTGCACGAATAACAAGTCGTTTTAAGTCTGAAACATAACAAATATAAAAAAAACTTAGTAATATGAATAAAAAAAAAAACAAATAACAAAATCAGCAATCGTTTCAAATGTCCTTGCTGTGCTCGTTGCATATTGGCTTGCAGCATGCTGTACACGTCTTCCTTGTCTTTCTGCGTTTATTGTCAAAATTTTTGCAAATGTGGCAGACGCCATCTTGTGGGACTCTTCCAGTTGAGTCTCGTTTGACCGAGGTAGATGTATCAGCTGCAGTTGTTGATCCGAATTCTTTGGCAAATAACTTGCTCATATGCATATTGCTAGAGTTTCTATTCAATCATGTTGGTGGCCATATAGGGCCTCACGGAAATCTGCTTCGGTGCGACCATTTTGAGAACAACTCATCAGTTGGACTTTAAATAGATGTAAATCGATTCCTGAAGTGATTTCAATAATTTTGATATGCATATTGCTAGGGTTTCTATCCATTAATGTTGGTGGCCATTTAGGGCCCCACGGGAATCTGCTCCGGTAAGACCATTTCGAGGACAACTCACCAGTTGGACTCAAATGGATGTAGATCGATTCCTGAGTGATTTCAAGAATTTTGTTAACAAAGTTGTTCGGTTTTATTGACAATTGTACTAATTTGTCTCACCGGAACATGCTCCCGTAGATCCGGATTTACAGGAACCAGATGTGGTTACAGGTTCATGTCAATCCCAGATTCTGAAAATAGACAGATTTTCCAATCTTTTGATAGGCCTAGATCGAAAATCGGTCAGGAAATGAATAAGCAAAAAGCATTTCATTTTGTGGGTACCCGGGTACCCTGCTGAGTACTTACGTGGTAAAAAATTTCGCTCGCCATAGCCTCTAGAAGCCGCCTTTATCGCACCCTTAAGCGCCCATCTTGCGAATCAGAATGCTGCACAGTGCACTATCCTATGTTCAACGGTTCGCGCACTTTGAATCTTCCGTCTTGCAATGTGTCGGAGGTCCTATATCGCGTGGGTTCACCAGTATACCTGTGACTTTCCATTCCTGGACTGACAAACCAATGATAGTGTGGCAACCAATTGATCAGCACTCGTACCTTCTCAAATACCTTGGTAACTAAATAAGATGTATTTCATTCACAGACGGTTGTTGTGTAGCTTTACCCGTTGCTCACCGTCTCCCATTGTGCTCTACACTATAGCAAACTGACTAGCCATCCTCTACTCTTCAGTTCGTGATTAGTCCTGGGCTAGAGATCTTCACGTCGATAAAGTCATCGTCGACTCCGCACCATTTTCACAGATCTAGTTTGAGCTTTGCCAAAGCTGCCAACAAGCTGTAGCGTCATCCTACATGAGGTTACGAGGTCGATCATCTGAAAGATCCTTTCGATAGACCAAGGAGCGTAACAACTGCAAAAGAACACTCCGTTCACCTTGACAACCGCATATCCTTCGTCTGACACAACCTCCTTAACCCATTAATCGTTTCCGGGGGGATGCGGCAGGAGTCCGATATGGTGGCAATATTTGACAATGACTCAGAGTAGCTTTTGGGCCACGTAGCAGTGGTTCTGGTTCAGTTGTGTTGCTCTTACGCCCGTGGCTTAATAGCCGGTATACCGGCTGGGCACCTCGGGTATCTATAAAGTGCTTGGCATCCTGTTTTCCGCAACATGACTGACTCCTGTGAGGCTTCCTATAGTCGCCATCTTAGGTTCAAAAATGGTGTCTATAGTTGAATTTCGGGCTCTAGGCATTATGTTGATTTCGTAATGATTTCATTTTTTGGTTCTATTCCCGATACAGTATGTCCCATAAAAATGCAAAAATCTATGCCTCAGAGTCAAATAGGTTTTTTTTATTAGAAAATGATAAAAAAATTCATAATTTTCTTGAGAATCGTTTATTAAGCTGTTTATCAACCTCCAAACGAGCACGGAATCGAGGTGTGCTCCAAAGTTGGCTTTCATTCATGGCCCCGAAAATCATGACTCCGGCCGGATGTTTGGTTGTGAACTTGAATTTCACGTTCTTTGGAACATCCTCAATCTTCTTTGGCGACATAAACCTATGTGTACGTGTATTAGATACGGGATCGATGGTGAACATTTTGTAATCGGAGAATACGATGATGGTATGCTTCTTTTTTAAGCTGACACTAAACGTTTCGAGCGCTCTAGCCGTAATTGTTTGATTCGGTCCGTCACAAGGTGGCGCATTACTGTTGCCCTGAATGAACATTTCAAGTCATCTTTGACTAACCGCTGCATGGTTCTTTTTTTAATATCGGCTTCTTTAGCCAATTTCCGAATCGATCTGAAAGGATTTCACCTCACTTTGTCTTTCACTGATCTGATGATCTTCGGTGTGCGAGCTGACCGTGGTCGGCCACTTCCCGGCTTCCGTGGACGTGGTCCATCAAGGAGTGAACGTTGAAAATGGTAAACGTTAGCCAGGTGGTATCCCACGATCGTTACAACTTGTGTTACGGGCTAGCTAGTCACAAGCTCCTATGTGTACATTGTTCTCAACTTTGTTACTCGCGAACCACTCATTGAATGCAGTTAGATGATTACACACGCGCATGGAAACAGTGAAAACAATGTTTAAAGCTACCAAAAAACAAGCATTGAAAACTTTCGCTTTTTTCATGGAACATACTGTACTGGAAATATCCACCTGGGATGGGTTTTTGCCATCATCTAGATTGGGTTGTTTTTTGTCAGTTTAGGGTGTTTTCTGCGGGTATCATTGATAGCGCATGATTACTTGCACACAACAACCGTGCTTTGAAAAAAATTGAAAAAATTTGACGATTTTGCATGAGTTTACCTTTACACGCACTGACGAAACTACGCATGCAGCATAAATCATATCAACCGATGAGTCAGCCGAAAAAAATTGACAGCTCTATCAGTCGAACTCTCACCGTGATTGCGAAAACGATTAAGCTACTCCGTTCAGAAGTGTGCGCGTTCAACGAACGGCACCCCGTCGCGTCGAAAAGGACATTGTGCGGTAGCTCCTGGGCACCAGATACGCCTGTTTCGGCATCTACAACATCTTGGAACTAACGACTGGCAGGGCACTTCGTATTTTACCTCCCCCGCGAAGGAAGTGAGCGCCGAAGTGAAGTTTATTCCACACACCAAGTTCCCCAAGAAAGTGCTGCTGTGACACACAGAAGAAGCTGGACATTTTTGATTCGTTCGGCCTTAGACCGTAAAACGGTCCGTCGGCCAATAAGGTAAAGTAAAGTAAGTAATAGTGTGGATAACAATGAGCGATAAAAGTGAAAAAATTGAGCTTAAACTGGAAATATATGAAGGATTACGGTTTTTGCCTTTCTCCTAGAAAGGTATAGTAATCACTGGAAAAACCGAAGGTACAAAGGTGGTCCCAATGACCGAATGTTATATACCACTCGACTTCTTTCGACGAACTGAGCATTTTCTGTATGTATGTATGTATGTGTGTATGTGTGTACGTGTGTCACTCACTCACTTTTCTCAAAGATGGCTGGACCGATTTTCATAAAATTAATTGCAAATGAAAGGTCCAGTTGCGCCATAGGTTGCTATTGAATTTCATTGTAATCGGATTTTTGGTTTAGAGGTTATGTATCAAAATGTAAAAATCACGAAACATCAATATCTCAGAAACCACACAACCGATTTCAATAAAACTGATTTCAAATGATTGAGTTGTCCCCAGAGCCCTTAACTTTTGAATTTCGTTATGATTGGAAATATGCTTCAAAAGTTATGTAAAGAAAAGTTATCCTGAGGTTGTTTAAACTCACTCATTTTTCTCAGTGATGGCTTAACCGATTTTCACAAAATTAGTGTCAAATGAAAGGTCTAGTTGCCCCATAAGTTGCTATTGAATTTCATTGCAATCGGATTGTAACTGTGTCCGTTGTTTATAAAAATGTGAAATCACATAATGAAAGTAAACATATTGACTTTCTCCTAACGGTCACTGGCTAATTAAAAGGTAGAAAAATGATTGAACTGGCCGAATGTCATATACTACTCAACTCAGTTTGACGAATCGAGCATTTTCGGCATATATGCATGTATAGGTGTATATGTTTGTGTGGGGGTGTGGACGTCTGTATGTGCACCTTTCTTTCGCACTCACTTTTCTCAGAGATGGTCTGACCGATTCTTTCTATCTTGGTGTCAAATGAAGGGTCTATTTGCCGCTTAGGTTGCTATTGAATTTCATTGTAATCAAACTTTTAGTTTTGGCGCTGCATCAGAATGTGAAAAACGCTCTTATATCTCAGAAGCTATGAACATAGTTGAATTCAAATAAATGGGCTTTCAAACCCTTAAACAATGAATTCCATGATGTTTAAACATGTGGTTTGAAAGTTATAGAAAGAAACGAAACCCGCGGACTGTTTAAAACTATAGCTACAATCAAAATATGTGGCCTCAACATCATTTAAATTTAATATTGTACTATTTCAATGTTTGCGGCCTTGCTCGAGATTGAAGTTGAAATTAAAAGTCATTTCTATCATTTCACTTTTTGCCTTTCTCCTAGAAAGGTATAGCAATCTCTGCAAAAACTAAAGGTATAAAAGTGCTCAAAAGGGCCGAATGTCGTATACCACTCGACTCAGTTCGACGAGCTGAACATTTTCTGCATGAGTGTGTGTAACGCTCTCCCAATCTCACTCGATTTTCTCAGAGATGGCTGAATCGATTTCAATGAAATCAATTGCAAATGAAAGATCTAGTTGCCCTTTAAGACTCTATTGAATTTTATTGTAATCTGATTCCTAGTTTAGAGGTTATGTATCAAAATGTAAAAATCACGAAACATCAATATCTCAGAAAGTGCACAACCGATTTGAACAAAATTGGTTTCAAATAAACGGGCTACCTAAAACCCTTAACTTTTGAATTTTATGGAGATTGAACATATGGTTATATGTTATATGGAATATGGAAGTTACTGAAAGAAACGTCTTCTGGAGACTGTTTAATCTCACTCATGTTTCTCAGAGATGGCTGGACCGATTTTCATAAAATCAGTGTCATATGGAAAGTCTTGTTGCTCCATTAGACCCTAATGATTTTTTTTTTCACGAACGGATTTTTACATTTCCTGTTATGTTTGAAAATGTGAATTCCAGCTATGCAAAGAAGCATATTCTGATGACTACTTGGGCTCACTCACTTTTCTCAGAGATGGTTAACCCGATTTCCACAGAATTAGTATCAAATGAAAGGTCTAGCTGCCTCATACACCCTATTGAATTTTGCTTTAATCGGACTGTAACTTCGTCTGTAATGTATCGAAGTGTGAAAATCACGAAACTTCATTATCTTAGAAACTACACAACAGATTTGAACAATATTGATAACAAATGAACGGGATAGTTAAGGGTTTACTGATGAATTATGATTGAACACGTGGTTTCAAAGTTTGGCTGCCCTATACGTTCATTTTTATTTGATTGAAATCAAACTTGAGCAACCGTTATGTTTTAATTTGTAAAACAACGAAAGTCTATTATCGCAAGTATTACACGACTTATTTGAACATAACTAGTGTCATTCAAACGAGTCATCTCTCAAACTTACCAATAACAAACTTCATAAAAATTTGATATACTGTTCAAAAGTTTTGTAAAGAAAAGAAATTCAAAGACTATTCAACACTATAGCTGCTTTGAACAATATATATGGCCTCAACATGATTAAAATGTGGTATCGTACTATTTGAACGTTCCCGGTATCACTCGTTTTTTTTTTCTCGCTTATTTTCCGTCGGTCTAGTTCCGCCACTGTTGTGGCCAATCACCGATGCCCAGGGAGGCGACTCGACACCCAGGACCCTAACTCACGACCCGTTTATGAACGGACCGGTGCCAACGGCTTTACTTCCTCATGCGATGGAAGGCGTGATCCCAGAGATTTTTCACCTCAGAAAATCCCCCAGTGTCGGCTAGGATTGAATCTAGACCAGTTGGGTTGGTTGTGAGTGGATCACGCCACCTCACAACCATCGACACCTATGTCGGCGGTGGGATTCGAACCCAGGCGTCGAGCGTGGTTGGCGGAGACGTTACCAACCACACTAGGCCCCCGCTCCGGTATCACTCGTGATTAAATTGTTCGAAATTAAGAGTCATTTCTTATATTTCGCTATTTTTGAAGCACTAACATTACGTCAAATTTCATATTTTATACTTTAATTACAACATCAATAAAGCGGGCAATGTATGCAGTTTGCGAGGATGCGAAAATGAACGGGAATAGAAGGTGTGACTTTTAGGCTTGGAAAAAAAATTTCCCTCGTCCAGACGGGACACGAACCCGCAATCTCCGTTGTCTCCGGCAAGGTGTTTTGGCCAATTAAACTACTGGGAAAGGTTAACTAGTTCTAAACCAAAGTCGAATCACCCTCTACTATTGTGTTCCCGCATCTCAACACGCCAACGATGAACTGCACACACTGCCCGGTGGGAGTTTATTTTTGTAACTGAGAGAGTGATCTTTTCACGCACACAGTGTATAACGACTTATTATATCTACAGTGGCGCAAGCGATGAGACACGTCAGTTGCTGGCTAGACTCCAAACGCGTATCACGGAAGAGCTCAGTTGGCTATATTTACTTTACGAACTAATTTCATTTGGCTTGGAAAAAAATTTCCCCCTCCCGTCTGGACGAGGGAAAATTTTTTCCAAGCCTAAAAGTCACACCTTCTGTTCCCGTTCATTTTCACATCCTCGCAAACTGCATACATTGCCCGCTTTACTCAACTTAAAAAATGTAAGTCAAATGACAAACATGAAATTAGTTCGTAAAGTACATCAATATTTCAGAACCCAAAGAGTGAATATACCTTTTTGGATTTAAGCATTCATGTAAATCTATTTTTACAAATAATAAGTTTGAATGAGAAAGGCTGAGTCTGACCGCTAGGTGGATTAATTCAGGTTTTTAACCTTTTTTGTGCTTGCCAGGTTCGTCGCTTTTCTTACGGGAAAACTCAAAGGCTACTTCATGTGGCCGTCATATATCCTATGACTTTTAAATATCGATTGTTTTTCTCGGGCTATATTTTGTTCAAATTTATGAATATATTTCACCGCAATTTCATGTACTAACTTCGATTCTAAATTTTTTAGACTAAGAGCTCATTTAGAATTGCTGCAAACACTGACGACAAACATTTTTAAAATTTTTATTCGCTATCAAAGGTGCGAAATCATAGGACCGTCAAACCCAAACCTGTACTGCGCTAACATCAGAAGTACTTGAGTACTTTGAGAATTAAAATTGTAATTTTTATTACCAGCAACAAAATCCCCATGTCTCAGTTCGGTGGTGACTAGCCAACAGTACAAATCAGCGTTCATGCTGCAGGATGCTCTAGCCGACGGTGGGTGTAGCTTCTCATCGCAGCACTGACGTTAATATTGCATTGCTCTGCACTGCGTTAGCATAAGAGAAAGGAAGGCAAATTGAAACGTTAACCTTTTCCAACAAAGCTATTTGGCTTGCAAACCACACACATACACTTACAGACATACCGTGCACATTCAGGAACTGAGGTACAGCAACCGGATGTCTGAGAACGAGTTGGCCCCAGTACAAATGATTTACGGATCGCTGGCTGGCTGCTGCAACTGCTAGGATTATCAACCGGTACACTGTAACAAAGTGGCATACCTAGCAGCAGAGATTATCTACTTTGCAAATCTGTCGGACGCCATTTGGCAGCCTCCGAGACGTGCAGCGCAATAATACGGCTGAGTACATTTCGGTGTTATGCTAATTATTTACCAGCTGATTACGTAAATTAGCTCGTTGCTTAGCGGAATAAAAGGTCCGGAGGGGAATTTGGAGCAACTGGCTTGATTCGTAAGTTGGTTCTTTATTGCTTAAATGGGTTTCACTTTATTTGTAATTGAAAGGTTTAAAAGGTTCACATTTGGCAAGTACCGTTTTTTCAAGCTTTGAAAGTCTTTTAAAGATTAAACAACAACTAGAATCAGAGCCCATTTTATGCAAACTACAATTTATTCGTATTACCGACAACCATTTTGAGACCAATATTTCAAAGGAATCGCGTGCGATCTGCAGATTACATGCTTTGTGGGAGTTATTGAAATTTGTTCCAGTATCCGAAACAACCAGTCATATTTTAATCTAGCATTTGCAAAAATTTGGATTCCATGAAATTTTGAAACAACTAGTCTTTGGTTGCTGTTCGTTATTTGTGCGTTGGTAGTTTAAATACGGCATTCTCTCCCACAGATTGCATTTCGATTAAAAAATAAAATAAAACTACGAGAGGAGAACATAACGCTCGTTATAAATGCAATTCATAGCGCAAACTAGCCTGCTAACGGGGCGACCGTGCTTGTAAGCAATCCCGCGAATACGGCTTAGAGCTTCGAATTCGCACAACCGGATCAAACGCCCTGGAAGCCAGAGCAGAGGCCAGGAACTCAACAACATGCTAGAGCAAGCCCGAACAGCAAAATTGGTAGCAAAAACAGCACACTGACTAGAGAAAAAAAAAATGAATTAAGCTTCTGGCTTACTAGCCCCGCGGGAGCACTTACTCTTAATGGCGACCGAGCGCAGGAGACGATGTGAAACTGGCCGGATTTTGCCAGCTTCCCAGTGAAGTGTGATACGTAGGTTTCCGACAACACCCGAGACTCTGCAGTGCAGCAGCTGATTTGGTGTGCCGTTGATGCCACCGAAGTTTGGCCGGCTGGGCGGCTGCCACTGCAGTTATCGCGTAGCATTAAATTTAAGCGCGTACCATTATCTGGATAAAATTTCTGCAGCCTCTGGAGCTCGGTGGGAGAACGAAATTTGCCGAAACACTCCCACAGCATTCAAACCGTTGCTGCCACCGGTGGCGAACAAAACAGAGCGAAAAAAATATAATAACGAAGTATGGCCGGTTGCAAATTGTGTTTGAAGGAATTTTGCTGATATAAAATATTATCCCAGAAATGTTCGCCGGAGGTGGTGTATTTATCATTATTGTTAAACACATTACAATAATAAATAATGAGCGTATGGGGCATCTGGCGTAGCCGGGAAGATTTAAAACTTTTGCGTGACTTTCGGTATACTCCCGAACGGTGGTGGGTGGATGCAGCTGGATCCGTATTTCATGATGATTTATTAGAGTGAATTGCTAAACAAAAGAAAAACGCTTCTGCTGCTTTCACGCAGTTAGCTGCTACGACATGCTTTTCGTACGAGAGGTGTGTAAGTAGTAAAACATTCGTTTTTTTTTTGTTCAGGATGGTCGCCTTGTGTATCCAATTTTGATAAAGCGTGAAGACATCGTGATTATATGGTTTGATCAGTTTCGATATGAATGCAATGAATTTTGATGAAAGTAAGTGGGGTGTCAATGTGTATGTCATCAATTTCCAATAACACTGTAACCGTTCTAAAGTTTTGTGAATTTTTAAACTTGAAGTCGATATATATAATAAGTAAATATTTAAACTGGAAGTCGAAATAAATACAGTTGGTTGTTTCGAAACTTTTGTTGACGGTGGCTCAAACCAAACTGGAGTTACAACCACCGTTCAAAGAATAATTAACAAGCTTCCAAATGTTCGATTCGATTATAACATCGCATTACTCGTATTTCTTTCCTTAACATAAACTGGCTGCTATACCCTCAAGTTTTACTCAATAATACGAACTTCCCACCATAAAGCTGATTTGTGCACAGTGAATGTTTTCTGTAAATCAAACTGACGAATGTCCTCAATGCATGGTATTCATAGCCATTATCTACCTCGCATAAATTGACCCACTTTGACGTTGTTTTAATTGTTGTCTGCTGGAGTCTATTTCTTCACATTTTTCACAAATTGCTGACTTTAATCGGCCTATGTTATGAGTAAAAAGTTTTTCTTAAATGGAAACCCAATCATACAAAAATAATACAGCACTGATCGATTTTGAAGAGTTAAAAAGTTGAATGATATTCATATAATTAGATCAAATATTATAAAGCTAACAGCCTTAGGGGTTGTATGAAATGATGACGTTGGATTTAACACTGTAATTAGAAGGATTTTTAGTTTCAAAGGTTACAGAGCAACAAGAATGTGTCCTAATAAGTCTAAATCAGAATTATTTCAATTTCCTCAAAACCCAAATCCATCCAAATATCTCAAATCCGTTACAACAAAATTAAAGTAAAAAAAATCATTTTTGTTTTTTACCTAATGCTTTTTCATTTGACAGCAATAATATTGACTTTATTACGTAGAATGCTGCCATGCTCATATTGTTTGTAAATGGAAAAAAAAACAAAAAAATATCATCTAACAATGTTGAAATGTGAAATAGATTCTGAATATGTCTTAGTAAATGGACAAAAATGAACAAAAATTCACGGCGGTTCTTACTTGTCTATGAATTTATATTTTTAGGAACAAACTCTTTCGACATTATGTCTGTCACGATGATTCTGTGAACATCGAAAATAAAATGAATTGAAAGTAACTCATAACTTATTGTTAGGTAATTTTTGGTTTTTATGGTAACTTTATTCATAAGATAAACTGCCAATCACCATCAGCAGCAGTATTGAAGTTTTTCATCGATTTCAGACGACTAGAAATAGTGTACCGCTGCAACGATAGGCCAGCGCAGAGCCGTAGCTACTCCGTTTTGCTTGGGGAGGCAGAAAGTTTTTATTCAAGAAAACGTTTTGGAAGTAGAATACTTCTCTCAGGGTGTTCGGCTGCATAGGGAAGTGAAATGAAAATCTAAAACCGACAAAAAAGTGAGAAATATGTCCACTTTCAAATGCTAATAAATCGGTTAGTATTCTGTGGATTTCCTTCGTTCTTGCAGCAATAGATTGGAAAATCTTCTAGGATTCTTCCCAAATGCAGATAATTGTAATTATATTATTCAAACTATTGTACTATTGAATATAGTCAAGCATTGTCAAAACAAAAAGTTCGGCCTCTGATTGGTCGTTATATGATTGCTTCCCAAGCACGGTCGACAGAATCATAGACCTTGCCATTTGAAATGTGCAATTTGGCCTATATAAGAGCCTGTTTCACTCGAAGCCGCCCATCATCATTCTCTGCTAGCGTGTTGAGCAGTACAGTTGTTTATTTTCGCTCCGTTCACTTTGTACGTTCGTTCGTAAGTTTTTATTTTCGCGTTGGAAACCGACGCTACGGTGAACCCTGACATGGGTAAATCGAAAACCGGTTCTAGTACGGGTAAACGGCCTCGACCTGGAAATGCCCCCGATTCGGCGGCTAAGAAGCTTTTGGCCAACAACAGATTTGCTGTCTTGGAAAACTCCACGGACCCCGGAATAGTGAAAAAAGAGAAAATTCCACCCTTCTATGTGAAAGGATTTCCAGAAGGTCTTCGTGAAGCAATTGTCTTTTACATCGAGAAAGGACTGAAATGCACTATCCGTATGTGCTCTGACGGCTACAAACTGATGGTTCCGTCATTGAATCACTACAAGGCGGTGCAAGTAATACTGCAGCAGCGTAAGGTGGAATATTTCTCCCATGACATTGAAGCAGAAAAACCGCTCAAGGTTGTTCTCCGTGGTCTTCCAGACATGGAAATTGACACTCTGTTAGAGGAACTGAAGGCAAATGGACTCAAGCCAATACAGATCCATAAGATGTCACGCCACAACAAGACTCGGAAGTACCGCGACCAATTGTACCTTATCAACCTGGAGAAAAATTCAACATGTTTGGCGGATTTGCAGTCCATTCGTGCCCTTTTCCACATCATTGTGGCCTGGGAGCGCTACAAACCAGTTCATCGAGATGTGACCCAATGTTCCAATTGCCTGTTGTTTGGACATGGGACTAAAAACTGCCATATGGCCTCCCGCTGCATCAAATGCGGACAAACGCACGCACCCGACGCCTGCCAATTGTTGGAAACTGCCGATCCTGTCTGCGCAAATTGTGGAGCTGATCATAAGGCCACCAGTCGTTCCTGCCCAAAGCGGGCGGAGTTCATCGAGATCCGCAAAAGAGCCTCAACCAACAACCAACCCGGTCGGAGAAAAATCCCAGTGCCAGTGAATAACGAACAAAATTTTCCAGTTATCGCATCGCGACGTGCAATTCCAGTGCTTCCACCTCTCCCACTGAATAATCGGCTTACAACCTCGTTTGCCGATGTCGCAGCATCGAGCCGTTCCTCACCTCCCCCGGGGCTCCCAGGGCTTAAAACTCCTGCCACTGGAATGAAGTTTACCCGCACAGACGCCGAAGAAAACAACGCAAATTCCCTTCTCACTACTGAAGAGTTCGTGCATCTCCTGGCCGAAGCATTCGTAGCCCTTCGCACCTGTAAAACCAGAGCTGAACAGCTGCAAGCAGCAGTTTCCATCCTCACCAAATATGGCCCGTGAATGCATTAACATCGCTAACTGGAACGCTTGCTCGTTAAAGAGCAAAGCCATCGAATTCGCTGATTTCCTCAACGAGCGGACTATCGACGTAGCTATCATCACCGAGACACATCTAAAACCTGGCGTCAACATCTACCTCCCCGACTTTCGAGTTGTTCGGCTCGATCGTACCCACTCAGCGGGTGGAGGCGTAGCCATCGCGTTGAGGAAGAACATCTGCTGTAAGCTGCTGCCCAGTTTCAACTTAAAAGTCATCGAAGCGGTTGGGGTCGAGGTTTCTACCCCTGTCGGCCCTATTATTATCATAGCCGCCTACTGTCCGTCGCAAGTCAGCTCAAGGAACGATTCATCCTCTAATCTGAAACAAGATCTCGTCAAGCTTACCAGACATCGGCAAAACTTCATCTTGGCTGGTGACCTCAATGCCAAACATCAAGCCTGGGGCAACACTCGAAGCAATCCAAATGGCAAAGTCGTCCACAATGACCTACAAGCATCTTCGTACATCATCCGGAGCCCAGACTCCCCCACCCGGTTGAGTCGCTCCGGTGTCCATTCGACTATCGATTTTTTCATCACCAACATGGCAAACCTTTCAAATCCGATCGTCTACCAGGAACTGAGCTCCGACCACTTTCCAGTGGTGGCCGAAGTGGGCTACTCCGCCAATCGATTTCGTGCTCGTCGTCGCAACTACCATCGTGCTGACTGGCCACGGTTCCAGCAGTTCATCGACGCCAACATCCGCTACAACATCGAGCTTGAATCGACGGACGACATCGATCAGTGCTTGCAGATCATCGACGAGGCTCTATCCTTAGCCCGTGACCAACACATCCCTGCTTCTGACCTGGTGAGTAACACTCTGAATCTAGACAGCCTAACTAAATCTTATATAAGACTTTGTAACACAACTAGGCGCCATTTTCAACGTACTGGCCTGCCTCACTTAAAGTCTTACTGCAATCGTCTTAATAAAATCATTAAGGCCCGGTTGGTGGATCTCAGAAACAAAAGCTTTGAAAGTCATCTTCGCTCTCTCCCAGATTGTGCGAACCCCTTCTGGAAATTAACTAAACTTCTGAAAAACAAGCCGAGACCTGTCCCTCCTCTCTCCCATTCTGATCAACAAGCTGACCAAGTTCAGCTAATAACACCAGCTGAAAAAGCTAATGCACTTGGCCAGCATTTCGTAAATTCTCACAATCTTGGTCGTTCCCTGGTGAGCCCCTTTGAGCCTGATGTGGCAGCTACAATGTCCAGAATCGCTGTGACCCCTCTAGTTGTCCCAGAGGAATCTATAATTTCTGCAGACGAGGTAATGGCAGCCATCAAATCATGTAAAAATATGAAGGCCGCGGGTGTCGATGGGGTGGTCAATCTCGAATTGAAAAATTTGAGCGTTGACTTCTTTCATCACC
Source organism: Wyeomyia smithii (assembly GCF_029784165.1). Classification (NCBI taxonomy): domain Eukaryota; kingdom Metazoa; phylum Arthropoda; class Insecta; order Diptera; family Culicidae; genus Wyeomyia; species Wyeomyia smithii. Next base: position 42,296,830 of record NC_073696.1, read on the forward strand.
TCGCAAAGATCTTCAATAAGTGTTTGGAACTTGGCTACTTCCCGTCCCGTTGGAAGCTCGCCAAAGTTATCCCCATCCATAAACCTGGGAAGGATCCCACTGACGCTAAAAGCTACCGGCCCATTAGCCTCCTTTCATCTATTTCGAAATTGTTCGAAAAACTGATTCTGAGACGTATACTAGAGTTTGCTGATCAGAACAACATCTTCCTTGGAGAGCAATTTGGGTTCAGGAAGGGGCACTCCACTGTGCACCAGCTCACCCGGGTAACGAACATTATCAGGCGGAACAAGTCTGTTTCCAAAACAACTGCCATGGCGTTGTTGGACGTTGAGAAAGCGTTTGACAACGTCTGGCACGATGGTCTTGTTTATAAGCTGCATCGGTGCAACTTCCCGATCTTCCTTGTGAAAATCATCAAAAATTATCTGTCGGGTAGATCATTTAGGGTCTGCTTGAACAACTCCCAGTCTGATACATTTAATGTTGATGCTGGGGTCCCCCAGGGTAGCCTCTTGGGTCCTATCCTCTTTAACATCTTTACGTCAGACGTTCCTCCCCTTCCGGATGGTGGTGTACTGTCCATGTTCGCGGACGACACTGCCATCATGTACAAAGGGCGAGTGATCCGTTCGCTGACTAGAAAACTTCAAGCAGGCCTGGATGTTCTATCCGGCTACTTCAACAACTGGAAGATTTGCATCAATGCGGCTAAAACACAGGCCATCTTATTTCCCCACTCAAACTCACGTCGACTTGTTCCGCCTGACGACGTCAGGCTAAAAATTAATAATTCACCCATCGAATGGTCGAGAGAGGTGGGATACCTCGGTCTTGTTCTGGACAGCAAGCTTATATTCAGATCACATGTGGAAAAAACATCAATCAAAGGCAACATCCTAATTAAATCTCTATACCCACTGATAAACAGAAAATCCAAACTGTCCCTGAAGAACAAGCTTGCTGTCCATAAATTGATTATCCTGCCAGTATTAGAATACGGTTTGCCAATCTGGGAGAGTTGTGCCAAGTATCACCATGATAAATTACAGGTTATCCAAAATAAGATCCTAAGGATGATCCTTAACAGTCCTCCAAGAACGCGTAATTCTGAGATCCACCAGCTAGCCGGTCTAGATACACTTTTGGTGCGCAAACAGGCAATTCTGTCTAGATTCAGGGATGCTTGCCAGAGGTCAATTCACGAGGAAATTCGATCTTTGTCAATTTAGTTTTTAAGATAGTATTAGTTAGGTAGGTTATACAATTTTATTTAAATTCATAAAATTACCGTGCCATTGAGGCAAAGATGTAAAATTAATCTTCAAGATAATTCAAAAAACCAATCTAAATGCACTACTACGAACAAAGATGACGAGCCTTTAGGGCTGACCAATTATCCTGTCATAAATTATACCTCTGTAAACAATATCAAAAATAAAAGACAATTCAGCAGCGAAGCCGCCCATTATAATTCTAGACTGCAACAGGAGCAGTCCTCCCTTAGCAGCAGCAGTGGATACGGCAGCAGTAGCAGTGCAACGGATAACGGCCACAGCTGTGGTATGGCAACGGATAGCGGCGGAGCGTGTCTCAGCATCGATAGCAGGACCAGGTGATGCAGGGCAGCGGATACCAATGGCAACGGAAGCGTCCACTACCGTGACAATGGGGATAGCGCAGCGGTTGACGTTGGTCTCAGCATCAATATAAGCAGGGCCAGCTGATGCAGTGTGGCATTTCAGTGAAATCAGGGGCTACTCGTCCATAGGTGCAACCTGTGCATTGCACATGGGAACGCCAGTCAGAAAATAAATTTCAAATTCAAACTTATATTCATGTTTTATTAGTTTAGAGTGATATTTTTAAATAGTAACAAAAAGAATAACTTGCGTTTTTTCGCGGACATCATTGTGATTATTTCCCCAAACTGTGATTTCCAGAACTTAAAATTGAACAGGCAGGTTTGAAAGTCACGAGTCGCCCCTGAGTGAAATGTTGTCTCTGAGCGATAGCAGGCAGACCAGCAAATGCATCCAATGAAAAGAACGTTCTGGAGAGCTTTTCAGTGTTTATTTTCCCCCAAGAAATACTTTATTCGCCCTGCCAGTGATAACGCAAAGATGTGATCGGCATCTTATCAAATATTGAATTAAACAACAAATTGTCCTTTTCAGGATGAAATAAAAACCTAATTGAAGAGTTAATATTTTCTCTTGAATCAATTTACATTTTCAAGAAATTTGGAACAGATATATATTTGGCTTCATCTCCGTGTCTCAGAGCGTACTGAATTATCTTTTCCTTCAGTCAGAGCACAACATCCGAAAAGCTTTCATTACCAGCATAAAAAATAATTTTTCGCATAATTGATAAATTCAAAAATTATCAAGTTAAAATGATGACAAGCAATTATGTTAATGAGAATGGTCAAGCGCAAAATTCGACTGATCTGATTAGTCGTTAATATGATTGCTTCCCAAGTACGGTCGACAGAATCATAGACCCTGCCATTTTGAATTTGCTATTTGTCTGTATAAGAGTAAGGATAGGAATTATCGACTAAAATGGTTATCGATAGTTATCGATGATTTCCTACTACTATCGATAGGTTTTTCATCCCTATTTAAGAGCCTGTTTCAGTCGAAGCCAGTCATAATAGTTCTAGACAGCGACAACAGGAAAGATCCGACGTTAGCATCAAGCTACCGTCCGATCAGCCTACTCTCATCGCTGGGCAAACTGTTTGAAAAACTTATCCTCAACCGCATGATGAAGGTGGCTGAGGAAAACAACATCTTTCTCCCGGAACAGTTTGGGTTTAGGAAGGGTCACTCCACCACGCACCAGCTGGTGCGGGTGATGAACAACATCAGAAGGAACAGGGCTGTATCCAAGTCCACAGCCATGGCATTGTTGGACGTCGAAAAGGCGTTTGACAATGTCTGGCATGACGGACTGGTATACAAGCTCTGTGCCTTCAACTTTCCACCATATTTGACAAAAATCATCTGTAGCTACCTTCGGCAGAAGTCGTTCAGGGTATCGCTGAATGGTTGTTTATCAAATACTTTTTCCATCCCAGCAGGGGTCCCGCAGAGCAGTCTGCTGGGCCCTTTGCTGTAAAACATTTACACCTCCGACATTCCTTCCCTGGGAGATGACTGCGTGCTCTTCCTGTTCGCAGACGACACTGCAATTGCCGTCAAGGGAAGAATGCTTAGTGAGATCACCAAGAAACTTCAGCGATGCCTAGACGCCTTTGTTGAGTATGCTAACACCTGGAAAATCAAGATCAACGCTTCCAAAACCCAAGCAATAATGTTCCTCCATCGACAATCCCCCAAACTGAAGCCCCCTCCATCATGCGTTGTGTTCATGACCACAACGGTACAGGGGTACAGGGGTTGAGTGGTCTTCCGAAGTTAGCTATCTTGGGCTGCTATTCGACAAGAAACTTCTTTTCCGATCGCATATGGAGAAGACACTGGTTAAGTGCTCAGCTTTGGTTCGGTCATTACACCCGCTTATTTGTCGCAGATCTCGCCTCTCAAGAACAAACAAACTGGCAGTCTACAAACAAATAATTCCCCCGCAGTCTTTTACGCGGCTCCGGTGTGGGATTTTACGGATGATCCACTATTGTCCCTATAACACCAGGTTCTCAGACCTCCACCAAGAGGCAGCCACTCTAAAAGTAGATGCCAGAACCACAGAAACTAAATGTAAATTTGTCCAAAAATGCCAGCAATCAGAATACGCTTTGATAAGCGGTTTGTATATAGTAGGTTAAGTTAGTTCTAAGCTGTAAATAGTAGTTTTAAGTAGTTTCCTTTCTTTTCTTTCAAACAAGCGCCATCGAAGTGGGCAATCCTAAAGCAAAAATTTCTACAATTAGAAAGCTTAGTGAAACAGAAACCAAAACTCGCACACCAAAGATGAAAACAGTAATGTAAATCATTTAAGTTAGTAAAAACATGTATTATACCCTACAAAAGCATAAAAATACAGACAAACATAAACAAACAAACAAACGAAGCCACTCATAATAGTTCTAGACAGCGACAACAGCAGTCTTCCCTTAGCAGTAGCAGAGGCAGTGCAGTGGATACCAGGCGGATAGCGGTCACATCTGTGGCATAGCAATGGATAGTGCACTAGTTGCAGCCTATCTCAGCTTCGATAGCAGCTGGGCCAGCTGATGCAGGGACAGCGGATACCAATGGCAGCGTATAGCGGCCAAAACATTAGCATGGCTATGGATAGCGTAGCAGTTGCAGCGGGTTTAGCATCGAAAGCAGCTGATGCAGTGAGGCACTTTAGTGAAATTAGTCTCTGTGCGATAGCGGGCACTAGTAAATGCATTCAATGAAAAGTTGATTTTGACAACACATGAGCCGTCTATTTTTGAGTGTTGAATCAGCTTTCGCACTGTCAGTGATAACGCAAAGATGTGATCGGTATCTTATCCGATATTGAATTGAACAACAAATCAAAAAATGACTGACACGAAAGCAGCCGGGTTTTCTTTCTTGTAAAAGTATTCTACTACATCCTTGCGGTCGTGGCTTACTGTGATTTTTTTTTTGTAGAGTAGAGAGTTGTCTGTCTGTCTGTCTGTCTGTCTGTCTGTCTGTCTGTCTGTCTGTCTGTCTGTCTGTCTGTCTGTCTGTCTGTCTGTCTGTCTGTCTGTCTGTCTGTCTGTCTGTCTGTCTGTCTGTCTGTCTGTCTGTCTGTCTGTCTGTCTGTCTGTCTGTCTGTCTGTCTGTCTGTCTGTCTGTCTGTCTGTCTGTCTGTCTGTCTGTCTGTCTGTCTGTCTGTCTGTCTGTCTGTCTGTCTGTCTGTCTGTCTGTCTGTCTGTCTGTCTGTCTGTCTGTCTGTCTGTCTGTCTGTCTGTCTGTCTGTCTGTCTGTCTGTCTGTCTGTCTGTCTGTCTGTCTGTCTGTCTGTCTGTCTGTCTGTCTGTCTGTCTGTCTGTCTGTCTGTCTGTCTGTCTGTCTGTCTGTCTGTCTGTCTGTCTGTCTGTCTGTCTGTCTGTCTGTCTGTCTGTCTGTCTGTCTGTCTGTCTGTCTGTCTGTCTGTCTGTCTGTCTGTCTGTCTGTCTGTCTGTCTGTCTGTCTGTCTGTCTGTCTGTCTGTCTGTCTGTCTGTCTGTCTGTCTGTCTGTCTGTCTGTCTGTCTGTCTGTCTGTCTGTCTGTCTGTCTGTCTGTCTGTCTGTCTGTCTGTCTGTCTGTCTGTCTGTCTGTCTGTCTGTCTGTCTGTCTGTCTGTCTGTCTGTCTGTCTGTCTGTCTGTCTGTCTCTCTGTCTGTCTGTCTGTCTGTCTGTCTGTCTGTCTGTCTGTCTGTCTGTCTGTTTGTTTTATGATGCTCAATAAGAGAAAACAGACATGTAAGGAATCCTTCACAGTTGGCATACGACCAAAACTTCCGACGGAGTTGGGATCCGATCTGTTAAGTTACTCATATCTCAATTAGCACCACGAGAGGTTGGTTGACAATTTCTAGCAATTCTATTAGGCATTAAAATGTAAGGGATTAAATTGAGCATTAAGTGGTTTATCATTTAGAGCAATTTTATTGGGTATTCAAATTGGAGTTTCTCAAAAATTAGAACAGATAGAGAATTGGTGTCAAAAAACGTCCTGTAGAACGGTTTGAAACGTCGAATATGGGCTGACAGAACAATAATGTTGACCGCGTTGTCATAAATCACAAATTACCGGAATGGTTTAAAAGTTATAATCTTTTGAAAACAACTATTTTGAGCATTAGGGCAATGTTTTTTCCCCTTTTGTCGACTAGTGTTATATTTCGAAAGAATGTCATGACACAGAATGTAATATTATATCTTTATAACATATTGAAATACTGTGGTGAAAAACATCTGTAAGTAATAATCAGGATACAACCTGTCTTTTTTCAAATAGTTTAATACCAGCTAGGTGGTTTCATGTACCTCATACGATATCTTAAAACAGCCCGCAAAAAACGCACGTTTCGAGTTTCGCATAGAGGTAACTACGTTACCATGGTTTGATTTATAAACGGCCAAACTTAGAATTATGAATCTTAAAATTACATTTTTGAATGCTCATGAATCACACCAACATGATCATTTTTTGTTCCATATGCACTAATAAGTCGTGCCTGATGGTAATAATTGTTTTTAATAATAGACAATTTGAAACAAAATTACAGTCTACGAAAAACATATAAACTGGGAGAAGCGTAATTATTTCATTTAATAAAAGTATTTATTTGAAAATATTTGGAACAACAATATCAGAAAATTAATTAAAGATTTAAATAAGAGCCAATCTATGATACTTCTTCGAAAATATTGATTGAATAAATAATATAGCCAAAGCTGGTGTTGTGGTCGAAACCGGTGCTTTTATTCTAATCAAAATCATCAAAACGGAGAGTTGAAGTTTTGTCGGATTTGCAGTTTACAAGCATTTTTTTTTCAAGGATACCCTAGTAAAAAAGATTGTTAGTAAATGAAAACAATCTTTTTTTAAGTATTCACAGAAAAAAAAACATGTAAAACTGAGAAAGACGAATCAAAATAACTGCTGCCGCTTAAGTTGTCGGAATCGCTTTTAGAAAAACATCAATCAATTTTATATTTTGCCAAATCCAAAGGCCAAATTGTAAAGGATATCCACTAAACATTGATGAAATATATGCCAACCTACAAAAAAAATAGACACGACCCATACAGATCCCTTTTTCTGAAAGCGGAATGCAGCCTAGAAGTTATCTCTCTTATAATAAAAATCAGATAAGCATAATCTGACTGCACGATTGAAAAATAAACCTTTGAGTGGCTTTATTCGCAGCGAAATGCATCATACATTCGCCCGTTCGGTGTGATTAACGGGATTGCATGAATCCGCCATCATATCCGACCAAATCTCTACTGTTTCTCACACTTTAATCACAACGGCATCCATTTACCAGCCGAAACGAACGCGGCGGGAGCGAGCGCTTCTAGAGTGATCTCCTCCACAAAGCGAAAAAGCTGAACCGATATTCCATCCACATACCGGTATGCGCTCCGGCGGGGCTGCGTTTGGCGAAAAGGTGATTTAAATTTTGATTAAATTTTATTTACATTCGCAAATTACCATCGAATTGATTGCATTTTTTCCTGTCCGCTTGTTCCGCGGAAAAATACTCCAGCAATGACTGAGCTCCGCTGCATTGGCTGTTCGGGTGAAGTTATTTTTGCCAAACTCGTGGATGCCACATTTTGTGTGTGTGTGTGTGTGTGTGTGTGTGTGTGTGTGTGTGTGTGTTGGGGAGGTCGACCATCACGGTGGGAATTACACAAGTGCGAAAGCGGATACGTTTCTCGGATGTGTAAATTCCGAAGATAATTGGCAGTGTAGAGCGGGTAGGACTGGAATTGTGATAATTTGCTGTAAATTGTTGTTTCACAGGCGAAATGTATTTAACGTATATATAAATATTTAATGTATATATAACTGATTGATATACTAAATATTCAAATGTTTTTGCAAAACTTATCAGACCAACAACACGAAGCATATCAATCGATGCATCGTTCAATGAGTTAATCACTATCATTCACAACCGTAAACATTCGGGCATGAACTCATCGCTCAACGATTATCGCATATCATCTGGACGCGCCAAAGAACATCCTTCCTTTGCACGTGTCACATTAGGCATCCTCACACTAGCAGCGACCATCCTGGGGCCAACCCACGCGGGGCAGCACGGATTTATGTGTCGACAACCGCATATCAACTCGCTTTGGCCCCATCAAAAGTTTCGCCACCGTTCTCGTTATTATCATTATGCAAATCGGCTATCACTAATTAGGTATAAGATATTCAAATCATCAGTGCACCCTCCTGCCGCCTTTCACTGGCGGCACTCTTCTGCACCCAACATATCATTATATCGTAGGTCATTGAACACTCTGGCTGGCCACCGTTATCGGTTGCCGCTAGTAGCGACCCTGCAGCAAGCAAACCAGTCAGTCGTGAAGCGCTGCATAATTCTGGAAACACTGCAGCGCTGAAAACATCGCAAACGGCGCAATTGTCATGCAATGATTGTGGTTAAACCATTATGGGGCAACAAATTATACAACACGCGTATCTATATTTAAGATCCGCTGCCGAAGACAGTGGGGCACGCGAGCAATGGTGTGTTAGAATTGGAACAAAATCGGTGATTGCGATTGTATTTTAAGACTCAGAAATAATTCTACACGATTTAATAGCAGATAATTTACACACAGCAATAGAATCTCATGCAACGCGTTTGAAATTGTGCACCGTTGGCACTGAAAAGGCGTTCACTGCAATGCCTAAAAGGACTCCTGAGGTTCGGAGCTCAATTATTCGACGATTGACTTTTGTGGTCATTGCATGTGGGAAAATTTGCTTTATGGATGGGTTTTCAACCCCGTATGAAATAATAATCATTCGATGCTGCTAGCAGAGCTCGACCCTGCGAATATGTTAAACAACTACCTTTTTGTTGACATTTAATGCAATAAAGTGGATAACGATCATTAAGGATATATTTTTTGCGCGCGTTTCCGGAACGTTCAATGCGGTTCACCACGTTTCAACATCGTTACGTATTACCGAATATGGTTTTGGTAAACTTATATGCGTAATTATAATCATTTCCACGTTGAAGTAGCAAACACAATTTTATTTGCACAATATATTCAGTGTGCACACACAAACGTTGTGGGTGCTAATTAATGGGCACTAATGCTTTTCTCTTCGACGGGGCTGCGTTAATAAATGGTTACCAACTTCTAGGAATATGTAGTTGAGTATTTGAATGTTAAATGGCCAATCAATTCGTTTCGATTAGCTTCGGTTCCAATGAAACTTTACAAACGTGTTTGACTTAAAAAACTTAGTAATTTTAACAACTGTTTATTTTTTTACATTCCAGAGAATATTTTTGAGATGACATAAAAAAAAAATTAGGAACTAGTTATAGCTAGAAACTTTTCACTCTGTTTACAGAGATACATAAACGGGTATACAAAATTTAACTGTTTTTTTTTTTGCGTACAGCTTCATTAATTGTCGACAACTTCAAGTGTGTTTCTAATAACATTTAAAAAGGGAGTAGTGTAAATGTCGAAAAAGTTACTGACTCCCAACAAAGACGAACAGGGAGCCTTCCAGTGATTTCCCTGTGGACGGGTATTCACGTCAAGAGCGTTGTTACATAAACAACTTCCTCAGCTGCCTAAAATTCCGTTGCAACATTCAGCAATAGTTTTGTTAGTGGAGCAGCTTCTCCGACGCTCGAATACTGCAGCAGTCAAGCCACAGCAGCACAACAATCATCCAGCAAAGTCATTCGTCAACGTTCACCTAAAGCACATGGTTCCAATTAGTTGCAGCCGAGAAACGCGCAACTGAGACCCGGCTGCGCTTTCATTTCGAGCATACAGTGAGCGCAGTGGGAAAACTTCTCCCCTTCGGAACCCAGCGAACGTTGCACTGAAAATCGGCTCCTACAGTCACTTTTTACAATTTCACCAAACGCGCTGAACTTTCCGGCCCCGATTGCAATATTTCACCACCATTATGAGCAAGCTGGAACATGAGAAGAATGGCAAATTTCGGCCGACACGAGCACCCCGATAAGAACGAATGAAGGTTGAGGCTGAGCGAAGTCAGTGAAATAATTAAAATCGCCCGGTGTTTCCCCTCCCCCCTGCTTGCAGTCTCCAAGAGCCGGATGAGAATATTCAGCTGCATTACTCTTTACGCATGGCACCAATTTGGCCCCCCGAGGGAGGGTATACATTCGGTTCAAAAACCCAGGAGCCGATAATGAGGATAACGATAGAAACGAATTTCATTTGGCTCCTGACTGTATATCAAAATAATTAGGATATACTGTGATTGTTGTGTGATTAATACGTCGATCCCCAGAGGAAAGTAATTAAGGTATAATTTTACTTTCCTCTCTGCGGAAAATGTATCATGTTTGGTTCAGTTTTACGTCTTGGGAGTGTTCGAAAAAATGAACGTAATTAATTTGTTTATTTAATTTTTAAATCAAATTCTTCAAAGGGTTTCAAAGGGCGCAAAGGCTGATACCGGGAATATTCATATTGGATAATTGATGGTCATTTTTGGCTTTTTTACAGAGACTGGTAAAATGGTTTACCACTGTAAGAGCCTTTACTGAATATTGAAGCAATCTTTGTAGAACAAAACTCAGCTGAGAAAATTTTGCAAATTATATTAAAATCATGACAGTGCATGGTGGTTTAAAATTGCAATGTCGGGAACTTAATTCTGTAGTGTCCAAGTGCTTCACTTTAAAACTGTAGTGTCTTCGAAGCGATTGCTTGTATTGATATTGCTCATATCATGGTGTCATGTAACAATAACTATAGCCTTCTTTGACGAAAATAGAATTTTTGCCTTTTTGTTTCTGCATGAAACTCAAAGTTATCTCCATCAAAGTTGTAGATAATTTCATTACGAACAACTTTGCTAACAAAACCTTTTCTCTATGTACTGTAGATTTTGAAAAAACTTAAGTTTCGTATGACAATGTCCGTAAATGAAATGTTTTGCTTATAACATTTTTGTTAATTTTTAACGATACAAATTAATTTACGCATACACGTAAATTACGCATACTTTCATAGAGACACACACTTAGATATTCAATCGTATACAATATATAGGCAAAACGTTCAAAAATGCATTACTATGATGTAATCTCGTTATGCTGAACTACAAAAATGTTTAACGCTCGTTCTCTAAATTGTGACGAGTCGGACGAGTAACTCTTCCACCAATTTGTGTTGCTAACCTGAAGCTCCAAAACGGAAGTGAGTATGAACTTCCGGGTGTCCCCCTTTTACTCCAATCCGTAGTTAAATATAGGGTAAATAATTGTTAAAATTACTCATATCTTCTGAACCAAAAGGAATTTTAGCATAAAGTCTTTGTACAACATCGTAAGGCCTAAAATAATTTAGAATCTCAAACGATAATTTAGAATCTCAAACAAAAATGTTAAAAGCAAAACACTAAATTAACGGACATTGTCATACGAAACATAAGTTTATTTTTCAAAATCTACAGTACATAGAGAAAGTTCTGGTTAGCAAAGTTGTTAGTTATGAAATTATCTACAAATTTGCTGAAGACGAGTTTGAGTTTCATGTAGAGACAAAAAATTACAAATTTATTTTTTGTCATAGTAGGCTATGGCAATTGTTGCATGACATCACAATGTGAGCAATTTCAATACAAGCAATCGCGTCGAAGACACCACAGTTAGTGGAGCACTTGGACACTATTGCTATTTTCAACCACTGTGCAATGATGGCTCATGAATAATAGGTTTCTAGTAGCCTTAGCCATAGTTTATAAAGTGTCGAAAGCAATGGCGTTAGTTATTGAAGTGAACCCTCATAGTCTTTGATCTTAATTTTTTTTTCTTCAATGAAAGAGCTCCGTACTATTTTTTGTTTGAGTGCCAATGAATGAAACGTATGGGAAAAGTTTGACATTAGAATTCCGTTAAGCAGTAAAGTTTAAAGCTTGGTCTTCTCGGAAAAAGTCGGTCAAATTTTCACTTTTATGGCCAGCGAAAAAATGCACCAATTTTGACGATATTAAATCATCGAAATACATTTTTTTTAAACAAACGCTTTAGTAATGCATAATACTTCGAGATCTGCTGAATACCCACAAATTTTTTTTTTCAAGTCGACATTCTGTCTTCAAGCTCAAAATTTTTTGGGCTCCCGAAACAGTGTTTTACGAAACAACACCCGATCACGACAACCCTTGCATTTCGGTTGTGAACAAAAAAAAACCTGCATTTCAAAGACATTTGGCATCAGAAATATTTTCAACAAAGAGTTACGTCTTCAGGCAACATTCAAAATTGTCCACTTTCAAATGTTTAAAACTCAGTCAATTTCTAACCGATTTCCTTTATTCTTACAGTAATTGATTGGAAAATCATTTATGCACCCTAGGGTGCCAATCATTGTATGGAAAAAAGTGACCAAAAAATTCAAAAAAAAAACCCTATACAAAATGTTCACCTACTCCAAAAAACACCCTGTGCAAAATTTCAGCTCAATCGGACTTAAAATGGGGTGGCGCACAACGATTGAAGTTCGGCCTTTTAAAAACCGAAAAATCACCCAAGGGGGGGGGGTACGTCAAATTTCGGTTTTCGAAAATGTTTTTGATGCCAAATGACTTAAAACCGCATGAAACGACAAGAAATGGTGCCATCTGAAATTTTTTTTTTGCAAAAATCGACTCTCTGGGACTTAGTCGTTTTTTCAATTGTGGAAGGCAAAGCTCAAAATGTTTATAATTTATCTTCTGAAATTGATCACTAGTCTCTCGAAATAGCCTGTATAATGATATACACTATAACTAGCATCGAATACATTATGTTCCATTAGGGTGGTTCATAATATTGTGTAAGAATGAGTATAAAATGGAAAAATTACTTTTCACTGAAAACCAATAGAAAAATTCCTGAAAATAGAATATTTGTTATATCATTGTCGTGGCATTGTTGAATTGGAAAAAATATCATGTAAAATGGCAAGATACATATTACAAAACAAATTTACAAAATGTTTAAAAAAACTACTCTGTGCAAAAAAATATATCTCAACCAAAATTAAGATTGTGTCTTGCGGAAAATGTTGAATGCTTTCATGCCATTTGCAAAATCACGCACGGGAGGTACATGGAATTTGAATATTTGAAAAATGTTTTCGATTCTAAAGCGGCTATTACACGAAGCAAATATTTGTCATTTTTATACCGGATTTATTTGCGCAAATATTTTCTACGAGCAATTATGTTTGTTATGGTATTACACTACAGCAAATATTTACCTTGAAACCTGTTTGTTTGATTGCTAGCAAAGTCTCTTTGTTCATTTTATGGTAAATTTGTTTGCTATGCGAAAAATATGAAGCAAATGTAGTTTCTGTGTTTTAGTGGTTTCGGTTCAATAACGGTAGTGTTCGACATTATAAATTTTGTTTTAAGTGAGAATGGCTGATTTCAAAGAAGAAGATTCACTGTTGGTTTGCGTAGAAAATGGTGAGAATCAGAAACGTCTTCGGATGCGCAGTGTGTGGGTGCGTGATTTGGTGAAACGACGAAAAGACCGAGGATTCTACAATCAACTTCTTCGAGAGCGCGAAGATGAAGGGCCGCTGTTATATCAGAACTTTCTGCGCATGAACATAGACGATTTTCACACCCTTTTGGAATTGGTATATCCATTAATCAAAAAGCTGGATTCAAATATCTGAGAAGCTATTTCCTGCTGGATCCTCTCGAGCTAATATAACTTTATGCTGGATTCCAGGACACACGGGCATCAGCGGCAACGATGAGGCAGATAAATTAGCGAATTTAGGCAGACACGCTTCATTGCTAACAACAGAGGTCCCAGGCATGGATATTAAAAATGATTTCCGGAACAAAATCAAATCCGCAACAGCTGAAAATTGGCGAACGGAACAAAACAGAAAAATGGACTGACCGACCCTCACGCAGAGAACAACAGATTCTTTCCCGGCTTCGAACAGGACATACATTGCTTACACACGGAGGGCTATATGAAAGCGGCCGCAGAAACAAATGCGACACTTGCAAATACCCACTAACCGTCGAACACATCTTGGTGAATTGTCCGGTTTATCAGGAACTACGAGCAACACATCAGATCGAATATTCAATAAGAGATGCCCTCTCCAATGACCCAGTTAAAGAACAACAAATATCAAATTTTCTACGAGATGCCGAAATCTACGATCTCATATAAATTTGTTATATGATTAAGAAGTATCCCCATCAAATGTACATATTATTTCTACTATCACAGAGTGTCGAATGACCACAGGGTTAAAAACACTCTTTAATAAAAGCAATATCTATCCATCTATTTCTGCCGGTGAAACGCTAGCTCTCACATTGCGCTTTGTTACAACAGGTGATAGTTTCATGTCGTTAAAATATCTTTTCCGTATCCCACAATCAACAATAATTCCCGAAGTTTGTGACGCAATATACAAAGCTTTGAAGCCTGATTTTTTAAGGTAAAATTCTCTCAAACATCTTTTAGCTCAACAATTAACGATGTTATTTATGTCATAGTTTCCATAAACTGAAGAAAATTAGCCGAAAATTACAACAATAGATGGAATTTTTCTCATTGCATCGGCCTATAGATGGAAAGCACATCGTGATGAAAGCCCCAGGACATTAAGGTCCCGTCGGGATGCGGTATATTTTTTCAAATCTGTATCATATTTCCAGTTCACTTAATTTTCGTTCTCTATACTTCATATACTGTCTGCTTAATGAACAATTAAGTAAGTGTTTATTATATTTATAAAGGTTTCAGGTGAATCATTCCAATACTTTATGAGAATCACAATATTGCTTGCTGCGCTCTCCACAACTAGGGGAAAGTAGGTAAAGACGGACACCCTAAGGTTTAACCAGGTATTGCCATTTAGATTGCAGTAGTCACACAAATTGAAACTTGAGATTATTTGTTGTCGTAATTATTTTTGGTATTAGTGAACTTCCTCCAAGTTTTATGTGTTTGGGGTCTTCAAAAATATGACTACAAATTGCTGTTTTTTGACATGGTTGGGAAAGACGGACACCTGGGGTGGGTTAGATGAACACTTCGATGATCAAGGTGGACACTTACAAAAAAGTTGTAGTACGTTACGTATTCTACTGATTTAAGTGATGGCCATACTCTACTCTACGTTATTAGAGTCATTCTATACATCACGTGAACAGTTTGGGAAGGTGGGTTAGGATGAAGGCAAAAATTCCCGGCTATATGACATGTTCTAACTGCTAAGTGATTAATATCTGCCGGTTTCTCTCGCGGGTGTACTTTGTGAACATCTGTAGTACACAACCGATAATACATGTGAAAATTCGTGGAAAATCCGTGTGTCCTACCTTCCCTACCTTAGTGTGTCCGTCTTGCCCGACCTGGCTTTAAATTTTTTAAACGATCGTTGCTCTCTTTCAGAACATCGAAAATCTGCTGGATTTTCACTAGAAAACCGAGGAAAGACTAATTAAACACTTTACTATTGAGAACAAATGAAAACACATAAGTTCCACGAGTTTTCCACTATTTTCCGTGGAATGAAAATTACATCAAAAAGCGCGTTCACGAAAATATTCTTTGTTTTACTTATAAATAACAGTTTGCTTGCTGAAAACCGACAATGCATCTCAAAAGTATTAGCACACTACAAAGAAGGTATTCGCATCACTCAACTATCATAATACATTCCAGTTTGTGAAATATTAAAAGTGTCCATCTTACCCGCAGTGTCCGTCTTTACCTACTTTCCCCTAGGTACCTTATGATGCGGAGCAGAATTTATTTTAATCCTACGATGGTCGATCGCTACGATGATCAAAGAAGTGTCATTGATGGTGATTGGCGTAGAGTTAACAATATGATGAATAGCTTTTACCCACTCGAAGTGTGTCGCACTTTTGTAGATATCTGTTACCTTACAAACAAATACGTATTGGATTATCCCAATATTTTGTACATGAAAGACACAAACCATAGACAACCATAGACCATAGACAAAAAATTATTAATAAGTTGTTTTTTTGCACATCAACACTATTTATCGTTTTGAGTGAACAAAATTTTTCGTATTAAGTGAATAATTTTTCAAGCATATCATAAAATATCGCACTGGCTAGTCTGCTACGTGATAAACTGATTTGACACATTGATACTTTTTTTTTCTCACTTATTTTCCGTCGGTCTAGTTCCGCCACTGTTGTGGCCAATCACCGACGCCCAGGGAGGCGACTCCACACCAAGGACCCTAACTCACGACCCGTTTATTAACGGACCGGCGCCAACGGCTTTACTTCCTCATGCGATGGAAGGCGTGATCCCAGAGATTTTTCGCCTCAGAAAATCTCCCGGTGCCGGCTAGGATTGAATCTAGACCAGTTGGGTTGGTTGTGAGTGGATCACGCCACCTCACAACCATCGACACCTATGTCGGCGGCGGGATTCGAACCCAGGCGTCGAGCGTGGTTGGCGGAGATGTTACCAACCACACTAGGCCCCCGCTCTCCACACATTGATACTCATTTGCTGTAGTTTGCTCATTCCCAATTTCAGTATGACCAAAGAAAAAATTCAACCAAATATTCGCTCAGTCGTGAATTTACTAGCAAAGAAAGACATTAGACGAAGCAAACCTTTGCTAATATTTTATTTAGCAAAAACAACAGCAAATTATTCTTCGCAAATAATATTTTGATATTACACGGACAAACAAATAATAATTGTCATTGTATGCAAATATTTGCTTCGTGTAATAGCCGCTCAAGTGTCTTGAAAGTACATGAAACGGTGGAAACTGATGGAATATGTTTTTTTTTATTTCGTTTGAAAAATCTACTTTATAGGACACTTGTACTTGTTCTTTCGAATGTTATACTAGTCAATTTGTTTGTTTTATTTACCACAACAATGTCCTTTGCCAACACTTGATCGAACACACAGTGCTCTGGCTTATATAATCGGACAAAAGACTGTATCGATGTTTTTCAGTGATAATGAGAGTATAGGGATCTCAATCAGATACGCAAAACAATTGACTCGTTGTTTCTGGGTTTGCGTCGTTTTGGCAGTTCGACCATACATTTTCTGTCAAGTTTCATCATCAAAACGAGAACGTAAACGTGCCCATTGGCTGAAACTTTGCATAGACGTTTTCATAGGCAAAAGATGCCGTTTTGTGCTGTTGGTTTGATTTTTTGGAACACAACACATTTTGAAAAGCTATTGAAAAATGCTGTTTCTGATAGGTATTGATGATTAAAAATATTTTTAGAGCAAACACGGTTCGTTTGAGCGGTGTTACATCTTCGGCAGAGTTGTAGATAATAGTTTTGTTTTTCAAAAAAAAATATACACTCTATACTACTTATTAAATTTTGAAAAAAAAAAATTAAATGACAGTTAAAAATTAATTATCCGAAACAGCCCATATAAAAAAACTGATTCATTTTTATAAAAGCTACGAAAGATTACCTGAACAACGAAACCGGTCATGGAGTAATCAGAAAAAAGTTATAATTGCTTTTAATTAATTTTTTTCGAAGGGTACATTTTTTTTCGGGAAAAGCAAAGTTATTACATTAAGCAGACAGTATGTGAAGTAGAGAAAGAATGAAAAATAAGCGAACTGGAATATGATACAGATTTGGAAAAATATACCGCATCCTGACGGGAACTTGCGTGTTAACGGGAAAAAGCCGTTGTTAAAAATAGAAATTCAGCTCGGTAAAATTATTATTTACAACTTTGCCAGATACACTATGCCAATCAAATAAACAGTTTTGACTGTAAAAATATTTTTAATTCCTCATAGAATGCTCTATTGGAAATTAAAAAAATTGACTACAGTCAAAACGGTTTGTTTGGTAAAGTTGTAGATAATATTTTGTCCTTCCCAAGAAAAATATGCCTTTTAAAAAAAAATTGAAAAAATTTTTTTTTTCCAAAATATAATAGAAAATGATAACTTTTTATTTCTTGATTTCTAAATGATCGGACTGGTTTCATTGTTTTGGTAATCTTTTGTAGGTTTTATTAAAAACATTAGATTCTTTAAAAATGAGCTCTTTTGAATAATAAATTTTTAATTTTACTTTTCTAACTTGTATTTTTGAATGAATAGTTTTTTAAGTGTAATTTCTTTGGAAGACAAAATTATTACCTACAACTTTGACGAAGACGTCACACCAATCAAATGAACCGAAGTGCTTTCTTTTATTTTATACTCATTTTTCACAATATTATGAACCACCCTATACCGAATATATGAACCACCCTAATGAAACATAATATTTTCGATGCTAGTTATAGTGTATATCATTAAACAGGCTATTCCGAGAGACTAGTGATCAATTTCAAAAGATAAATATTATACATTTTGAACTCCGCCTAGAACAATTGATAAAACGACTAAGTCGAGAGTCGATTTTTGCGAAATAAAAATTTCAGATGACGCCATTTCTCGACGGTTCATGCGTTTTTTAAATAATTTGGCATCAAAAAAAAATTCGAAAACCGAAATTTCACGTACTTGGGTGATTTTTCGGTTTTCAAAAAGGCCAAACTTCAATAGCTGTGCGCCACCCCATTTTAAGTCCGATTGAGCTGAAATTTTGTACAGGGTGTTTTTTCGAGCAGGTGAAAATTTTGTATAGGGTTTTTTTTTTTGAAATTCGAGATGACCATATTGGCTGGCACCTTATTGCACCCTCCCAAATGTAATTATAATTTGACTATTCGAAATGTTGTACCATTAAAAGTTGTCCAGACTTGTTGAAACGCAGATATCGACCTCTAAAACGGTCGACGTAATATTATTCATAGTTAAGGGGAGACTTTACTTTGGAAGGTTGGAAAATAATAAATTTTCGTAATTTTTTCGGATGTTTAAAGTAAAGTGATGTTCTCGGGTATTTTGGTTATTGGTAAGGGTACGTTTGAAAATATTTTTTGCATGTTCTGGATACAAATATAGTGAGTATTACGCTGTTGACAACGTTTTTTTCGCAACCATGTTATGGATTATCTACCTTGTTTCATAAGTTATGTAACATAACCGTTTTTGAAAATTCGAAAACTTTCCAAAATAATTTTAGTAAAAAAAATGATTTCTTTTTATGAAAATGATTTTTTTTTATGAAAAATTACTATTAAAAAATTCATGAAACATTTAAAAATTTAGATATCGAAAAACAGCTATGCAACAAGTTAGAAAATCCATTTTTACATGCAGAAAAAAATTTCAGCCAAATCGGTTCGGTAGGTGCTGAGAAAAATTTACCACCAGTTGAAAAAACATGATTTCGAGAAAAACGCCATCAACAGCGTAATATTCACTTAAATATAGTCCATGACATGCAAAATACATCTTCAAATGTACCTTGATCGAAAGCTAAAATACCCGAACACTTCCCCTTTCTCTAAACTTCCGAACAAAATATCACGAAACTTCATTATTTTTCAACTTTCCAGAGTAGGGTCCCCTTTAGCGGGAATGCACTATTTGCGCTCGTCTTTGATTATCACCTCTTCGTAGCCGCTTCCCCCGATACGGCTGCCAATGAAACGAAATTGCTGCACAGGGGCTTCTGCTGTTATTCATTGTTGTCGCCGGTATTGGCTATAGAGGTACACGCCATCTGGAGCGATGAGCTGATCACCATCAAATTCGTAATACCACGTTAACCTTGCGTGTCGTGTCGTGTCTTTAACTTCTTAAACTATCGTTTTCGATTTTGGCGATCTTATACTTTTTTATAAGTCAAAACAGAGTAGCTCTACCACTTTGAGTCACGACTTGCGCAAGTTCGATTGCAAAGGCTAAGTTATTTTTAAAATTTCTGCCAAGGACTTGAAAAATTTATTTCCCGGTAGGTGTGGAGCAAATAACAACCGTCAGGATTGAAGCCTTTTGCTAGATTGATTTCATTGAACAAATTTTACTGGAACACCGGAGAGAAACAATTTTCTTTTCCGATTAACTTCCTGATCTTTTCTAGCTTTTAATTCAAAACAATATCGCACGCTAGCCTGGGGGGCTGATGCGGTCTCGATCAACTAGATTAGTTGAGAGAATTCGTTATCGATATTATTTTTGGCACATTTTGCATGTTGTAGGATAAGTACAACGATACACCGTGCCCCAGTGCTGAGTCGAGAAAATTTCCAGCTCGAAAAGATCCTCGACCTGATCGGGAATCGAACCCGATATCACAACCGTGTGAGAGAGCCAGCCGACCGACATCGCTAACCACCGAACCACGGGGACCACTAGCTTTTAATTCTTGACTTCGAATTCTTCATGACTATTCTTTTATTTGTTACCTACTCATTTCGCTGCCGGTGGTCGTTGTTTCTCCTATGGGAAAAAAGGTGTCTAGTATCATCACTTCATTTTGTTGAAGGAGTATTGAAAAATATATTATTTTAGATAATGTAACAGAAAGTTGTCTCGAATGGGTGTCAGTATCTGAGAATGGAATTTTGTTCCGTGGTTCTGGAAAAGCCGCACGATGGAGCTGGTTTTTATGGGAACTTTTTTCAAGAAGATAAAACTTTTGAGATTTACTGCTGAACGAATTTCGACAAGTCGATTTCCATTGGCATAAACAACAATTTGCTTTCAAATGAAGCATTGACTACACTACGCAATGGTTAATTTAAACAACACGTGCGTTGAACGGTAAGTTGCATCGCTAATGATTGCAGGAAAACAATTCATTTTAAACGTTGTTCTCTACTATTCTCTCTCTTCATTGTTATTCTAAGGCCGCTTTGTTACATGATAGTTATTGCAATACGAAGGGCAGGCGTGCAGAGGAGCGGCACCATCATCACGAAGGCCCGCATGCTTCTAGGCTTCGTGGACGACATTGATATAATTGGTGTTAACCGTAGAGCAGTTGAGGAGGCCTTTAAGGCTCTCAAAAGGGAAGCTGCGAGAATTGGACTCACCATAAACACTGCTAAAACGAAGTACATGGTGACTGGCAGAGAGCGTAGTAGTTCTGCGGGTGTTGGTGCTGCGGTGGAGATGGATAAGGATACTTTCGAAGTGGTCGACGAATTTGTTTTTCTTGGAACCGGATACAGGCCGACGACTTCGAGGCATACCTCGCACGCTGTCGACGAGGATGCCAGAGCAGTGAGTGTAAGGGGAGACTGGAAAGAAGCAGCCCAAGACCGAGTTTCATGGACGCGTATTCTGGATCCAACATAGGATCTCAACGATCTGTCATCTGGATCATTCTGTGATGGCGCTTTTGTAGTGATAGTGAAGGTACTGATGGCACACCGAGCAGCACCAATTATTATTATTACCGCGCAACAAAAACATCACTGATAACTTTGCTTCACTTTTCAGCAAACATACCATCAATTAGCCGTGCTGCCAACTCCTTTTTCACATAGGATCTCAACGATCTGTCGTCATTAAAGTAAAGCAAGTAAATAGTTATTATCGAACTGAATTTCTATTTTTACAACGGCTTTTTCCCGTTAACACGCAAGTTCATTAAGCAGACAGTATATGAAGTAGAGAGAACGAAAATTAAGCGAACTGGAAATATGATACAGATTTGGAAAAATATACCGCATCCCGACGGGACTTGAACCCGCAATCTCCCTGTCTCTCTGTGCCCGTACGGAGCACCTTCCGTAGTTGTGTCGCACTTGCAAGCACGACGCAGACTGACTTTGGTCTCGATCACACAGGTCTATAAGAGTTATCAGCATCAGCTGACTCTTCTGTGTGTGATGAGACATTCCTTTCAGTCTATAAATAACGCTTGCACAGCAGTGTGTGTAGTTAGGGATGAGCAATAGAATAAGTCGGCAGCGGAATGTGATACGATATAGATTGTGGAACAGTACCACCGTCTCCCGTACTTTAATTGGTTGAAACACCATGCCGGAGACAGGGAGATTGCGGGTTCCAGTCCCGTCGGGATGCGGTATATTTTTCCAAATCTGTATCATATTTCCAGTTCGCTTAATTTTCGTTCTCTCTACTTCATATACTGTCTGCTTAATGAAATAGTTATTAGTTTAGGTTGCTCTGTCTCAACCTGCTTTTTTCTTCAATATTCTAATTTAAAACGTGACCAGAAACAAGATGTGAAATTATTTACAGGGTGGTAAAGGAGAGTTGAAACTCCTTAGATGTATAATTTTTTAAATTTTTTTATTCATTACTGGAGCGCGAGGTACGATGTTGGAATAAAAAACCAATCGTCGTATGTTCGAGTTCCCGTTCGGGAGAGACTGTGTCAGTGTCAGTAGGATCGTAGTGCTAGCTCCGCAATTGCCTATATACTTCAAAGTTGGCTGCGACGTCTGTGTATGATAAAACAGAAGTTCGAGTTCCGATACGGAATGTAGCACCAAGGCTTTGTTCTGATTTGCGTTTTTTTTTATAAAAACTACGGAAGAATAGCAAAACATTGGAGGCTGTCCGTTCAGAGAAGAAAGAAAAACTTAAAGTTAACATTTTGTAGTGTTGAAATTAAAGGCAGAATGTTTGGTTCGATTGGTATAACGTCTTCAGTAAAGTTGTAGATAGTACTTATGTACATCCAGAAAAAATATACATCTCGAGACAGACAGTTTTTTTTTAGAAAACCACAAAAATAAAACTATGAATAAAATATATTAAGAAACTCACTTTTTATTAATCTGATTTTTTTAGAAGGACAAAATTATTATCTACAACTTCACCGAAGACGTCACACCAATCGAATAAACTGTTTTGGCTCTAAAAATATTTCTATTCATCAATACTTTTTCTACATAACATTTCACATGGCTTTTCGAAAATGAGTGCACGATGCCCCGTTGGACCGTTACTTTAAAAAAATTGTCCATCAAATCCGAGTATAAGAGTAAATTCTTAAGTCCTTCTTCGCCTCTGGGCAAATTTTCAAAATGTCCACCGACTAGATGCCGATAAATCTCGGTATTAAAGTTTTGGATTATAAATTTCAAAATAATTCACAACTGATTTGCACAATGTCATCGAAAATTTCCAAAATATTTTGATCGCTCTAGAAAGAACATCAGTTTGCTCTTTCTGAGAACTGACTCTTCTGATCAGCTCGCCACCAGATTACCTGCATCCATGTAGATTCAGAAGATCAGTGAACCAGTTCATTCGCTCTTTTAGTTCCACTTTCGCCATTCATTCGTGTGCGTACTCGGCGTTAGCCAGCCCCTGTGCATGTAGGTGATCAGTAGCAAGTTAAGTTTTTGCTTGCTCTCGCGGCTGGTGGATGTGTTGAGCATAGCGAGGCAGACAGCCGGTGGCAGCTGGTTACTGCAGTTTTGCGCGCGACTTTGCGCTCGGTAAGAGGGGTGAAAGCTTTCACATGGCTATCAAGATTTTTCTACATCTAGTCGGTGGACTCAAAAAAAAAATTCCGCGGTGTAGAATTTCTTCAATAATTGATTCTCGTATTCGGAATTGATGGTCAATTTTTTATAGTAATACCTATGTGTTTTCCAATCATCGTTTCATGGAATAACTACCAGAACGTTTTCTACACACAAGTGTTATATTCTGTGATATTTGCAACTGACGGAAGGACTTATCTAAAAATCTAAAGGGCGCACGGTGTCTCAAGCAAAAAACAACTTCTCATTTTTATCGGTTTCGGTTCTTAAGGGGTTATATACCTTTTTGGTCGAGAAAAATGAAGGAAGTTTGAATTTATTTTTAAGTGCATAGCACCATTTTCATTGCATCAAAGTGGTATTTTTCTGAAAGTACAGTTTATCAAAAACAAGAAAATATGTTTGATTTTGAGATATACCAATTATTACTGGAGTAATGGCCGCTTCCCCGAAACGCTATTTTTGCAGAGGCTTGCGGTGATCCTGATAGAGACTCAGCGGATCAACCGAAATCAAAAAACTCATATTATTTCATTAGTTTTGAAGTGTGCCGGGTCCTTGAACGATCGCTTTTATGAGTATTTTGTTTTCAGTGCAAATGGGAACGTTTTTCCCAAAAAATGCACGTTTTGAGCGCAAAAAATTGCGTTAAAATTTTTTTTGCGGCAAAGTGTAACTGTATGTTTCAAAAAGCGATCGTTCAAGGACCGGCGAATTTTATAACGAAGAGATGAAGGAAATCGGTTCAGTAGTTTTCCCGCAATCAGGATCACGGCAAAGTCATTTTCCGGAAAAAAAACTATTCCGAGATATTCGCGTGTAAAGTTTCAAGTTTAGCTTATGCGGCCGTGGCGAGGCGCGTTGCAAATCGCTCTAACTTTTTTCCTATTGCTCATATCTTCATGAAAATTTGTGGAAATGTTCTCAAGATGTTGTATTTGAAGATAATGTAATAAAAATTTTTCCGGTTTTTTGAAAACTAAAAAGGTATATAACCCCTTAAATCAAGACCAAAACCAGTCCTACGTCAAAAGACAGACAGACAATTCAAATTCTCACAAAACTGCTTATGCTGCATTTTTATCCTTGAGATTTTTTTAAATTTTTTTGATTTAATTTTTATTCAATAATATTTGTTATATATTAGTCAGATTTATAAAACTTATCTTGTAAATAATGTTACTAGTTAAACACAAAACTAATCTAATCGTTCATAACAGCGTTAGAAACCGTGTTGATAAAATAGATGATCTACAATCTACTTCGTTATCCCTATTTTAATTGGATGAACTAATTGCTTTCCTGTCGGCGGTATGTAAAACATACCAAGCGAAGGCCGTACAAGCATTTCTTTTCAATAAACTGATGCTGGCGAAGGCAACAAGAATCCTGCCAGCATAGCTCAGGAAGAAGCAAAAAGTCCAAACGTAGAAAAACATCTACTTGTAAGATAAATTGCTATCGTAATGTCTTGTGCGTGTTTTTCCTCTAGCTCGCTCTCTGTCTCTGTCTCGAAATGGTTTTCTGTTTGTTTTTGAGTCAAATAGGCGTCGTCATTTTTTGTGTGTTTTTCCTCGCACGGTTTGCTGTTTTTTTTGCTCCCGTTATGCGTCACTTACAATGATCTTTTTATCAGCTAATTTCTATGCTACGGAAGCTAAACCGGCACGAGCAATCTGCGGTGGGTTTGCCGGACGTTGCGTCGCTTAGCAAGAAATACTGAAATCTTCCAACTGCGATAAGATAAAGGAATTTAAGACGAATAATTTTATGCGTCGGTTATTTTTGATTACAGTCATTTATGAGCTTTGGGGGTAATTGATGGGATCACTGTTCGAGACATTTAACTCTGCTAGACGGAAACGTGATCCAATATCAGTGAACATTTCACAAACTGAAGCGCTATTTGTAGGTATACCTAACGGTGGAAGTGAGCTGTCGGTATTCACTGCATGTGGCGTACTTTACGGAAAAAGTTCCGTAAAACCACAGGTTCATAAAAAATTAATGATTTCAATATTTTTTTACACCATGAAATCAGCGGGTTCACATTTGAACTTAATTACACGATTGGTGCAAAAGTGAATTGAGTTTGCAAATTCCCCGCTCCTTCCGCAAGGCTGCACGGGCCCTCTAACTTCCGCCATTAATCAAGTCCGCAGCGGCACGGGAAAGCCGAAATTGGATTCGACCCGCCCGGACCAATTCGAATCGGTCAAGTTGACTGCATTACACGCAGCAGTGGCCAATTTATTGGCGGAAAAGGGTAATGAGCGAGAATTTATTATTCGCGAAGAATTTAATTGGCTATTTACTCGATTTTCCACAGCATGGTCTGACATTGCCGGAATAAATTGGCAGCCAGATTCGGTGCTGGCGCACGATAGCGAACGGGGAAGGATCAACTTTGCGGATACAAAAACGAACCTGATGCATGTAGCTGTAAATTAACTTTCAGCGTGTGCGAGTAGAAGTTGCACAAAATTTAAATGAGCGTTGTACGTGGTGGTGTTTCCTTCTCCGGTTGCACCCGCAGTTTTCATCCCGCTAGTTCCCGGTGGAGCAACTTTCACAACTAACAACGTTTAAATTTTACAATTTATTACAAATCATTAGATTTCAGTGCGGTTGCGATGGGAACTTTTACAGTCAGATAGATTTTTTTTGCATCCCGCAACTCCTGGTTTTCTCGATCCAAGTGCTATCGTACATCGTACCATCGTACAGTTCGTAAAGTGTGGTGAGGCAACGCTACGAGTTAGCTGATTGTAATTAAATTTGCATTAGAACGTGTTCCTCAACCGGATGGATAAGGCCAAACGATCTATTCACTCGAGTCTGTTTTGACCCGTAGTTAGGTAGAAGGCAGGTAGGTACCTAGAGCCTGAGGTGGCTGGAGATGAGTAAAAAGTTAGGTTTCATGTTTCGAGAGCAGGCAGTGTGAAGTGTGGAGCGGTCACGATTCTCCAAACATTTGACGGAAAAGTTCCGTTCGTGTTCAGCAGGATCATAATATTCAATTTTCATAGTATTTTCATTAAGGTACATACAGTGTAAAACACGGTACTATCGAACTAATTTAATAATAAGCTTGTTGAATTCTTTATCCAATACAGAATAACGACGATTCAAGCAGTTCATACCTTGACCACAACTTGGCAAATATTGGCTGAAGAGAAATAAATTGTTTTGCTTCACTGTTATAGCTTCACTGTTATAGACGAGTCTCAAACAGCCAGCTGCGGATGTGCTGACTGCGGTGCCGCAGCTTGGCCTGAAAATGGCTCATGCTTTGACAATTGTGCCACAATTCGGGGTTAAACATTGCCGACCGCAATTTCCAATCAAGGAGTAAATCAAATTTTGCATTCGTCTAACCACATTAAATTGTTTGCTGCCGTCAGCACGTTTTGCAGTACCATTTCAAAAGTGGCTTGTTTCAGCAGCAACATGAGAGGCTGGGCATGTGTTTATGGCAAGCGAAAGTTCACATGCTAAAACGGTCCCACCGCAGCCAAAGATTGCCAATTGGCGACCGGCGAGTCGTGGCTGGAACGTTTGTCATATTATTCACACCCGAAACTTTGCAACTTTTTTGTTGCAACCATGTTGCTAAAAAAAAAAAGGAAAAACAAGCTAGCAACCACCAAAATTTGTGAACATACCGGAATGCGCTTATTTGAATTTCATTTAGTTTACAAATTCTGCAATCATAAACACACCAACGCGTGGTCGGCAGCCCCGAACTAGCGCCGTCTACTGCAGCAACGGCACCATCGTCCGCCCACACAAATTGCAGTTTATGCGAGAAAATAGTTTCGTGTGCGGCGCTGTGTGCACAATTGTGGGTTCATGGTAAGTTCATTCAAGCTGTCATCTTCGTGGCTATTGTTTCGCGATTTCAGCACTTTTCGTGCATGCAGTGCCTGAGGACCAAAAACTGTAGTGTGCAATGAATTTCGCTGCTAGGAGTCAGTATATGAGAAAATAATTTTCACTCTCCTTGCTGGGTATTACGATTTGGTGGCTTTGAGGTCAGCAATGCAAAAGTTTGGCTGGAATCTTTGGTAATATTTTGGAGCGCTTTGGGTGCAGAACGTGTTGTTCGAGCGCGTGACTTGGCATCGGGGTTAAGCAACAATTGCTCGCTGATATAGAGCTTCGTAATATATATGATACTTTGTTTCAGCTTGAACTTTCGGGTTCTTCTTTAACGATGTGTCTACGTCGCTATTAGTTATGAAATTTATGCCACTTTCATATTGCAGATATTGGATGGAACATTTAAGAAGTTTACTAATTGACGACGTTAAAAAGTAAAGATAAAAACTGTAAATAGCTAAAGAAAATATTCAAATGCTTTTTAATATTTATGTACCCTGATTCAAAATGACCAAAAGGATGGTATGGTGGCGGTTATTTTCATACATCGGAAGTGAGACTCGACGTTAAAATCGGAGTAAATAAAAATTAAATCCTTGTTACTTTCGTAAATGAATACTTTAATAATTTAAGAAAAATCTGCAAATTACGGTCACGTTTTTGCACGGTCTTCAGCGCTAAACAAAAACATGAAAAAAAAATGTTGCAGAAAAGCAGAGCGGATAGCTTGTTTCGCAATTTTTTAGTTGCGAGAAAAAAAAAACTTGGAGTAGTATTTGATTCTTGAAGGAAAAAATAAAAATTTGAACACTTGTTTAATGTTCACTTGATTCATGTACAACCATAAAAATCCCTGAGCTGATCAATTTTTCGCCATTTATAAGGTTCCAAATGCTCTTGGTAAACATGGGAAGTATAAAATGGCATGTTTTTGTCAACTACCGAAATAGAAGTATTTTATGCTTTGAAACAAACAAATATCTCATGAAAATCTTCAAAAACCGTGGATCAATATACGCAAAACTACTGTAAAAGATGCTCACCATACTCTTATACAGGTGGGTTGGGAAAAATGGAACCTGTAGCCGCACCCGCAGAATGCATCATGCAACAGCGTGATATACTGTGCGGTGCCTGGGAATGTTACCTTCCTGCTTCCATTCGACTCAAAAAATTTGAGTGTCTTCCTTCGGAGCCGCAATACTATAGACCGTGATATTTTGTTGCGTTGCTGAGAGTTCCATCGGTCCGGTGTCACTAGTTGCCATAGATTCATTTCACGTCCGAATTACATACGGAATACAATCTCATTGCGTCTTGTGCATCAGAGAAAATGACATAGCTTGAAAAAAGACGGGTCCATAAAAATCATCGGAAACAGAAAATGAGTTCGAGATTGGTTAGCTACTGGGTTTCCAATTAACTTCAAATTTATTTTTCACTGGTTTGCAACTGAAAATATATGCTAACAATTTTGGGCGACCTTCATTGTTTACATTTAATAGATTTCATTCAAAGAGGGTGTATTTTTATTACACTTTTCACAAAATGTCTTAAACCATTCCCGGCGGGTGATGCCGTCACCTGACATCTGAATTTTGATTGCAGCTTGACAATTCTACTTGCAATTTTAAACGATAAAACTATTTAATACGGTTAGAGAACAGATCGATTTGCAATATAGAATACAGTTTGTGTCAATTGTGCATGTAGTGGCTGAGTAACACGAATTTGAAGGTCATTTCTCGAGGTGAAATCGACCGTGACAATATCGAAACCGACAATCTTCGAAATGCCTTCAATATAAACGAAATTAACTCAACTGTTATTAACATTTAGGACGTCAATGATTGAGTATTTGAGCTAAATAGAACCTAATATGGAATATCTAGAAACGGCAGCTTTACCTAATTAACTTTTGATTCATTGTATTTATTTAATTCGACACAATAGTTTGTAATAATAAGGGTAATAGTATTAAATTTCAAAAGTGTTCAAGATCTTAAGGATTTTGTAAATTTAGTAATTTTAAATTCCTCGGTTCCAAAACTTTTGTATTTTTTTGCGTTGGTAGTCTGTCTATTAAAATGAAAATATTCTTGTTTGAAGTAGGCCTGCAAATGGGAACGCTCCTTGTTTCCTGTTTTACCTTTGTTATACTATTACCTTTGTTTTACCTTTGTCATACTAAACAAAGGTTATAAAATCGGTCGAAAAACGCAAAATAGATCCAAGGCCCGGAGGGCCGAACCTTATATACCATTCGACTCAGCTCGACGAACTGAGCAATGTCTGTTCGTGTGTATGTGTGTGTGTGTGTGTGTGTGTGTGTGTGTGTGTGTGTGTGTATGTTGTCTGTATGTATGTGCCGCAAAATACTAACGCACCTTACTTACAGAACGCAATATCCGATTTTGATGATCTTATACGCAAACGAAAGCTACTGTGCTCCCCCAGAATGCTACCGAGTGGATTTTTGATTAGTGGCTTAGTTCTCAAAATATTGATCAAAGAGGAGCGGGGGCCTAGTGTGGTTGGTAACGTCTCCGTCAACCACGCTCGACGCCTGGGTTCGAATCCCACCGCCGACATAGGTGTCGATGGTTGTGAGGTGGCGTGATCCACTCACAACCAACCCAACTGGTCTAGATTCAATCCTAGCCGACACCGGGAGATTTTCTGAGGCGAAAAATCTCTGGGATCACGCCTTCCATCGCATGAGGAAGTAAAGCCGTTGGCGCCGGTCCGTTAATAAACGGGTCGTGAGTTAGGATCCTGGGTGTGGAGTCGCCTCCCTGGGCGTCGGTGATTGGCCACAACAGTGGCGGAACTAGACCGACGGAAAATAAACGAGAATAAAAAAAAAAAAAAAAATTGATCAAAGAGTATTTTTTACATAAAATATTTAACTTTTAAGGCAAAATGAAAGGCATGGAGAGCCATGTAATATACACCAATCGACTCAGATCGACGAACTGAACAATTGCTGTATGTATGTGTACGTGTGCTTGTATGTATGTATGTGTAAATATGTTGTAATTATGTTTAGTATATCAGAATCGAAATAAAAAAATTACAAAATAAACGCTCATTTTACAGAACGCATATTCCGATTTTGATGTTCGAAGGCTCAAATGAACGCCATAGAGCTCTTTAAAAATCATACTAAGTAGGAATTTTTATTGGTAGCTTGAACTGTAGAAATTTGATCGAAGTATATTTCAGACATGAGATGTTTTACTTTTTGGATAATTCATCTCTCTCTCCCTGCTCTCTCTTCTTCACTATCCCTCTATTTCTTTTTTTTCATATCGCTATTTATTTAAAAAAAAACAACAATCATTGACACCATTGCATAATTTTTACACTCTTCGTGGTGCGTCTTAACTGGTGTAAAAAAATTACCCTTTAGCTTTCTCTCGAAAATTTGAATTAGATTTTAGTGCAAACTGCAATGCTCACTTAGCTTCTTTTCTGCCTTGCGAAGCTTTCGTCTTCACTTTCTCTAAAATATATATTGAATTGTACGTTGAACCCATATTTGCGAAGAATAAGAATCTTCTACAGCTTTCGGGAGCCAAATATTGTAGCAAAATCTGATCTCACAGTGTCAAATGTAACACGATTAGCGATGCAGATATTTTGAAAAGCTTTACCAAAGATGTATAGACCCATTTACGTACGAATATGTTAGTGCCACCCGTTTGCAATGCTACATTTTGAACAGCTGGAAAACTTTTCAGTTGAACACTTATTCTATGTTTTAAATTCAGTTCTGAATATACCTTTCACTCGTCACCAGGAATCTACAGTTGTTGGTGAACGTAATTGGCAAAACAAGGAAAAAGTTTTGAGAAATTGTGAACATCGAGTTGCGATGATTTACAGTTTGGATGAAACTGAAGCAACTTTACATGGCTATACACGTTTACTAGTGTGCGCAGGTGAAAAGTTACTTGCCTCTATGATATGATACACTATTCTCATGTAAGATATAAATATTGCTTTCTAATTTAGGACTAAGTGCAAACAGAGTATCCATGTGATTTCGCTTCTCGTTATCGCAGCAAGTTTTATAAAGTCTCTATTTCGAATTTTATCATACAGCCTAGACCTTCGAAAAGAAAAATGTTCTCGACTACACTCTGAAAAACCAAATTCACAAATCTCGTAAAAAAAATTATTTTTCAGATAATGCATTTGAGTTAAAATTAAATGGGGATTTAAAAAAAAGAACTGCATTGAACTAACATACATATTTGCTGTTCTAGTATGGAATGAATATCATTGTTATCTATTACTGTTTCCTCACGTTCGATTATTTCAAGAAAAAAATTGAGTTGCTTCTAACTAGCATTAAAAATTGGTTTGTGATCGAAAAAAAAAACACTCATATACTCCAGTGAAAACATCCATAATATTTGCGAAACCCACGTCAAGCTTTAATTCAATGATCGTATTTGGTTCACCTTCTGAAAATTATTTTTTAAATTCGTTTCATTCATTATTGGAATTGGACTTACGTTGGTATACGATTTGGGGTTAACTGGTCTAATAAGTATTAAGTAATAGGTAGTTAGTATAACAAAGGTTTCTGCACCACTAGGTGGATTAATTCAGGTTTTTTTTTTTGTTCTAAAGGTATTATTTTTGACGCAGGACTACGTCTTTGTTAACTGTACTAGAGTACATTTTATAAAATTGAAAATGCAATTGGCAAATGTTGCGTCAGATTTCAAACGATTATATCAAGCGAGCAATTTATACATCTTAGTCATCTAGAGGAACTGCTCCATTATTCATCTCAGCCCATATATTCATCAAAAACTGGTATAAAACTGAAAAGAGTAGAACAAGTGAAAGATCTTGGTGTGATACTGGATGAAAAACTCTCGTTCAAACCCCAAATCACTGCTACTATCGACAAAGCAAATCGTCAGCTCGGTTTTATTTTAAAATCGCTCGTGAATTTACAGACCCGCTCTGCTTTAAAACGCTGTACTGTGCACTTGTTCGTTCAACGTTGGAATTCGCCAGTATTGTTTGGTGGCCATATCAAGCAGTTTGGATAAACAGACTAGAAAGTGTCCAACGCAAATTCGTTCGGTATGCTTTGCGGAATCTTGCTTGGAATGATCCACTGAACTTGCCTCCTTACGAAGACCGCTGCCGCATGTTGGGCATAAAAACTCTGGATCAACGCCGTCGAGTGTCACAAGCCGTATTTGTGGGCAAGTTGGTAACTGCTGAATTTGATGCTCCTGACCTTTTAGAAGAAATCGGGTTCTATGCACCATCCAGAACGCTACGACCCAGAGCCATGCTACAGGTGGGATTCCAATCAACACAGTACGCTGCAAACTCTCCAATCACATCTATGATTCGCCAATTCAACGAGTTCAGCGAATTGTTCAATTTTAATGAATCTTCATTCGTGTATCGCCGTAGATTACTTTCCAACAGTTTGTTTTAATCATTCTGATGTATTGTTATTTTTTAGTTTTTATTATATGTTGTATACTAAAAGATGGTGAGGTTTTTGTGCACATTTGAGGAAGGTCCTTGCAACCACTTCAAGTGAGCTTTTCCTCACCCAGCATTCATGGAGACCGATGTCGGTCTGATGATAAATAAATAAATAATAAATAAATAAAAACAATATGAAAACACAATTGAAAACAGGAAAAAAACGCATATTTTCTTCCCAAACCAATCTGCTAATTCATGGAATGGATTCTTATTAGTTCACTTTAGATTCCTCATAAAGTATGTATAGTCCTCAAAAACTAACTTAAAAGCACTAAATTTGATATTATAGTCGGGCATCTGCACCCGAAAACTCATTTAATTTAATCACCAACCTCAGAAAACAAAATCCGCGCATTGTTCTATACGGCTACAACGGAACTCATTCAGCAGCCAATCAAAGTTTTTTCTCATTACTAGCGGACCCCTTTTTTTAATCACTAAACAAAATCACTCACTACACTAGGAATGCTTTAATCTTTGAAATGTTCAACCCAAATTTCCTAAAACAAGCTTGAATTAGCAGAAATATATTAGATAAATTTCCACAATTCTTAAATTTCAACTGTATGTATTTTCTTCTGTTTTCACTGCGTTGAAGGAAATCAAAAGTTGCCATCAGTTTCTGTTATACGAACAAATCATACTAAAATGTTGAATTTTTTCGACATAATTGACATAAATGGACAGCACTGCAGTGGTTACCTAGGTTACCATATTTGCAAGTAAACAACTACAGCGGATATCTAGGTAACCTACTACGACGGGCTGCGGCTACGTTCATTGATGATAATGTGATTCATTCATAATCAACAGTGTGATGAATATGGGGGCGTCGTGAGATGAATAATTGAGCAGTGAATAAAGTTTTGGGATGGATATGGAAACGTTGTGATAATAGTTTGTTTCAGAAAATTTAGGTTAAATCTAGCTAATTCTACTAAATATACAATGCTAAACGATTCCATAAGAGCACGTAAGCATAATAAATTTATTTGTTCAATGATTTCGTGAAAATCTGGTGTTTAATCCGTGCGTTCTGCGTGAGTAACGGCCTAATGAGATGAATAATGGAGCAGTTCTCCTATATGTCGGTGAATAGGTAAAACGTGTGATAATTGTTTGATATAATGTTTAAAATGGTTGCTTTACTGCTTAATGGTAAAATTTAGTGAAAAACTCCAAGGTCGAACTCTCCCATACACTGTTCTCGGTATTTCCTAGCTTCCCGAGCACGGATAACAATAAGATGGACGGAATAAATTACACTGCCTACATATTTTGACTCAGCGAAGTGTTTTGTTTCGTTTCTCATTTTCGAGTCTGTCCCGCCCCGCCTACCTACTCCTATCTTGTTCGACATCAGGAAAAGAGAGCTGAATACGAGTCTACTTTCAGGCACTGCGGAACACCTTACCTAAATACTGCATATGGCAGCATTAGGTACCGTCGTATGTTGCATGATATTTTACTGGCACAGCTACTGGAAGGCAGAGCGGATAGCAAAATTATTATGGGCGGCTAAGGCAAATATTCAATGTCACCGGAGGTGCAACCATCAGCGTTCTGTAGTACGCATTTCTAGGTGAAAATAATGAAATTGGTTCTTTTCAGAACTATGACTGGTTGAAGATAAAAGTTATGAGAATTTTCTTAACTACTGCTAGTGTAAAATTGTCGTTTATTTCTAAATAATCATTTTTACAATAACGATCGGGGCACCAAAGGAAAACAGCAGTGTTGTCTATGAACAGTGTGCGGCAGTAAGATATAACCCTTACTTTGAGAATTTTCACTGCAAATTTGAGTCATTTTCCGGTTCAATTGTTCCTTCGTACCCAGTCGAACACTATTATCGGTTCAATATCGATAACGCAAATTAGTTAATCTAGAACCAATTTAATATTTTTTGCATCAGGAAAGCACAAATGATCTTTTGGTGCTTATGAAAATCACAGAGTAGTATCGAAGGCGTTTTTTTCGTTTCTCATTCTCGAGTCTGCGTCGCCCCGCCTGCATTGCAATAATCTACGCATTCAACTTCATTCTTATTCTCAATGCTATAGAAAGTGGATCTCTTATAACTGTTGGAGATACACGGTGTAAAACATGGGTAGTGAAATATGTTAAAGGAGAGTTAAAATCAATACATATATTCGTCTCACGTCATCATTGCATACAACCTCTAGAGCTGCATACCTTATAGTATTTTAGCATCTTTTATAGCAGCACAAATCTTTTATGTGAAGGACATCGCCTATTCGGCTATATCTACTCTATCTATACTATATCGATTGAACTAACCGTTTCTCCAAACTCTCAAAGGGGAATTTTTTGTTATCACAAAAAGCTTTGATTCATAAATTCATCAAACTCGCCTAATCTAGCTATTTCAAATTTATTTTTTGTTAAGCCGGTTAAATAGAAATGCATAATTGGTATCGGTTTGGACCAACAGACTGTATGAATGCTGTTGGAGTCATGCACAAGTGTCGTCAATGGGAGGTATGGGCAAAAATTGGCCTTTGAATATCTGTTAGAATACAGACAATAGAATGTTTTTGTTTGTGTGTGGGTGTGGGTGTGTGAGTGGATGTGTGTGTGTGTGGATGTGTGTGTGTGTGGATGTGTGTATGTGTGTGGGTGTGTGTGTATGTGGGTGTGTGTATGTGTGTGTATGTGTGTGTGTGTGTTTGTGTGTGTGTGTATGTGTGTGTGTGTGTGTGTGTGTGTGTGTGTGTGTGTGTG
Source organism: Wyeomyia smithii (assembly GCF_029784165.1). Lineage (NCBI taxonomy): Eukaryota > Metazoa > Arthropoda > Insecta > Diptera > Culicidae > Wyeomyia > Wyeomyia smithii. The sequence goes on from NC_073696.1 coordinate 42,332,028, forward strand.
GCTGTGTGTGTGTCTGTGTGTGTGTCTGTGTTTGTCTGTGTGTGTGTCTGTGTGTGTGTCTGTGTGTGTGTCTGTGTGTGTGGCTGTGTGTGTGGTTGTGTGTGTGTGTTTTTTTGTTGTGTATTAAATTGTTAATAAAACAACGAAAGTCTATTATCTCAAAGATTACATGACTTATTTGAGCATAACTACGAACGAGTCGAGCGAGTCATCACTCGAATTACAGATAACAAGCTTCATTAAAATTTGATGTGGCTCAAAAGTTATGGAAAGAAAAGAAATTAAAATATTTAAAACTACACCTGCTTTGATCGATATATGTGGCCTCAACATATTTTAAATGTGGTATAGTACTATTTGAACGTTCCAAATTCATTGATTCCTTGCGATGTGTTTAAAATCTGCAAATGCACGACGAATCGGTCATATGATATGATCAAAGTCGAATAACAAATCGTTTGAAATGATTGGTTTTATCGAAATGACAACATCCTCGACTTTTGGCTTCTGTACATCGCCTTAATTCTATATATATACTAGAATCACATGTTCCTGGGAAACAGCCGAAAATGATCGAATAACACCCAATACCGGAAGTCGCCATCTTAGAATTCAAAATGGTATCTGTGGTCGATTTCAGCTCCTGTGTATCATGCTAGATCCGGATGTTATATTGGGTGGAAAACGACCATTTTTGGCTGATTTCCAGAAACCGGAAGTTGCCATCTTACAATCTAAAATGTTGCCTAAGGTCGATTATGGAACATATTTGTTACCTCTAAAAACATCCACATGCTAAATTTGGTTCCATTTACTCGGTTAGTTCTCGAGATGTGCAGAAATTTGTGTTTCATTAGTATGGAACCCCTCCCTTCCAGAGAAGGGAGTGGCGTCCAACTATTATGGACATATTTGTAACCCCTTAAAACATCCACATGCCGATTTCGGTTTAATTTGCTTGGTTTGTTCTTAAGTTGTGCAGAAATTTATGTTTCATTTGTATGGGACCCCTCCCTTCCAGAAGAGGGAGGGGTCTCAAGCTATCATAGGAATCTTTATTGGCACCAAAAATCCCTAAACAAATTTTCACGTCGATCGACTCGGTAATTTTCGAGCCCATTTGGATCAGACAGACAGGCAGACAGACCGGACTGCATTTTTATATGTATAGATTACAACATCAATATTTTAGAACCTTTTATATGTATGGATTACAACATCAGTATTCAAGAACCTAAAGAGTGAATATATATTCTATTTTTACAAATAAAAGTTTGAATGAGAAAGGCTGGGTCTGACCGCTAGGTGGATTAATTTTGGTTTTTTTTATATTCTCGCTTATTTTCCGTCGGTCTAGTTCCGCCACTGTTGTGGCCAATCACCGACGCCCAGGACCCTAACTCACGACCCGTTTATTAACGGACCGGCGCCAACGGCTTTACTTCCTCATGCGATGGAAGGCGTGATCCCAGAGATTTTTCGCCTCAGAAAATCTCCCGGTGTCGGCTAGGATTGAATTTAGACCAGTTGGGTTGGTTGTGAGTGGATCACGCCACCTCACAACCATCGACACCTATGTCGGTGGTGGGATTCGAACCCAGGCGTCGAGCGTGCTTGGCGGAGACGTTACCAACCACACTAGGCCCCCGCTCTTTTTTGGAATACTTGTTTTTTGTTTGTTTCACTTGTTTTCCCTTCCAAAGTTGGGAGGAGTGCCAATTCATCATAGAAACATTTTTTACCCCCAAATTTAGTTATATTTGCTTAACTAGGTCCCGAATGATGCAAACATTTGTGTTTCATTTGTATAGGGGCCGTCCACATTCCACGTAGACACAAAAATCCACTAAGACCCCCCGTCGCCCTCGCGGACAAGCGTGGAATTTCACCAAACCATCTCCCTCCCTCTCTTTTTGACCACGTGGACATTTTTTCAAAACGAGAAGTCGAAAAATGTTTATTTCTGTGGTTTAGTTAGTGAATAAAGAAAAAAATAAAAATGAAAATAATTTCGAAATCAGCATAAAACTACATAGACCAATAAAGCCATAGAGGAAAAGAATCCCATAAAAATTCAGCCTAACATAGCCAAGAAATGCACTAAATAAAAATAGAAGGGGAAAGCGTCGTTATAATTCAGAAGAAACCTAAAAAAGTATCATCACAAATTATGGCCCCAATTACAGAAGGCGAGGCGAGTGGCGAGTTACTCGTCTGACCAATTTAGTATTGCTGATGGCGAGTCGGCTGGTTTTTGGACGAGTTGCTCGTCTGCCACTTAGTTGTCACCAACCGAGTTTCACTCGCGTTCTCTAATATGTACAACATTTTGCTCGCCTCGTTTTCTGTAATAGGGACCCACGCTTTGAATTATTGAAAACACTTTTACACTCCAGGAAAAAAACACCACAGCAGATTTAAAAATCCACTTTAAAAAGATTTTGATTTCCGAAACAGTTGTAAATTGCTCGTAAAATAAGTGACCAAAAACAAAACGGATTCATTATGCCATAAGCTACTGTAGAAGCTTAAAAGATTAATTTTTTTCTATAAGTTAGAAGAGGTAAAAACTAACGCAGTATACCGATTGAAAACATTTAAACCAAAAAATATATCATTTTAATTTCAGGAAATCTGGTAAATCCTTAAAAAACAGGAAAACCTAAACAATTTGAGCTCAAATTTATCTTACGCAGGAAAAAAGCCTAAAACTATCGAAAACTTATCCAGAAATAAACGTTAAAAAACTCTGAAATGTCTCCAAAAACTAATAATAAAGCATACAAAAGTTTACACTGAAAAGCGTCCTTGAAATCTAGAAGAAAATAATCCTGAATATAACTTCACTTGACTAAAAACCCGTTAAGGAAAACAAAACAAAATTTTCAAAACGTATGTGCAATCATTATTTTTTCTCTAAACAAAAACAAAATATCTAAATGCAGTACCATGAACAAAAATGGTAATGAAGAATAAAATTTACATGTAATCTACAAATGAAAGTCGATTGTCATTCCCAAAGTTTAAACACATATTATCGCACGCATAGGAACAAACCAAAAGAATATGGCTCCAAACGCGGCCTAAAAGCATAACAATAAAATCATCTCGAACATATCTCCAACTTCAGGAAGACAAAACGATCCGAAATGATCGAAATTCAGCCAAAAAGCCTAGAAACGTAGAATAGCGGAGAGGTCCCATCAGAAATGAATTCTCTAACAATATATCGCACGCTAGCCTGAGGGGCTAATGCGGTCTCGATCAACTAAATTAGTTGAGAGAATTCGTTATCGATATTGTTTTCGGCACAGTTTGCATGTTGTAGGATAAGTACAACGATACACCGTGCCCCAGTGCTGAGTCGAGAAAATTTCCAGCTCGAAAAGATCCTCGACCTGATCGGGAATCGAATCCGATATCACAACCGTGTGGGAGAGCTAGCCGACCGACACCGCTAACCACAGAACCACGGGGACGCATACTAATTTGAGATCAATTTAGACCAATTTAGAAAGGCCTCTAAATTGGTCTAAATTGATCTCAAATTAGTATCTAATAACTTAAAAGAGCAACTATTGACCAGAAAAAAATGCCAAACTCAAAGAAAAATTATATCAAGTTTAATGCACCAAAACTCAAAATTAGATAGTATGTCAGTTTCCATATAAACAGATCAAATTTTGTTACGTCACTTTTGAATGAACCTTTCAAATTGATATTTCCATGAACTAACTAGACTCTAAGCTCTCTGAAACGCGACTAAGAACAATCTAATCGGTTCAGTCGATGCTGAGAAAATCAAGATATATTGGCGTTAGAATGAAAATGAACACACATACACATACTTGCGCAAACATACATACCTGATTCGATTTTCGAAACACGATTATTTGGTACCTATAGCTACAGGTATGTAAGCACTCAATGAAATAAATATGTTTGGGGCAAAATTAAGTTGTTTCTTGTCCAAAATAAATTCAATTGTTGTATGTGTGGAAAACCACATACCAGGGTAGACAACGTTAGTTTTTTGAGACTGAGATGAAGCTTAAACTTATATTATTAAGGAATCAATGTTTTCATTGTTTATGAATTTCAAAAACATCGGATTTATTTAAAAATAACTTTAGTGCTATAAAAGAACCTTGAGGAAGATTTAAAACAATTTTATAACTGTTTTGGAATCGATTTTCAATTATTTATGAATCATATTAAAATTTTGATATTCTTCTGAGATATTTTGTAATCGTTCCATCACTTTGAAGATTATTGTAAACTAGTTTTAAATGAAAATAAAATTATTATTTCCAAATAATTTAAGAATCATTTTGAAATAAGTATCACGGTTCTACATTTGCGAAACAAAACAATGAAAGTGAATATCTCGCGCTGTCATTTCGATTCCAACAGCTTTATTTTCACTTGATTCCTGTCGGCTACTGTGTTCGAATCACTTCTTTCCCTCTTCCCGTCTGTTGTTCATCGGATCATTTCAAACGAAACTGATGACTATTTCAATTGACGGAGAGAGTGACGGAGAGTGACTGGTGAGTTTGATGATAGCTTTCTAATACCGCAAGCCGTAGTTAGAACGGCAATGGCATCCAATAAATGCGTTACGCAAGTTCCGATCTATATTTCCTCCCTCTTTTCTATATATGCGTGAAGTAATGTAAGGAAGCCTCCTGTCTCCGTCAGCGCTCATTGTCATTTTTAATTGAGAATCGTCATGTGACACTTACTTACTTACTTAGATGGCCGTACGTCCTAAGACATGGCCTGCATAACGTGGTTGTCAATTCACTCGGTCCATGGCTGCCTGCCTCCAGTTCCGCGGGCACCCGGTACTTTGCAGATCGTGCTCCATCTGGTCCACCCATCTCGCTCGTTGCGCCCCTCGCCTTCTCGTTCCCGCCGGATTTGAAGCGAACACCAATTTTGCAGGGTAGCTATCCGGCATTCTAGCTACATGCCCTGCCCAGCGTATCCTTCCAGCTTTAGCCACTTTCTGAATACTGGGTTCACCGTAGAGGCGCGCAAGCTCGTGGTTCATCCTACGCCTCCACACTCCGTTCTCCTGCACACCGCCAAAGTTGGTTCTTAGCACCCGACGTTCAAAAACTCCGAGTGCTCGCAAGTCCTCCTCGAGCATTGTCCACGTCTCATGCCCGTAGAGAACGACCGGTCTTATTAGCGTTTTGTACAGGATACACTTGGTGCGAAGACTCAGATTTTGCGACCGTAGTTTTTTATAGAACCCATAGTAGGCACGACTTCCACTGATAATACGTCTCCTTATCTCCCGGCTGGTATCGTTATTCTCAGTTACCAGAGAGCCGAGGTACACAAACTCGTCGACCACCTCGAACTCATCCCCGTCGATTGTTACCGTATTGCCTAGGCGTACCCTGTCGTGCTCGGACCCACCTGCAAGCATATACTTAGTTTTTGACGTATTAATCTTCAGTCCGATCCTATCTACTTCACGTTTTAGTCGGGTATACTGGCCTGCCACCGTCTCAAATTCTCTGCCGACAATATCCACGTCATCCGCAAAGCAAATAAATTGACCTGATCTGTTGAAAATCGTGCCCCGCATGTCAAACCCCGCTCGTCTCATAACACCCTCTAGCGCGACGTTAAACAATAAGCAGGAGAGACCATCACCTTGTCGGAGCCCCCTGTGAGACTCGAATGGGTCCGACGTTCCACCCAAAATTCTCACACAACACTTCACATCCTCCATCGTAGCCTTAATCAGTCTTGTCAGCTTTCCCGGGAAGCCGTTATCGTCGAGAATTTTCCATAGCTCTTGTCGGTTTATTGGATCGTATGCGGCTTTAAAATCGACGAAAAGATGGTGTGTAGGGACTCTAAACTCACGGCACTTTTGGAGGATCTGCCGCAGTGTAAAGATTTGGTCATTCGTAGACCGTCCTTCCATGAAGCCGGCCTGATAGCTGCCTACAAACCTGCTGGCTAATGGTGACAGGCGTTGGAAGATGACCTGGGAAAGCACTTTGTAGGCGGCATTCAGGACTGTGATCGCTCGATAGTTCTCGCAGTCTAGTTTGTCGCCCTTTTTGTATATGGGGCAGATAACCCCTTCTTTCCACTCCTCCGGTAGCTGTTCTGTTTCCCAGATCTCGACGATCAGCCGATGCAGCGAGCTAGCCAGTTTGTCGGGGCCCATCTTAATAAGCTCAGCTCCGATGCCGTCTTTTCCGGCCGCTTTGTTGTTTTTGAGCTGCCGGATCGCATCCTTAACTTCGCTTATTGTGGGGGGTGGCACATCTTCGTCGTTCGTTGCACCGACCACGTCTTCTCCGCTCCTCTTGTGGTCTCCTGCTTGCACGCCATTCAGGTGTTCTTCGTAGTGCTGCTTCCACCTTTCGATCACCTCACGATCATCCGTCAAACAGCTTCAGGGCACTATTTCTTTCGCTTTTGTCGTCCAATGTAACCCACATGTCGTTGGGTAGATAGAAAAAATGGACAATGTCCGAAAATTGAAGAAAAGTTTCAAGGTTGCAAGTCGCGAATAAGTACCAACCGTCTGTCGTGATAACCTCAATTACCGAAAAAAATTGGCAAAATTTCCCTAATGCTTGCTCAACTTATGCTTGCTACCGTGTACCTATACTATTTTGATGTCTCGCAGTAACAACTTTTGACGTTGACTAACGTCTATATCGAAGTTAGGCGCCTGAATTTGAAAATCTATTAATTCAACCAGGGAAAACCGGGGAAAAATGGTCAGGTTTTAAGCGTTTTTTTTAGTCATTTCTTATCAGGTTTTCGAGGTTTTGGCATCAATCGATAGAAATTCTTTTACGGTTAAATTTATATAACAAAAACAAACTATTGTTTGAGATACACTATTGAAAAATTGGTAATTAATATCGATTGTCTAAATCATACCGCGCAGCCAATCACTACCTCTCTTCCCAAGCACAGTCGACACTAACGGATACAATCGATCTGACTTTGTTGTTATTGTTGTTGTCACTTTCTGTTTCCGATGCTTAATTACGTTTCTTGTCATTCCATTTTCTACTTAACCCCTCCTTCTTTCTAACTAACTGACGAAGCCTTGATATAAAAAGTACCGTTCGAGCATTTCACCCCATCAGTTTCATTACTAAACCGGACCGATTACATACGGACTGCTAACAGCTGAAAGGAGGAAAGACAAAAGAGTACCGGTCATCTCGTGCCGGTTTCACCCGTAATGCGGGTGGCTGTTAGTAGTACATGGCTACTGCGAAATACTAAAATGGCTGGAACTCTGGACGGATCAACCAGTAAACAAGAATAATCGGCAACTGGCATCTTTTGGTGCCTCGAAGTTTTGTAAAAGAAGCGTTGCAATTCCCTCTACTATTTGTGTTAATAGAATATAAGAATACGGTAGTCAACGTCATGCGGTCGTGTCTTGAATACCACCCTCCTACTATTTTTTGAGAATTTTGAACCAACCTTCTTCACTAGATAATTTATCAGTCTGTTGTTAAAATATAATTAAAGCTGATGTCCGGAAGGAAAACAAGCTCGAACTGACAACAGTAAACTTTCTAAAGCACTCACAGCACTAAGAGCGGTGCATGCTTTACCAAGCCAAGCCAAAGACGACTATCAAGTAATCGATGTTTCATGCTCGTCTTCGGCATGACACGCAACGAATTAAAAACAGCACAACACAGCGACTGTAGAGAAACTGCAGGATAGAGAGGCAACAAAGCGCACACCATTATGGTAAATGTCACATGGAACGGGAAACGGCCACGTAGAATCATACGCCAGCCACCGTTATACATTATGCATTATATATTGCAACTCTATGTTAAAAAAACGTTTGGAAATGACTATTTCGCAATGAAAACGTTGACAACGTGTGCCGGTTTCAATCATTTTCCGAGTAAAACAGTGCCTACTCAAAATTTGACTTGATCAGTCCAAAAATACCCACATTGTTCATTTTGGTGAAATTAGGAAATTAAATTGTTGCCTTTTGAGGAAACAGAATTAATTTTATTTTGTTACATCGGGTTAAATTTTTGCTGCCCATTTAACAACCACGACAGCCAAAATATCGAAAAGTCTTAAATAAACACATACGAGTGTTGAAGAATATTTCATGAAATCACCACGTCACCATATCATGCAGTCTTTAGGGATGTATAATATGTAGTATTTTCGATATTTTTTCAATCGTTTCCAAGTGCGACTTCAAAACAAAATACTTGGCTAATGAATACTACTCATCTCGCTTAAAAAGGACCGCTAACTTCTTTTTTCATTACCCCTTGTAGCAGCAAAACTAACTCCTAGAAATTTTATCAATTGCACTCACATTTTTTGCAGAAAAACAATTCTTGTACTGAACCATTACCTAACACTCTATATCAGAAAAAAACTCTCTTCTCTTCTTTTTTTGACATACAATAGGTCATTTATATTCAAAAGGTATTGTTAAAATAAGCGATTTTTCAGTAGTTTGGTTTTTCTAAGGAAAGTTTTCAATATATGTTAACGATTTTACAGGAAACCAAAGCCCATCTATCATCACTTAGGAAGTTATGAAAATTCAGTTCAAACGCACTAATAACTATTCAAACTGGACACTTGTACCAAAAGGTATTTAATATTAAATTGATGAAAATACCCTTGAGATCGCCGAGAAACATAAAAAAAAACAAATCAATTCCGTATCGATTTTTCAACTGTTGGTCACATTTTTTTTGAATCTGTTCGCAATTTAGTACAACGAGGCCACTCCGAGCTTTTTAGGATGAGTTTGTTCACATGCCTTAATTGCTACAATCCAATGTCTTACCAGTGTAAGCAAGGGGAACTTACACTTGTCGGTTGAAAAAGCTATTGCAACCTTCAATAATGAGATTAGGCACAAAATGTAATATAAGAACTTGGAATGTCAAAATGATTTATAAAAAAAAACTTCATTTCCTAAATCATGTCCTTGGATCTGTTCGAGAATGACAGCTTCCAATATCAAATAGAAAAACTCCTACATCTCCTTCATTCGCCAGACCTAAGTCCGAGAACAAATTTACGGAATCATATTATACTAACTCTATCAACTGCTCGAGAGCTTCTTGCTACCGGTCGACCAACCACATATGTCACATATTATGTTTTCTTCAGGTCAAAGCCCACTGCTGTTGGCACAGCGAACTAAGGTAGCGACGAGAAATGTCATCAATCAGACGAAACAATCAAAACCCTACTCATCTAAATATAGTCTGGTGTTTCCAAGTGCTCCGTTCTGGAGAAAGGCAACCGCCAGTTATCATACACCGGTAGCTCACATAAAATATTTAATTTCTAAAGTCAACAGTGAGAAAACCAAATAATTGAAAGCAAATATTGGAGAAAACGATGAGGGAAATTTCCTCCATTGGTAGGACATCACACGGACAGGCGGAGTACATAAACCGATCGGAACGATCCGACACGGTGGGCCGGGGTAGAGGTATAGAAAAGGCAAAGGAAGAAACTGTCGGTTGAGCTTTTTTGCCAGTGATGACAACCGACAATGCTCAAACATAGTTTGGTGAACACTAGATAACAAGCAAATGGGTTTGGGGATGACTGTATTTTATGTGTATGTACGACATGATGAATGTGAAATACTCTCAACGTGGGAGAATGTTATCATTAATACCACAGGTTCAATACATAAATTGTTACACTTGGTTGATGAACGAATGTTAATATTGCAAAAAGGACACCCTATTTTGTTAACCGAAATAATTCTTGATATGATTGTATTTGTGGAACTTCAATAGTATCCAACATTCAAAAGCATGAGTCATCCGTCGTAATGTTTTACTCGGAAACATAACTTATAATTCATTGTTTCAGTCCAGGCCAAATTGAAGAAAAACAAATCAAATAATTGCAGTTCAAGCTTGGCATCCGGGACAAGCAATAAGCGGAAACAGTCCGACGGCTGTGTGGTTTCCAACGACAGCTGCTACTAGGTATGTGAAACAAAACACTACCGTCCTGTAGCTCGCGGTTTGACAGCATTAAAATCGGCGCGTTCGTAATGAGAATAAAAACGCCAATCGCTGGCAGGGTTATTATGCTGTCTCGTTGCCACCTTTTCCAGCCAACAGAAATGGGTGACAATTTTCGGTCACTATCTTTTCTTTGTGGTACGATAGAACTGCCGCCTCCTTGCTTTCCACCGGCGCCGTGGTCACATCTGAAGCATGTGGGTGACATAAACATAGTCATTTTCGGTTCCCGGATGGTCGCAAGTTTTCCGTTTAATTTCGCTTCGTTTGTTTCGAATTTTACGCTTTCCCTTCCCCAGCAGCAGGAAAATGTTGTCCGTAATAACACAGCTGCGGCCGCATAGAAGAAGCGGCGAACATAAACCGGTTGAATAAATCTACGAAAAGTGGTTGGTTTCACTCCGAGACTGGGCGGTTTTTTTTTACTCGATATAAAACATGAAGTGCAAAGGCATTGGGTAACCTCCCGGTGTCAGTTCTTCTAGCGCTTTTCAGTATTGCTGCGGCTGTTGGTTTTGCTGCTGATATTCTCCCGAGCGCCTTTGTTATGATCCAGCATTTCATCAGTATGCGTTCTTTTTTACCATCGCAGCACCGTTCTTATTATGCTCCGTAATTTCCCGCAAGTTGTGGCCGGCTTTCAAGAGGACGGATATAAGCACTCAGCCTTCTCTCCCACTGAATGAAGCTTTCAAAAGCGTGACTGTTCATTAATTAGTCACCACCAATAGAGCAGTAATAAATTAGATCAAGTGGGTTGGCAGTACGACAAAAAAAAAAAAGAATTCAAATCATCCTGTAGTGGTATCTAATTAATGATCATAATTAGGCCAGGATTCAGGAAGAAAAGAGTACAATGTTTATTATCAATACTTTATGACAAGTGGAAATAAAAAAATGATAATGTTTGTGTTGGAAACTCTCTTTCGAATTGATTATGCAAAGCATGAAATATATCATACAAACACGTAACCATCAACCTAGTGGTGAGATCTAGTCCTTCTCATACAAATTTAATTTGAATCATAACCAAGAAATGATGGTCTATTTGCACAGTTAGCTTCGTGAAATCATTTCGTTCTGTGGTATCGAACTTTTTTAGATATCAAAAATACAAATGTTTTTTTTTTATCGGGCATGAAAGCAAAACTTTAATTCTTTTGAGGCACGACTTTAAGAAGTCCGATTGCAAAGGCTAAGTTAATCGTTTAGTTCTTTGGCAGGGATATGCAAAACCGAATTCTCCGTACGTGCGGACAAAATAAAGACCGCCTGGTTTCAAGTGAAGATAAACAAATTCTAATGGAACCACAGAGAGAAACAATTTTATTTTCCGATTTCCCCCTGCCCTTTTGTAGCTTCTATTGTGTTGGTTTTGAAAACTTTATCGCTATTCTTTTTCGTTGATTGCTCATTTTGCTGTCATGCGGTCTTCGTTGGTTTTCCCATGGATAACAAGGTGTCTAGTTTCAGCACTTTATTCTGGTGAAAAAGTGTCGGGAAAATAAAAAGAACAGAAGGTTGCATCAAATGTCTGAATGAGGGAATGAAATTTGTGACTGTACCTCTGGGAAAGAGGCTGCTGCACGATAGTACTGAAATTTTGCATTGGGACTTTTTTCGAGTAGACAAAACTTTGGAGATGAAACGAAATTTCAAAAATTGAATTGAATGTTGTTTTCAAATTGATTGTTGTCTGAACTACGCAACGGTTAGTTTAAAGGGAGTATCGCTAATAATAGCAGAAAAACACTTCATCTTCCAAGTTTTTCTCTCCGATTCTCTCTCTTCAAAATTCTCTCGCACTCATTTCTCTACTGCAACGCAACCTGTATTGAGAGTGAGTGATGTGAGCACACCAAACAACTTTTTTATGCTTTTTTGTAACATGATAGTGATTGATTTAGGTTACTTCCCATCTTTCAATCTGTCTCTCTCTTCAAAACTCTCAAAATTCATTTTTTATCAAACGTCATTACTGAGCATTCGTGGATATTGACAATCAGTTTATTGCGATGGCTTCATTCTACAAACATGAACAGCAGCTGCTGCAAACGATGACAATCTTCTATGCACCTCTCGACAAAATATAGTTTCAGCAAAAAATCGACATCATTTAAAAATATTGTAAAACAGGAACGGCCCCAAGTTGCTTCCTTGAGGTACGCTCCCGGTTTCACACGAAGTAATCGATCACACAGATACGAACTAGGCCATGCAATCAGAAGCACCAAGCATATTTATTTCACGCAATAGTATCCGATGATCCATTCTGTCACATGCGGCTTTCCGTATAAATCCACTTGGCATTTCGCCTCCAGTTGTGTAAAAAGTACCTATGCGTAAATTCTAACAAATTCGTAGTTTCCGATCGTCTAGGCATAAAACATGATGAACTGTAGAAATATAGCACTTCATTACTTTTAGGAGCAGGGCTGTGACATTTGGAATTTGGGTGCTGGAGGGTCCAGGGCAGATATTTTTGTGAGGCCCTCTTTTTTTTTTTTAAAAAAAAAAGAGGTAAGAAAGTTTTAAATTTTGAAACAATTCAACGCTTTGCTGTAAGGTGACCAGCAAAAAAAACTCCACTTTGTCTTCACGTCTGCCCCAGGACTGGTGGCCCTCGTGTCGGAAGGCATTTGCCCCCTACAGTTTCAATGCAGTCGAGAAGTTTGTGATTCCGCCGTAGTTCCGTATATTACTATTTTTTTTTAGTTTTTGAGCTCATTGACCGCAGCATCGGTTGCGCGTTCTTGAACATGGCCAGATTAACAATATAAGCAGGAACATCAAACGGCTTGCTCTACGTTATGATCAGAAGCGATGTTCGGTGCAAACACAGAAGCGAATAATTTAGTAAACTGTTCGCTATAAATGTAGAAGGTGTGCAATTACGTTTTCAATAGATAGCGCCAGGCAGGCTTGTAAACGGTCACCATTTTCATTTGATATCACTTCCTTAGCGTGCGTCACAGTCGGCTTTTGCTCGTAAATGTAAAACAACCAAACCATCGCCGCTCAGCTCACAGAGAGAAAAGGATAGTCAAACGACACTCGCGTATCAAAGAGATGCACACTGTCAATCGTTTAGCAATGTTATTTCGGCCTATTTCTGTCTACTTCGTTCATTTATGTTGAGAAATATTATTACAAGACCAATGATATAAATAATTTCCAGAATACACGCACTCAACGTGCGTAATTCTCATTTCTAGAAAAAATGTCAAAATACGTTTGAGGAAAATAACGTCGTGATGGCGATACTCATTTGACATGTTTGTTCAAGAATGTATTCAGACAGCGAGCCTTGGTAGCGTCAGAGGAAGAAGAAGACGATTATCACAGTGAAAAGTAGTTCTATCGTGACCATTTCGAAGCCTGGCGCCAGGTGTGAGTGGTGGTCAATTTCAACACGTTATTGATTTTATTGTGGCGTCATAAAGCTTTAGTTGTGAGAAAATTTTCAATTTTTTGACAGGTAATTCTCATTTCATTAAGAGCAAACGGCGGCTGAAGCGCACCGAGAGTTAAAAAAAATACGAATAAGCTGCTCAAAGTGAAACAACATGACGTGATTGGTTCCGTCGCTTCAAAGACGGTAATTTCGATATTGACGACGATTTAGAGGAGCTGAATTCCATCGAAATGTTCACGCTATGGATTCATTGCATAAACCCGAAAAAAGAAAGTCATAGGGTTATACCGGATGCTTCTACGTCGTCAGCTTGGCCGAAAATACACGCTGCTCAGATTCTGCTATGTATTTGATGGGATTAGGTCGGTGTTATTTATTATGAGCTGTTGACACCGAGAGAAACCATCACTGAGGAACGTTATCGACTTCAATCAACTGCGTAAAAAATGGTCACAATACGAGCATTTACACAGACTCGCTTAAATGATACTACATTTTGCTCATCACGTTTGCAGACATCGAAAAATGGTTTGATACTTGAATAGTCACAAAAAAGATAAAAAATTACGTAGCGATGTTCTTTGCCAGAAACTTGGTATAAGCTAGAGATGGGCTCTCGAAAAAAACTTTTGCTTATGATGAATCATGTTTTCTACAGGTGAACTTCTTAAAAAAAAGTACTTTAAAACGACGTACCAATTAACTACTACAAATTTGTCGCACATAATTTCTCAAAGTTGTATTTGAGCAGTGAACTTATGACACGCGGCCAATTGAATAGAATTGACACCCCAAAATTGAATATGCAACCTTGGTTTAGGCAAAAGCAGCGTTCCTGTGATGGCGTGATTGGTTTCTTGTTGAAAGTATTTCAGGGGCTGCCTAAGAGATATCGTAGAGTGCAATTGTCAGAAGGGAGGGGCTCATAAAGTCATTTTCAATGGGGTCCCAAAGTTTTAAACGGTTTTCTGATTTTTATATATCAGCTGGAGGAGTGCAATTTTCTGAGCAAAACGTGATTTTTGAAAATTGTTTATCATTTTCCTTTGATTTTCAAATGAAGGATAAAAATCTCATATACCGTATATGGGCGAAATGTCATCTAAGACCTTTCGAGCAGTTTTTTTATTCTTCATTTAAAAACCAAAGGGAAACGATAAACGTTTTTTAAAAAGCACGTTTTTCTCAGAAAACGCGGCTTTTTCAAATGATATATAAAAACCGGTATAGCTTTAGGACAAAATTGAGGATTACCAGGTTATAGTAACGCAATATAATTCTCGAGCACTTTTTGAGTCGTATGAAAACTACTCGAATTCTTTTGCTTTGATTTTAACAGTTGATGGGTATGAAAAGTAAAGAAATGAATTTGAATTGAAAGCAGGGACTAACAGTCAATTGTCAATTGAAAATGAAAATTAGCGCTGATGGAGACGGGGGGCTTCCGTACAGTATAAAATAAAAAGGGAGTTAAAAAAATCGTAAAGATACGAAACGAAGTACGCCATTACCAACTTCAAAATCCAAAGTGGCTACGGGGAGCCCGTGACTAACAGCAATAAAAAATCTCTGAAATATTGATCGAAACTTGCATTATGTATTTATTGGATGCCAATGCCGTTCCAACTGCGCGTTGCGGTGTAAGAAAACTAACGTCAAATGACATGATGCGGTGCTAATTTTAAATGATACGTTGAAGGAAAGGAAGGGACAATATGCGTCAGCGCAGGCATCCCAATGGTACAGTCTTTTTTTCACTGTCTTATAAGGATATGTTTTCTGTTGCTGTTTGTTCGTGATACCTATCCGCGCTGGCAGGCCGGTAGTCACATAGAGAACGTATTGGCAACAGAGCATCCCAAAAGGAAACGAAAAATGTTGGATGTCTTCGGGATTGCCAATGGAGAAAAGAGAAGAAGCTGTTTTTTTACCCACGTTAGTGTCCGCACTTCACAAACAGCGCGTTCCGGTAACAGCCCGAATCCACCGGAGACATTTTCTTTCTCTTTTTTTATTCGCCTATGGTGGATGTCGTGTGACGGCTGTTAAAAAGGCTGAGAGAAGAAGAAATGTGACGTTATTTTAATCTGTGTTTATTTTTGTTTCATATAATTAAAGTTCTGAGGATGGCTAAAAAATAATAAGCTGAAACGTAAACTATATTTTGGTTTGTTTTATTAAATCTCACCGAAAAAAATCAATTAAAACCCGAGAAGAGAAGAAGAAGCGTAAGGACTGCTCGGCACCTTACCAACAGCACTTGGCACTTACCAACGCACACTTGGCAATAAAGCGACTGTGCACTGGAGGATGTGTGTATTACATACCGAATGTTATATACAACCGTACACGCAAAAGTTGGACTGTGCGTAACCACAGCAATATTGCGTTTTTCTAGAGAAATCTCTGTACTGTTTCGGAACCAGTACAACGGAAGTGTGTTGTTCATAACGCATTTGGTGCTCTAGCGAATGTTCAATGTATTGGACGGTTCAAAATCGTGATTCGTACTGATATTGGTAATATTTTCCAGAATGCTGCTATCGTTAAAGCAGTGCAAGCAGTAATCACTACTGAAGATTTTGGTGCTGACTAGGTTAACAAAAGTATGAACTGATCGATTCACTATCATGAATCCGGTCATTCAAAAACATCATCGAATCAATAACAATTGAAAAGACATTGGATTTGTTCCAAACATTTTGCATTTAACGACGATTCTGGTTTTATTCATATGCATTCAGTTCCACGTTACTGGCACCAGCGTCAGTAAATTCTGTTGCAACGAGGCTCGCTGTTGGCTGTTTCGATTGTTACCGGTGATTAGGGATGCACGAGTTTTTGATACGCACCGATTCACGAAAGTAACCAGTGGTTTTATCGAGCGCCCCAAAATTGATCGTTCGCCCAAAACCGAAGTCTACCGAAACACTACGATTTTGTGTGTATTATACATATTCTGATTTCAATCTCTGTAAGTGTATTCATTACGCAGCTGTTGCGTTATCCATTTAATACATTTGTTGTGTAAAAGCCAGAGCATTTGATGTGCGTTTTGACAGGACACATCGGATGATATAAGCTTGAACTTTTGCGTATACATTGCTCCCAAGCTGGTCTCGAGGTACGATGCTGGCGTAACAAGCCAGTCGTCGTAGGTTCGAGTCTTGACTCGGGAGAGACTGTTAGTGTCAGTAGGATCGTAGCGCTAGCCCCGCAATTGTCCTGTACACTTAACGGTTGGCTGCTAAGTCTGTGTATAATAAACAAAAGGTCAAGTTCCGAATCGGAATGTAGCACCAAGGCTTTGCTCTTTTGCGTGCACATGCTATCGTCGACATGGGAATAAGGTGAACAGCAAAGAAAAAAAAACATTCGTATATGGGGAACTAGTTTTTTTTTTAGTTTTAAAATAGTTTATTTGACACGGCACGATATATGGGGAACTAGACGACAACATTTTAGTCGCAATATATTTTATCTGTCGGCTGTCTTTATTTTGCCAATACCACTACTGTCATAGAGGGACGCTCTCGGATGTTTAAAAAAATTGTCATCGCTTAGTACATTTTTTCCCCTGCGTCAGCGTCTTTGTCAATTGAGAAAGGCATCAGTTTCATTTGAGATGGCCCGATAAACACCAGACGGGAAAGAAATTCGTAATCAAATTTGTTTGACAGCGAAAATATTAATCGTGATTTTATGACAGTAGCTGAAAAGAATCAAATGAAAATGAAACTGTTTTAACTCAAATAAATGCGCGAAATTTGCAGTCTCATTTTTATTTTTGAAAAGCCCTGGCAAGTGTTGTGATTCTCGTTCATAGGCAGCATGCAACACCTCATGTGAGGTTCTGCTTGCTACTGCTATTTCACACTGGAGTATTCTCCATTCAAGCTATTTCCCATTCCCTTTCGCTTTCTTTCGTGCTCGCATTCGCTCCCGAGATCATAAACACACCCTTTCGTCCATTCTTCTGCTCTCGTCTTCTCTCCTACCCGCTGTCTACTCGCGAACACCAGCCGAAGACAATTGTTCCAGGATGTTTTGCGCTGGTTGCAGAGGGACAAAAAAATAATAGGATATCGGATTACTTTGGCAGTAGTTTTTCGGTTGGTTTTGCATAATGTCGAATTCGTTTTTATGGCAGGACTATACAGTTCCGGACTACACTTTGCTGCTGAAAAAAAAAACACTGTCCGAGCAGTTGCAATGGTGTGCGTAATACCAGAGGTAGCTGTCACTTTTGTTTTGGTCATTATCGCCATTGTCGTTTTATCGCGTTTGTGCTATACTGTACGAAAAATTTGCCAATTTACTGAAAAATGACAAAATAACAAAATAAAAGACAAACTGTAGTCCGCGGAGTAGCTACACCGCAACAACGAAAACGACATTAGACTGCTGTGAAAAACTTACCAAATCAGTCTGATATCCTACACGTTCCATACTCTATAGATTCTTCGCCCACTTTCGGCTGTCGGAGCACGAATCAAAACCGGGCAGTTGAAGAAAGCAATTTCGCTCTCGAGCACATTTTTAAGGCACTCCCCCTAGTCGAGCTATTTTAGTTGAGTACTCCTACTCGCAAGCAGTAACTACCGTACTCTTTTACATTCGCTGAGTAGTAAGACAAAAGATTTTCTGCGTTCCTGTGCAGCAGTAGCAGCAGCTACTACAACGGGTGAAGAGTAAGAGGTGTGACTTGAGAAGCGTGAAATGTGTCTCGTTTTCAAGCAGAAAAGAGGAGAAAGGTTTTACTTCTTACTCGCTTTGCAACGCGGGCCTGGCAATTGTTGCGTGTTGCATATTGCCGAGGTGCGACGGGAGAAAAATTCTGTTCGTGCTGACGTTAGCTGGTGGCAGATATGAGTATGAAATTCGAATTTCTGCTGTGATGTTAAGCTATAAGCGTAATTTTATAGAACGTTAAAGTATGTTGTGAATTTTCTAAAACGAATTCAGCATTGTTGGCGGACCTAGCCGAAAAATTCGGTTGGAAATTTGATTAGCTTTGTATTTTGCGTTGTTAATGCACAGTATTTTCGTGTAGTTGCGTAAAGATACTGCGTATCTGTAACTGATTTTTTCCACACTAACCACAGCAGTTTGATAAACATGATTCACCAACGTCTTCCAAATATATATAATAACCTAGAAAGTGCCTAATTAATGGAATTGCAAATTTCATTCAGTTATTATAATTTTTAGACCCATGAGTTATTTTCCAAAAAAGCGTATGCATTACGGCATGTGTTTTATTTAAAGCATTTCAGCTCAGAAACCTTGATTACATAAAGAAAATTCAATTGTATGAAAATTTCTCTGATTTTCAGAATCTTACTATTTTCTCTCTTTTCTTCGCAAACTTTCTCGTCTCTGAAACGCATTTTTTTTTCTATAGAAAGCTCAAAATTATGCCTCATAATCTAGCTCAGAGTTATGTACGAGATATTCTACGAAAATTTCGGAAAATCATCCATAATACATAATTCATTCATAATAAATGTTGAACATAATGTAAAAAAATGTTTTGTTATTAAAATACTAGAAATAAAGACAAATATCAACACAAAAGAGTCGAAATATTGAAAATTGTTATGCGTATTATTTTCAATTGTATTCTTTACTAGGAATGCAGAAAATAATTTCAGTTTGAAATGAGGCGTAAAATTTAGATTTGGAAAGTTCTACAATATGGAAATTTGAAAAAAAATCTGGTTCTGTTTTTCAAGCGGTTTCATACGGTGCTTGCTGCTTCACGCTAGATATGGACTGTTCCGAAAATTATGAATACATCTTCTTCCTTGAATAAAACAAAAAATACAGGATTTTTCGGGTCATTTTATTCTGAAATATAGATAATAAGTGTTTACTTTCCAGTTTCAATTCAAGTTGGTATTATTTTTCGTAGGATACGCGAGTTCTCTAACTTTTCTCTTAACACTACTCATAAGCTTTTGCACAGTGTGTTCTCCGACCATTTTTACCACTTTAAGCCAATCTTTTTTAAATTTTTCAACAATGTCCGCTGGTTTGACATATTTCCTCAGCTTTGCCTTGGTCAAAACCCAAAAAGTTTCAATAGGGCGAATTTCAGGGCAGTTTGGAGGATTCATCTCCTTTGGGACACATGTGACATTATTTGTTTTATACCACCCTAATGCATCCTTAGAGTAATGGCAGGAAGCAAGATCGGGCCAAAAGATTGGAGGATTGTTATGCTGCTTAACCATGGGTAACAACCTTTTCTGCAAACACTCTTTCACGTAAATTTTACCATTCAATGTGTCATTCCTAATGAATGGACGAGATATTTTCCCACATTCACAAATGGCCTGCCAAACCATTACCTTCTTGCCGAATTTTTCGGTGTAAATGGCTTTCACTGGTCCAGGGACATCCTTTCCCTTCGGTGATGTATAAAATTGCGGTCCTGGCAGAGTCTTATAGTCCAGTTTTATGTAGGTTTCGTCATCCATGATAACACACCCCATTTTTTTGGTCAGAAGTTTGTCATAAAGCTTCCGAGCTCTCGGTTTCACAGATTCAGCTTGTTTTGGATTTCGTTTTGGCTGCTTCTGCTTCCGACGGGTCTGCAGACCCATTCTTCCCTTGGCACGCATAACGTTACTCGCCGAGGTTCCAAGCTTTCTCGCCACATCTCGTACTGATACTGAAGGATGCCGCTTGTAGTATTCTTTAACCTTTTTGTTCATTGTGGGATCAACAGGCCCGGGTTTTCTACCACGTCTTGGGGCATCAGTAAATGTGCACTTTTCACAATACTTCCGCAATGCGGTTTGAACTGCTCCGACACTTATACCTTCTTCTCTGGCTAATTTTCTTATAGAAAGACCACTCACGGTGCCCCATTTGTGCACAATTTGCTTTCTTTGTTCGGGAGAATGGCCACGCATTTTCAAAATTTCGCACTAAATGTTAGAAAAAATGACAGCATCTGTTTCTTTTGGATGTAAACAACAGGACGCAGCCAACTTTTGGTTGAATACTGCACGTTATTTGAAATGACGGTTGATCGTAAGTGTATTTATAACTAGTTGAACGTTCCCGGCGATGCTCGGGATCAAAGGTTTCAAAATTAGGAATCATTTTTTATAATTCATTGCAATATTAGCACAACTCACTTCAAAAATATTTCACATCTTATACACCCATCATCACTTTAAGTACTTTAATATTCTGAGAACGCACAGAACGGAAATACTCATATTGGATTGCATTATGTGATTTTGGGCTGTTTTACAGAAACTGGAAGTCGCCTTTTCGGATATCAAAATATCGTATGATGTTCCACTTTCGGAAGTATTGATATGGTTGGCCAAATACCACTTCAGGTTATTTTTCTGAAATTAGAAGTCGCCATTTTGTAATATGTTGTGTGGGGTCCTCCCAGTTCCGAATATACCAAATTCGGGTGATGTCCGGATATTCGATAATCGTTCACAGTAAAACCTCTTTTTATGTAACTTTTGAGAGAAAGAAATCGAAGTAATAAGAATTGAGCATGACCATTCATGCTTAGTTCTCCTCTATAATGATTTCTAAAAAGATGACATGTGAATTTTTATAACGAAAATGTTTGTTTGTGTCCAAAGAAACACGCCTGAGAAGAAGTTAATGCTTTAATCCACAAAACTACGTAGAAATGAAAAAAAAAATATTGCATAAGTCGCCTCCTAATCGATGTATAAACCAATGGAATGCGGCCTTTCCTCCAGCCAAATGTCCCAAGATCTAGTTTAGGTAAAAGTAAAAAGGTAAATCGAATCCCGTAATGTGTTTACCATTCACAAAACTACGAAAACAACGGAAATGTAACTTTTTTTTTGCTCAACTTGCACATAATCAAAACATGGATTCTTCTGCAAGATAATATTTGCAGATGTTGAAGGAACAACCATCATTTTTATTGAAAAAAAATCACATGTCATCGCTTAGAATTTTTATTTAGAGGCGAATTGAGCGTATGCTCAAAAAGTCATGCATGCAATATGCATTATATGCATTCAAATATTCAAAAAGAGTATTTTAATGTGTTGTTCTGTAAGCACAAAATTATCTTCAAACATACTTCAAACATGCGTAGTTTTGAAAGTGACATCTCAACTTTTAGCAATAAGATACCTATTATTATTTCCCAAATGTTGTTCCTGAACATTAACAAATATTTCAAAGAAAAACAAATACATATCAAAGGTTTGAATTTTGATTTAGAGGCAAATTGAGTCCAAATATTCATGATTTTGCATTTTTTACATAGTGTTATTTTTACTCAAAAGTCATTCCAGAATATACACAAACATTTTAATGAAAAAATCCTATCATAGCTGTGAGACAAATTGAGCCTAAAATATCATGGTTTTGCATTTTTCATGTGGTTTTGTGAAAAATATTTAAATTTTAAATAATCAGATACCTATTAATTTTCCCTCAAATTTCTTTATTTAACATTAACGAATATTTTATTATAAAAAAAATCACAGATCACAGCTTCGGGTTTTGATTTAGAGGCGAATTCAGCTTAAAAAGTCATAATTTTGCATGTTTCAGTTTTATGAATAATATCTCGAGTTTTAGTAATCAGATACCTGTTATTTTTCCTCAAATGTCTTTCTTATACATCAACGAACACTTTAGTGAAAAAAAAATCACATCTCATCGCTTTGAATTTTGAATTGGAGACGAATTAAGTATAAAAAGTCATAATTTTGCATGTTTCACGCAGTTTTGTGAATAATACCTCAAGGTTTAGTGATCGGATACTAAATATTTTAACTTAAATGTCTTTCCTGAACATTAACAAACATTTTAATATAAAAAGAATCATAAGTCATAGCTTTGAATTTTGATTTAAAGGCAAATTCAGCACAAAAAGTCATAGTTTTGCATGTTTTACGTAGTTTTGTGGAAGAATATCTTAAGTTTTAGTAATCAGATTCTAATAGTTATTCCTCAAATGTCTTTAATGAACATGACAAACATTTCAATTAAAATAGAATCATATGTCATCGCTTTAATTTTGATTTAGAGGCAAATTCAACAGAGAAAGTCATAATTTTGCATGTTTTACGTAGTTTTGTGAATAATATCTCAAATTTTAGTTATCAGACACCTATTATTTTTTCTCAAATGTCTTTCCTGAACATTAGCAAACATTTTCATGTAAAAAACCTACCTGTCACCGCTTATATTTGTGATTTAGAACGATTCGAAATGATAATAATTACTGTACACCTCAGAGACGGAGGGAATAATATCAATAAGATCAAGCGTTACGGAATTCCATTTTTATATAGTAGATCATCGGAACGGTGTATAATTCAAACATCGCATGATATTCACAGGTGATGCATTACCTATTTCTCGAGCCTTGTGCCTTTGAAAATTCTAAGTCGGCCATTTATTGTTCCTATACCATTTCACCTTAAACAACAGTGAAAAAACTTTGTAACTTGTTGCCTGAACCGAAGACGTACTTCAATCTCTTGTTAGAAAAGTCAATTCAATCCAATTAACTAGCTTAATAAATTTAACTGATTGTTTTGCTACTTTTCCCCAAAACACATTAATTTTTTTACAACTATATCTATATCGATCGAATGAATGAAATTTCAAGTTAGAATTCCGTGTTTTAGGTGCTTAAATTGTGTTTTATTATTTTTGTTACAGTAGATATTCTTGTATAAATTTTCTAGTTAAGCTTATGGGGTTGTAATGAAGTGCGCTTCAAATCGCTCTAAATTTTTCCACATTGCTCAATTCTCTACGGGAACTTGTAAAAATTATTTCAATGAGTTGTACTATAAAATAGACCAACACAAAAATTTTTCGTAGGTTAACGTGACATGAATCCACGTAAACCGAATTGTAATGATGATTACGCATTTTGTCAATATTTACATTTTCACATATTTGCCATTGCCAGTTTATTCATACAATAGGCGACTAAGCGGGAGGTACGTTTTTGAAGCATTTAGTAAGCTGAGCAAAACATCTGTTTTCAGTTTTCAGCTACACAAGAAGCCAAAAAAGTTGTGCTGCAGTAATTCACAACGGAATTCGAGGAAAATTAATGCTCGCTGTTGTTGTTTTGGTGAGAATCTGCGAGAATGTTAACATCGACTCACTCTGTCGGATCGACTCAATCAACATTCCCGGAGTGCTTGGAAATTATAACTGCAGAATCACCGCAGCACATCGTTTACGCATCTGCTTACTGGTATAATAGATAGTATTTCGTACGGTATAGCTAGAGAACGTAACAAAAGCAAAAACAATTCGGAAAAGTAAACCTTTCCGGGCTGAGCTATTCTACGAAATCTGCAATAAGGGCTTCAATGGAATGTATGGATGTAGAGCTTCCACACGACAAGGGGATAGAGATATATGTAGGTCGCGTCTAGCTTCATTGTATTTGAATTGCATGTAAAGTCAGTTTCCGCCGGTGCCAACATCGTACCACGCCGGATGGAATGGTTTTGCTCCAAGGATAAGATTCTTTTGCTCTACATACTTATAACTGAAGCTGTTTGGTACTATCAGGACCTTTTAGACCGACCTGCCCGTCCGTCATCCTGTTCTGTTACACCGAGTGGGAAGCAGAGGGAAGACAATAGTGCTTGGCATCTTTCCTCGATGGAACAACGGGGATGGAGCACAGCTGCGATCACGCTCGTCCTTGTTTGCAGAGTAAATGTTGATTCAACGTTTTAATTAAAGCAAAAATATGAGGGTCAAGTAATGTCTTCATCACGGGCCGCCGTGTATATCTACTTTGCGTTGTTGTTTTGTGCAGAATTTATTATGCCACTTCCCGGGTGGAGAGTGACGGACGTGTCGTGCGAATGGAAACACGGGCATCGGCTACGCGGCGTGGTCGACGGTGCAAGGTAGGAGCAATTTTCCAGGACCAGAGATTTCCCTGTTCGGGTTTAAGTGAGCAAACGAGAAAGACCTAGCGAAGGCAAACCATAGTGTTTGCGTTTGCCGCGTAGCATCCACCGTAGAGCTATTTATGCACAAAAACAAACGCCAAGAATTAGAGGAAGAGAGCGAACACGGCGAAGTAACGGACCCACCGTCAACGGTAAAAAACGGCATGGCATGGCATACCGCTAGGGCGGCTACGAGGGGAAAAAATTCACTTCCGTGCTGCGAGCCAGCAGTGGCGAGAACTCTGCGGAACGCCTGGGATCATAATTAATTGTCACGATGTTTAATCATTGTACCGGAGATAGTTTGTAAACAGATTAATGAAGATGCGGCAAGTCACGGCAATTCTCGCTGTCTGTGATTTGCACGAGACTGTTTGGAATATTCTCTTAATTTATGGTGCTTGGAATCCACTCCGGGGTTTCTCCAGAATTAATTTTACTGTACTTTAGTGGCTAGTTTGGTTCACGGGTAAACCGCTATTTGGTGATTTCGAAGAATGAGAGATTTATTTTTC
This sequence comes from Wyeomyia smithii, assembly GCF_029784165.1. Classification (NCBI taxonomy): domain Eukaryota; kingdom Metazoa; phylum Arthropoda; class Insecta; order Diptera; family Culicidae; genus Wyeomyia; species Wyeomyia smithii. The sequence goes on from NC_073696.1 coordinate 42,356,962, forward strand.
TATCAAGATGGCAACTTTGTTATTGAAGCATTTGAATTTATTGAGCATTGAATTGTAAATCGATTTTACACAACAGTTTCAAAGTTATATAACTACTCTTGAACAGCCAAAGAAGTTAAAAATTGGATTTTTTCCCATGCATAATAAGGCGTCTCCATTTGTTTACTTATGATGGAGACGATTGGTAGTTGTTTCTTTTGATCGATTTTTTGGTGCGAAATGATACGCAAAAGAATAATAAAATAAATTTACACCAGTTGTTAATCTACCAATGATACAAAAGTAGATTGCCAAATTTGCAACATTCGTAATTGATTACCCGTTATATGAAACACACTCATCCACCGCAAAAGTGCCTGTGTGTTTCCATATAATTAATTCTCAACAATCCCTCCCCTTCATAGAAACATATTCATTTATCATTAGTACTAATTCTTCGGCTAGTCACTCCGTTCATACCGAGAAGCGGGGTTGATCTTTCTAGTGAGCGATTGTGCTGTTCGGTTGAGCTCCGGCAAAATATTATAAATACGAGTCTGTCCTATGTAAACTAACGAGGAATCGCTTCGTTATTATTTGCTCGGGATGGGTGAACAGTTTTCCGGACGAGCCATAAATAGTCGTGTTTATAAGTGCTGCTAAATGATTTGGAAATATCCTTTTTGCCGCCATCATCCATCCTCTACACCATCCACGCAACTTCAACACCATTAATCCAGCAGTCATTATCGGAGGACTTCGCTCCAGCAGGGGCTCGATAGAACTTGTTACACACATACACAGCGTAGTGGATACGTGCGTCGAGGTTCCCTTTTGCCAGCTTAGCTTCCATTTGGGTCTCGATTGTGGTACTGTCGGCGCCGACAATTGTGTTCGGAAAAGTTTCCCAAACATTTGCGATCCTTCTTTCGGCTGCTGGGGAAGATATTTTGCATCACAGTTGGGACTCATGAGATGGAACTCGAGTTGGACGACATGAATAGAATCCATCGAACCGGTGCGGGGGCTCGAGAGTGCTGCGGGATGTGAACAGCAAAGTCTGCTCTATAATGCCGGCGAGAATCAAGTGGCACTCGACGCTGCTGGTATAGCTTTTTCGGCTAAAAAGTGGTATAATAAGCAAATGTATAAATCATACGAAAAAGGGTGACATTTATTATGCTGGATGATAAATGTTTATCGAGAAAGTGTTAAACTTTGAAGAGAGGTTTTGCGGGAGTCTGTATTGTTTTGTAAGGATAACATCCGCTACGGACCAATTGTACTTGAGCAATTGAAACATTGCGAAAATAACTTTCAATCTACGCCTTAACCGCCCCAAAATAGATCGTCTATTCTGTAATTTTTATGGTCTTAACTTTTTTGGCAAAATACTCGAACTTAAAGTTTTTTTTTTCATATTTAATTTTCCTAGGAATGCCCTACCACTTTCGACTTTCTTTTTAAGGTAATTTTAACCTGTTCTCAATTCACCAACTTTCCTAAATGTTACAAAAAACGGAATTCAATTATTTTGCAGGAGAGAGAACCTTTATTAGACAAGATAAGTTATTTTCCCAAGATGTTTATTTGATACGGCACAATACAAGACACACTCTAGCATTGTAGAATTTTTCCAGGCCAAGGTTACTGTCATACTAGAAACTTCTCCCATTTGACCCAAGATGTACCTACCTAAATTGAGTTTCAACAACCTGAATGTGTGCTTGATGTAATATTTTTTAAACACCAATATAATTCCTTGATCTAATGGCTGGATGATTCTTTGATCTAATGAATGGCTAGAATGGCCGGTAGTATTCGGTGGCAACAAAATTTTCTGAACGTGGGAATGCGAAATAAAACAGTGACCAGGAGCATTGTCTAAGACAAGGAGAACTACAAATTCATGCCCTTTTTCTTCAAGGTAGGCTTTGACTTCCGGAATGAAAAGGTTGTCAAATCATTCCTGGAACACACGCTTCATAACCCATGCCTTAGGGTTACCCATCCAATGAACCGGAAGTTTGCTGAAGTCTTCTCCTCTCATGGCTCTTGGTCTCATCGCTTTGTGACGAAGAGGAGGCCTAAGCATTCAATCGCCGGATGCAATGAATAAAACATTAGATTAATTCGTAAACTCTGGCGTCGCTAGGTCAAATGTTCTGCTGAGCATTCTTTTCCAGAACGGACCACTTTCATCGGCATTGTAAACCTGGCCGTTATTGTACCCTCCTTCGTCGATGATTTTTGCCAGTTTTACTGGAAAGTCTGCCTTCTTCCTTAACCTTCACATTTTGTATATTATTTCTACGTATGAATCCGTAGAACCAACCCTTGCTCGCAGCGAATGGAGTTTTTGTGCCCATTTGAAAATACATTAGGGAGGTCATGGACATAACATGTATTGCACTAACTATACAATTTTTAAACTTACCTCTTGGTTTACTTGTTGAAGGTTCGTTTTGTTGTAGTAAACTAAAAAACGGAGTGCTTCTTGACTAATCAACTCAAAATCCAGAGGAATTCTTTTCTGCGCGTTATCGTCAATCTATATTAGTATTGCCTTCTCCATTTTCAGCGTATCAGGATCACGGGTATAAGATGTCTTCTTCGTACTAGAATCAGTGCTACTCAAAACAGCTACCCTGATTTTTGTTTCATTATTTGTTGTAGTGCGAACAGTGGATTCATTCGAAAAAATAATCTCTTGAAACATAGAGAGCTTCACAAAAATTGCCCACTTTCAAATGCTTAAAACTCAGTCAGTTTCCAACTGAATCTCTTAATTTTTACAGCAATCAATTAGAACAATAGCTATGCGTCCATCAATATGTGAAAATTGGGAATTTGTAATGTCAACTATTGTACTATTGAAAATTGTTGAGCTTTGTTGAATACATGTTTCTATAATGCCCAATCAGAGCTGAAATAAGGTTTTCTTCCACAGGTGCAGCTCTGAAAAATACAAACGATTTTACTTCATAACCGATTTGTTGTTATTGTTATTACTTTACACGCTCTAGTCCACAAAGCCACATCTACTGGAAGTTTAACTCTCAGTGGTCATGTATAGACCTATTTTCGTACGAATGTGTTAGTGCCACTCATTGAGGAAAATATTTACAAATCGCTGTTTTGTTTGCAATGCTTTTTTTGTAGCAGCTGGACAAATAATTAGTTGAATACTTATTATAAGTTCTAAGCTCGTGTCTGAATAAAATTTTCATTCGTGACCATGAATCAAAAGAAGCTGCTAAACATAACCGCCAAAAAGTCGAAGCAACATGATGCGATGATTTACAGTTTGGAGGAAACAAAAGCCACTCTACACGGGTTTACACGTTCACTAGTGTGCGTAGGTGAAAAGTCACTTATCTCTATAAAAGCAAGCTAATAACGAATTTTAGTCTTCATTATTTATCCGATAATTGTAACAAGAGGTTTGGACCTGCAGCAAGCAGTAGACCAGCAGCTGATTTCGATTCACTGCATAGCATTGCTGAAAATGTCTTTGTTAGTATTTGTGTTCGGATTTGTCGCGTCGCGTTTTATTTCAGCTATTTGATCAGCTGTGAGTGTGCCGGTAGTGTGTGTTATGATCGTTGTGACTCGTTCGCTTGTTTGTAGTGTATGCGGAGCTGGAACTAGAATCAACCCGTGCCGGCGGTAAATGGCAATCCAAAATTAACGCTTTTTTTTCAAAGTTACCAATCAATTAATAAAGAAGAATTGAAAAAGAATCATCACTGAAATATACCTCTTCACACCATGTAATTTAATACCATAATCCAATGTCTTTCCAAAAGCAAACGAATTTTAACGAAGCGAGATGGTGGTGAGGAGCTTGAGGAATTAACCCATACCTTAGTCCATTCATAATTAAAAAATGTCTTTCTTCTGATTAAGATTAGAGCAAACGACCATCTGGTCATCAAAGCGGACTCTGTAACCTGGCGGCTACCAGGTCCTCTCATACACTTAGTTTATGGGTTGTACCTACAATACGTAACAAATTCAGTTTGGTGTTTTCATCGTAGTCTTAATTTTAGTTATCAGGACGCCCCATCGCTTTGTAGATTTAAGGTCATATAAAATCTTACAAAATTCAAACAAAAACGCGCACATTGGCCAGACTTTTCTTTCTCTCCACATTGTCAACGTGATCATCGTGATGCTCAGCGCGTTGAATGTTACGTTTGCATTTAAAATAACAGACCAAAATTACCGATTTTTCATGAATTTACTTTCACACGCGCTGACGAAGCTACCCAGGCAGCATCAATCATAGTAATCCATGAGTCAGCAGAAAAAAAAAATTAATGGCTCGAACTCTCACCGTGATGGCGAAAACAGTAAAGTTATTACAAATATTTTCATGATTACAAATATTTTCAGGGTCATTTTGATGATTACAAATATTTTCAGGGTCAAAGCGGTTTCTTTGATCGGTGTGAAATCTTCGGCAAAGTTTTTAATAATAACTTTATCTCTACGAAAACACATGAATTCTAAGAAAAAAATGTTTAATTTTTGAAAAAATGTTGAAAGAAAAAATCGAAATTATTTATCTTAAATAGCTCTTTTTTTAAGAATCTAATATATTTTTATAAAAACTACGAAAGATTACCTAAACAATGAAATCGGTCCGATCATGGAGAAATCAGAGAAAAAAAAAATTTTATATTTTTGAAAATAAATCAATTTATTTTCGCAGGGTACATTTTTTATGGAAGAACAAATATATTATCTACAACTTTGCCAAAGAGACTATGCCAGTCAAACAAGCCGTTTTGACTGTAAAATATTTATAAATCCTCATGGAGTGCAAACAGTTTGAATTATTGGCATAGTGTCTTCGACAAAGTTGTAGATATCAATTTTGTCCTTCAAAAAAAAAAAAAAATCTTTCAAATAATCATAATTTTTTTACTTGATTTTTCAATGATCTGACCGATTGCATTGTTCAGGTATTCTTTTGCAGTTTTTATAAAAATTTGGTATGAAAAAAGTTTTTAGAAAATGAGTTTTTTTAGATAATTAATTTTAAATTTTTTTTCAATAATAAAATATTTTTTTCGTAGACTGTATGATTTTTTCGGAAAAACAAAATCATTATCTACAACTATGCCGAAGACGTCACACCGATCAAAGAAACCGTTTTGGCCCTAAAAGTTTTTGTAATCATCAATACCTTAATAGCATTAAAGCTATTGAATAGCTTCTCAAAAATGAGTCGTGTTCCAAAAAAATCAACCATTAACACTAAATGGTATCTTTTGCCTATAGAAACGTCTAAGCAAAGTTTCAGCCAAATCAAAAATGATCGAATAAGTTGGTCGCCCGGTTTTTTTGTGGAATTGCTCTTCGTTCAAAAGTATGCGCGTTCAAAGAACGGTACCCCGTCGCGTTAAAAACGGACATCGTGTGGCAGTTCGTGGTCATAGGATACGCCCGTTTACGGTATCTACAATATATTGGCCCTATTAGACAACAATCAGAGCATCGAAAGAAAGCCCGGTTCCGGACGACTGACGATCCTGAGCGACAAAAAGCTCTAAAGAATGCTGAAGAGGAAGACCAACGGAAAAGTGGCTACATCGCTGCGTGCGCTTAGCCGGGAGGTCGATACATCCGGGAAAACAATGAAAAAATTCCTGGTGAACTTTAACACACATGTTAGGAAGCGGCAGTCCCGTCCACCAGTCTCGGAGCTGCAAGCAATTACGCAGCGGCAGCAGCTGAATAAGGTGGATAAAAATCGCGACGTGGCGGTGGTGATGGACAACGAGATATCTCTCACCCTGGATGGCAACGACTGGCAGGGCACTTCGTGTTTTACTTCCCCCATGAAGAAGGTGAACTCCAAGATGAAGTTCATTTCACATACCAAATTCCCGGAGAAGGTGCTGCTCGGGCAATCAGCGAGAGGGGGATGTCAAAGTCGCTCTTCTTTCATTTCAGAATGGTCGTGAATGGGGAAATTTGTAGTACGAAGTGCTTACTGAAAATTGCGTCGTTTATCAAGAAATACCATACGCGGTGTTCTGGCCGGATGTGGCGTCGGCCCACAACTTAAACCGATCATTGGAAGAGATGGAGCGGCAAATTAAGTTCTTTTTACAGTGGTGGCAGAATAATTTAGCTATTGGTCAAATACCAAATTTTATTCAATATCTTGATTATTTGCTTAAATTTAAATAAAACAAATGTTACAATATTGAAATTTTTGAAAATAAACTAGATTCACTGTCATTTTGAGTTTAGTGAATCTAGCAACTCAATATGTCGAACCCCTTACATATTTTTGCATACATTCGTGCTGTTAAGCTCAATTAATCATTGTTGGAGTAAATACATAGAGCGAATATAACAAAAAATATGCAGGTAATGAGGTACACACAGGTGAGGCAAAAGTCTTCAGTCTTCGCAAGATGTGGGTACATTGCTCTAGAGCATCTTGCAGCGCATTTTTTTTTTCACACAACATTTATTTGACACGGCACAATACAAATTAATGTTTTACGGAGCCAATTAAATCTAATGCCTTATGGTCTAAAATATCTTATAATCTAAAGGCAAGTTTTTTATCCTCGCTGCCGACTACGAGCTGAAACTAAATCTATTACTAAAACTAACATGGTTTTTTTTATCCGTGATTCGTTTCGCTGTTAAATGGGCACCTTGATGCTCTTCAAATCGCTATAAACAAGTAGCATGTATGGCAAGTTTCGCTGAGCGAGGATATCACATAGGGCACATAGGGCTGTATTCCTCGGGCCCTGAGGGTATCCAAAAGTAGAGATCTGGGTTGCAACGCATTCTCAAACATTGAGATAACGTAGAACTCCAAAGACCTGATGTTTTCAGGATTTTGTCGCCAGTTCTGTCCTGTTTCGGGTGAAAATGATTCCCTGTGTCGTTAAAATATGAACAATTTCACAAAAAAAAACGGACAATCAATTTGATGGACCTTTTTGACGTAGAATTACGTCTTACGGCAACATATACAGAGGTTCAGTTTCATTACAGGGATCCAATTTCAAAAACCAAAACATCGAGAGCATCACAAAAATTGTCCATTTTCAACCGTTTCAAGCTCAGTCAGTTTCCAACCGAGTTTCGTCATTTTTGCAGTAATCGATTGGAAAATCAACCAAGCACCCGCCCAAATGCAGAAAGTTGTAATCTGATTGTTCGAACGATTGTACTATTGAAAATTGTCAAGCCTTGTCGAATCGCAAATGTCGACCTCTGATTGGTCGCACAATGCTTCTTTCCCTAACAAGGTCGACAGAATATACCTAGTTGACTAAGAATGCGCGCTTTGTGTTTTATGTATAATTCATACCATGATTGTGCCGATACCACACGGACGTTGGTTGCTGATCGTGAAGAAGAAAAAAAAAGTCGGGTTTCAATTTCTGGCTGATCGCGCTGGGCTCATTGATACTTAAGCACCTGACTATCTGGCGGCTGTTATGGAGTTTTCGGTAGCTGCAGAATTATCGGAAATGGCAGGCAATTCTACTGAAAAAAAACGGGAGAACTAGAATCATCGGCGAATGGTTATCCGAAATGATGATAATTAAACAAACTTGCCAGTTTGTTACTGTTGTCAAATATAATAGCACCTGTTAATGCTCCACAATTATGTGATTGAAGTAGTTAAGATTTTTCATCATGTGTAATAGACGGAAAACCGCAAATTTCAGCATTCGCAAGACAAGAAAAATTCAACATTGCCTCAAGAATGTGTTGGTGGCCGGTTGTAATATATACTTGTTCTAGTGCTGGATGGCAGCAGATAACAAAAATGCAGCACTTACGCTATTGCGTCTTGAAACAAAACGGTTAAAGTTCGACATCACAGCAGAATTTCCACCTTCATACTCATGTCTACCGTCGGCAGTATCAAACACGCACGATCTGCTTCCATGCGATATTAGTCATACCTATTTTTTCAGTTATCCCATTCCACAACGTGCGAAAAAAATCTTTGTCAGAGCGGATATCGCGCGCTATCTGGACCATGAAGCATTTATGCGATAATTGAATGAAATTTTCAACTGCAGCAACCAGCCCAGAGTTGCCATTTTGAAATCTGTGTTTTGACAATAAAAATCTGTGAAAATCTGTGACCAGAGAAAACAAATCTGTGATTATATCTGGGATATATGAGAAAAATCTGTGAAAACCTGTGATTTTTCAAAAATATCTGTCATCTGTGATCACAGATTCCGTGATATGAAAAAAAAAAAAAAGTGTGATTATACAAAAAAATCTGTGAAAACGGCAACGCTGAACCAGCCTTTTACAAGGCTACTAAATGTATTTGGAAGAGCATAATGAATGGTTATTACTAAACTGCAACTTTGGTTGCATTTTGATGCTGCTGCAATTGCGCAGCAGTGTGATGTGTATTACAATTCATTAACACTGTGCATCACAAGCGGTATATGCGAAACAAATCCGATTCCAAACAGAAAAGTTAAGCAAGTTCTGCTCACGGCGCTGAGTCCGTTTTAGAAAATTCATAAATCAAAAATTATTGACATAAGACAGGCTGTCGTAATTCCACGTTAACCTTGCGGTCGTTTCTTTTAAACAACCTCTTCCACTTTTTAATTTGGCTGAAACTTTGCAAAGACGTTTCTATTGGCAAAAGATGCCATTTTGTATCATTATTATTGACGATTACAAATATTTTTAGGGAGAAACGGTTTTTTTAATCGGTGTGACGACTTCGGCAAAGTTGTAGATCACAATTTTGTTTTTCTGAAAAAAATATGTACTCTAAAAAAAATTGTTTTTTTTTGAAAAAAAGTTCAAAAAAATTAAAAATTAACTATCCAAAAAGCAAATTCAAAAAAAAATTGTTACAAAAGATTTCCTAAACAATGCAACCGGTCCAATCATAAAGAAATCAAGAAAAAAAACTTATGGTTTTTTGAAAAAAAAAATTTTTTTTTGAAAGGCAATTTTTTGGAAGAATAAAATTGTTATCTACAACTTTGCCGAAGACACTATGCCATTCAATCAAACCGTTTTGGCTGTAGAAATGTTTCTAATTTTCAATAGAGCACTCTGAGGGAAAATTAAAAAAATCAAAATATCACTACTGTTTTTTTCTGATTTCTCCATGATCGGACAAGTTGCATTGTTAAGGTAGCTTCCTGCAGTTTTTATGAAAATAAATAAGTTTTTGAAAAATATATAATCAATTTTCAATTTTTATTCTACCTCTTCTTAAAAAAAAAAATTCTTTTTAGAGTGAATTTTTTTTCAGAGGGACAAAATTGTTATCTACAGCTTTGCCGAATTCGTTATACCTATCAAACAAACCGTTTTGGCCCAAAATATACTTGTTATACTTGCCGCACCTATCAACATAAATATCATTGAACGAGACTTATTGCGGCTGTTATGAATACCAACTATTTACTAACCGCCTCATGATGATATACTTAAAACTTCCTGCGACCTTGAATTGAAAATCCTGCGCATCATCTGAAAAATAGAGTTTTTTTTGCGTTACGGGATTTATGGATGTAGCCTTAGCATGAATCGGAACTTATTAATGTTTGTGATGCTGATTGGCTGGGTAGGATGTTCCCCAACGGAATTCTTTTAATCCCTCGAATTTACGCATTAATTAAGTAATTCTGGTGGTCTACTACACTCTCAAGGTTTATCAAGGTTTCAAAATGGTGACGTTTTAGTCAAGGTAATTTATCACCGCGGCAAGTAAAAACTAGTCCCTAATTTTGTTTTTTTTTCCTTTCCTGGAGATTATCAGATAAAGTCACCACCAATAAACCAGGTACCAGGACGTAGCTCTACGTCAAAAAACCCATTCGGAGCGGAAAGCATCGCCGTAGAAAATGTTCGAAAGAGAATGTACCGTTTCGCAGTATTTTCAGAATTTGGACTAATTTTGTTCTATCTATTCGTATTGGCAAGAGCAGTCGGAAGCAGTTTTGCCATTAATATTTTTGTATCCTGCTTTTTACGTACTATAATGTGGGTGGCTATATCGCGAGTTCGCAATATGCGAAATTTTCTGCTTACGTCAGTTTCGGGTTTTCTGAAGCATTTGGCTGCACAAATGTTGACAGATAAACACGGTGTCTCTGGTTGAAGAACTTATCCAAAAAAAAAATTAGTATCGCTCTAATACTCGTCACTCGAAAGCTTGAGCTGTCCCCTTTAATATCCTACCAAAATTCAAATGTTCTATCGGTGGGTCTAGAACAATTTGTTTTCGAACATATATTTGAAATTGAAAAACTAGTGAAATGGAAAAGAATAATATGTTTCAGAAATATAAAAGGTTAACAGGGTTCTCTGATCGTACTGAAATATTCAGGGTTTTTTTTATTTTTATAACAAAACAAAGCTTTACATAATATCAGATTTTTTCAGATGGGTTAAGTGGGGTAAAAAAGACCCTCGAAAATTTGGAGTCGAAAACCAGCTGAAAACAAATAAAATGTTGTGACTTTTATTACACTAATTTTGATTGATGATATTTATTGATTAAATCCGGTGAAATGGGGCCTGGTGAAATGGCATTCTAAACTCTAATGTCCAGGTGCTGCTAAAATAATAATGTTACTGTAACTTTGAGTAGAATGCATCGATTTTTCTGCAATTCGGTATGCTTATTGTACCATTGAGAATGTTTGAAGTAGTGAAGGCTACTAGAGAGGGTTTGGCTTTTTTCGGTTGTAACCCGAACCCGAATTTTTTTTTTCGATCAAACCCGAACCCGAAAATTGTTCAACGTATTGTTTAATTTTAGGACCTAGTTTTGATGACAAAAAAAAAATCCAAAAATCACCATGTTTTTGAAAAAAAAAAATGTAAATATTTTCAAAAAATCTAAATCCTTTTCAAAAAATCTAAGATTATGCTAAATATTGTTTCATTATATGAAAAAACAAAACTTGAAGGTTTCAACACTATCTGGTCACCCCCCAGCACCTAAATTCCTTGATAAGTAGACATAGTTCCCATTCCACCAGCTTTTCAATTACAAAAAAATGTCTGAAAAAAAAATTGTTCTGGACCCGCCTATAGAACATTTCAATTTTAGTAGCATATAAAGGGGACACCTTGAGCTTTCGAATGACGAGTATACTGCCGTAATCTCGCAGACTGGCGTAAGCGCCAAAGTGGCCGATTTGTGTTTTTTGAGATTAAACGATAGAACACACCAAACCGGACCTATAGGCACCGAAATTTAATGAAAAGTGCAAAAAATAACGTCATTAATTCACGGAAACGCAATGACGTAAACGACATTTCTACTCAACGTGACGTAAATCCAACCCAACTACGCTTGTGATGCTCTTATTGCATTCAACGTCTCGCAAATAAACCAAATTTGGGATGTTGATGCTTATTAGACTGGGACATAGTTGTATGGGAAAAAAGCGTTGGTGTAATTTTTTCGCTCCCATGCACTTTTCGTGTTCCTTATAGGTCCTGTAACAACTGTGTAACTTTTCAGATCGATTGGTGGAACCCCTGGTTTGCGCCCGATTTTTAAAGTTTCCATACGATTTTATATGGGAAAATCCACCTTTTCAAAACTTATTCTTTATAAATTTCCAGTTGGCTCCTAAAAATATACCAATACATGATATTTGTAGGAAATTTTCCTGGAAATAATTCATCTGAAGACTGTAAGGTGCTACAAAATTTGTAGAAAAAGTTATTCAGCTTAAACTGATCGAATGTCTGATGAACGGCTCAACATTGAATTTTTCCAGCAACACTGCTGCAGCATGCTGCTGTTGCAAACTCAACAACGTGATGAGAAACAGTTTCGCGTAGAATTGAGCTTGAAAGCGTGATTTTTCGCTCATAGTATCTTCGGAGAAAATGCTTAGAATATCAATCCCTATATTTCGATAGTATTCGTTGTGTGATTTATACCCCTAAAAGTGAGAAATCAGCTTTCTAAACACCCCTACGTAGTGAAAAACATTTTCGTGTAGGATTGAGCTTGGAGGTATGATATTTCGTTCACGTTATCTTCATTATCGGAGAGCTTGCTTAAAATATTAACTATGAAGTTTTAATGTAGATTGATTACTCCCCCTAAAAGAGGGAAATAAACTTTCTAAACACCCACGTCGGATGACAATTTGGGTTCTGGTGCCAATTTAATAGATCATACCTTGGTATCTTTCAGAAAGGAGTTTGGTAGATACATAGCTACAATTTGCGCAGATACATGGCCAGCAGGTCACTACGAACCTCCGTAAATGAAGTCTATTGAAAAAGAGAAAAAGAGAGTATTGATCTTTGGACGGGATGTTGGTTGAGCGGGCATCAAGGTGGGCCGCTGAAAGATCCGAAACAGCAGGAAAAGGGTAGGTTTTCGAAGTATTTCTTTAGCTCCCCGTGTTGATTGCAAACCGCTGTCTGTTGAAAATATAAACATCTTTGGCTCGAACTTAATTTTTTTTTACTGATAATTCTGCTAAAAAATACACCACGCAGGGCTATTCGTATTACCCTCCGTCGCTAGCTAAACACAAAACACCGGTGAGCCATTCGTTTTGTAACTTTTTTAACTTCGGCACATGAAGCAATCGAGGGCTTGCAGTTTCGAGGAACACACAAGCAGCGGTCGCCACGACGAGATCGACAATGATATAATAATGGATAGTTTGACGATAGTAATCGCATACAACCACCTGCAATATTTTTTTCATATTTACTTTTGTAAAAATGAAGCGTTTGAAAAAACACGTGTCAGCAAGCGGGCTCCCTAGGGCTCACGAAGTCGGGAACACTCGGGCCTTTGTTAGCCGAAGCTTATGAAGGGCTGTTTTATTTAGAACACTGTGGGTTTCCGTTTTGTATGAGCACTGAAGGGCTATGAAAATACCCTCCGTGGCATCGCTTAAAACACACACGCAGTGATGTGGTGGGTTTGGGCATTTGCTTGTTGACCGAGATCTACGTCACAATCCAAACACCTGCTTCTGTTTACCTTTTTTCGCTACTAGAACAGACGAATGTCTTCTTCTTCCTCACCTGTGTACACCTCATTGGTTCGTAGTGACCTGCTGGCCATGTATCTGCGCAAATTGTAGCTATGTATCTGCCAAACTCCTTTCTGAAAGACACCTGGGTATGATCTATTAAATTGGCAAGTTGTCACACGACGTGGGTGTTTAGAAAGCTTATTTCCCTCTTTTAGGGGGAGTAATCAATCTACATTAAAACTTCATAGTTAATATTTTAGGCAAGCTCTCCGATAATGAAGATAACGTGAGCAAAATATCATACCATCGAGCTTAATCCTACACGAAAATGTTTTTCACTACGTGGGGGTGTTTAGCAAGCAGATTTCTCACTTTTGGGGGTATAAATCACACAACGAATACTATTAAAATATAAGGATTGATATTCTAAGCATTTTCTCCGAAGATACTATGAGCAAAAAATCACGCTTTCAAGCTCAATTCTACGCGAAACTGTTTCTCATCACGTTGTTGAGTTTGCAACAGCAGCATGCTGCAGCAGTGTTGCTGGAAAAATTCAATGTTGAGCCGTTCATCAGACATTCGATCAGTTTAAGCTGAATAACTTTTTCTACAAATTTTGTAGCACCTTACAGTCTTCAGATGAATTATTTCCAGGAAAATTTCCTACAAATATCATGTATTGGTATATTTTTAGGAGCCAACTGGAAATTTATAAAGAATAAGTTTTGAAAAAGTGGATTTTCCCATATAAAATCGTATGGAAACTTTAAAAATCGGGCGCAAATCAGGGGTTCCACCGATCGATCTGAAAAGTTACACAGTTGTTACAGGACCCATAAGGAACACGAAAAGTGCATGGGAGCTAATATTTATTTTTTGTCCCACCCTAATGCTAATAGGAGCAGGAAATATATCTATGGTGGTACGACACCTCTCCCTTCTCTGCAAGTAAACCACATATTTGAAACAATATTTCCGGAAAATAGCTAAAAATGATCGAAATGATGCGTAGGAGTCAAGAATGCCCCCAGAGACTATTTTGAATTCTAAAATGGCATATTCTGGTTCCTTAATAACCAAAATGGCCAAATACTACCCAATTTGAGAATTTCCGGAATCAGAATGATACCCAGAGGCCAGAAATTACGCCTTTTTGAAATCCAAGATGACGACTTCTGCTCTCTGGAAAACATTCCAAAATTATCGAATACCACTCAATATGGATATTTCCTTAAACGGGATGATGAACAGAAGCCTACAATTGACCCCAGAGAAGACCGTGTTAATCTCCGACCATGGATTCAGCTTAGCGGGGATGAAATTGAGGTAGTTGGCAAGTGCGTGCACCCAAGCTAACTGGTGATTACCGAGAACGACATTAGCAGAGAAATTCTTCGAGGTCCTATGGCGGAAAATCGTGCCTTTTTTGGACTCCGGAGGACGCACTGCTCGAATAAAATTCGCCGCGGAACGCAGTTGACTATCTACAAAACTTTGATCATGCTGTAGCCCTCTAAGGCCACGTAGCTTGGTCCATGCTCGTGGACAACTAAAGCGCACTTTATTTTTGTACGGAAGAAGTGCAGATGTAGGATGGCAGAGGCCACGAATGCTATTATATTCCAAACCAAATTCATTTCCTAAAAAGTATCCTTGAATCGCGATATTTTGCCTGATTATGAAAAAAAAAATGTTGAGCGACTTGTCGCATACTACGATGGATGTACGTCAATCGGTTGTAGAAACATTGAAATAAAAATCGCTGTTTCTACAACAAAATAACATTAGTAACATAACTTCAGTTGATGAACCGTTTTCCACAAAACATATGTTCGACAGTGTTTTGTGATTATATTAATGCATTAATGTACAGATCAGATTGTTGAAATTCGTCCTAGCACTCATTGTACAAATGTTTTTTGAAAAAGCTTCGTACTGAAAATTTTACTCGCTGTCGCATACGTCAGTCTGCGAGATTACGGCAGTATAAGAGCGATACTATTTTTTCCGTCTATTCTACCAGAGACACCGTGTACATTTTTCTTTTGAAAAAAAAAATGGCCTGACATACTGACTTGAACAGAGTTTTCAAAAGGGTGGGAAGTTTATTACAAAGTGTGCATGATAGCGTCCGCCATTATGACGCATAAAAAGCAGGATATACTCTATCGAATGCATCAGTTCGTGAAAACTAATCTTTGAATTTTCATTTCCTCCGTCCATGCTCAGCAAACATTCGTTCACTTTATTCTTGTATTCAGTTCGAGTAACTTACTTTTTTTTTGTTCACACAGCATTTATTTGACACGGCACAATACAAATTAATGTTTTACGGAGCCAATTAAATCTAATGCCTTATGGTCTAGAATATCTTATAATCAAAAGGCAAATTCTTTACCCTCGCTGCCGACTACGAGCTGAAACTAAATCTAATACTAAAACTAACATGGTTTTTTTTTGTTTCGCTGTTAAATTGGCACCTTGATGCTCTTCAGCTAGCTATAAACATGTAGCATGTATGGCAAGTTTCGCTGAGCGAGAATATCACGAACTGGCACATAGGGCTGTTTTTCTCGGGCCCTGAGGGTATCCAAAAGTAGAGATCTGGCGCCGCAGAATTCAGCACACACCCAAACCACGTGTTCAATGTCTTGATACCCCAATCCACAAACGCAATGATTACTGCTCGCCAGCCCAATACGCAAGAGATATGCATCTAGCCCGTAGTGGTTGGACATAATCCGAGACATCATGCGAATGAAATCTCGTCCTACATCCAACCCCCGAAACCAAGGTTTGGTGGAAACCTTGGGGATGATGCTGTGTAGCCACCTCCCCAGTTCTCCCTTATCCCACGAGGCCTGCCAGTTGACAAGTGTACTCTGACGTGAAAATTTTAAAAATTCATTGTAGGCAATTGGCCTGTTATAAATATCACCGTTTGTTGCGCCCACCTTAGCCAAAGTGTCCGCTTTCTCATTGCTCGGAATGGAACAATGAGAAGGGACCCACACTAAGGTAATCTAAGAAGATTTTTCGGATAAAGCATTCAGATGTTCCCGTATTTTCCCCAGGAAATACGGAGAGTGCCTTACATCCTTCATCGATCGGAGAGCCTCAATAGAACTGAGACTGTCCGTAAAGATGAAGTAATGGTCCGTGGGCATTGTTTCAATAATTCCTAAGGTATACTGAATTGCAGCCAATTCTGCGACGTAAACAGAAGCAGGATTATCGAGCTTGTAGGAGGCGGTAAAATTATTATTGAAGATACCGAAGCCAGTGGACCCGTTGAGAAGTGATCTATCAGTATAAAACGCATTGTCGCAGTTGATGTTTTTATATTTGTTATAAAATATTTTAGGGATCTGCTGCACGCGTAAATGATCCGGGATTCCACGAGTTTCTTCCATCATGGATGTATCGAAAAACACAGTAGAAACAGAAGTATCTAATAAGTTGACACGATTGGAGGTGTATGAGAAAGGATTTATACTTTGAGACATGTGATTAAAATACACAGTCATGAAACGGGTTTTAGAATTAAGTTCAACTAGCCTATCGAAATTTTCAATTACCAAGGGGTTCAAAACCTCACATTTGATGAGAATACGAGTAGTCAGATCCCAAAAGCGGTCTTTTAATGGGAGAACGCCCGCCAAAACTTCCAAACTCATCGTAAGGGTCGAATGCATGCAACCTAAGGCAATACGCAAACAACGATACTGCAATCGTTCCAGCTTGATTAAATGGGTGTTTGCAGCGGAGCGGAAGCAGAAACACCCGTACTCAAGCACCGACAATATCGTTGATTGGTAAAGCCTTATGAGGTCTCCTGGGTGGGCGCCCCACCATGATCCAGTAATTGTCCGGAGAAAATTCACTCTTTGTTGACATTTTTTCATCAAATATCGAACGTGACATCCCCAGGTGCCTTCGAATCGAACCAGACACCAAGATATTTAGATACCAAAACCTGAGAAATCGTTTCACCCATTAACTGTAAGTGGAGCTGAGCAGGCTCACGCTTCCTAGAAAAAAACTACTGTCTCAGTTTTCTCCGGAGAGAATTCGATACCTAGCTGTAAAGCCCAAGCAGACAAATTGTCCAAGGTATCTTGCAATGGTCCTTGCAAATCGGCAGCTTTGGCTCCTGTAACAGAGACCACGCTGTCGTCTGCAAGTTGTCTTATCGTGCATAAATTTGCCAGACATGCGTCAATGTCATTCACATAAAAATTGTAAAGAAGGGGGCTTAAGCATGCGCCCTGGGGAAGACCCATGTAGCTAATACGAAAAGTTGCCAAATCGCCATGCGTAAAATGCTTATGCTTTTCGGACAACAAATTATGCAAAAAATTGTTCAAAATTGGTGAAAATCCTTGTCGGTAAAGTTTGCCCGAAAGAATGTCAATAGAAACGGAATCAAAAGCCCCCTTAATGTCCAAGAACACAGATGCCATTTGTTCTTTGCGAGCATAGGCTAGCTGAATATCTGTAGAAAGCAACGCAAGACAGTCATTCGTTCCTTTGGCACGGCGGAAGCCAAATTGAGTATCTGATAGTAGACCGTTTGATTCGACCCAATGGTCTAAACGACGGAGTATCATATTCTCCATCAATTTCCGGATACAGGATAGCATTGCAATCGGCCTATAAGAGCTGTGTTCACAAGCTGGTTTCCCTGGTTTTTGGATGGCGATCACCTTCACTTGCCTCCAATCCTGCGGTACAATGTTTTGCTCCAGGAACTTATTGTACAAGTTCAACAAGCGCCTCTTTGCATTGCCGGGTAGATTCTTCAACAAGTTGAATTTGATTCTATCTAACCCAGGCGCGTTATTGTTACAGGACAGGAGGGCAACTGAAAATTTTGCCATCGTAAAAGGTGATTCTATAGCATCGTGGCCCCGGAGACGTATCGCGAACAAAGTTTTGCGCAGGAACAGAGTCCGGACATACTTTCCTGGCAAAATCAAATATCCACCGACTTGAAGACTCCTCGCTTTCGTTGACCGTTATACGATTTCGCAATCTTCGGGCTGTGTTCCAAAGAGTGCTCATCGATGTCTCCCTCGACGTTTCGTTTACGAACCGGTGCCAATATCCACGTTGCTTTGCTCGGACCAAGCTTTTGAACTTGGTCTCAAGCTCCAAATACCGCTTAAAGTCGTCGGGTTGACCTTTCACCCGAAAGAAGGCCTTAAACGCGTCGGATTTTTTCGTGTAGACATCGGAGCACTCTTTGTCCTACCATGGAGTGGGAGGCCGTTCTTTGATAGTCACGCCGGGATATTTCTTCGTTTGGGCTTGCAACGCGGCGTCGAGAATCAAGCCCGCTAGGAGGTTGTATTCTTCAAGTGGTGGGTGATGTTGAATCGACTCGACAGCTTCTGAAATCATTTCCTCGTATAACTTCCAATCGATATTCCGTGTGAGGTCATACGGAATATCAACTGATCGCGTGCGAGTAAACCATTATCAATTGAAATTTGGATGGGCAAATGATCGCTACCGTGAGGATCAAGGACTACCTTCCTTATGCAATCCAACCGTAGCGATGTTGAACATAAAGATAAATCTAAAGTACTGGGGCGCGCTGGAGGTTTCGGAATGCGTGTCATATCCCCGTTGTTTAATATTGTCATGTCGAAGTCGTCGCAGAGGTTATAGATCAAAGAGGAACGGTTATCATTAGAAGGGGAACCCCAAGCCACGCCGTGAGAGTTAAAAACTCCCAAAATCAAACGTGGCGAGGGAAGAAGTTCTATTAAATCAAAGTGCAGCCGTTGCCCAACCTGTGCTCTGGGAGGAATATATATTGAGGCAATACAAAGCTCTTTACCTTGTATTGTCATTTGACATGCGACAGCTTCGACGCCTGGGACCGTGGGGAGGTTAATACGATAGAAGGAGTAGCACTTCCTTATCCCTAGAAGTACTCCTCCGTAAGGGGTGTCTCGGTCGAGGCGAATTTTATTAAAATCATGGAAGCTAAGATCTACATTTGAAGTGAGCCAAGTTTCACAGAGGGAAAATGCATCGCATTTATGCTTATTAATCAAAACTTTAAATGAATCAATTTTGGGGATGATACTTCTACAATTCCACTGTAAAATAGAGATAGAATCCTTCATCTCAGCCGATGAATTAGCCATCGAAGGATACGATCGCTGCAAGGAGGGGCCATTTAGCAGTCAACTGCTTCAAAAACGTTTTAACTGTTGGTAGAAATGCCAGCAGAAGACTTTTAAGAGGATCAGTTATGTTGAAATTTTCAAAAATCCAGTCCACAATATCTGAAAACTTCAGCAGATTCTGGCTGAATCTTGGACGAAAAAGAAGGAACAGTTGGGTTTTTTGATGTTCCTGGAAGTGCCGGAAACTCCTTACTTGAATTCAGTTTTGCCAATCTCGGAGGAGTTTGCTTCGGATTTTCTACAGCACTTTTTCGTTTTTTAGTATCAGTCACTTCAGATGGAGACCTTCTCTGTCCTTTCCTAGGAAGCCTAGGAGAAGAAAGGTTTTCCTCTTCCTAGATTTCCCGGGTTCAACAAAAGAAGATTCCCCAGCTGAATCGTCAGAATCAGACTCATCGGATGGCAAGACCTCGAAGAGATTCGGGGAAACCAGTTTGGTGGCAGCGGCCTCTTTGAGCATTTCTGCGAAAGTGCGCTTAGAGCGCTCTTTTTATAGACCGCTTGATCTTGTCTTGGCGCTGTTTGTACGCGGGACATGCAGACAGCTCATGCGGAGTCTGCCCACAATAAAGGCACTTTTCAGCACCCTTATTACAGGCGTCATCCGCATGTTGCTCTCCGCACTTGCCACAACGTGCTTTATTGCCACAGTGGGAGGCCGTATGGCCCAACTGTTTGCACTTGAGGCAATTCATTACCCGCGGTACAAACAAGCGCACGGGCAGACGCACCTTGTCCACGAGCACATAGCTCGGCAGAGCAGACCCGGCGAAAGTCACGCGAAAAGAGTCTGAAGGGGTGTAAGTTTTTACACCCTTGTCGAGCGATACTGAATGTAATTGCTTACATTCAAGTATCTTGGCAGGTTCAAGGCTAGAATCCTTGAAAAGGCCTTTTCCAGCCTTCAACAGGTCCTCGACAGTCAGGCTCGATTCGCTGACCACACCGTCAATCTCAACTACGCGAGCTGGAATGTACACGTGGTACTCCCGCGTGAAGAGCTCACAAGCAGCAATCTCGTTTGCTTGCTTGAGGTCGGACACCAAACACGCAGCTTATTCGGGCGTACTTTGGTAATTTCTGTCACGGCTGTAAACCGTGCCAGATCTTTACATATTTGCATTGTGTTCAATGCTTTCACTTTCGGACGGAAAATTACAGCCCCAATACCAACTTTGCCCTCCGGATACTGCTTAAGCCGATGGGTAGCTTTCTGCGGGGTTCCATTCTTAACCCTTGGAACTTTGTATCCGGGAGGGCTAGGCAGTAGTTCATCCCCGGGTTCGTCGTCCATGTTTGACGCGAAAGCCACACACGCAAAATGCCAATCAACAAATAATATTGTAGAAAAAAACCAAGGAAAAAAAACTACTTATCTTCTGCAGCCGCTCTCCACCGCAATCAGCGCACGGGCGATGCCAATCTCCAGTCCTCCACACAAGAGTCCGGTAGCAAAAGCTGCAGCTGCTCCAGCCACACAGCTGCACCAGTACAGCCAAACAGCAGTACGCCGGGTACTGGATCTCTCGCAGTAGTGACACAACGTACAGTCTGTGGCGTACTGTGGTAGCAATAGGCGATGATGCGTTCCTTTGTCTTCAATAGACGACGGCAACGGGCAGCAGTGCACACGCAATACAATGCACGGTGACCTTGAAGGCGATTAACTGGTCGGCACTATCGAGATCGAAATGAAATTGCGACCGAACACGACGAGAGCACAACTCGGAATGAGTAACTTACTTGATCAGAACATTTAAAAATGTTTGAGAAAAAACCGAAAGTCCTATCCACTTAAACTTGTAATTAGATTGCGGAGCTATAATTCAAACTTTCAACTGAAGAAAAACCAGCAGCCTGTCGTCATCTTATCGGGCGCTGTTCAGGTTCTAATTAGTAGCAAATTATCGCAGTAGATTAAACCGCGCTGGTTTGATTGGCATGACACTTTGAAAATAAAACCTGTCACTAGCATGACCTCCTCAAGTTTATAGCCCCATCTCCGCGTGCCGTTTCTTCTCATTGAAGAAATTTATACAGCCCATCTTGGCCGCGCTTTTCGCGACACTCGTTCGTCGTTTGGCCCGGTTTATGCTTTCTTGTCGGGTAGCATTTTTCCCATAAGATCAGGCTGTCCCAAGTTCGTCACTAGACTAACGCAATGGCTGCGAAAGGAGAACAAAAGTGTACTCAAATGAGCATTTCAAGTGTTAATTAGTTTTCCTCCTGCAACAAAGCGAAACTTTAACGAGAAAACTGTCAGTTATATAAATAATCCTCCGGTGTTCGCTGGTAAGAATTTCAAGGGTTTTTGTAAGCAAAACACGAAAAAAATATAACAACAACATTTTGCCAAGGGTGTGGTTGAACAGCCATTCAGCTTGTGCCGTGAATCTGAATTGGGACGGACATCCACATAAAAAAAACTTACAACTACACCGAGGAGACTTTGAAAGGAGTAAGCGGAAACTCTGCGAAAAACAAAGCCAAACAACTTTCCGATATCGAGACAAGTTTTGGCCGGTGGCTATTTTCCGATGTTTTAGTTGTGTGCTATTGTTCAATTCGATGCTGAAGCTTTTTCTCTTCCTCCTCGATAAGTTTCGCCCCGCTTGGTTGATCCTTTTTGATGCGGTAGGACCACTCGGATTGCAAGTCGTTTGCTGTAAATAAGCACACTTTCGCGTTGGAACTTTCATTCATTGCTTTGGCCGGTTGCCGGTAGAAGTTTCTTTTTGTGCTAAAGTCTTTCGTGATGATAGCTAGTTTCACGTTACCGACAGTTCTGAAGAGTAAACGGCGGTGGATACTGTCTATCAACAGGATATATTTTCATATACTGCGATGGTAGGTGTTATTTTTCTGCCATGAAGCATCGTTTTCATATGCAAGTATAAAGACAACGATAGAAACTTCCGAGCCCATTAATTAAACATATTGTTATCAGCCAATCGTCACCAGCGCGTAAGATTAAAAAATCCTATTACCGACACTCCAGATGGCGGCATTCGAGCGATAGTCCTTCGACAGGCCAGTACCTTTAGACGTTACTTTTATAAATCATCTTAATAGTTTCCACACTCATCTTCCGCCGAATCCGTACATCTTCATTATGATAATTTACGCTACCGTTAACCCCTTAGCACATGGAACCGCAAATGAGTCGGTGTGCGCGGTTCCCTAGCAGGCACCTAGGCGCAGCGTAGAAGATGTGGTGGCATCGGCAAACTTCCTCTTGCAGCCAGCCGGAAAGGCAACTCCAACTGGCGCATTAAGGTCCATTACAAACGTCTTGCTTCTTCATCGGCAGTACCTTCCGGTAGCAGCATCTCCGTGGCATTTATGAGCAGGCGAATAATTTCGCACACAAACTGGAGCCATTTCGGACTTGACTGCACCGTGTGCCTGCTTGTGCTGTGTGGCCAAACCACATCGTCCCGGCAACGCTCCAATAAAGTGGCAGTGGCAGAAACTCTGTAGTAATAAATTGCCACGGCGCCTTTTTTGTGCCCTTCGCCGTCGTCCCGGTAAAGTCTCGCCATCGTTTATCAAGTCAAGGGGAACTGATAAAAGTACGCACCACCTTCATCCGCAAGAGCGTCTGCTGTGCCAACAAACCGGAAAACCCGTTCCCGTTGGTTCGCATGTGGAAAGGGAAGATTAAAGGGGCACAGTCTTGGCGTATCACACCAGTCAAAGCTATGGGTGTCCTAAGGCAGCAAAAGTTCTGCTGAGTCCCACACGAAAACTTGAGCCTGCAGCACGTCAATGAATTTTACACTTTTACGTTCGGTCGAATTTGAATTTGAACCTACCAGATTCACACCAAGAAAAACGGCCGAATTAAATCCCAATCAGCTGGAACGAGCGATTGCTGTATGGAGAGGACAAAATTGTTTTTTGAACGCTTGAGCACCGTCTGGAGAGACATTAGGCCGGTCGCCAGCCGAACTCTCGTCCATTGTGGTGCAGTAGAAAGATTGTATGTTTTCGAAATATTCTAAGTGGCTCGATTAAGCAATGATAAAGGCATAAGCTAGTGATTACATTCATATGAAGCTTTCGGCTGGATGTCCTATTTCGTGGTACCGGGCTGTGAAGTATCACCTTTCAGTAAGCTTATTGGTGATCGTGAAATAAACGGCTTGTGACCTTTCGGAATGCATCGATAATGTTCGGAACGTCGTTTGCCCAGAACTTTCTATGGTGAGGGTTATAAATTTCCCAAAGAAATGTGGTGAAAGGTCATGAGTTACTGAATTGGTTGGAACTTCTTGATAGTTTAAGGAAGAATAGTTGTGAAATAACTCAAATTAAACCACCTAGCGGTCAGACCCAGCCCTTCTCATTCGAACTTATTATTTGTTAAAATAGATTAACACGTACACTTCAATTTCCAGAAAAAATACACCTTGATAATATTCACTGGATTTATTTTTCACTCTGAATAAAAATTTTTTACCGAACATTTAAAACATAACATACAAACACATATAAATATACATTAACACATGCAAATAACAAGAAATAAATATGTTTCAAATATATGACGCGACATTTTTTTGATCGTGGTAAAAGCAAAACGTCCCTGTACTCATATTTAAGTTGGACTCGATTATATATCATTCGATTAAATATCATTTTAGATTCGATTATATATAATAGGATTTTTTTCTATTTCACTTATGATTTTCTTTTCACAACTTTTGAACCACGTGTTGAATCATAATAGTTCATCAGTTAACCCTTAACTATCCCGTTCATCTCCTATTAATATTTTTCAAATCGGTTGTGTAGTTTCTGAAATAATGAAGTTTCGTGATTTTCACATTTTGACACATTACAGACGAAGTTACAGTCCGATTATAGTAAAATTTAGTAGGGTGTCATGAGGCAGCTTGACCTTTCATTTGACACTAATTTTGGGAAAATCGATTCTGCCATCTCTGAGGAAAGTGAGTGAATTAAAGTAGTCTTCGGAATATATATCTTCTCATAGCTGGATTTCACGTGAAGGCAAAGTAAAAGTGCGATTGCAAAAACAATCAATAGGGTTTAATGAGGTAACTAGACCTTGCATACGACACTGATTTAATGAAAACTTTCACCATTAGCACCATTAGCGCAAAGCAACATGCGAGGCAAGCTCGCGAGACGAGCTCACGAGAATTTGCACGCAAGCTGTCTCAAGTACGCGACGCCCATGCACCGCACTCGTTAAGTTGAGAGACGAGATATCTTCGTGTACGTCACAATAAAAATTCCCATGCGACGAGACATGGCTCGTACGAATGGTAAGTTTTCTCGCTCGCACGCTGCACACAGCACGAAGCGACTGAATGAGAAACGAGACTTGTAGCGCAAAGCACACTGTCTCTTCTTTGTGCGAGCGAGATTTCAGGAAGTCTGAATAATATTCAAAATTTGAAAAAGTTGCACCAGTCATTTTAAAGTCCAACGCATCTGCGATTGTATTAAAACTGGCTGACATGAAGCGTATTGGGTAGAATCGACCATAATTATTGTGCATTGCGTTTAGGCACGTTCAACAGGGATCTTGATCTAAGTTATCGCTTGGGGGCATATGGAGCATATATATCCAGGGGATCGAGGATTTCCGAAGCATCGATTTCATCTAGAAGCATTTGACCAATGATTGCTGCTTGCACCTCGAATCGTGCCTGCTCAAGAGTTTGCCGACAGCATTTAGTTTAGGCTGGAAGATTTGGGAAATTGCGCCAAGGGAGGAATCTTAGCCCATATCGTACAAATTTACGTTGCACGGATTCTATTCTAGCAATCCAGTAGTTTTGAAATGGACACCATACAACGGAGCAGAATTCTGAGACAGAGCGCACCAGAGAGAAATACAGCGATCCAGGACGAAACTGATTACGGAACTCGTTGGCTACCTTAAACATAAATTTGAGTTGCGATCAGCTTTATCGATGTAGTGCAGTTC
This sequence comes from Wyeomyia smithii, assembly GCF_029784165.1. Lineage (NCBI taxonomy): Eukaryota > Metazoa > Arthropoda > Insecta > Diptera > Culicidae > Wyeomyia > Wyeomyia smithii. The sequence continues at coordinate 42,382,110 of NC_073696.1, forward strand.
AAAAGATAGTGCAGTATTCAAAATAACTCCCAGTTCTAAAATTTGTGTCACTCTAGATAGAGGTTGACCTGACATAGTATAGTCAAATAAGATTGGCTTCTTTGTCCGATAGAAGGAGATGACACTACATTTCTGTAAGAGGGTTTCTAGAACACCATAGGTTGAAAGTATCCACTAGTTGCTGTAGCTCAACGCAGACCGCAGAATTTCCCACAACTTTAAACAATTTAACGTCATCGGTGTACAATTTACGGCAGCCTCCCAGAATCAGCCAAAAAATATCATTGATGAAAAACATGGAGAGTACCGGTCCTAGGTTGCTACTTTGCGGTGCTTCAGAGGCATTCGTGAATTGCACAGAAAACGTAATTCCAATCGTCACACAAAGTGTTCGATTCATTAAATAGGAATAAAGTCATTGCACGAAAGAAGATGAAACTCCAAGTTTTCCAAGCTTTGCTGAAAGCATTCTGTGATCTACTCGATCGAACGCCGCTTTCAGATCAGTGTATACTGCGTCTATTTGATTACCGTATTTCATATTTCGCAAGAAAGTCGACTAAATTAGTCGACTAAATTAGAAAACTCGACAAAATTAGTCGTTGTCGAACGTTGAACTGCAACGGGATCTTTTTTTTGGGTTTCGCTCTTATTACAGTGAGTTTCGTTCAAGTTGATTGGCGATTAGTTTTACTCGAGGTTATCTTAATTATAGCAGTTTCCTGTAAAGTTTATTTGGATAATTATGATGATATGTTTTGTAGCATTTGTTTTTCATATCTTTGTCGTACCCCAAAAGTTTTTATCAATTCTTGGATCGTTTAAGCACGCTAAAACATAACAACACTACCAACCTCGTAACGACGACGTTTTTAAGAGCTAGGCAGGTTTATTTTACGCAGCGTTGCGTTCTAAATTTGTAAGGAAATGCTTGAAAAAGGTTAGATTGAGTTGAAAAAAAAATGACGTTGAAAACTTTCCCAGAAGTTTTAGATTTTGACTGAATACGATAGTGGGAAATCTCAAAACAAAAATGTAATATAATAATTTTTCAGTATTTACACCGAAATTTGTAATTTTTTTTTTTTAAATTAATAGGTATGTGTTTACTTTTGTCCTAAACCGAAAATCATGATTGGAATGAGGACAATATTTTGTACCCTTTTTTAAGTTATTGAAGAAAGCTTCTCGCCTAAAAAACACCTGACTGTAAAATTGTTGCTTTGGCTGATTTATATAACAATTCCAGATTTATTGCAATGAAAAATGTATAACTAACTCATTGACATTCCGTGTCGAACAAACGGCAGCGACAGACGTGCTTAGCGATCGTCTTGGTATAATAAATTCATAAGTAAAAGTTATAATATGGTAGGCATTGATTGGCCAGCTCCGTTATCTCTGACGGTAGAGAAGGTGCCTAATCCACTTTCAAGGTCAACGTGGTTTTGTGTGACTGAATTATGCTTATGGCTGCATGCAAAGCAGCACAACAAAGAGAAAGAAGGTGACGCGATTCTTGTTCCACTGCGACAGTGTGCTATTTTTAGCTTATTGTCATTCCGACTGTCCCTCCAGAACATTTTTCTCCAGTCCCCGGTTTAGTTACTTTTAATTTCACGAGAGCAACTGGCTATATATATCTGACCCAAAGCAGGACTGAAATTGAAATCGCTAAATATTCTACAGACCTCGAAAGACCTGACACCACATTATGAGGCCGTGACTGAAATATCGAAGGTCAGGCCATACAAGCTCCGTGCCGTGGTTAATAACCAGACCAATAAGATTGTTAGTTCTGAGCTATTTACACGTAAATACCGTGTGTATGTTCATGCGCGAGACGTGGAGATTGACGGCGTTGTAATAGATTCGATTCTGTCTGCTCAGAGCATATTGAAAAGCGGTACAAACTATTTTAAGAATCTCGCTTTTTCCGATATGAAGATACTGGACTGCAAGCAATTGCGGTCCGAGTCGCCATCAGACTCGTTTTGCGGTACATTCGCTGGATCAGCGTTTTTAACCCACGTCTCGATTTGCGGCATTCGTCTGCTTGTGCGACAGTATGTAGTTGGTGTAATGAACTGCCTAAATTATAAGCAGTTAGGCCATACTGCCGCCCACTACTGCTATAAAGTACGGTGTGGCAAGTGTGTGAAGTCTTATACGGAAGGTTCCTACAGTGTAAATGCTGAAAATGTATTCGCTGTGGGTAGAACCACATGCAGCGCAGAGATGGGATCAACCGGTCCTTCAAGGAGCGTTCGAAGTCTTCTTATACAGACATGCTCAAAAAGACCGCTACCACTTCTACCGTAACATCGAACCCCTTTGATTTGATGTCTTCATATGGAACGGATCCTGGCGATCCACCAGCGGAAACGTCTTACGTCAATCCTGGGGAGTCTAGGAAGAGGAAAAATGTTCCCTCTACTACGCTTCTCAGTAAAGGCCTTAAGTTTTCTCATAGTGGAATGATACGAACAAATCAAAAAATGCTGACATAAGTTTCCTGCATTCCCTGGAACATTTAAAACCCCAAATGTTCCTTTTGCACATAATCTCTGAATTGGTGATTGGAATTTATAAATCTTCAATCGGATTAAAAACTTTCTGCCAGCACTTCTTTTGAAAGTTGAATATTTTTTAAAGCAGTTTACTGCCCAATGGCCCCTCTTTGCGGCGCGGTTGTATGCCTCGATGGCTTATTCATCTGTTGAAGTGAAGAATTCTATCTTTCTTATACAGAGGAATTTAAGAAGTATTTTACTAAAAATTGATTCATTTAAAGTTATAATAAATTAAAACAAATGCGATGGATCCCCTCCCCCCGCCCCGTGAAACTTAATATACTTCAAATGTTAATCTCAGCTTTCATGATTTCAATATTACTCGTCTCTTGTAAAACAATCCTTTTAGGGATTAAGAAGTGCTATTTTTTCTATCGTATTAATTTCGATTCTTGGAATCGAAATTGTCGCTAGTCAAATGACAATAAAAGTTAAAAAATTTTGTATTGCCTCAACATAATATTTCCCCAGAGCACAGGTCAAGCAACGGCTGCACTTTGACTTAATAGAACTTCTCCCTTCACCACATTTGTTATTGTCCATGTCCCGTGTTCCGTAGCCTCCAGTGCGTCCAGGCGCTTTGGAAGGTAATCCTCGATCTCCACGGTAGCGACCATTTACCTATTCTTATTTCAATTACTAACGGGCCAACTCGCATGCGACCAGTATGACCTGACACAATTTTGTATGACTTCACACATTGCGAATTTCATTTCAATTTAAGTGGCTTAAAACTATGGTAAAAACATAAAGGTCCAGCTAAATAAACTTAATTTTTCGGTGTTATGCCTCAAGCAAGCCAACGAGATTTATATACTTTTTACGAGAGAAACTCACGTGTACATTCCAGCTCGCGTAGTAGAGATCGACGGCGTTTCCACCGACTCGAGTTTGACTGTCGAGAAAAGCTGGAATCGGCCGTTTTATGATATCCAGCCTTCAGTCGGTCAAGATACTGGATTGCAAGCATTTGCATTCAGTATCTCATGAAAAGGGTGCGAAAACCTACACCCAATCAAAATCGTTTCGCACTGTCGAACTACGTATCCATGGACAAGGTGCGTCTACTCGTGCGTTTGTTTGTGCCGCGGGTAATGAATTTCCTTAAGTGTAAGCAGTTGGGTCACATGGCCACCCACTATGGCAATAAAAAACGTTATAGCAAATGCGGAGAGAAACATGCGGATGACACCTGCGATAAGGGTGCTGAAAAGTGCCTATATTATGGGTATGGGGGGTCGCATGAGTCTTTCCCCGCTGTCACTGAACTGATTTGCCCAAATCTTTACGAGGTATTGTCATCCAACGAGCCTGATTCTGCCGATTCAGCTGGGGAACTTTCTTTTGCTGAATCTGGGAAGTCTAGAAAGAAAAAATAAATCTCTCGTTTCATAAACTTCCGAGGTGGGTCAAAGGAGATCCTCATCTGAAATTCTCGCAAGCACTTTCAGTGCAATCAAAGTGCAGTTGGATATCCTTCTTTTTCGTCCAAGACTCAGTCTAAATCTGGACCGCTGAAGTTTTTAGATATAGTGTACGGGATACTTGAAGTATCATTCCTAAAATTGATTAACTCAAAGTTTTGATTAAAAAATACAAATGCGTTGTATTTTTTCTCCGTGAAATTTATAGTTGATATTATTCGAACAAACAGCATTTGTTTTCTTGGACGATAAGTGGGCTTTTGATTCCGTTTCGATTGACATTCTTTCGAGAAAACTTATCCGATTTTCTTCACTTCCAAATAAGTTTTTTCACAACTTGTTGTCCAAAAAGCACATGTACTTTATACATGGTTATTCAACAATCTTTCACATTAGCTGCATTGCTCTGTATCACCTTATGTTGCGCAGTTGACCTATGAGATGAGATTGCTGGACTAAGCTGGAGTTCTTTCATTTTAGAACCACTTTTAGAACACACTTTTTATTCTTATCAAATGTGAGGTTTTGAATCGTCCGGTAGTTGATAATTTTGAAGGGCTAGTTTGACTTAATACCCAAACCCGCTTCATGACATTGTATTTTAATCACCTGTCCCAAAATATCAAATATTATTCCGCTTTGTTTTTCGATTCGTCTATGATCGAACAAACTCGTGGAATTGCGATTCATTAACGCGTGCAGCTGATCCCTGAATTTTTTTTCTAATAAATATCGAATCATCAACTGTGACAAAATGTTCAACACTGACAAATCTCTTCTCGATGGGTCAACTGACTTCGATGTATTCAATATCAGTTTGACCGTCTGTTCACCACCAGGAGACTATTGAATGAAAGAACATAATGAAATGTCTGTGACATCCTTTGAATTTTTTTTGGAGGAGAATCTGCTTTTATGACATAGATCTTGAGGTTGTCTCGAATGTTACTCAAACAAGAATTTTTGACAACAGATTATTTTGCTATAATTTTTGTCACAAGATCTCTGCCTCTATCCTTCCGGATAACTCTATTTCATTTTTCGTGAGACTCCGTTGGTCGGCATACATCCAGGGGACAGAACTCGAACCAAATAACACAATTAAGATTTATTCATATGTTTTTCCTGCTCGCGACAATTTCGGATTCAATTTGATTTATATCGTTCCAGCGTATGCCAAAAATGTTTATTGCAGTTAGTATACATTTCAACCAAAAGCACAGAGCTTTTATGAATTCTGATATTTAAATTAAAATTTTGCTGTCAAATCCAACCGACCGACTGGGAAACGTAGTTGCGTACGTGTACCGGGAGCAGAGCTGCCTTGGGAAGTAGCTATACAGTACTAAGCTTGACAGTTCTGCAATCTTGTGATTAATGGTTTATAGATTATGTGTGTGCTGTCGACCGTAGTCCGGAAAAACTCCGAGCTCAGTCTGCCAACAGCTGCTGCAGCTCCCAACAGCTCAGTAGTATTTAGCAGTACAGTGAGGTGAAGGCGGGAGGCACAAAATGCAAACAGAATGGTGCTTAGAATTTTACTGCGATATGCATAAACATATAGAGGGGTAGTTCATAGTTTGACTCCAGTTTGTGTGTGCCATTTGTTCATGAGGTTGAGTAGAGGAAATCGGGTTGGCAGGGGACTCTTTGTATGCCACGGGTAAATTGCCACAGGAGAGCAAACCCATATTGTTTCCAATTCAACCGGTCTTCGGTTTTCGAATCTACCTTTCCTATAAACTAAGGGTGCCCAGTTGTGGATCGAGACAGCGGAAAAAATGCTTGTGTTGTTTGCCATAAATGCGTTACAACCCAAATTCGATCCCCAAAACTGGGTGCGAGAATGAATGAGAAGCGAATACTACTACCCTATCGCATTGAAGGCAAATATCATAAAGCTTTAAGCATTTTGTCAACATAGATTTGCATATATACAGTTTGTGGTCGCCGGCCGTCGTGTGTGGCGAGTGTTCCGTACTATCTCTCCACTTTTGGCACACTTCCAGTTGCAGTTCTGTCCAACTAGCTAGCTAACCGGTCGTCGTGTACCAACCGAGAGGCGATACAGACACGGTCTGGTCCATGTCGGACTGACTGGCTGACTGACTGCATAGACCTTCACTGCCGGCAGAAATCGACTACCGAAACGACTTACCCAGACTCGTCGGACTGGTCGTAACTATTCACTGGCTGGATTTGGGCCAGAACGCGGCACCACACCAGCTCGAGAGTAGCTTGGACCTGCCACAGCCGATAAAAGTGACATGTCATGCGACAGACGTGGGATGGATAGCCTTTATCCACCGAAACGTGGAGTATGCAAATAGGTTTTATGATAATATCCCTCCGGCACAGATGAGGTGTCATATACAATATAAAACATACATAAAACGTACCGGAATGTAGCACCATGCTGATAAACAAGTTCGTCAAAAAGTTAGAGTAATCTTATGGCCTACTCTAGGAATCATCTCGAGCGACGCTCGCTTTTTAACGGCATTGCAATATTTGCTAAATTTATCTATTTTACTGCTCCTGAAATAATCTCATAATAAAACTAATGAAAGATACAACCGGTTGATAGCATATTTTTTTCGACATACGTAACAAGTTTACTTTGAGATAATGAATGGTAATAATAGCATACAGCAGCAATAATCCTTCGTCAATACATGACAACCAACCAATCCAGTCAAATTCCATGTGACGCCTTTCAACCGCAGTGACAAAAAGTCTTCAGCTCTTCCCTGCAGAGTTAACTATTCCCGGCAAAGTTTTTCATTCCATCAGAGAAACCCCTTTTTTGCTACTTAAGTGGCTAACCACTGCGGAAGTTATCCCTCGGCGGCGACGTCGGACCGGTCCCGGTGATATCGAAGGATTCCCAGTAGGGCGAAGCAATATTTTTAATTCGTTTAATTTCCCATAATTTTTTGAAGACATTAAAATGAAATTAAGAAATAATGATGCAAAAAGCGAAAGGATAAACCTTTTTACCCTCTTCTAGCAGGTTTAACCGTCGCCGTTCATTAGTGGTCGTTGCTGGGATTCACAGGAGCAAACAAAAAATGTTTTCAGGCATTCGACGTTGCGAGTAAGAAAAAAAGAAACACGTTAAAGACCGTTAAATTGGAAGTTTCTGTCTTCGGAATAGGCTAACAGATTTGAGTGGTTTGGCTTTCACGGGGGCTTGTTAATGCTCAGGCTATTCTAAAAGATGTGAAAATTGCAAAGCATAAAAAACTTTCATCCCTACTTGAAGTCTTTTTCAGCTTAGTGGTACAACGATAGAGTCACTTCAAGGACGTTATGAAGGAAGTAAACGTTTGTAATGAAGTTAGTGACCAGATTGTTTGTTGGATAAATAAGATGGGAGGCTGATAACTAAGGCTTTTAAGCAAATGAAAGTTTGTCAAGTAGATTTTTTATTTTTTTCTATTCGATTACTATTGTTGAAATCAATTGATTAAAAACATACTCCATTATGTCGTTTTACAAAGTGCACGTAGAATAATGATGCCATTAGTCTTGCATTTCTCACATCAAATTTGGTACCTACTAATGTTTAATTTATTGTTATTTTTGATTCTGAGAACGAAGGATTGTTTCGGTTTGCGAATCGGAAAACGAACATTTTTATTATTTCCCAAGAATGTTTTTCCCAAACATCAATTGCTCAAATGAGAAAGTAATGACGTTGATGTCTCGGTCCATTAATCAACGGGTAAGACTCATCCTGGATGGAGTCGTCGCCAATTAGCACAACAGTAGTGGAATTGGGCGGCTGTACTATGCGATCCACCAGATAATACTAAGGATCTGGGTGGATGAACAAATGCCGAACGACTGGTTGGAAGGCCTCATATGCCCTATCTATAAGAAGGGTCATTGATTGGATTGTGGCAACTGTCGAGGCATAACGTTGCCCAACTCCGCATATTAAGTGTTTTCCCGTATCCTGTTTTTCAGATTGAAACCGTTAACGGAATCCTTTGTTGGCGAATACCAGGCTGGTTTTCGACAAAGGCGTTCCACGACGGATCAAATCTTCTCCCTGCGACAGATCCTCGATGAGTTTTTGGCGTACAACTCACCGACTCACCATCTGTTTGTGGATTTCAAGGCGGCATACGACTCAGTGAAAAAAAAAAGAGCTGTGGCAGATCATGCTGGAACACGGTTTCCCTACGAAACTAATAAAGCTGAGTCGTATGATACTGGAGGGATCAAAATCGTGCGTGCGGATAGCTGGCGAGACATCAGCCGCGTTCGTAACGTTGGATGGACTGAAGCAGGGGGATGCGCTCTCCAACCTACTGTTTAACATCGCTCTTGAGGGTGCAGTACGAAGAGCAAACGTCGAAAGAAACGGTACGATCATCACTAAATCTCACATGCTTCTTTGTTTTGCGGCCGACGTCGATATCATCGGTATCAACCGTAAGGCCGTGGAGGAGGAAGCAGCGAGATTGGGACTAGTCATTAACTCTGCCAAAACGAAGTACATGGTAGCTGGCAGAGAGCATGGGAGTCCCCGTGGTGTTGGTGCTGAGGTGGAAATAGATGAGGAACGATTCGAAGTGTTTGACGAATTCGTTTATCTTGATACGCTTGTGATATGTAACAACGATATAAGCCGTGAAGTGAAACGACGAGTTTCAGTTGCGAACAGGGCCTTCTACGGACTCTTTAACCAGCTAAGGTCCCGTAGTTTGCATACTCGCACAAAACTAGCGGTGTATAGGACGCTGATACTCCCGGTGGCTCTTTACGGACATGAAGCATGGACGCTGAAGGAAGCTGATCGACGAGTGCTCGAAGTTTTTGAACGTAAAGTTCTGCAATCGATACTTGGCGGTAAACTAGAAGATGGAGTGTGGCGAAGACGCATGAAGTTGTACCAGGTATACTAACATGCTGATATAGTGAAGGTAATACAGCGGGGCAGGCTTCAGTGGGCTGGACACGTAGCCAGGATGCCTGACGAGAGAGCCGCCAAAACTATCTTCAGTAGAGAACCAGGAAGAGGCCGTCGACTCCATGGTAGGCCTCGCACGCGGAGGATGTGCGCGGTAGAAGAAGATGTACGATCTGCTGGTGTACGAGAATACTGAAGAACGGCTGCCCAAGACAGAAGAAGTCTCTAATTCGTTTGGCCTTAGACCGGTGAACGGTCCGCTAGCCAACAAAGTAAAGTAAGTATTTTCATCTGTTTTAACTGCGTTGAAGATAATCAAAAGTTGCCAAATCAGTTTCTGTTGGTACAAAAAAATCATACTGAAAATGTTGAATAATTCCGACATAATTGACATGCACTGCAGTGGTTATCTAGGATACCAATTTTGCACGTTAACAACTACAGCGGATGCCTAGTTAACCTACCTAGGTGATTTATTCATGAATAACAGTGTGATGAATATGGAAGCGTCGTGAGATGAATAATTGACGAGTGATTTGAGTTTTGAGATAAAAATGGAAGCGTTATGAAAAGTGGTTTGTTTTACTAAATTCAGTATAAATCTAGCTAAATTTACTCATTTTCCAATGCTGGGCGATTCCATGAGAACATGTAAGCCTATTTTATTCATTTGTTCAATGATTTCGTGAAAATTTGGTGTTAAATTCTTGAATTCTTCGTGAATATCGGCTTAATGAGATGAATTATGGAACAAATACCCTACGAGAACAAATACTCATCTGAATAATTTTGATGTTACTCTGATGGGGTTGATGCTGACACTCCACAGCTCAACATTTTCCAAGTTTTGCCACCTACTTCACCCACATCGTCAGTCCACGACGCACGGAGCATGTACTCACACTTGCGCAACTTTGCTGGTCTCACAATTTTACAATTAAAATAAAACGTGGATAATTTGATCTTTTCCGCAGAAAGAACCATCTTACATGTACTAAATTTTCCCGCTTACCACGTAATCAAAGCATCATAGAGCACATCTTTTCACTTTTCCGTTTATTTTTACAAGAATCATCAAAAAAGTTATATTTTCAAGAAAAGGTTCCATAGCCCCTACCATTAAACAGCCATGCTACCAGCTCTCCATCCTGAATTGGGCTCACTCAATGGTATATCCAAAAGGGGAAATGAGGGGGAGGGTCCCCTAGAGCCTTTAATTTTTAATTTTTTTTTCAATATGAGGGTTCTGCATTGCAGCTTATTAGTGAAATTTATGAGAAAAAAATGACCCTCGAATTTTGTTTAGCGGTAGGGCTGAAAAGTTGGAAAAGATGAAAAAGATGGACACACATACTCATTATTCACTAATATTTATCATAAATACTTAAGCTACTAACAAATCCCCCCTTTAAAAAAAATATATTGTTGGATAGATAAAATGTTGAATAATTTTGCAATACTCAAGTTATCATTATTTTGAAGTAGAATAGGGGAACTGCTCCATTATTCATCTCATTAAGCCGATATTTACGAAGAATGCACGGATTAACCAACAAATTTTCATGAAATCATTGAACAAATAAACAAAATACGCTTACGTGCTCCTATAGAATCGTTCAGTATTGTTTATTTAGTAAACTTAGCTAGATTTATCCTGAATTTTGTAAAACAAACCATTTTGCACAACGCTTCTAATCCATCTCAAAACTAAAATCACTGCTCAATTATTTATCTCATGACACCCCCATATTCATCACACTGCAATGCACTGTTAATCATGAATAAATTACATTATCATGAATGAACGTAGCCGTAGCCCGTCGTAGTAGGTTACCTAGATATCCGCTGTAGTTGTTTACGTGCAAACCTAGGTAACCACTGCAGTGCTGTCCATTTATGTCAATTACGTCGGAATAATTCAACATTTTCAGTATGATTTGTTCGTATTAACAGAAACCGATTTGGCAACTTTTGATTTTCTTCACCGCCATGAAAACAGATGAAAATACATACAGTTGAAATTTAGTAATTGTAGAAATTCATCTCATATATTTCTGGTAATTTAAGCTTGTTTTAGGAAATTTGAGGAAATCGGTTAGTATTCGATGGATTTCCTTCGTTCTTGCAGCAATAGATTGGAAGATCTTTTAAGATTCTTCCCAAAAAAAAGATATTTGTAATTTTATCATTCAAACTATTGTACTATTTTAATAGTCAAGCCTTGTCAAAACGAAAAATTCGACCTCTGATTGGTCGTTATATGATTGCTTCCCAAGCACGGTCGACAGAATCATATACCTTGCAATTTAAAACAGGCTATTTGGCCTATATAAGAGCCTGTTTCAGCCGAAGCCGCTCATAATCGTTCTAGACAGCGACAACAGCAGTCGTCCTTCCTTAGCAGCAGCACTAGCAGTGCAGTGGATACCAGCGATGGCGGAAAGCGGCCACAGCTGTGGCGTAGCAATGGATAGCGCACTAGTTGCAGCGGATTCCAGCAACGATAGCAGCTGGGCCAGCTGATGCAGGGACAGTGGATATCAATGGCAGCGTATAGCGGCCACAACTGTGGCATGGCTATGGATAGCGCACTAGTTGCAGTGGATCTCAGCATCGATAGCGGCTGATGCAGTGAGGCACTTTAGTGAAATGCAGTCTCGTGCGATAGTGGGCACTAGTAAATGCATTCAATGAAAAGTTGACTCATTTTGACAACAAATGAGCCGTCTAGTTTTGAGTGTTAAATCAGCTTTTCACTGTTTATTTTATCATAGAAATACTTTATTCGCACTGTCAGTGATAACGCAAAAATGTGATCGGCATCTTATCCGATACTTAAATGAACTACAAATTGTCCTTTTCAAGATGAAATAAAAATTTGATTGAAGATTTAATATTTTCTGATGAGATAATTCACATTTTTAAATTTGTAAAAGTTATAAATTTTACTTTATCTCCGTGTCTCAGAACGTACTGAATTATCTTTTCCTTCAGTCATGAGCACGACACCTAGACTACTTTGATGTCTCGAAGGTAAAGGTTTTTCGAAAAGTTTTAAGCAACAACCCCTTGCCTTGAACAATTTCTAAACCTGCAGTTGGAGTGTAATAGAAACTGATGTCTTGAAAGAAAGTATGCTGGTAAAAGCAACAGTACCGTAAAGTTTATGTGGAGCAGAGCGCCGCTAGTTTCTCGTCGTCTAAAATAATTGTGACCGACATAATCTCGAACGAGTCAGTTCCTAGAAATATAAATTAATAGAAGAGTAAGAGCCGGCGAGTGCCTAAGATCTATTAAGAATCTTTCTTTTACATTTCAACATTGACTACACACTGATTAGATATTTTTTTTATTTTTACTTTTACAAATAAAATAATATACTTATATTAGCTGTCTTCGTAATTCAGTAAATGTTTTTGTCGGCAAATAAAACAATCTTGAGAAACAAAAATGAATCTTTTTAAGCTTTAACTTCGTTGTAATTGTAATTGGTATGGTTGTTAAAATAACAAAAAATCTAGCATCAATACCGATATTTTTATTGGTTTCCGTGGCTTTTGTTTTGAATAATGTATAACAGTAAGAAATTTATGGGGATGTTAGAAAATTTTTACAACATCTTCAATGCATCGTGAACACATTAAATTATTGTTTTTTTTTTGTTCACACAACATTTATTTGACACGGCACAATGAATTCCTCTTAATTAAACATAAATACTTCTATGAAAATAAACAGTAAATTTCGTTGATAAAGCATTACTTTTTATTGATTTTATCGTATTTAACGACACAACATTTTTCACCTCGAATAATTACATATTTTTTTCACCACCCCACCGAAAAAAATCATTAGAAAGGTAAAAACGTCGACAGTATGAAATTATAGAATTTCTAAATTGTTTCCGTCACGTAGGGCCAGCATGGATTTATCTCGTCAGGTACCAAACGGCCGGCCGGTGTTGTTTGGGCTCTAATCCAACACAGTCCCGTCATTATCGTATGCTAACGCTCGACTAGTTTCAGATGGAACAAATACAATGAAAGTGTCGAAAAGGGAAACCACTGCGGTTTCACAATTTCGGCACCCGAACCCAAACGAGTCGGTGCTAAAAGCTTCAAATCGAAATGACTGATGGTGATGGCCACCCCGAAGCACGGCAACTAATTTGAAAGTTCTCCCATCCTCTCACCCACCCACCCATTTCACCCTGAAAAAATATATATCATGGCATCCGGAAGCGGTTCGCCGACGACGATTCGCACTGCACATTTTGGGTACGGGAAGCCAGCAAACATAAAAAACGTGCAACAAATTCTGCAGAATTTATTTACGATAACCGTAACCAGTTTATGGTCGTAGCACCCGATCCAACACCTTTCGCAAATGAGCTTTGGTTTCAGCAGGTGTGCAAAAATGATGTTCGTGAGGATAGTTTGCCATCGTGTGGCTGGCAGCATTCATCATACGGGGTGGCAACAACGTTGCAAAAAGATTCGACTTCCCCAGTCGGGTGAGAAGAGGCTTGGTTGGTAGAAACGGAAAACCAATCAAATATCGTTTGGCCGGTTGTTGAAGGTATGAAAAATCAAGCTCAATTACAAAATCAACAGAAATGCGAAACGTGCACGCTATAGAAATCATCAAGTATCTTATGTGAAAATTTATCTTGGTCGTTTAATGAAAAAGTGTTGTCGCTAAAGGGCCGTGCTACAATTTCACTCGACTTGGCCAAGCAGTTAAGTAGTGCTGCTCTTCTATCGTCAAGTATGCACTACATAATTTAATGCATGCTACTTTCTCTCGAAGTGTGATTGTTAGAAACTAATTGGAAGATAAATACTAGGGTGAGGATAAATTTAAACTGCCGGATGTCGAAAAGCCATTTTATATATTCATTAGTTAATAGCCAGTTACGCCGTTGATAGTTTGTCTTTTTAAATACCATTGTACTCTTGTCGATAGAAACAAAAACAACTATATTCAGATAATAGAAGAATGTATGCTGCTCGTGGTAATTTGCCGAAAATTTGAATCATCCTACTCCAGTGACAACACAGATCGTTCCACAAAGTACCACGCGCTAGCATCAGCTAGCTTATCCTGCTCGGTTGGAAATCGACCGGTTTCATGCAAAGGAACACAACTGTATATCGTAAATAATACAACGTTTGGCTCAGCACATTTTCAGTAAAATAATAACGTCGTAATTATTGTATTATTGCTGTCTAGGCACAATGGTTTATTCACAAATTTATGCATCAACTCGAACGGGCTTATCGTACCCGGCGTGGTGTTATTTAACGAGCGGTTTAAGGTTTACCAAAGACCGTTCCGTTGACTTTATTGAAATTTTAATTGAGGCGCAAATTGCTCTGAGATCCACGCCGGAATACGTAGGAGGAGGACAGCCCGAATGCTGCAGCACCACTAGCGACAGCAGCAGCAGCAGCGGTGTCGAGAGTGATGAAACCGCTTATCAGTAATCGATTGGCAAGACGGGCAAGCGTGATGACGACGGATTGCCATAGTCGCATTAATTCAGCTTACGCTGGATGGAATTTATCGAATTTACGATATCAGCTAGGCACGTTTATCTATAGAATAAATTTATTACTTCTCATTAACAAGGCATAAAAGTTTGTTTAGAAGTGTTTAATATTCTGCTGTGCCACGAGATAACTTTTTTTTATTATAGGTTTAAATGAACTTTGCTGTAGATGAATTGAATTTTTGAGTTAAAAGGCTGCAACCCGAAATAGAGAGTTTCTGCGCTAAATAGTGAAGTTGTTGTCCAATTACAGTTCTTTAAACTGATATTATTGTAATATGTGTGAAAGTTGAAGTTCTTTTCGATTATATTTCGGTTCAAAACGTGAAAAAATGCCACACTTTTTTCGAGTGTTGATACCACGTATTGTTTCATTTTCCATTTAATATACTTTTTCGTCAATAGTACCACCTGAAAAGGGGGTGCCACTCCTTCCAGCGACTTACAGCCGTCTCGGACCTGCGTGAGCGTATGAAGGAAAGGTCGCTTCTAGCATTTTTCTGTTACCGCCTGCAGTAATTCATCCACCGTCTAAAACGACTGTGTTAAGACCTTCTGTCAATGCACGAGAGCTTCGTATCTTTGACTACAACGTACGTATATTTCGTACGTAAGAAAGTTCTGGTCTTTTGTTCGATTCAAACGAAACTCAATCGGATTAGCTTTGATGTTTTTCGGTGATTTGCCTACTGATACCGCTT
This sequence comes from Wyeomyia smithii, assembly GCF_029784165.1. Taxonomy (NCBI): domain Eukaryota; kingdom Metazoa; phylum Arthropoda; class Insecta; order Diptera; family Culicidae; genus Wyeomyia; species Wyeomyia smithii. Next base: position 42,397,280 of record NC_073696.1, read on the forward strand.
CTTCCTAGTAGAAGTTATTTGCTAAGCACTTTAGAATTGCTTTTTCGTCTGCAGTAGTTGCGTCAGATCAGATCGATACTGCAATACGCGATACTCAGTAGAACTAATACGATTGTGGAGTATTCCGAGTAATAGAAGAGCGCATTTTGAGTGTAATCCAAAAGCCAAAACACTTCACTTGTCTTGAACCAGATGGCATTTATTTTGAGAAATTAATGCTCACGCCGACTTATGATAAAGGGATGAATGCGACATAGCCAATTATCGAAGAATTACATTAGAATTACCCTAAGCTACCCGATTACAAGTGAATGTTGCGTTACTGCTATGTTACCGCGAAATACACTTCTTCTTTTTACAGACGATCAGGGAATTATGCCGTTTTGGAGACTACTTGAAACTACAAAAGTTGCATCTTGCCTTCAGTAATTGGAGCACACGAAAACTCCACCTTACCTTGTGCGTAGAAAAATGTAACTAATCAGCAGAAAGCCTCAACTAATCAGCTTTCCATACAGCTCTCAAGCTCTCTAGGGCGTAAGACAAATTAAAGATTATAGCGTAACACCAAGATATTATCTCAAGAGCCAACAAGTAACTGAGATTCATCTTCAGAGTTGCCGATGGTCCCACATCAAGCGTCGGGGTAACCGGTGAAAAATCGGACGATTTTAACATCCTAGATGCTATACTGGCGTGCAGGTAAGCATAAAGAAGTAAATGAAAGTAAGTTAGTGAGCGCTCGGCAGGGTACCCACACAGAACAAATATGCAACTAAACAACCAGAATTTACTACAATATATCTATCTAATGGTAGCCGTGGTCATAAGCTCCTACAAAGAATCAGGAGAAAAGGAGACCACATCTCTTTATTCTAAGTATCGACATCTAGCGGTGGAAGGGATGCATTTTACACTCAAAATTTCATTACATTTAAATTATTTATACTTGCTTGTGATAATGAATTATTTCGGTCTCTCTTTATACAAAACTAAAAATTTAAAAGTCTGAGCGAGCTTTCTCCACTTTTTTGTCGAGAGAGTTCTATGTCCTCTCCGGTACTGGTATAACGACAGTATCGTATCGAGTTGGAAACCGATTATCTTGACTAACGGCAATCGATATTTTATATTGCACCTTATGTCTGTAATATTGTATCTGGGTCCCCACAAAACGAAATATTAATCACTTTATCAATTCTCGATCGATTTTCGATTTTGACCCTTCAAAAGATTGTAAAATCTTTCTTTTTTTTGCATCAAGGAGGACAAAAACCTAACACCACACAGCTGGTTCCTGTAAATCCGGATCTTCGAGAGCATGTTCCAGTGAGACAAATAAGTACAATTTTCAATAAAAACGAGCAACATTAGTATCAAAATTCATGCAATCACTCATCCATTTCATTCATTTTGAGTCCAATTGATGACTAGTCCGAAATGGCCATTTCGGAGCAGACTCGGGATCTTAAACATGGTCCTGGAGATCAAGAGCTACGGCAACCATATAGGAGCGACGGCTGTTTAGGTCCCGTATACTAAAAATTGATAATTTTCCAATCTTTTGTACGGTCAAAAGCCAAAATCGGTCAAGAATTGAAAAAGTTAGAAGCATTTTATTTTGGTGGGTACTCGGGTACCCTAATGAACTCTTATGGGAGTTAAAATTACCGTGTACATAACGGTTAAGTCGTGCATTGCGTGAAAAATGAGTATGATATGAGCAGAGGCACAAAAAAGTGATTTTACTGCATGACAACGCTCGGTTTCATACTGACAAATTTGGTGAAACTTACATAGAAACGATCAAATGGAAAGTGTTATATGACCCGCTCCGTCCGATTATTACCTGTTTCGTTCAATCGTTCGAACTCTTTTTCTCATATTTCTCAGGTATTTTCAGAATACACAGAAAAAAAAAACAGTTTAAATATTTCAAAAATGAGTACCGACATGTATTAAGAAATTTTTACATCAATTTTTATTTCGGGATGACTCTGTTTGCCTTATTGAGTTGAAGTATCTGACGTGAAACTTTATTGCTTTGACCAAATTAAACAGCTCGAAAGGGGGTCTAAAATCATTAAAAGTCTGTCCATCTTTAGAACTTGTGGAATATGACTTGCTCAATAGTTAAAAGTTGCTTAGTAGGTAACGTCGCACTTACCTTACCGATCAGCTCCAGGCCGAAGTGTTCCTTGCTGTTCGAAGAAGTCGTCTCCAGTCAATTCCAGCCATGGTTGCAGATCGCCAGCCATGTTGTCTGCGGAAGCCCCGAATGTCGTTTTCTACCTGATCGAGCCACCTTGCTCGCAGCGCGCCTCGTCCCCTCGTTTCAGTCGGGTCGTTTTTGAGATCAATTTTCACTGGGCTGTCGATGCAACTCGTGGTTCATCTGTTTTCGCCATGATCCATCTTCCATCAGCCCTCCACCACGAATGGTATGCAGCACCTTCCGTTCGAAAACCCCAGGGGCTCGTTAGTACTCTTCGAGCATGGTCCAGGTGTCGAGGCCATAGAGGACTACCGGTCTGATCAGTGTTTTGTAGATGGTCAATTTCGTACGCCGGCTGATTTTATTCGAGACGAGCATCCTCCGGAGTCCAAAGTAGGCACAATTTCATGCTACGATGTCGATGTTCGTGCAACGATGTCGCTGTCATCGGCGAAGCCAAAGAGCTGAACGGACCTCCTGAATATCGTGCCACTCGTGTCCATACCTTTGTGTTACACCTTCCAAAGTGATGTTAAATAACAGGCCAAAGTTGATCAAGTTGACGATGACGGGCAAAGTCTTGAGAGAATCTTAGTTAAATGAAGAAAATCTTAGAACATTTTGCATTGTTTTGACCATTACAGACAAAATTATAGACAAAAAACTGATTTTAAGAAGGGGTGTTTGTGGTAACTCTTCCGTGTCCAACGTACAGATAGGACATCGCAGTATTCAGCAATTGTTTTCCTTTTAAAATTTTCCGCATCTTTGCTGAAGGAAGCTATCTGGTATATTGAAAATTAGAAAAAATATTTTTTTCATCTAACTGTTAGGTGGATTGATCGAAAAACTAAAAACGCCAGAAGTAAGGTCTTGTTCTATGAAACAATTTTGCTGAAGACATTGAGTACATAAAATCAATTTTTCACAGTCAAATCTTGCACGATCATGATTTTTCGAGTTTAGACCACTGTGCACTGTGGGATTTTCAATTAAATTTTTCCAACAATTGTTCATGTCTTGAAATATAACCCTTGGAATGTGTAGAAACTATTTTGGAAGTTATTTCATAAAATGTTGGTTGAAATACGTGCTTCACAATAAGTATTTCGTCGTTTTTATATCACTTTTTTGTACTTTACGACCTTCAAAAGGGCATTACTCAAAAATGTACCGTACGATGATTTTGAATTTTTGACCAGAGATTCTGGAAGTCATAGCGAATCGAATGGTGTACTCAGATTCTTTGGTGCATTTTTTTTATAATAGCGGTCTGTGGAAGCACCTGAGGCACGATAATCCGTCATCTTGTAGTAAACCTCACCGATATTCGAAGGGACTCGAGTGTGTCTCCGAAATTGGAGCTACGCACATCACCCGATCTATCGTCAAATTGATCAACTGTGTCAGTTTATGCACAAAAGGTGTGTGAGCACGTTATGTTCACGGCGTTTCTGTAGAACCCTGCCGTACTGAGAATATTTGGCGGCGCAGGCACCCATAAATCCGGCCTGGTATTGCCCCAGGATCGCCCTCGCAGACGGTGATAGTCGACGGTATAGAATTTCAAAAAGTCGCTTTTGTTAGATGGGGCCCTCTGTACTCTCCATCCACTCCTCCGGTGCTACCTGCTCCTCCCAAATCTTAGCAATAACCCAGTGTAGCGCTTTGGCTAGCGATTCGCCATCTTGCTTCAACAGCTCACTGGAGAGTTGGCCAACTTCAGTTGCTTTGTCGTCACTTGCGCGTCTACTACCACTTCGTCGTCGTCTTCTGCTCTTCTTTTCAATCACCTCACACTTGTTCGTGAGAAGGTTGCCGTTCAGGCCCCTGTTCATGTCGACTTGTGGCACATAGCCTTTGCGGGAACTGTTCAGTTTGCTCGTAGAACTTTCGTGTGTCATTCGCATGGTACAGTTCCTTCATCGCCTCGCGATCTCGATCTTCCGGCTGGCGCTTTTTCTTCGTAACGTCGTGAACTACCGTTGAAAGAAAGCGTAAGTTGAGTTTATTAGGACTTGAAATTGCTTTTAAGGAAAAATGCAAACGCATCAATGAGAATTGTAGTATAATTTAAATTTCAATTTAAAGCGGTTAAGTCCTAGAAAGTCGATTTTCGGCCAAAATTTTTTTTTCGAGATAACACACGGTGTCAAAATTTCGATTTTCATCGAATTTTCATGTACCTCTGATTTTTTTTTTCGCAAAAATGTTGCCTACTGGATAAGAATCAAGGATCGGGAAATTAAAAAATATTTCTTCGGCGATTTTTTGAAAAATTTGGATTTTTATTTTTTTAGCGCAAATCTACAAAAAAATTCCCTCTAACTTCACATATTGCAGTCATATTAACATAGTCAGCAACCAGTGCATTTGAGGGTAGTGCAGTGTCATTTAATTTCAAAAATTCGACAATTAAGTCAGTCATTTTACCACAGACAAACAGACGTACCACTCCATTCAAAATTCTAAAAAACTGTGGTTCCGATGATTTTGTGCGACACGTACTGGACATATTCAGCAAATGATAAACTTTCAGCATTTCTGCTGTTTCTGGCAGCACGGCACGCGACTGTCTACTGAGTTCAAAGGTGAAAGGGCTTTAGCGTGCTTTCAATATAGGAGCGGCGTTCGGAAGAAAAACGATATACTCAGATTGAGTGGCAAGCTAATACTAAAGTCATTTCCTTTATTAAAATTTAATTTGGATACAATTGATCTTTTTGAATGTATTGGAGACTGAGATGAGAGAAGCTCGTTAGTGTGTATAAGAAAGTTTAATATAGAGTAAAGAAAAAGGTTTCAGCAAAGGGATCAGTATCAATGTAAATGTAGCAATCATATAAGTGGGGACTGCAATGTTGATGACGCCACAGGGCTGATGTGCACCACCACTGCGGCGGGAATATTCCGCGTAATTGAAACTCATTTGAATTGACAATTATTTTGATCCATGAATAAAAATTTCGATTGTTAACGAATTTCCATGTACCTCTAATTTTTTTTCGCAGAAATGTTGCCAACTGGATAAGAAACAAGGATCGGAAAGTAAAAAAATATTTCATCGGCGAATTTTTTAAAAAATTGAAAAATTGAATTTATTACGTTCAGCGCAAAAAATTAGGATGTAACAATTTTTGTGGGATGCAGGAAAAACGTACGGGAATCCAGCAAACCAGTTTGTCTTTATGTTTTCGTAGAGAAAATTTCCCTAATGTTCAATCTTTGTCAGATTAGGTAAATAAATTCATTAAAAACAATTTTCCTTTGAAAAATTCAAAGTTATTTATATTTAAGTATCTTTATTGGAGTCGTGGACGTGCATATCTCGATGCTTCTGACGTCGTTCGAAAAGGTGCGTCAGCAATAAGTAATCTGACAATAATTAGATCACATTCGACCTAACATTGGACTTTCAGTACACCCCCAAATAACAACTTCCGCACAAAACTCTAGGATACTTTTTATCATTTTCGTTATACATAGTCAGAAAGTGAGAAAAGAGCATTTTCTTCCACTGCTCGCCTATTTGCTTCGTAAATTTAGTTTTGTTGAAGCACAAGGCGCAAACCAAATTTCTACACTTCTCGTGGTCTAGCTTCATGGTTTATTCGTAAAAGTTTCGAAATGAAGTGACATTGCACTATCCTCAAATGCATCGGTTGCTGTGATTTCCTATGGTTAAATCACAGACAAACAGAGGTACCTTGAAATTTATATTCATGGATCAAAATAACGGTCAATTCAAATGAGTTTCAATTACGCGGAATATTCCCGCCGCAACGGTGGTGCACATCAGCTCTTTTACCTTTGAACTCAGACGACAGTCGCGTGCCGTGCTGCCAGAAACAGCAGAAAGGCTGAAAGTTTATCATTTGCTGAATGTGTCCAGTACGTGTCGCACAAAATCATCGGAACCACAGTTTTTTAGAATTTTGTATGGAGTGGTACGTCTGTTTGTCTGTGGTAAAATGACTGACTTAATTGTCGAATTTTTGAAATTAAATGACACTGCACTACGCTCAAATGCACTGGTTGCTGACTATGTTAATACGACTGACATAAGTGAAGTTAGAGGGAATTTTTTTTTGCAGATTTACGCTAAAAAAATTAAAATCCAAGTTTTTCAAAAAATCGCCGATGAAATATTTTTTAACTTCCCGATCCTTGATTCTTATCCAGTTGGCAACATTTTTGCGAAAAAAATCAGAGGTACATGAATATTCGATAGTAATCGAAATTTTGACACCGTGTAACACCAGATCTCGACGTTTTATGCATTTTGAAGGCATTTGGCATCGATAAAAAAGTTGCCATTTTCCCAATTTCATGTACTCCTCGTTAGATTTTCGAGGGTCGAAAAATCATAACTTTAAGCGTTTTGAGGCACCCCTAAGTCATGTCTGATAGAGCTGAAACTTTACACAAATCATTTTTTTGGGAAAATGTACAAAATGCACATGGTCGGTTTTTAAAAGTCGATGATAACATTTTCTAATATTATTTTCAATTCATGTTTTAGTATGAACAACACTCAATAATAGGCAAGTTATATATTAGTAATGTAGACTTGTGTTTCCACAATTAGAGGAGATTACGACAAATCTTCACTACTATAAGTGCTATTGCTCATAAGATTAATAAAGGAGTGAAGTGGAGTCGTTATGGTACTGAAAATGTACAAAATCAGTGTAAAGTTTTATTCGGATAGAAGACAATATTTCCAATTATCTTGTAATGTACTCTGAAACGAATGCTTCAAATAATGGAAGAGATATTATTGTGTTGAAGCTGATATAGAGAGTAATAACTACGGTTATATTACTCTCTGAAGATCTTAGATGAATTAACTGATTTTATTTATTCAATTATTCATTTCTTTATCGAGGCTTCAACCATTGACTGATTTCATGTTAATTATTTTTTGTTGGGATTGTCTTAAGTTTACTTCTATGACTAAAATTCTCATAAGAACCCTTGTTTTAAATAAGAAACTCCACGCCAAATAATTCCTAAATTGATTAAAAAGGGACCGCATAAGATATGAAATTTTGTTAGAGTGGCAAAATCGAGCTACTCTACTTGCAAATAAGGGCTCAAGGTCCAGTATATTGAATATTCAAAAATATATAGGAACCACTACGTAAATAGCGCAGAGTCAAAGTTTTTGTTTGAAATGCAGAACATATGCAGGTTATAAATTATACTGATATTTGATCACAAAAAAGATTACTTTACCTGTTATGGAGTGCAAGAAAAAATCTGGTCACAAAATGAGGAGGCACGCACAGTGGGGAATAGCTGACCATCGACCCAAAATTGAAAATGCGAATTTCATTTCAATTATATTATTCAAATAGTTGTATACTATTGAAGTATCAGAATCCAAATTTTTAGAGCATTACGACAAAATTAAAATTTTCTAAAATTTTTCAAAATGTACTGAGTCAGCGTTTTCAAGCATTTTTTTCAAGAAAAAAATGCAATGTTGCGAAATTTGCTGGAGCCTCAAGGGTAACTTGAATCTTGATGATGTCTGAGAAAAACTTGTTTATAAAATAGTGGAGAATAAATTCTTATCATTGGACAATGTATTATCATTGTATTACTTACAAAAAATAGGCGGAATCAAAAAATCACGTATTTTTTTTGTATAAAACAGCGTTTAAAGTTTAAACGACAGGGTTTGGCACTATTGGCACTAGTTTTAATAGATAGCTTGAAAAAAATGCTTTAAAATGCATCTAGTCCCATCCTGCGCAGAGTTGCGCAGAGTACTCTTCTTTCGAAGAGAAACAACGAGTGTTCGGCACATATCAGATTTTAAAAATGTAAATTCAAATTGCACACTGCAAACCGTCAACAGAATAACAAATGGCTCGTATTAGTCTGATAATACCAACGTTCTCAAACATGTTTCAGTATGATTAATCACACTATTTTCATATTTACAGGTTTAACTTATCTATATTCCGATAATTAACCAAGTATAAAAAAATTAATCATTGTTTATGTTTTGGATTCCCATGTTTTAAGTTTATATCATACCAATCTCATGTAAAAACAATCGTATTAGCACAAAACATGACATACCTAATACATCGCCTGCTAATTTCTACAGAGCAAATAGTGAATTATTATTTTGACGTTAGAAACTGCATTTTGAAAACCATCCTTGAAGATATTAAAACTGTATTGAAAATGAATACAAATATGAAGATGAAGGTAAAAATGAATAGAAAGAAGAATGCGATAAAAAGTAGCAATGTAATATAGTCACTTTAAAAAAAAATCGAGTCATAAGTGATTTTCAACACGAAGCATATTTTTCAATTGATATTTTTGAAGTAGAATACTTCTCTCAGGAAGTTCGGCTACATAGGGATGTGAAATGAAAATCTAAAACCGAAAAAAGTGAAAAATATGTCCAATTTCAAATGCTAAATAATCGGTTAGTATTCAATGGATTTCCTTCGTTCTTGCAGCAATAGATTGGAAAATCTTCTAAGATTCTTCCCAAATGCAGATAATTGTAATTTTATTATTCAAACTATTGTAGTATTGAAAATAGTCAAGCCTTGTCAAAACGAAAAATTCGGCCTCTGATTGGTCGTTATATGATTGCTTCCCAAGCACGGTCGACAGAATCATAGACCTTGCCATTTGAAATGTGCAATTTGGCCTATATAAGAGCCTGTTTCACTCGAAGCCGCTTATTATAACTCTAGACTGCAACAGGAGCAGTCCCCCCTTAGCAGCAGCAGTGGATACAGCAGCAGTAGCAGTGCAGCGGATAACGGCCACAGCTGTGGTATGGCAACGAATAGCGGAGCACGTCTCAGCATCGATAGCAGGACCAGGTGATTCAGGGCAGCGGATACCTATGGCAACGGAAGCGTCCGCTTCTGTTGCAACGGGGATAGCGCAGCGGTTGATGTTGGTATATAAGCAGGGCCAGCTGATACAGTGTGGCATTTTGGTGAAATGCTGTCTTTGAGCGATAGCAGGCACACTAGCAAATGCATCCAATGAAAAGAACGTTCTGGAAAGCTTTTCAGTGTTTATTTTTCCCCAAGGAATACTTTATTCGCACTGCCAGTGATAACGCAAAGATGTGATCGGCATCTTATCAATCATTGAATTAAACATCAAATTGTCCTTTTCAGGATGAAATAAAAACCTAATTGAAGAGTAATATTTTCTCTTGAATCAATTTACACTTCTAAGAAATTTGGAACAGATATATATTTGGCTTCATCTCCGTGTCTCAGAACGTACTGAATTATTTTTTACTTCAGTCATGAGCACAACATCCGAAAAGCTTTCATTATCAGCGTAAAAATTAATTTTTCGCATAATAGAAATTCAAAAATTATCTAGTCCAAATCATGACAAGCCATGACTAAATTATTGAGAACGGTCAATCCTTGTTGAAGCGCGAAATTTGACTTATCTGACTAGTCGTTAATATGATTGCTTCCCAAGCACGGTCGACAGAATCATAGACCTTGCCATTATAAATTTGCTATTTGTCTGTATAAGAGTAAGGATGGGAATTATCGACTGAAATGGCTATCGATAGTTATCGATGATTTCCTACAACTATCGATAGGTTTTTATCTCTATATAAGAGCCTGTTTTAGTCGGAGCCGCTCATAATAGTTCTAGACAGCGACATCGATAGCAGCTGATGCAGTGAGGCACTTTGGTGAAATGCAGTCTAGGTGCGATATCGGGCACTAGTAAATGTATTCAATGAAAAATTGACTCAATTTGACAACACATTGTTCTAGTTTTGAGTGTTAAATCAGCTTTTCACTGTTTATTTTATGACAAGGATACTTTATTCGCACTGTCAGTGATAACGCCAAGATGTGATCGGTATCTTATCCGATATTGAATTGAACAACAAATTAAAAAATGACTGACACGCAAGCAGCCGGGTTTTCTTTCTTGTAAAAGTATTCTACTTCATCCTTGCGGTCGTGGCTTTGCACACAACCCTCCTGTGATTTTTTTTTATTTTCTGAATAACTGATTAACATTTTGAATTTTTTTATGGTATATGAAAGCCTTTCAAGTATCATGCGTTTTATTTTCCCAAAGATTGGAACCAACGTAAAATTTTCTTCATATAATATTTTTATGAAAAACATGAAAATTTCCCTGGCGTCAAAAATATGCATTTTAATTCATAATATCAAACGCTTTATTCGCTAGCTGTAAACATTATATTGACACCGAGCAGCACGGACTTTTTCCTCAACGGTCAGTAACTACAAATTTAATGCAGTTCGTGTCTCGCTGTGTGCAAACCATGGATTGTGGTTTTCAAACTGATGCAATTTACCTGGACTCGAAGGCTGCGTTCGATAAAGTGGACCACGGGATACTGCCTGGTAAAATGCTTGGACTCGGTATAACATCGAATTCCGTACGCTGGTTTGAGTCGTACTTGACTGAGCGTAGAGTTTGTGTGAAGGTAGGATCTGTTGTTTCTGACCTCTTTTCCAATATGTCAGAAGTTCCTCATGGTAGTAACCTGGGTCCGCTACTCTTCTCTATCTTTATCAACGATGCTGCTCTTCTGCTGCCACCAGGCTGCCGGCTGTTTTATGCTGACGACACGAAACTGTTTGAAAAAATTGAGTGTTCGCGTGATTGCATGGAGCTACAGAACTACCTGGACACGTTTGTGAGTTGGTGTGGAACGAACTGCTTAACGCTGATCATAGATAAATGCAACACAATCTCTTTTATGAAGAAGCGTACGCAAATCGAATTCACATATTCTATTGAAAATCAACATCTTCTCCGTGTGGAGTGTGTAAAAGACCTCGGAGTAATTTTGGACCGCGAACTGACATTTAAAACCCATTATGACAGCATTATCGCTAAGGCAAACCGACAACTTGGGTTGATATTCAAGATTGCTGATGAATTTCGTGATCCGTTATGCTTCAAATCATTGTACTGTTCCCTCGTGAGATCAATCCTAGAGACCAGTTCTGTGGTATGGAGTCCTTTCCATGCAAATTGGTCACACAGAATGGAAATGGTGCAGAAAAAATTCATCCATGCTCTTCGATTTCTCTCTTGGCGGGATCCACAGAACCTACCACCATACGAAAACCGCTGCCGACTTCTTGGTATTTAACCATTAGAACATCGACGACAAATCGTACAAGGCCTCTTTGGTGCAAAACTATTGACTGGCCACATCGACTGCCCAAGTATTTTGACCCAGCTCAATTTATACGCTCCTGAAAGACCACTGCGTCACAGAAGCTTTTTTTATTTGGAACCGCACAGTCGACTTTATGGTTCCCACGATCCGATTCGTGCCATGGTTCGCGCCGCTTTAATGAGTTTTATGAGTTATCTGACTTCAATATGCCGATCAACGCTTTTCGTGAGCGAGTTATTGATGTTTTACGAACAACCTGACTATATTTTTGATTTAATAATTCCTTAAGTCTCACCGTTGTCAGATGAATATGGATTGTGAAATAAATAAATAAATAAATAAATAGATTCGGACTCAGCGTCCAAAAATTATATAAGAACCAAGTATATTTTCCACGATTTGAAGACATTTTTTTGCTTGGCCAGCTTTTGTATGGAGTTGCCCCATTATTGTGCACAGGTGGAAGAGAAGAAGTAAATCAATCAAAAAATGACGACGTGCTTCAGGGCTCGTAACATGGTATAGGTAAATTTATTGAAAACGTGAAATTTTGTGATTTTTAGAAAAAACCTCGAAATTCTAGTTTGTTTTTAAAATTCTATTATACATACTATCTATTTTATTTTAAAATAACAAGAGAAGTCTCCATGAGTAAGTATTTGTCTGGTTTAAGAGTAAATATTGGACTATCTTCGAAAAAGGCAACTGCAATTGGGAAAAAAATCATGACGAATGAATAAAAAATATGAAACGCTAAGATACAAAATAAAATATTCAAGTATAGAATAAATAGCTACCAATTAGGTAGTAGCAGAATAGCAGTTTGGATTCAATATGGTTGCATTAATGATTACTATTAATGTTTCGTACATTGAGTAGCGCAATTTATATTTTATTTATTTAGAATTATTTTTATTCGCAGTTTCCACAAGGCATGAAATAATTATTCACTTTGGTTCTTATTGTTGACCGTTTTTCTATTTTTGTTTATTTTGGGCTTGAATTCCACCATATCTAGTTGGAAAACGGCTACAACGATTTTTTTTCGCCTTTGTCGTTTGTATGAACACAGCAGACCTTTACGCCAAGCGGTCGTTGTACTGGCTTATACCGTACAGTCGAGGACATTCGTCACGTTCGGCATGTTTTACAATGGCAACACCGGGGCCAGTCATCGTGCTGGGGCCGGTTGAATGAGAACCATTGCGTGCTTTTGTGTTCTCGACTCCTTTTGCCCTCTGTGTAGGTCGGAGCGATGCGTTATAGTAGGTCGGACACCACCATGGGCACCACGCGTTCGGTGTGCCTGTATTTTCGTGACCAACCTTCACTGCGAAAGCCTGCATACGTCCTTGAGCGTAAAACAACTGTGTGCAAGGTGCAAACTGCACCTGGATATTAGGTGGTGCTGAAAAATTCTGCTGAAGTCGGGAAATAGATGACTACAAATCAAAATTAGAACGGTTGGCGTGAGGGAATTGCTCATAAGGGTACGAAGCCTGATTGTTGGCAATAGGATGACAGTGTTCAGGGCAGCATGCTGATATTGTTGACATCGACCGTGCTTCTGAACCAATTGGAGTGATTTAGGTGACCAGTGCTGGTGTTTTTCACTTTTACAGCGGTACTCTGTAGGAGAATGCTCCACAGCAAACTAAAACGATAAATGAAGCAGATGGTGCGAGGTATAGGATCCGCATCTTGCGCAATCTAGAGGAACTTTCGCCAGAAATAGGCAGTAGGTATGCAATTCGCAGTTTCTACAAAGGTGCAAATTATAACCAGTGAACCATGCGATGGATTTCAACGCCTACGTGAGGGTGCTCTCATCTGTAATAGCGTGATGAATGGCCTTTGAAGGACGATATGTGCTGTTGGAATGTGGCTGCCTAAGCAAATACCACAATTGTTATTTGATTGCCCTCGACGCCTTGCGAAACTTTTGTAACCAGGAAGAGATCTGTAGATAACAGTTGTATTTGAAAACAATACTTCGAGTGCTTTCTAAAAACTGTTGGCACATGCTGATGTCCTTATTTCAATACAAATAAGTATCTATATAGATTTTTAAAAAGGCACAAAATATGAAAAAATAATTCGAAAGAATATGTTATAATAAAAAGATATTTGTGATACCAGAAGAGAAAGGTTCGCTTCGAGAAAAGCGACAAACGGATAAATGATATACAGTAGTAGTATATTTGAAAGCAGTATAAAAATACAACAACTTATTCGACATCGTTGGCGATTAGTAATATAAACAATACCAGCAACGTTTTGCTTCAAGTGTCGAAAAAGTTTGTTAATTTCAATAACGTCAGTATAATCGTTATTACGCAATACCTGCATTAACGGAAAGCTGTCGGCTCATGGGTACTATACCCAACTCATAAACCCTCTTCATCCCATAAGTACTTCATCGCAAAATTAGAACCACACTTTATATCCGTTTTTGCTACGTACATTAAATGAGGTTCTTTCGTAGCATAGTGTGTGTGTATGCTTCATCAAAAACAGATTAGATTGATCCTCGTTAGAGAACGAGCTCCACTTAGGGATTTCGCCCCTTTTCCAGCCGGTTGCTGGATCTCAGCGGGAAAGGGATCAACGTTTACATATTCTAATCTAAATAACAATGCTGGTGAAAGATAACACCGTTCGCTACACAGACACTGTTTTACTGTGGAAACAAAGCTCTCAACCGGCAGGGAGTGAGTGAATCTACACTTGCGTCTAGAAACCAGCGGAGTCGAGTGTGGGGTGCGGTGCAATCGTAAGCTGGCGTGGGGTAGAAGTTTTTTTTTTTGAGCTTCTCTCAGCGGAAGAAAAGGCGGCCCGGGATTTATAGCGAAAGAAAAGTTATTAAACTTTGCTAATCAAAATCGTATTACCCGAAGCAAACCGAGTTGCGGTCGATGGTCGGACGCATTCCTGCCGAAGCTGTGACGCAAGAGCAATACCCCCAGGCCGATGGCTTTAGTATTTGAATTTCACCAGCTGAAGAAATTCACCTATTGATTTCGCATCACAAAACTAGTGCCAGTACGAGCGTCGTAAGGCCACGAAACAATGTCCAACCCTGATAGGCACGTGGGGAGATTTCCACGGAATCCGAAGTGCTTCTCCTACATAATGTGATAAGAATGATTTATAGCTTACTGCTGCTGGTAGTAGGTTAAGTTTTAATTAGGTTTTCGACCGACAAGACGCTACCAAAATGCGTACGAATGGCTGAATAGCATAGTAAGTAGAGAGAAATTAGCGGTGCGGAAAAAACGAATTTCCGCAATCGTATGCGAGTAGGAGAAAAACTTCGGCCCTCGGAATGATGTGGAACAAATTTCACTCATCCGCGTGGCTGAACAGCGGATGATCCAGAACTGCCGGCGCAGTCCTGCTGGCAGTGACAGACGGAGAGGCCAGCAGAAGTGCTAACGGACTAGTGACAGGTTGTGTAACATGACATGTACAATGAATTTCAGTTTTCGTTTGCCGCGGCTGCGGGTGATCATGATACTCGGATACAGCGGGCGACACTTAGCGAGAGATCTATATTATGTTGCAGTTTGGAGTGTACGGTGAGTGCATTCCGCACTGAACAAAGCAGGCACATACGCATTCCTCCATGGTTATTCTTGAGTGTTCGTTCCATTCGGACACACTTCTGCTGCTGCTGGTTGTCTGGGGTACGATGATGGATCATGATGATACGATGATTTATTTCATTTTCATTCATTGTAGCTGCTGTATCGTAGGTAAGAAAATTAATACATTGCGTTACGAACTTTGTGCAACAGCACATATACTCACAAAACACAGGTGGGCTCTTTTTTCTGGAATCTGTGTTCGTGAGTTCATAAAAATGAAAAAAAAAATTCTAATAACATTTTTATTTTTTTATCATTCTCAGTCGTTGTGTAACCAGACCGAACCAAGCGCCATTTTTTTTTTTTGAAAAAATTGGGTTATTACCACCAGTGGATGTGAAAATGAATAACTTATCTTTCATGAAAAAACGAAATCGTTTGAACATCTAATGATATTATAATAAAAATTCTCTGTACCAGCTTGCCAGAAACATACAGGATGGGCAAACTATGAACGCCGATGACTCGAAATAATGTTTTAGGCGCATGGTTCGGTTTGGCTGCTCGCCGACAACTTATCAATTTATTTTTAGATTCTGACAAAAAATTGAATATTTTAATGGTAGTAACAGTACTAAAACATGTTAATTAATTGTGAAATAGAAGCGCACCTTCGAAAAGGCGTACAGTACCATTAGGCATATCTACAATTTTTTACTTTTGAGGGGTTTCACACTAACTCGTCTATGGACCTGTTCACTCCGTCTCAGGTTGCAACTATACTCTGTTTTTTTTTTCGAACGAGTGAAATATAACAGGTTCTTCGAATTCATGCTAAATTTTCAATTGTTACTTTAAAATCAGTAATTAAAAATGGTCCTTTTTGTAACAAATTTGTTACTTAGAAGCAATAAGATTCTTTTGTTCTCAAGTAACAAAACGCACTGTCGTATATTTTGCGCGTCACAAGTGTCTTCCATCTGCAGCGCATTCGCTGTACCTACATGTATCATTTTGTTCGTCGTACGCATACAGAGTAGAGAGAACATGCGACAACAGCTGCCAGGTATGTTGTATTGATATGCAGATGTTGATGATTTCAAAGTCTTCATATGATTCTTTTAACTACATCACGAACTGTAGTCTGTTTTGAAAAACACACAAAAAAAATTGATTTGTTGCCAGCGAATACAAACCATGTTAAACCAAGTTCCGCATATATTTTTTTTTCGTTCCCTTGATTCGTTTCTGGCTAAACTTTATCGTGTTAACCACGAAATAGAAATATTGGGACATGTGTGATAGTTAAAAATTTATGCCAAGATAAACAACCCTTGTTCACTTTTTGCTGGGTTTACAATCATCTCGGGCAACTCTGGTCGCAACGTGATACAAAAAACATATTACTGAAGAATTTCCCCGATCAGAAGAGCATAACTAAAAAATTACAAAATTCTATCAACGCGAGATACAAATAACATATTTTGGTACAATTTTGTATTTTTCCAAATAACTTTGGTAACAAAATTGAAACTGAATGTGTTATAATAACAAAACCTGAAATGAAGTAGTTCTGAAACAAGTCTAACTAATTTTTCGTTCTTATCAAAACCTGTTGTTTCTAACAATGTTTGTTATTATATTGTTCTATATACTATCTTATTTTGTTAGAAAGCTGATACATTAGTAACAAATTTTGATTAGTAACAAATTTTGATACTAGTAGAATCATTTCTGTTATAATTTCTGTTATTTTAACACCTAACGGGATCAAATTGAAAACACAGTCTGTGAGGTTTTACCTGTAATAAACTAACAGCTTCTGTTACATTTTTGTTTTTTCTTTCTGATCGGGTCCATCTGTAGAGTCAAATATGGCCTTCAAAATAAAGTCTCGAGATATTTCAATATTGCTCTTGCAAGTGTGATTAGGAGAGCGGGGCTTAACACGAAAAATAAGTAAGGATTGAGGTATCCACGATTTTGGGATTGCGGAATGTTTGTCTTGAAAAACTTTAGAAGTCGTTCGACGCCAGCGATGTGAAAATTAAAATAACAACGTTCGAGCTTTGTGGAAACTTCACGCTGAAAAGAAGATTGGCTTAGGTAACTCAGCAGTATTGTTGGCGCAACCGATACCGTTTTCCAAAATAAACTCGACATACAGACTTGAATCACTTATGACACCATCGATCTGCACATCTGGTGTGGTTATATAAGCTCGATAGTCTCGAGTTAAAAATCGGAATAAGCTTTATCGTTGGTCTGTTTAACGTTATTGACCAGGACACGAAATTTGTTCAGTCTGGCCTGGAAATTGGTAAATTAGCGGTTTTGATTTTGGTGTTGCTTTGGGCCGAAAGTAGACAACCAAGGAGCCTTTCGCTCCATCTGGATACAGCCTGGTAATAGTGTTGACTAAAATAGGAGTAGAAAAGTCGTGAACAGAAGAGAAATCTGTGTAAATTCCAGAATTCACGTGAAAAATACCGTGTCAATTTTAAGATCCGTGTAGAAACCACCGTAATGAGGAATAGAAAACGCACTTGACAAATTCCAATTTACTTGTTTGCACAATATAAATATTTTCAGAATCGGGATGATGCTCAGAGGTCGGTAATCAACCGTCGATATCATTTCAATTCCATAATGACGACTTCCGGTCTTTTAATAACAGACTAAATTGATCAAATATCATTTATTTATAGTAGAGCTGCCTTGGATAACCAATACCTTTCAAGTAAAGCAAAATTTCGAGGGATTTTCTGAAAAATCATTATCAAGTAATTTTCAGAAAAAAATCATATCCAGAAATAAATTTCCTATAAGGCAAAATATGAGTTAATTTGACGGGGGTTCTACTGAAGGAAGTTGTCCAACCAAGCATGTTCTACTTCCGTGATGCTCAGAATTTGAATATTAACTTTAGATGCCATTTTTAAATTCAAAATGGCAACTTCCGGTTCCAGTTTTTTTTATTTTGACTGTATAAAATTTAATCAGAAATAAATGTTGTTGACGTTTCCGTCTAATTTTTTCGACCATCTCCAGACTTTTGATTTTAATTTTATTACATATAAAATGCAAGAAAAAACTACATAATAAATACTTTGTTTTTACAGCTTACTAAACTCGTGAGCCCTTCGGCTGGTTTTTGGGGTTTCTCTACATTTATGTGTAATAAAATTGAAAATAGAGGTCTGAAAGTGATCATAACAATAAAAAAGTAGACCGAAACGTCGACAGATTATGTTAAAATGTAAATGAAAGCTCATTGGAAGTCATTTTAAATCCAATAAAATAAACCACATGGTGATAAGAGCCCAAGATTATTTAAATTACATTTTTGCCTAAGAGCCTAAGATAGTACTTTTTTCCAGCTGGTCTCGAGGTACGATGCTGGCCTAACAAGCCAGTCGTCGAAGGTTCGTGTCTTGGCTCGAGAAAGACTGTTAGTGTCAGTAGGATCGTAGCGCTAGCCCTGCAATTGACCAGTATATTAAACAGGTAACTGCGAATTGTATGTATAATAAACAGAAGGTCGAGTTCAGAATCGGAATGTAGCACCAAGGCTTTGCTTTGCTTGTCTGAGTGTAACTGCACGTAATTTGGAAAACAAGAAAGTTTAAGGGCATATTTTTTCAAATAGAACAAAAACGTGCCTCGTGATACAATTTTCGGTTTTCATTTTTGAGTTAAATTTTTTTCAGTGTGTACATATTTTAAAACAAGTAATACATAAACAAATAAAAAATAGTAAAGTTTTTTTTTTACACGTGCTTTACGACGTTTTTTCAAATAACGCGTTTTTTAAAAAAATCGCAGTTTTTCTAATACGGTTTCTTGCACGATTTTCAGTCCTCGCGTGAAACAGTTACAGTAAGAAACAGTAACGGTAACGGACTACAGCAAGCTGATTTTTTACATTGTTACATGTTAACACGATTTTTTTTCTTTTACACGATTTTTTACGACGTTTTTTTTTCAAATAACGCGGTTTTTTCTTAACGGTTTTTTTTGCACGGTTCGTATCCCCCACGTAAAAAATACTTTACTGTACTCTTTAAAAATTAGTAGGAGGGTGGTATCCAAGACACGACCGCATAGTTGACGTAGGACTACAACAATTTTATAATTTTATTCTGAAGCTATGTTTGATTTGAGCTCGTTTTACTTTTGTAGTTTGCTTGATTTATTTAACAAATTTAAGCTCAACATCGTCCAAAAGGAAGGTATTTTGGTTCGGGTGGCAATATCAAATATCTAGGTCGTCAGCCCAAATTCATCAAGCGACATCTCAAAAGACTTGGAACTAAAACTAGTTCATGGGGTGGCCATTTCTACTGTTAAGGTCGTCTTTGGCCATTTAAAAAGTCAAAAAGTCATGAAAAAAGAACCGTTCATTATTGGCATTGGTTCGATTTTGGCAACAGAACAAATTCTGGCGTGTTGCCAAAATCGAACGGGGTCTGTATTTTGATTATTTCTTTGCAGCACTCTATCTTAGAAGAAAAAATATTTTTTTTTAACATTCACAATGGTCCAGAAACCAAATTTAGGGGGAAATTTGGGTCTAGAGCTCTATAGCAATCTTTTAGAGAAAAACTTTTTTTATACAAAGTTACTTAAAATTATTGGAGCTATAAAATTGTAAAACAAAGTTTTCTATCTACAAAACAAAAAAGTTAGATACTTGATAGCATCTAAAATTTTGGTCACCCTTATTTTTGATACTTTTTCAATAAATATTGCTACAGAGCTCTAGGCCCAAATTTCCCCCTGAATTTGGTTTCTGGACCACTGATGAATGTCTTTCATTCTAATACAGCGAATTTTCTTTAATACGCGAAAAGGCAACCTTCTATAAAATATTTAATTGAGTACGATTTAGTAGAAATTAAACTTCCTTCTATCTTTATTTGTCTTGTTGGAGTTGGCTCACTCACCGATCACAAAGCGGCAAAGATGTCATTTAATTTTTTTTCCTGCAGTCACAAGCTCGTGGAAAAAATATCGATAACGAATTTCAGTTTTAGTAGAAAATGTATATTTACAAAAAATTTGGAATTGAGAAAGAATTTTATGAACATGTTAACATTCAATTCAGGTCAATTTGAAAATTTTATCAGTATACAGAATCAATCAAAAAAATAAAATTTGATCAGTTTCAAGATACCAAAGAACGACGAAGATACCATATTTGAAAGTTGTGTGTATGTTATCTTCGAAAATAAACTGGGCTAGAGTGATGCACAACATTAGCCCCAGCAATTAATGTTTGCATAGCGTTGTTCAATTACAAGTAAGGTTATGGAAAGTTATATTTTCTTGCAAATGCTAATTCAAAAAAATTTTCAATTGAAAAATACAAATACTAATGTCGGAACTCTATTATCAAGATGAAATGAATTTGGTTTTCCTCTATACCGTCGCCGCGGGATGCAACTAGTATTGTCATATTGGACTAACTCATTTAGCTAGTAAAATATATTCATCAGTATAGCTCGTTTAACTACCTATCCAAAGATCTGTACGGAGCATTTTGGTTTTCTATTGTCTTTTAAATACCCCATAATCAGTTATTTAAATTAATCTGAAAAAAGCAGAGTTCAAAAACAAACAAGGCATTTTGTCACTTGGCTTGACTGCACAAAAATGAATATTGAGTTTTTCTGCACTGACAGACGCGAGTAACCAGCGCTCTGTTCATACATTGCTCGGTGCAGTACTGTTGCCTGTGCCATCATATTCTCCTTCAAGACATCAGTTTTATTGCCATTAACATATTTATTAACAGAAGAACGTAATACTGTCTGATAGTGGAGGTGGTTACAAACTTCCCGAAAAAGCTTCACCTCCAAGACATCAAAATAGTCTAGGCTCATCGAAGCTAACATTAGTTGACCTATTGGGACGGGGAGATTCTGTCAATTTTTTTTTGCCACTGCTATACAGGATGTCACAGCAGGCAGTTGGTGTCTATTCATGAAGTCTGTGCCAGGCGTGCTCGCATATGATTGGTACATTGTTGGTGAAAATTCGACCTTGAAACTTTTTTTAAATTTTCACTGTTTAACAATGAAGTGATAATGAAAATTGAAGAATCACAAAATTGTCCATCATTTTATCAACCCAACGACATGTTGATTATTGTGATTCATCATGTGGTTACATCAGTATAACCGTTTGAAATCTATCATTCCGACGTTACATCATGGTTTTAGTTTTTCGCGGAATGTATCTCGATATAATGCGGTTAGACGTAGTCCTACGTCAAAAACTATTTTATTTTGTAAGACTAGTACCTCTGTGATCATGATCTTCGTGGTAATAAAAATTTGTTACATTCGAACAATATTTCGTTTTTCGACCGATGTTTTGTAGATTCAATAGTTTGAGTAACAAATTTGCGGATAAAAATTAAAAAAAAAAAAACATACTCATCTTAGATGAGAATATTCAGAAAACATCACAATATTGATTGAGTATTATTTGTGAGATTTTTTGGCAGTATTGTTTGGGAAAGTAGTAAAACTAGTAATCTGAAAATCTTGCAGTTTGGTGTTAGATCTTTGAAATAAAAAGTTGCTTGTATTACCAATATTATTTAAATCCACTAAAATAATGTCAATGGCTGGATGAATTGAAATAAAATGCCTCTTTCGCATCACCCTGTAAATAAATGTCTTCTTCGGTGCTTTCTGTATGCGCGTGTTTCAAAATTGTAGCTCATGAACAAATTACATAAGCGTTTATCAAACAACAATTTGCAGCTACACATTGTGCAGTCATAAAGAGTCCATAGAATGCATTTCTCCTAGTGCCACATCCAGTGACTTGATCAGCTTTAAGTGACTTGTCAGAGAGGGCTGCCACACATGTCGTTATCGTCACAATGGTATGCGAAGAAGATGATGCTCAAGGAATCCGTGGATAAGAATGATATAGACATTGTACTTTTGCAAGAAGTTCATTCGATGATTTTTCATTCGTGCACACTCATGAAGCTTTGGTGAATATAGGAATGACAAATAAAGGTACCGCGATTCTAATTCGGAAAACTTCAAAAGTCAGTAATTTGCTAATGGATCCGGGAGGACGTATAATCTCTATACTGGTAGACGGTTTGAATATAGTGAATGTGTATGGACATTCTGGATCACAATACAGAGCTGACAGAGAATCGATGTTCACTGAGTCAATTGCTGTTCATTTCAACTAATCAGGTACTAGTAATAACTTGCTCGCGGGCGACTTTAGTTGTGTTTTAGAACCAATTGACTGCAAAGGGAAAATTTATAATTTTTTAAGTGGATTAAAAGCGGCCGTGGAATCCCTTGAGCTGCTGGACGTTGCTATTGGCCATAAAGGCTGGAAACGAGAGTACACTTTCTTCAGAGGGGACTCAGCTTCTAGATTAGATCGAATATATGTGTCAAAAAATTTGTTCTCAGAAGTAAATCAGTGTCGCACAATACCCGTTGCTTTCTCAGATCATCATGCTGTGATAATCAAGTGTAAAATACCTTCAAATCAATTACCTATAGTTAATGGACGTGGCTACTGGAAAATTAATGAATATCTGTGAAACAATTTGGCTATTCAAGAACAGTTTAAAATTCAATATGAAAAATTAAAAGAAAGGCGGAAGTTTACTGATAGCTTCAGTGAATGGTGGTCATACGATCTAAAACGTAAAATTAAACAATTTTATAAACAAAAGAGCTTTGAGCTTAATACTGCAAATAGACGTAAAAAGGACGTATGGCTAACAAAATTGAATGACCTTTGCGAGAAACAAAAAAACGGCGAAAATTTGTCAGACGAAATAAGTGTTGTGAAATCGAAAATTTTGGAAATTGAAGTAGAGAGGTTAAAAAGTTATGCTCACCGTTTACAACCAGCATTGTTATTAAAAAATGAGAGAATGGGGCTTTTTCAGATGGCAAAATTGAATAAGCGTAGGCTAAATCCAAATATTTTATCTCCAAGAGCAAACGAAGGCGTGATTACTAGAACGAATGAACTGAAAAAAATTGTTTTTGATCATTATAACACATTGTTTCAAGAAAATCCCGTAATGGATAATAATTTTATAGCACTGGATTTCGTGATAGAGCCCTTTAGTGAAGAGGAACTTTTAGAAACCATCAAAAGTGTTGCAAAAAAAAAAATCTCCAGGGCAAGAAAAAATTATAGAGCCCTTTAGTGAAGAGGAACTTTTAGAAACCATCAAAAGTGTTGCAAAGAAAAAATCTCCAGGGCCGGACGGTGTTACGTATGAATTTTATATCGTATATTTCGACTTAGTTAAAAAAGAACTTTTGAACCTATTCAACAAATTCTTGAACAATTCCCTACTACCAATGGAAAGCTTTTCGAAAGGAATCATAACGCTTATTCCAAAAACGGGCAATTCAAAAGAAATAGAAAATTATAGACCTATAAGTTTACTAAATACGGACTACAAAATATTCGCAAAGCTCATAGCTAAGCGCATCTCAGAAGGGATTAACGAAGTGGTTAATGAAGGTCAAACAGCGGTAGTTCCAGGAAAATCTTGTATCGATAATTTGGACATAATTCGAACAATAATAATTAAAGCGCAGCAAGTTAAAAGTATGAAATTCGCGTTACTAAGCCTAGACCTAGAAAAAGCTTTTGATGTAGTTGATCATAGGCGATTGTGGGAAATTTTAGAGAAGTTCGGCTTGCCCTGTCCAGTAATATCAATTGTACAAAGCTTATACTTCAACGCAACTTCGCAGGTATTAGTAAACGGAAGTCTTACCAGTGATATAAAAATAGGAAGATCAGTGCGGCAAGGTTGTCCACTTTCTATGACACTCTTTGTGTTGTATATTGAGCCCCTCATCAGACACATATACGCTTCCTTGAGGGGTATTCTGATCGAAACTCGGTTTATCAAAATAAAAGCTTTTGCTGACGATTTGACAATTTTGATTAGGAATGACGCTGAATTTGACGCGGTTTTGCAGATAGTGAAAGATTACTCCCACAGTGCTAGAATAAATATGAATTTAAAAAAATCAGGGTTTCTTAGAATCAATAATTGTGCTATCGGGCCCCAAATGGTATCAGAATGTGTAGAATTAAAAATTTTGGGATTGACGGTTTCAAGCAGGTCGAAACAGATGGTTGACAGTAACTTTACCAAATTGATAAAAAACATTAGTTTCACGGTACACTTGTTTTCGACACGGAGGCTTAATCTGATAGAAAAAGTAATAATTTTGAATACAATTGTGCTATCTAAATTATGGTACATAGCACAAGTAATTTTACCTAACAACAAGCACATGGCAAAAATTAAAATGATTGCTGGACAGTTTTTATGGAGCCACCACCCAAGTTTTAGAGTACAACGTGATCAACTGTATTTGGATACCACGCAGGGTGGTCTGAATTTGATTGACCCCGAAACACAGTGTCAGTCACTATATATTAAAAATTTAATTTTTAAAAATAAAGAGAGGATTGATCACCCATTAATCAAAATGAATACAATAATGCCCAAAAAATTTTTAGAACTGGCCCGAAATGTAAAAACCATGCAATACATTGAAACAAATAAACAAATTTATAACTTTTTTCTTGCAAAGAAAACAATCGAAGTAAAAATTGTTCAAAAATTTCCCAGTCTTCAATGGGATATTATTTGGGAGAATATAGCACAGAATTATGTTTCAACGCAAGCACGTTCAGTATTGTTTGAACTGTTTAATGATTCATATCCTAACAAAGTGAAAATAAATAACCATAATTTTGCAAATATTGAAAATGGTTCCTGTGATACTTGTGGCAAACCTGATACAAATATTCATAGAATAAAATATTGTAAATATTCAAATGTGATCTGGAACTGGGTAACAGACATTGTTAAAATAAGGTTGGAACAGAATATAAATTCACCAGAAGATGTCTTACACAAAACAATCAACAATAAAAATTGTAAAGCAAAAAATGCAATATGGCTGGTAGCAGAAGCTATATATTACAACATGATTTATTATAAAAATGCCAATTTAGAATGCTTCAAAAAACAAATAAGGGAAAAGAGATGGAATGACAGAAAACTCTTCAGTGAGCACTTTAATACATTTCTTAGTATTTGTTAAGAATGCCAATCAGTAAAAGTTACTGTGACTTAACAGAAACATCATCTTTGTATGGACAGTACAAAAAAATGTATGGATCTTTAGGTTAAGTTGTTATGTACTAATATGTAAATAAAGTTTTTAAATAAAAAAAAAAAAAGTTGCTTGTATTACCAATATTATTTAAATCCACTAAAATAATGTCAATGGCTGGATGAATTGAAATAAAATGCCTCTTCCGCATCACTCTGTAAATCAATGTCATCTTTGGTGCTTTCTGTATGCGCGTGTTTCGAAATTGTAGCTCATGAACAAATTACATAAGCGTTTATCAAACAACAATTTGCAGCTACACGTTGTGCAGTCATAAAGAGTCCATAAAATGCATTTCTCCTAGTGCCACATCCAGTGACTTGATCAGCTTTAAGTGACTTGTCAGAGATGTCGTTCTCGTCACAATGGTGCTGAAGCCTAACCGGGGATGCAAATAAACCCAGTCTCTAATTGTATGATCCAAACCAGTGGAGAAGCATCACCAAATGTAGGTCAGTGCGAGAAAAATTGACGTAGAAAGAATGAAAGCAAACATAAAAATCGACCGGTCAGAGAGATAGAGAGAGGGTATGAAACAGAACCTCTCCATGGTCAGAAAATGGAAACACAAATTGCTGAATGCCACAGCTTGACGGAAATGTGAGCCCAGGCTGCTGCTCTGATGCTTGTCCGTTATTCGAAACTCACTGTCAGTCGCACATGGTATTTGAACGTTTCGTAAGTGTAGCTAGTCCCTATTTCTCTGCTGCCCGATCCAGTTCCCCTTCCGGGTCCGCAACACTTGGAAGACATTGAGTGAGATGAAAATAGAGTAGGTGACAGGTGAACCGCACATACGCGGACAACGGATCCATCCGTGAGCGCCACATACGTGGGCAAGAAAGTCGTTTTGACTCGCTCTTGCGAGTCGACATTTAGCCGCTGCATCGTCATTCTGGTTTATCAGTCATCTTCACGAGTCATTTAACTTAATCACAACCTGCTAGATGCACTCGGCATACGAGAGTACCGTCGGAGAAGGTGACTTCGGTTTTCGGTCTCCGTTTTTCTCTGTCACAATTTAGTTCAACATCGTTTAGGGAAACCAAGACACACGAGGCGAGGATTTCAAGCGGAAGATTGTCAAGTGTCCATCACAATGACACATTTTGAACCAACTCCAAGCTACGATACGCAGAATGAAATGGCGGATGACGTTTTTTTCGCCTGCCTGAGATGCTTCTTCACCCAGCAAGCCCGATAATGTAGTTAAAGGTGGATAGTTCCAAGCTCCATTTGCGCTCGAGATGGTGTAAAAAGATTATCTACTGGCCGGCATGCGGCGTACGGTTTTTTCACTCAAGGGACGTTTTCTGTTTAGTGAAATGGGATGTTTATGAGAGTGACAAACCGGGATCGGAAACAAAAACCACCCGGGAGCGATAAGGTAGCACAAAAAAGGTATCCCAGTCTAGTTGCCAGGCCGCATCGGACACATGTAGCGGCGGACACACAATGTGTCGTGAGGTGTAACAAATGATGGTAGATTAGATTAACCAAGGACTAATTTGACACAAGTTGGCTAGTTGTCTGCAGTTTTTGTCGGCCAAGGTGTTGAGCTTTCTTGTGGCGACCGTTTCTGGTTCGTTCTTTTCCTTTGAGGTGATATATGCCTAGAGCGAAGTATTTTTTATTGCTGTTTTGGGCCTTTTGAGCTGGGGACAGTTGATTAACATTGGTAGCAGGATAATTAGACGGGTTGTGGGAGTGAGTCTGTACGATTGCGAAGATTTGGATGTTGACTCTAAGGAATTAGATAGTAACATTCTAATGGTGACGAAATAGTGAAACAAATATTACCGTTGATGTTTCAAAAAATATCAACGCGTATCGTTCCTGTTATTAACAGCACAAATATAAGCGACTTTATTGTGCTTTATGAGGTTTTCCCGGAAGCAACGTTTATTAGTTCCTTTGAGGATAAACTCGATGAATTCTAACTTTTTCACATGGGTTTAATCTCCTGAATATTTATTTACGTTGTCATTGTAGAGTAAACCTCTCAGAGAAATTGCTGACAGGAAAAGTTGTTAGCTTTGATGAGCCAAATTCATTTCCATTAACAACCTTCACGCTTCATCAGTCCCTTTGGTGCTGCCGGCATAATCTTTACAACAGATTGTTTCTTTTTTTTTTTTCAATTAGTTAATTTGACACGGTTGAAGTACTCAACTTCGTAGGTTTTTATTGCATACATTTTCCCAAGAGCCATCCTTCAGAGTTTGCCCCCGTTCTATTGAATTACGTCGAGCTTAAAAGTATTTAACAGCCTTTCAAAAGTGTCCCTGTCATCCTGTATTACACTTCCGTGCTTGGCAAACTTCTTTCGCTATCCTGCTGGTGACATACTACCGCGGCTATAAGAGTGACTGCTGTTTAATGGAAAAACATCACGTTGTCAGCTCCAATGTTTGCAGCCGTTCTTTCGCGGTTTATTAAAAATACGGACAGGTGGTTACAAAATTGTTTCGAGTGTACTCTATGGCAATTCAATATTTTACCGCTAGCGATCCTATATTAAATTTTTCTTCGGTAGCAGTGCAACCGTCTCAATGGTAAATCCACCTTGAGAAACAGTCTCGAATGGCTTCTATTTAGTATTATGGACACTTCAAAAAATAATCCCATTCATCCAACGATTCCAGAAAAAAACGGACCATGGTGGAGCATAACGGAGAGCCTAGATGAGTGTCAACTCGTCAATAAAAAAAAAAACTCACGAAAGCAAGCACTAAAACTAGACCATTTTCCAAGCGGTAAGCGGGGGCCACATCAACGCGTTGCTACGGCAGCATCGCGACAACACCGGTTCCAAATGACAACATCAAAAAGCGACAGGCACATCCTGCCCGGCAGCTTGGCAGTAATTTTATTAGCGAGGAAAAATAATTGCAGCACTTCTCCAACGACAACGGGTGACAAGTTGCTCTCCTTCATCGCCCGCTGTGCCGCATAACGCTTCCGTGTTTCTGTGCAGCGCGCGGTGGTGATGAGATTTGCTGAGGTGAAGATGGAAAATCGACCGAAACCGAGCACGGTAGACACGAACAGGTCCAGTGTGAAACTGAAGGAAGAAAGAAAGAGAGAGGAAAAAAACACGAAAGGTTCCATTAGCAGCTGTTCTTAAAGCATTGTGCTTTGTGCTACCTTGATGGCAAGGGCGATTTTCTTGCTCAAATCGGTGGGATAACATAGTTTCTAGTGAAGGTATGATATTTGAACGAAAGAAAAATATGTTCGATATGAATAACATAAGTTAGTCGAAAGAATTCGATACTCAGTGTAGTATCAATATTTTAATGAACAATAACGTAGGTTTATTTTGAGATTTCTCTCGCATCTTGTGAAATATTTTAATCATGTGAAAGTACAAGTACACATATATTTTTGGGTTATAGGTACGTTTCTGATTCCTGTTTTTTTTTTAAGATTTGTTATTAGCATCAACGACATATAATAGTTTTAATAATAAGTTACATAAAATATGTCATAATGGTTTATTTTGAAAAAGAAAAAAAAAACAATCTACAAGTCTAAATGTAATTCAAAATCAATATCATTCAACCAACCACGTGCACGCTTCCTATACACGCTTCCTTTATACAAATGTACCAAATATTGCCTTTGAATTTCACATCATCATCGCTACCACGTGATTGGTTGTTTCATCAATCATCCAACTGTTCCCGTGGATAAAATGATCTAATTTTTATGCAAAAATGTTGTGCAGGCATGCGGCTCGCGTTCATTTTCAAACTGGCCTTTTAAACAGCCGGTCGTTTTTTCTCCAATGCAATGAAAACAACTAGCTTCGTAAACGCAGATGCGAGAATGCCGAAACTTGAAATAGTTTTGCAGTTGTATGTGCTACTACATATGCATTATCTCTCGGAAGATATTTAAAAACTACTGCTGGTACTTTTGCTTCAGAAGCTAGATTAGAAATGGACGCGTGCCGCATGTCTGTACTAATTTTATGCTCGTAAGGAGTCCTGAGACTATGTTCCCTCATTAACAATTCAATTGAGAAAAGAAATAGTGAGCGTTTGATCTCAATTGCAATGTTTGTGGGGGACCGGGGTGCAAAGGGCGAGATAAGTGACAGGCAATCGGATCGAAGAAGACAGTTTCCGACTGTAAAATAGAGCAAGTGGATGGTAGCTGCTGTGAACGCAGCAGAAAAATGCTCATTACCTACTAACCGAATCGAAATTCGCTTTTCGTTTATTGATTGGAAGTAATTGTTCTCCTACAAACACTGTCCTTCTCAGGACAAAAAAATCTACAGTTAAAAAGTCCTCAATTTTCTCTGTTGGTTATACAGATAGAGGCAGGTATTAATCAAATTGACACAAGCTTGGAGCAATATTCTTTCTTTTGTGGTGTTAATAGCTCAAGCATTAGCACCCTGTCCTCTACAGGACGGATAACGGATCTTTTCTATAATATATGTCGTTATAATCAAACTGCAGAAATGTTCACAAGTTTGAAGAAAAGTGATAGCTCGAGTATTGGCACACTGTATGTGCTCTACTCTACAAGATAAAACTCAATTTATGCCATAACGAGACATGAACGATGATGACTTTTCCATTCGCCGTGAAGGGATTGGGGGAAGTTATGTGCTGAATATGTCGTTACAATGAGACATAATAATGCGGTGATGATATTAAAACAAATGTTTTTGGCAGCTTAAGGACGTGGTAATTTTGGTTTTCCACCTTCTTGCTCACTGTGTTCTGTGTTAATGAATGATAGCTCCTCGTTATCCTACGTCAATAATAGGCCTGTGTGTCAGATATAACCTTCTACTTTTCTAAACTTTTCAGCCAATATCACGCCATAGTTGAAAATTTGTTTAAAGAACATTTTTACGTTGTTTTATTATACTCAGCACTCGGACCACTTTTATTATAAGACGGCCAAGCCGAAGAAATAACCAATGTTAAAGTTATTTGAAAACCAAATGACCTGATTCTACTAGGATTCGAGCCCACGACCACCCGCTTTCTCAAATGGGTTCTGTAACCTTACGGCTACGAAGCTTCCCCTGCTACAGGTTTTGGAAACAGTGTGCACTACCAATTGAAGAGAAAATCTCATTAAGTCATGCGAAGCCTGTGTTGCGATCATTATTAGAGAGTAGGGAGTAGAGCCTAGAAAATAGAAAGTGGAGCTTAGAGAGTAGAGAGTAAAGCCTAGAGAATAGAGAGTAGAGCCTAGGGATTAGAGCCTTGAGCTAAGATACTATAGTCTAAAACCAAGAGCCTTGAGCATTGAGCCTAGAGACTAAAGTCTACAGTCTACAGTCTACACCCTAGAGCCTAGAGCCTAGAGCCTAGAGCCTAGAGCCTAGAGCCTAGAGCCTAGAGCCTAGAGCCTAGAGCCTAGAGCCTAGAGCCTAGAGCCTAGAGCCTACAGCCTAGAGCCTAGAGCCTGGAGCCTAGAGCCTAGAGCCTAGAGTCTAGAGCCTAGAGCCTAGAGCCTAGAGCCTAGCGCCTAGAGCCTAGAGCCTAGAGCCCAGAGCCTAGAGCCTAGAGCCCAGAGTCTAGAGCCTAGAGCCTAGAGCCTAGAGCCTAGAGCCTAGGGCCTAGAGCCTAGAGCCTAGAGTCTAGAGCCTAGAGCCTAGCACCTCAAGAATAGAGTATAGAGGATAGAGAATAGAGAATAGAGAATAGAGAATAGAGAATAGAGAATAGAGAATAGAGAATAGAGAATAGAGAATAGAGAATAGAGAATAGAGAATAGAGAATAGAGAATAGAGAATAGAGAATAGAGAATAGAGAATAGAGAATAGAGAATAGAGAATAGAGAATAGAGAATAGAGAATAGAGAATAGAGAATAGAGATTAGAGAATAGAGAACAGAGAATAGAGAACAGAGAATAGAGAATAGAGAATAGAGAATAGAGAATAGAGAATAGAGAATAGAGAATAGAGAATAGATAATAGATAATAGAGAATAGCGAATAGAGAATAGAGAATAGAGAATAGAGAATAGAGAATAGAGAATAGAGAATAGAGAATAGAGAATAGAGAATAGAGAATAGAGAATAGAGAATAGAGAATAGAGAATAGAGAATAGAGAATAGAGAATAGAGAATAGAGAATAGAGAATAGAGAATAGAGAATAGAGAATAGAGAAAAGAGAATAGAGAATAGAGAATAGAGAATAGAGAAAATAGAATAGAGAATATAAAATAAAGAAGATAAAATAAAGAATAGAGAATAGAGAATAGAGAGAAAAGAGTAGAGAAAAGAGAGTAGAGAATAGAGAGTACAGAGTAGAGTAGAGAGTAGAGAGTAGAGTAGAGAGTAGAGCAGAGAGTAGAGAGTGGAGAGTAGAAAGTAGAGAGTAGAGAGTGGAGAGTAGGGAGTAGAAAGTGACGAGAGAAAAGAAAATCATTAAACGTTAATCGAAAGTCACTAGAGAAAAAAAGGCTTCGAGAAAAAAGAGACTAATTAGACTAAAAAAAGTTAAGATAAAAAAAGATTAACAAGAGAAAAGAGAATAACGAGAGAAAAGTGAAAAACTAGGGATAAGAGAGTTACGAGAGCAAAGAGAATAAAGATAGAAAAGAAAGTGAAGAGAGAAAATAGTGTGACTAGACAGAAAAAAATGAGCTTAACGAGATAAAAAGAGTAACGAGGGAGAAACTTATAACGAGAGAAAAGAGAGTAACGCAAGAAAAGAGAATAACTGGAGTAACGAGAGAAAAGGTAGTAACGAGAAATAAATGGGTAACGAGTAACGAAAGAGAAAAGAGTTACAGAATGAAAGAAAACACCGGGCAAAAAGAGGGTAACGGAAGAAAGAAAAAAATATAGGAAAAAGAGTAACTATAGAAAATAGAGTAATGTGAAAAAAAGAGTAATGAGAGCAAAAAAAATGACTAGAGGAAAGAGAGTGTTAAGAGAAAAGAGAGTCACCAGAATAAGGTGAGCAAAACATAGTAACGAGAGAACAGCGTAAAAAGAGAACAATAGTAAAGCAAAGCCTTGGTGCTACATTCCGATTCGGAACTTGACATTTTGTTTATTATACACAAACTTCGCAGCCAACTGTATAGTGTACAGGACAATTGCGGGACTAGCGCTACGATTCTACTGACACTAACAGTCATTCTCAAGTCGAGACTCGAACCTACGACGACTGGACCAGCTGGGAGAGCAGACCTCGTGACCAGCTCGGAGAACAGTAGTATCGAGAGAAAAAAGTAGCAAGAAGAAAGAGAGTAACGAAAGGAAATAAAATAACGAGAGAAAAGAGAGCAACGTGAAAATGGGAAATAACGAGAAGAAAAGAGAGTAACGCAAGAAAAGAAAGTAACAAAAAAACGAGAGTAACCAAAGAAAGGAGAGAAACGAAAAAATAGAGTAGCGCGAGGAGGACAGTAGTGAAAGAAAAGAGAGTAATGAGAGAAAATAGAGAAACGAGAGAAAAGAGAGTAACGAGAAAAAATAGTGGGACGAGAGAAAAAAGAGTAACGAGAGTAAATAGAGTAGCGAGAGAAATAGAGTGACAAGAGAAAAAAGAGTAACAAGAGGAAAAATCGAGAGTCACCAGAGTAACGGAGCATAAATATTAACGAGAGAAGAGAAAGTTAATGGCACGTACAAACATTGAGTTTTGCCCAACAGTTTTCATATGTTTTGAGGTTTTCCAATCAATTATCATAGTTTGAAAATATTTTTTTTTCCTGTACGTGTTTTCTTACCGCGTCCAAAATCGTTGATCTATTGTGAGTAATGGTGTCCCGCAAGTCAATTTTTAGCAATAATTATTAAGAAGTGGCATGCCTATGAATCGTATCAAATCATATAATAAGTGATAATCTATCGGTATCTTAAGTAACATGATTCTAACATTCTTTTTGCACGCTTACTGCTCCCTGGAGAAGCTTTTCTGGACGTCCTCCTGGTTAGTTTTATTTATAAGAGGAACTTTTTTGTTATGAGAAATTCACACCAAGGTACTATAGAACTCAACATAGAGGAAGGGTATGTGGTGGGGGAGCCTATTCTTAAGTCCTTTTTAAGTTCGAACGGCCTAATTCCACTAAGATTCGAACCCACAACCATCCGCTTGATAATGCGGACTCTGTCACCTTGCAGCTGCACAGTTTCCCTTGGAAATATTTATCGCTTTCAAACGTGTGCCATACAGTATTTGTGCTTCTCTTTTTTCTACTTAATAAATTTTTTTTAGTCCCTCTATTAAAAAATAGTGGGGAGACACGGTTATGCATGGTATGCCAGACCCGGTATGCTTGACGTAGCACTAAAACATTTTTATCACTATCAGCAACGTTATTGCGAGCGATAGAAAAACATCAACTACTTCAATAATATGGATTTGGGGCGTTAAAAAGTGCTATTGGTGTTAAGCAAAAGTTACACCGATAAGTTTCATTTATCGTGATTTCGGATTATATTTGCTGATGGTACGGGATGGTTCTAGTTCTCTTTCTATTTCTGGCAGAGTTTCCTACCATTTCCAG
This sequence comes from Wyeomyia smithii, assembly GCF_029784165.1. Taxonomy (NCBI): domain Eukaryota; kingdom Metazoa; phylum Arthropoda; class Insecta; order Diptera; family Culicidae; genus Wyeomyia; species Wyeomyia smithii. The sequence continues at coordinate 42,430,980 of NC_073696.1, forward strand.
CACTTCTGCACCTATAAATTACTTCATAACAGTCGTCAGATATACGGGTGCTCTAGGACCAACGCGCTCAGCGCTGCCAGAAATTAAAACCCAACACAAAAAGGGGAGGATTGTACAAAACGTACCAGTTCGGCATTTGCGCGATTTACAGCGCTTCTAATCATTTTCAAGTGACATTGAATGTGTAGGATCATAGTAAGATCTAAATAATGCATGTTTATGACGAAGTTAATTCTAAAATACTCAATTTCAATGTCTCTTTTGATAAAAATTATCATTGCCATCAAACAAGCCCGTAACCAAAATGTTCCACAACAAAGGCCAATATGCTCCAAACCAGAAGGCTAACATGCCACTAGCAGAAATCAGCACGCGAATTGACAAGTGCTTGAAGTCTCAGAAGTAAAATCAAAAGCAATGGAACGTGCCCTAACTTGTCAAGCAATTTCGTGCAAGAACTTCTTAGTACATTTTGTCCCACTTTGAATTTTGATCGTTTTAGGTAAAAGTTGACGAAAGATAGTGAAATGAATTGAAATATTCATAGTATTATCAATTCAAAACGTGTAAAAGTTAGGGGAACCCAGTTTTTGTTTTATTTACAAGTCTGTTAACCATAAAAGCTTATATAAAATTCATAAATAATTACATGTTGGACAGAGCCACAGCCAGTTGCACATTTTTTTAAGTTTAGTCATTATGGCACACTTTTTTACATGAGAACTGTAAAAAGCTGGGTTTTTATGAGAAAAGCGAAAAAATTCGTCATAAAAAGCCACGTGTGTGAGTATTTTGGGGAATTAAAAGCTAGGCCATCTTACCCAACTGGTGCATCTTATACGGTTCCCCCTAGAACGGTACTTTTTATTTTCTTTCTTCGATCAGAACCTAATAACACCGGTAGCGGGCAATGTTTTGGAGAGTAGTAAACTACTATCAACTACTTCAAATATGTAATTTTGAGGCGCTAAAAAGTGCCGATGGTGTTCCATAATAGAGACGCTGGCAAGTTTTTTTTTAATTTATCGTAATTACGGATATCATTTACCTGTGACCAAATATGATTCCAGTTCTCTTGTTATATCTACACAAACACACACTACATACAAGCAAGTAAACAACACATGTTGCAAGTTTCATGATACAGCACACGCAAAACTAAAAGCACTGGTCGAACGGTTGAATCCGGACAGAATCACCAGACATACAAACATGCTTGTATGACGGTGATGTTCCAACGTTGTGGAAGGTGATCTCCGGTTTCCTCTTTTGGTTCGTCCGCTATAGAAGGCTGCGATCGATTGAGAGGTTGTCAGCGCCTAATACGCTTTTCCTTGTCGCAACTGTGCTTGCTGCTGGTCAATCCGAATTAATCCACTTGCTGCAAAGATTGGTTAGACAAGAAAGACTTGAATTCTGCATGCTAGCTTTTTTACGTAGCTACTGAGAGTTCTTCCGGTTTTGTTTTGCCCCATAACGAGCAAAATAACAACTTCAACAAAAAATCGTTCACAAAATCAAATCGTTTTTATTCTTCAGGGTTAGCTGTGCTGGTGGAAAAAGGTAGTATATTGATTTAGACTATCCATGTTATTTTCTAACTTTGCAATAGTGTATCTTAATAATTAATTAAGAATTTCTGATCGATTGATGCCAAAAATTTGAGCATCCGATAAGAAATGACTAAATCATTAGCGCTCAAAACCGTGACCACATTTTCCATGGTAGCCACGTAGACGTAGCCCTACGTCAGCATATCGTATGACAATTGTTACAATAGACTGGGAGACGAAGTTAACTCACACGCTGAAAAAGATCGAATGTTTATCGCTGATTTCATTGCCGATCACCATCATTGATTCTAGCAAATGGTAGCTAATTTTACAATCGATTGCTACGATAATGGAGGAAATTCGTTGAAAACTGACTGAGTTAAAAGCATTCTGAATTAGACAATTTTCATCCCAGAATTTGCCGTAATACGTATTTCTACACCAATAAATATGCCGAGTAAAACGATATAGAATAATTATGGTAAACAATTTTTTCTCACCCACGGATACAAATTGAATTTTGATTTTTGTCCCAAAAACACCTCAGGAATGCTATGACGCGGCTTATCCTTTTTTCATTGTTTAACACGTGGTAACGGTGACATTTGGTGGACATTTTCCCATATTCAAGAAATTCAGTACAATCTATGTACTTCATAAGTCGCTTCCAGTTACACCATTTGCTTGATTTTTTCTTGCATTCATATTTAATCCACGACACTCTGTATAAGCACGGAGTGTCTTTTTGCACCGGGCGAACTGATAGTGCATGCTACCCACTTTGTGCTGTTGACTGTTCACTGCATTTTCCTACGTCTGCAGAGGTCCACAGTAATGGTTCACTTCTATTATCTACCAGATGAAAACAATCGATCCATGACCGACATAGTCGCTAGATTCCACGGTATAACTCAGGATTGGTCTGTGCACCAGCAGCCACCAGCAAGCAGTCCTCCTAGCCACACAGATAAAAAGGAAAAAATCACTTTCACAATCAAGATTTAATATAAATTTCAATTATGCCTCGACTTGAAGGATTCAATTTAAAACTTTGCTGCTACGCTACTACTCGACGCCATCGTTTGCTTCTTTGTCTCGTTTTAGCCTCTCAGTATGTAAAGCGAGTGTATTTGAAAAATGAAAGAAACTTGACGAGACAGCTTCATTCCACCCCGGATTCGCTTCGATGGTATGAACCCAAAGGAAATTGATTCCATATTCAAATTTTTTTTATTAACAAGTGATTTTGTCACTGCTCTTACACCTCTTATGTGCGGAAGAAACTTCATCGCCGCAGTACTTGAGGGGGAGAGAGAACCTAGGGTAGGGTGCCGAAAAAAAAAACAAATGTAATCATTATGGGAATGATAATTGAAAAAGTTTGACTTCTGACTTTTGTCGTCCACTCGGTCAGCCAGTAATCTGCCAGCTAGGAGAACGATGAAACAAATTCGGGTCACAGAGCCGCTCGCAACCAATAGCTTCAGTAATAAGCAATGAGTACGACGGGGGCTATTGTTTCTCCATATTAAATTGGTTTGCTAAAATCTCCCGAACATTTCAGAAGGATCTTCTACTATTAACCATCGATTTCTCTATTAGGACAAGCACAGTTTCAACAAAAAAAAATTTTAGTTTGTTGCATAAATCGAAATAAAAACAAGCCACACACGCATAAAATAAAGAACACCCGAAAAAATCAAGCCCATCAGGTGGCGTACGATAGTGAATCCAATAAAAACAAGTCAATTGTAAATTGTAATGAGCTATTCGTTTGAGTGACCCACCATTCCTGCCTTTGGATTAAACTGTGGCGAAGGTAAGGGGGCATGATGATTACCCGGAACAATGTTGAAAGGCCATTCGACACTTAGCCGGAGGCACGGTGCCACGGATGGCAGGCGGAGACGACCGGGTCCTGAGGGCGTTGTAAAGCGTTTGGTGTTTTCGATATTAATATTATAGCTCCCAATTCCCTAATCTATGCTAATTTGCCATGTATAACCATAAACCATTACGATAATGAATAAACTGATGGCGGTGGCAACAAATTCTGGTGCGCGCACCATCGAAGCACAGAAACTGCTGCTGACTGACCGCGTCGCGACGCGGAAAAGCGTGCCTCTTTCCATGCATTTCGGCGGTTGATCCTTTGTCTCTCGCGCGGAACAACGGAACCCGATTCGCTGGCCCATTATGTCTGCCGTAACCGTATCTTAATTATCTTTATTAAAGTCCTGATAATAACAGACAATGAGTATATCGTGTTTCTGAGACATAATAGATTATTGGTACTTACGTAATACACTGATTATAATTGATTACTCGACCGAGTGCGGCTGGCTTTCAACTCGTCAAGCTTCGTTTGGTAAAACACTCGGCCAAAGATTTGATAATTTTACTGGAAACTCCCCGGATTGATGTCTACCCGAAATGATGCTTCGGATGGAAAGATATGCTAGCCAGTATGCAAGCTCAGTACTATCCAGCTTTCCACGAGCGGTAATTTGCCATTTTGTTGTTTTCTGTAGGTCGGGTAATTTTCTATCGCAGTAACAGATCAACTTTAACCCGAGAAGATTAGATTTAAGGTGATTCGAGCCCGGAAAACAAGCTTGAACAATAACACTTGAACTTTCAACATGAATCTTGAACATGAAATTCAAAACATAAATCTTGAATCTTGAACCTCGTAACTTGAATTGTCATCCTGACTTGTGAGCCTGTTAATTGGTCTTGGATCTTGATCTTTGAACCTTGAATCGTGAACCTTGAACTTTTAAGCTTGAACCATTAAACTTGGACCTTGAACTTTGAACCTTGAAACTTGGACCTTGAACTTGAATCTTGAAACTTGAACCTCCGAATTTCTAAATCAGAACTCTGAAACCTATACCTTGAGTCATGAACTTTGAACTTTGAAACTTAAAACTTGGACCTCGAACCTTGTTTCTTGACCTTTGAAACTTGAACCTTAAACCGGGTACCTTGAACCTTGAACCTTGAACCTTGAACCTTGAACCTTGAACCTTGAACCTTGAACCTTGAACCTTGAACCTTGAACCTTGAACCTTGAACCTTGAACCTTGAACCTTGAACCTTGAGCCTTGAACCTTGAACCTTGAACCTTGAACCTTGAACCTTGAACCTTGAACCTTGAAACTTGAACTTTGAACCTTGAATTTTAAACCATGAATCTTGAACATAAAACCTTGAAGCTTAAATTTTAAACCTCAAATCGTACACCTTGAAGCTTCCACCGTTTTCCTTGAATCTCGAATTTCGAGCCTTGAACTTTGAATTTGTGAACTTGTCTTGAACATTGAATATTGAACCTTGAACCTTGAACTTTGATCATTGAACATTGAACCTTGAAGTTTGAAGTTTCAAACTTAAACCTTGAGCCATGAACCTTGAACTTTTAATCTTTTGTTTGAACATTGAACCTGGAACTCTAGACCTTGTTCGTGAAACCTTGGGCCTTGAACTTTAAACCTAGAGTTTTGAACCTTGTACTGTAAATCTGTAGGATTTTACATTAAGTCTTTAAAATTTAATCATCGATTTGGGCAACGTATGTAGTTTTAAACGACTTTGACAGCATGAGGTCGAGCGTTGTCATGAAGCAAAATCACTTTTTCGTGTGCCTGCTCTTGTTGTCGCCTTTTTTCGCTCAGCGCTCGGCTTATTCGCAGAGAGAAAAAACTTTTTCAATATTATTCTGCTTGTACCATTCCAATACATCCCGGGAGTAGTTGCAGCTGGCTAGATCGAGCCATAACTTCCTGAAGACACTTCTTCTTAAAAACTTGTCCATTCATGGTTGTTCCCGTGATGCAAACTTTTGTCTCTTTTCCACAGCTACAGATAGCTTGCCAAATTATCAGCTTGCGGGCGAATATTTCCGCAAAGACAAATTTGAAACTACCTGAAGCATTCCCCATACGGTTAACAAGGTAAAATTTCCGACCTGGGATTTGTCCAAAGTCCATTTTGACGTTTATTTCATTGTCCATCAAAATACAGCCATTGTACTCTGTCAGGATTCGCTCGTATAACTTTCTTGCTCGGGTTTTGGCAACCAGGCTCTGTTTCAGCGTCCTGTTTAGTTGTTTGCTGGCATGATAAGACCGTAATCCCTCACGCATACAGCTTCGACGAACTGTACTATGTGCTGCATTGAACCTTTTCGACAAATCACGGAGGGTGACCCTAGGATTATTGCGGACTGCCCTAATAACCCTTGCTCATAGTTTCCGGTCCAATATTTCACTTCTACGCTTGGTTTGTTTAGCGCTATCCACCGTCAAAATGTCCCGGTAACGTTTGAGCATTCATAGTCGATTTCGGTGCTTTTAGAACAAGGAGAATAACAATGGTCCTAATATGCTTCCTTGCGGCATACCTGACTCATTTTGAGACCATTCCGACTGTGATACTCCAAGTTTTACCACCGTCCGTCTCTAACGAAGATATGTACAAAATCATGCAACATGACTCAGCTTTGCCAACAAAATAGGTTGGCCGACTTGATCAAATGCTGCCTACAGGTCAGTTAAAGGCGCTGATCTCTTTGAATGAAATGCGTAAGCAATGTTACGAAAATTTCAGTAAAATGGAGAATACCGATCTGTTTGGAAAGAAGCCATGCTGGGAGGCGCTAATATAATTCTTCACCCGAAAGAAGACATAACTATTCACAATAGACTTCAAAGCCTTAAATCATGCACACAGTGAATTAATACCCCCGTAGTTGTTTACGTTTTGTTTGTTTCCTTTTAAGAAGACAAGAAATATGTGAGATGGCTTCCAAATATTTGGAAAAGCGAAGGTTGCCAATGACAAACGGAACGGAAAGGTAAGAGGAGCTTTCACATAAAAATATGCGCTCCATAATATGCAACAACTTTGTAGAAGAAAATTTTTCTCTAGATTATTGCTATCAAGCTCCAGATATAAATTTCTTTCAAAATGGGTTTCTGGACCAAAAAAAAAACAAATTCTTTGATTTGGAATCATTACCAAAGCATAACTCGGAAATGGCTTGGCGGGTAATTCATGATACAGCAGCAAGTTGCTCCTGCGTTTGGCGTGGATCCTCATCGAGCAATTCCTCCAATTCAGCGTCTTCGAAGATATTTGGTCTTACTTCACGCGGACAACAGTCAACATCGAAATTGCCGTCTTAAAAGCAACGGAACTAATCACGGCACGTTGTTTCACTTAGAGCAGCTTTTCTGTAAACTTTCGACGTAGAACTACGTTTTTTTCAGCCTGCCACATAATTGAACATTTATTAACGAAAAGGGAACGAAATTTGTCCCTTTTTGAAATGTTTCCAACATGTTCACAAAAATTAAATGAGAATTGTGGAAACTTTCGTCTAAACAAGATAAAAGTGATTGAATTTAGCAAAAAGGCGAGTCCTGTTCCACAACATTCTTCAGTTAAAAAGAGTGTTTTTGATAAAACTAGTAACATTTTTTAGGCGGAAAGTGAGCCGGACGGATAGTCTAACATTGACAGTAACGTAGCGGGTTGTGACAGTCGTAGCTGGCTTTTCGAAATTGCTTTCGGCCTAAATAAATTGTGTACTTGCCCTGTTGGTCACATGTCTCAGTAGCAGCGCCGTTTGGTTTTCGGTGTGTGTTGTCAGAGTGCCTTTATTCCTCCACAGTCACGGAAGCACAAATGCTACGATCAGCATATCCGATTTTGAGCAACAACCTGCCCCAAGTAGGGGGGATTGTACAAAATGCATGTTTATGACGATGTTAATTCTAAATATTCAATGTTTTATTTTTTCGGTAGAAATTACCATTGCTACCAAACAAGCCCGTGACCAAGGCGCATCACAACAAAGACCAATATGCTCTGAAGTAATCAGCACGCGAATTGAAAAGCTCTTGAAGTCTCAGAAGTAAAATCAAAAGCAATGGAACGTGCCCTAAGTTGTCAAGAGGCCGTCCTAAACCACGTGGTCATAAAGAGGGGAACGGAGGGATTTGTCAAAAGCCCACGAACGGCCACGCACGGGGGTGGGGGTTAACGAAATGACAGCAGTCTTTCTCCCTTAGCAGCAGCACTAGCAGTGCAGTGGATACCAGCGATGGCGGAAAGCGGCGATTGATCTGATTTAGAGGTGGGAAAAATGGTTCCTTATAATGAGCGGATCAGAGCGGTTCCGCTCACTAAGATGAACTAGTTCTTTTTAACAGCTCACTCGCTCTTTTCGTTCATACATAATTTTGGTTTTTATTAGTAAAGCTAATTATCAGACACTGTAAGCGAGAGCCATGTGAAAGCTTTACACCTGATTTTCCAAGCGAAAGGTCGCGCAAAACTACAACAGAACTCCCAGAAATAAGCTGCCACCAAACGTCTGCCCTGATATGCATAACCTGCATTTCCCATCACCCAGCCAGCCGCAAGAGCATGCAAAAAAACAACTTGCAACAGTCCATACACAGGTACAGGGGTTGACTAACGCCGAGTACGCACACGAATGGATGTGGAACGAAAAGAACGAAAGAACTGATTCACTTATCTTTTGGCAATCCGCTCGCAGGGTCTTCAAAAGACTCAGTCCTTTGAAAGAGTGAAATCTTTCGCTCTAAGAAGAACTGGTTCGTCCGATGGCTCTTTTGTTCAGCTCGCAGGCAATCCGCTCGCGATCAGAAGATTTCGATCTTTTAAAGAACTGATTTTCTGATCAGCTCCGGAGCGGATTGTCTGCATAGATTCAAAAGATCAATGAACCAGTTTTTTCGCTCTTTTCGGTCCACTTTTCTTGTGCGTCCCGGCGTTTGCCAGCCCGTGTGCTGTGTGTGAACAGTGGCAAGTAGATTTTATTTTTTATTCCAGCGGCTGGTGGATGGTTATGCATAGGGGAGCAGGCAGCCGGCGGCAGCTATTTTCTGGGAGTTCTATTGAAGTGTCGCACGCCGCTTTACGCTTGGGGTGTAAAACATTCATATGGCTCTCGCTTGCGGTGTCTGATCAACAAAATCAGCTTTAGCTTTTTGCTTGAAGTAAGGGGTGAGTTACCGCTCTTTGAAAAAGAGCGATAGATCACTCGCTCACTTTAAAGAACCAGCTCTTTAGATCAGTTCGTAAGCGGATTGCCCACCTCTAATCTGATTAGTGCATTCTGCCCCAATTTTAATTTTGATCGTTTTTTGGTAAAAGTTAACTAAAGTTAGTAAAATAAATTGAAATATTCATATTATTGTAAATTCCGAAAATATGATGTTAAGGGGTACCACAGATTTTTGTATTATTTACAAGTCAGTTAAGCATAAAAGCTTATATAAAATTCATGAATAATTACATGTTGGACAGAGCCACAGCCAATTGTACAGTTTTTTATTTATTCAAGTTATTATGGCACACTTTTTTATATGAGAACTGTGGGAAAGCTGGGTTTTTATTTGAAAAGCGAAAAAAATCGTCATAAAAAGCCATATGTGTGAGTATTTTGGGAAATTAATAGCGTGGGCAATCTTACCCAACTGATGCGTCTTTTACGGTTCTCTCCTAATTGAAGAATAATAATTGTTTCAAAAGGTCTCGAGCGCTAGACTTTGGAAGTAAATGCTTTGTTATTCTGTTCAGTCAGTGATATCGTATTTTTATGTGCGAACTGAAAGTCGATAGCACTCCAGTAGCACGTGAGAAGTACAGGAATTGATGCTAGTTGAAATACGGAATATTGCTTAGTTGAAATCGGAAGATAAATATGGAATTTTTCACAACCACGTGAAGGTTCCCGATCACAGTTATATATTTTGTACTCCAGCACGGCACAAAACGTGAAAAATGGTTTATCATTCTCATACAGTAGACTGCCAGTGTTCATTCAATCAAGAGTTTCTTGGTTTGAGCGAGCAATAGTATACTTTATAACTCATAAATGAGAAACTCCAAACAATGCATTTGTTAATAGTTTGCGTAGTTCCACGTCTGTTATGCGGTCGTGTCTTGGATACAAGCTCCTAAATTTTAATAGCTGCAGGAGTTTTGTGGTATTTAAAGTGTAGTATTTAAATGGTGTAAAGTGTAACTCGCAATATTGAAGCAATAATGAAGCAATATTGCACGTGTTATAGATTCATGTAAACGGACTTCAGGCGAAGCATGTTTGACATACAATGTTTGTTTACGCAGTAGAAAAGAGGTGTAATTGCATGAATAACTCACATGCCCCATAATATATCCTGATGTACATGCGGCTCTGCGCACGCTCATTCCACATTTGCATCGCTAATCGACTGATTGGCAGCGAGCAGCCCTGCTGGGTGGAGACACATTTTTTTTTGCACGCTATCCGTTCTGGTTCTCTACGGAGGAGCAGAACCACGGGAAAATAGGCTGTATTGACGGTTCCTATTGAATGCCTTAATTATGCTTTTGCACGTCACACTTTGTAGGCGCTGCGAACGGGTGGTGGCGATACCAAATATACCTCCATGAAAGAACAGATTATGCTGGAGAATGAACGCTTATAACGCTGGGCTGGTTGATTATGTATTTGGGACATTTTCAATTTTCGTGTTGATTATTTAGGTTTTTTGTATTCCAAAAGTTGTTTTGAAACACTAATCATGTTTCGTACCACCAGTTGAAGAAACTTTTTCGGGAAAATAAGCATTATTTGCCAAAACTGCTCAACATTCGTGCCCATTGACCTTTTATGTCATGATATAGAAACAATATCTCAGTGCTAATAAGAAAAATATGCTAACAAAATACCAGATGTAACATTGTCGAATATGTTTCTAGCCGAGGCGGTGGTGATCCAGTCGTTTCAAAATAACTCCTCGTGTATTGTTTGTCGAAGTCTACCGTACTGCACTAACTAATTCGATTGCTGCGCAACAACTTAGTCATCAATCCGGAAAACATAGCATCCAGAGCCAGAGCAAAATGGGCTGAATATGATCTCGGAGAACATGAAAGGGTTCCGAACAATGACCACACGTAACGTTACGCATTGCAGCCGACATCGGCGCCGGATATAAAAAGAACCTGACCAGGTTAGATCACAACGAACTGCATAGAGATATAGCATCCTGTTTGATGTACCCAGGCTCTCCGAGCATTAGCTCTATGTAGCCACAGGACCATCATGCGTTTCCCACAAGCCTATAAACAGTATCCATCCCACGCTCGTACCGCCAGCCCGTACCTCGAGAGCGACCTGCAATCGTCTGCACTGGATAAAGGTAGAATCCATTAGTTTAGCATGCCTGAACGCCCGATTTTACCTCCAGCTGGCTGCCAGCCGACCTCCGCCCCGTTCGATAATGCAATAAAATGCGCTACAACCAGCACGTTTTTGCCAACAGTTTCAAAAGTGTAGCAAAGAGAAATGTTTCCACCCACGTGACACCCCCTTCCGGGCGATTTCTGTGGACCATCAGCCAACGCCGGAGGGAGGAGGGCTGGTTTCTTCCAGCAATACCATACAAATAGTTATACGACTATGATTCCTTGTCTTGCACGCTTTCGCTTCGCTCTACTTATAGTTGTATGTATGTGTGTGTATCTGCGGATCGTGGCAAAAGCTCTACGGTAGGCAGCACTGCTGTCACAACACAACCGGAAGGATGGCAAGGATAAATAAACTTTCGCATGCGAATCTAGATGCTTTTATGTGTCGCAAGTCGCAAGTAAATATTTGTTGTCTGTTCGGTTCTGCCGTACCATTAGTTGGCTTCTTGCATACCGCTTTTGCATCTGGGGTTAAGGGTTTGCTCTCGCCACCTGTATTTCCCCCGGATTAGTAAACTCGGAATGGGTCGTATCGGCGGTGAGGGGGGCTCAGCCGCACATCACTTAGGGATAGATTTGATATAGTGGGAACTAAGACTAGTTAAATGTTCGTGGGAATTGCTCCGGAATTTCGGGAGAACAAATCAAATTTATATGTAGTGCTTTTGCTTCACTTAACGACACGCAAACTAGCTGAAGGTAACTGTCGCTTCCCGAATTTTAGATGGGGTGACGACTTGCTTTCAGTTTCGCTTGTAGCTGTAAGTGTCGTGCGGAAAGCGTGTAGCTAATTTAAGAAGAATGGAATGGAATCGTAATAATGCCAAGGAGTGTGTCGGTCGATTTTTGGTGCCTGAGATTTGTGCCATCTTTCGAATTGTTTGATAGCCACATTTCTGTTACGCTTCAGAAAAATATTCCTCAAAGTTCAAATCCATTTGATCCACTGCAGCAAGAAACTATTGTTTCTCAACTTCATAAAACGATGCATTTTCCAGTGGTTTGGCAAGCAAAAGTCCAAGAGGAGCATCCTGTCTGTGAACGTCTTATACCGGAAACCATTCCTTTGAGAGATGTCTTCTACGACCAAATAAGGAGCAAAACGACAATGAGATTTTCCCTAAAAAGCCACAGTTGTCTCGGAGTGGATGGGAAACTGAGAATCACATTCCAGTTTTGTTCTTTTTGCACCAATGGGCACAATACGAGAAGCTACGTTACCACCGGCTGTCCTTTTGTGCAAGTTTATTGCGCATTGCATTGCATTGCAACTGCGTCATGCTTGCTCGGAAATGTATGTACATAAACTGTGTGCCCGGCTTGTCTAGGTGCTAGTCACAGGCTTCACTGTGACAGTGGAATGTCCCAGCCATTTGTATTAGCACAAACAGTTTTCGAGTGCATGTCCCATAAAAGTTAAAATATTGCTGGTAATTGAAACAGCTTCTGCGTGTTGAGCGTTGCATTTTATATTTGCTTCCGGTTTATACAGCTTTCGAGTGAGTATTTACCATGCTATGTTATCTAATTTTTCCGTACTTGATTCAGATAAATTTGCATACGATGTTTTACATCATCGAAAGGAGTCTTGGGTTTCTTAATTCATGTTCGAAGAAAACCGTTTCGTTTCGTTTTACAAGCTAATTTTTATTTCTTCCTTCACTTTAAAAAAACGTAATGTCACAATCTGTTTCGTTGATATAGGTTCTAGAGTACAACGTATCTCCCCGGAAGCTTGTTTTTTTTTCGTTAAGCTGAAAAATTCATATCCAGCTAGTTGAAGTTCCTCCCCGCGTCGAGGAGCACATTGCTATTTCCCGTTACGAGTTTCAATGGTTCCCTAAGACTATCCAACTTAACTACACGTCACGGAGATCGTCTTCCGCCTGCCATGACAAGTAGGACGGAGCCTTCCGAACTAACTGGCTTCGTCTGCTGCTGGTGGCAGGTTACGTTTGTGTAACACTTCGCCACTTCGACTGCCCTACTTGGGATGAAAGCAAATGTCAACGCAAAAACCGGTTCGCCACTAACTGAAAGGGTAACAGCCGTGCAACGGGGGACCACATGATTGAAAGTATACTTTCTTGAGCTTCCCTACTACCCCCACCGCAATGGAGGATCGTCTCTAAACTGACAACAAGCGGATTGGGGAAATGCGCGACAAATGTGTGCTGGCTTCCGCATTTCCGCCTGGAGACCTGTTTACAGACTATTTTGTCTTCGGTTTCTATGCATTGGAAATTTTTTACCGCTACTTTACAGCGTTAAGAAGTTCTATTTACCTTTCAGAAAGTCTCTCGCTGCCACTGGCTATTCTTTTTTTTTTATTATTTATTTAAGACTATTTGACAACAACTTTGTAAAACTACAGTCAGGTTTTACTTAATTAGCAGTAAATAAACCAAAAAAGCATATGTTTCTACTAACTCGCATTTCAATTGATTTACAAAAACTCAAATATTTCTGGTTCAGATTTCAAGCAACAATAGCGGCGAAAAATACATGAACATGAACACAAACATGAAAACAAAATTAAGCAAAACATATCAAAGGGGGATATGAGGGAATACAGTAAAAGATCAAAATGCAATACAAAAGTAATGTGCTTCAGTTCAGATGTTCAGTTCAATCATTGAAAAACAAAGGAAACAGAATAAATTAAAAAGAATAATTATAAAATTCACAACATGTGGAAGTTAAACTTTGAAGTTTTTCATTAAATATTCCTCGGCAGGACAACAAATCGAGTTCCGGTTTCTTTAGACAACTTTTAGTACAACTACTCTATTTCATGATAAATAAATCGAGCCAAAGAGTAATACAAAGCCGCGTTGTTCGATTTGGCTTTAAACCCTTTTCATTCAATTTCGAACTAGACGAGTGTAAAAATGCATAAATAGTACATGTTGAGATTACTCCTAGGTGCATTCGAAGCACTGGGATGAGGGACAACTCTCAGAAGCATAGACCGACAAAAAAGTGCACGCGGGAAAAGAAGATTGTTAAAAACTATTATTAGTAGATGATGAATAACCATCCATCCTTGGTCTCGTGCAACGATGCTGGTCTTATAAACCAGTCGTCGTAGGTTCAAGTCTCGACTCGGGAGAGATTGTTAGTGTCAGTAAGGTGAAAGGGCTAGCGCAATTGTCCTGTTCACTTAACAGTTGGCCGCGAAGGCTGTGTATAATAAACAGAAGGTCGAGTTCCAAATCGGAATGTAGCACCAAGGCTTTTCTTTTCAATCTTGTATGTACCGAAATACGTACGAATAACGTTTCGAGTGACGGATGGATGACAGTACGCTCATCTGTAAAGGCGAGTCGAAAGCGGAAGTGAACTATCAGGGAGAAAAAAAAGGGAAAAGAAAAAGAAAAACAAAGTTTCACTGAATTTTACAAGCGTAATTTTGATAAAATATTAACTTCGGTTTATAATAAGTGATGGGAGTCAAAAGGTGGATGGTTCAAGTTGAACGCCGCCCCAGTGAAAAAAAATATAAATATTATAGGTAGTAGCAACATTAATATACTGAAACTTACCAGTTTGTAGCACACTGCAATTGAAGAGCCGGATCGGACCGTAGTTGAACGTATCCTATGTATCCTAACATTCTTTGATCGAGTACCTGTATGTAAAAGAAAAGGAAGTGAAATGGAAATTGATTGCTAGAAATGATAATAAGAAAATACTTAGTTATATCTGAAACAATACGGCTGACCATTCAGTACTACCGTAACGCCACGTTGATTGGTACGGCGTTCGATTGTGAGTTTTTGAAAGAGAAGAAATAAACAAATAAAATAATAATTAAATGCAATAAATGTCAGAAAAAAAGGGGGGACGGAACAAACAGTATGAAAAGTTTAGGAAAGATACCCAATAAGAAAGAAATAACAAAAATATAACAGACAGGTTTAAATAGATATAAATAAATAAAAAATAAAAAATAAATTATAATTCATTCAGATCCAAAAATCATAAGGGAAAGTTGCATCAAAAAATGTTATTTGTATCTCGTGTTGGTAGAATTTTGTATTTTTTTAGTCATGCTCTTCTGATCGGGTAAATATCGCAAAGAAGGAAGAGGCTTTTTGACGAATTTAGATTGTGAAACAAAATGTTAATAAAATTATTTCAGATTTAAATCATTCCAAAAATGCTGTCCCAAAATAATTTCTTATCCGAACACAAGGTATATCCTATCGCGAAATATCGACTCTAAATAGAGCATGTGCGAAAATCAATCACTCATTACGCTTTGGCGACCGTGACGACCGGATAAAAAAATGCGATGTGTACTTATGGATTGTTAGCACTATATACTGTACCAGTAACACATCACGATCACATGTTACAAGTGCGTCAAAAGATCTCAACGTTTTTCTCCCGAAAGTAAACCGTGCGTCCCCTTTCACTGGTGAATCGATGGAGAAACCAAGTTCTCCACTGCCAGGCAACGAGCGAAGGGGACAATTTGGATCTCTCGACAGCAATATTCTAGAGAAAAAATTCTTCTACAAAGTTGTCATATATGTTGAAGCGCTTATTGTCATAGTACCGTAAACCGAGGTGATTTTGATCACTCTACTTTTTCATTGATTTACTAGCTGGCCCGGCAAACTTCGTCCCGCCCATTTTTGTGTTTAATCGAATAATTTTAAACATTCCAAATTCATTGATTTCTTGCGATGTGTTAGTCTGCAAATGCACGACGAATCGGCCATCGGATATGATCAAAGTCCAAAGACAAATCGTTTTAAATCACCATTATTCTTAATTCTGAATATATTCATATTAGGTATACCATGGAACGGGGTGGTATTGATCAATTTTTATGATTTTCATAATGCGATATTTATGATCGCATGAATTCCAATTATCGTGACTATGTGTTCCGGATTTACAACATCCATTCCGCATCAGAATGTCTATTGAAAAATATGTTGCATATTTGATGATTGACAAATTGTATATTTAACCCAGATATTTTTTACCCTACGTATGTAGTTCTAGTGTAATTATATTCCCAAAGAGTTTAGGTTGGGTAAAATATTTATTTTAAATCATACGGCGCAAACGCATAATCGAGGGCAAGGAAACATGGCAGTACTAAGCCGCCATGGTTTACACAGTCCGAGCCGGCCGCCGACACGCCATCAGAAGCGGCGGCCTCTCGCACACAAACGACTGATCTACTGGTTTGATAGGTCTACTCAAACAGAGTTTCTTTCCCTTAGTTAAGTCCGGACGAGCGGTAGCAAGTAAGGATATCATTCGCTTGAACAACAAGTCGGCCGTATTGCTTTTGAAATGACACTCTGAAGCGAAATACAGGTTATTAAAAGAGGGCTGTGATGATGATGATGATTATACCGTATTTCGCCTCACTTCCTCTCGGCCTTTTTCTATTCGACCTTGCGTCCATTCGGCCTCGCGTCCATTCGGCTTCGCGTTCATTCGGCCTCGTGTCCATTCGGCCTCGCGTCCATATGCCTCCTGTCCGCATGCCTGCCTTCCATTATGCTTAGCGTACTATGCCTAGCGTCCGTATGACTCGCGTCTGTATGCATAACGGGGTGTCATCTCTTTGGCTGTTTCCCAGGAATCGAAAGTCGCAATCTTGGAATTCAAAGTGATGTCTGTGATCGATTTAAGCTATTGTGTATCATTCTGGTCCCGGAGAAACTCATATTGGGTGATATTTGGTCACTATAGGCTGTTTTCTAGAAACCGAAAGTCGTCATCTTGGACTTAAAAATGCCATGTGAAATCAATTTCTGTCCTCTGGGCGCCATTTTGGTTCCGGAAACATTCATATTGAATGGTATTTGGTTATTTTCGGCTGTTTGTCAGACACCGGAAGTTGCCATGTTTGGATTCAAAATGGTATCTGTGATCGATTTTCAGCTTTTGTGCATAATTCTGTTTTAAGAGATATTCATATTTAATGGAAATCGGCCATTTTAGCCTGTTTTCCAGAAACCGGAGTATTCAGTACGTTGTCTGAGGTCGATCTGTGGCCTTACGATTCCGGAAATATCCATATTGGGTGTATTTTGACACCTTCCGCTGTTTTTCAGAAACCGTAATTCGCCATCTTGGATTTAAAAATGGCATTTGGAGACAATTTCTGGCCTCTAAGCGTCATTCTGGTTGAAGGAACACCCAAATTGTGTGGTACTTGGTCATTTTCGACTATTTTCCAGAAACTGGAACTGGAATCCTAGAGTTCAAAATGGTATCTTTGGTCGATTTTAGCTCCTGTGTATCACTCTAGGTCCGAATATTATTATATTGGGTGGAAATTGGACATTTTTGGTTGTTTGTCAGAAGCCGAGAGTTGCCATCTTACAATTTAAAATGGTGTGTGTGGTCGATTTTAGCTCCTGTGTATCATTGCGATTTCAGAAACACCCATATAGGGTGGTATTTGGTCACTTCCCGCTGTTTCCATCAACCGTAAGTTGCCATCTTGGATATCGAAATGGCATTTGAAGACATTTTCTGGCCTCTGGGCGTCATCCTAGTTCCTGAAACAGCAATATTAGCAACCGGAAGTTTCCATCTCAAATTTAAAAGTGGCGCCTGGAGTCGATTTCGACCCGATCATTTTAGGCTGTTTGCGGGAAAACTTGGTTGAAATATCTGTTTAATTTGTATGGAGCCCTTCCTCCCCTTCCAGAGTACGGAGGAGTTTCAAACCACCATAAAAATTTGTGTTTGATTAGTATAAGAGCCCTCCCATCTAGAAGTGAAAATGGTGTCGATCCAACGTGAACATATTTTTTGCTCCCAGAAACATCAACATGAAAAATTTGGTTCCATTTATTTGAACCCGCTCCTTCAGAAGAGGGAGGGGTGTTGAACCACCATGCAAATTTTTCTTGCTCTCAAAAACCTCAAAATATCAAATTTGGTTCCATTTCTTGATTATTTCTCAAGATGTGCAGAAATTTGTGTTTCATGTGTAGGAAACCCCACCCTTCCAAAAAAGGGGGGTTGAACTATTATGGAAATGTTTGTTACCCCTAGAAGCATTCACCTGCTAAATTTGGCTCCATATACTTGGTTAGTTTTCGAGATGTGCAGAAATTTGTGTTGCCTTTGTATGGAACCCCTCCCTTCCAGAAAAAGGAGGGGTGTCGAACCTCTAAAAACATTCACATGCCAAATTTTGTTGTATTTGCTGGATTGGTTCTCGAGCTTTGGGAAAATTGAGTTTCATTTGTATGGAATCCCTCCCTTATAGAAGAGGGAGGGGTGTCAATGGACATATTTGTTACTAACAACATTCACCTGCCAAATTTGGTTCCATTTGGTTGGTTAGTTTCTGGGATGTGCGAAAATATGTGTTTCATTTTTATGGGACCCCTCCCTTCCAGAAGAGGGAGGGGTGTTGAACTAATGTGGACATATTTGTTACTCCTAAACACATCCGCATGCTAAATTCGGTTCCATTTGCTTGATTAGTTCTTGAGCTGTGCAGAAATGTATGTTTCATTTGAATGGGACCCCTCCCTTCCAGAAGAGAAAAGGGTCTCAAACCATCATAGGAACCTTTCTCGGCCCCAAAAATCCCTAAACACAAATTCCACGTTGATCGATTCAGTAGTGTTCAGGTCTATATGGATCAGACTGACAAACAGGCAGACAGACCGGGCTGCATTTTTATATGTATAGAAGATAGAAGATTGAAGTAAAAAACTCTCGTAGAGTTTGGAATTTGTTGTTATCTCCACTGATTGTGTCTAGGTATGTCTACACTGTTATTATCCATGCATTTCCTACTATTTACGAGTGTTTTTCATGCTAAAATATGAATTGAAAATATTGTGGATTTTCAGTGATTTTTATCAATTGGTTGTAGCAAATACAAAACAACAAGTTACGAAAGATGTTTTTTTTATTTTGTTCCCGGATTAGTTCTTAAGATAAACGAATATTAATACCAACAACATTTTCATTATTAGTTTTGTAATTTTTCCTAAAAGGCATTGTTGAACCCAATAATTTAACAACGTATTACATGTTTTCTTTTAGACAGTTATGTGCTCGACAAAAAAAACACTCTTACACACCTAACGGGGTACCCGGGTACCAGCACGTTGAAATTCTTGTAGCTTTGACAATTTTACCCGATTTCGATAGTTTTAACACTACAAGATTCTGCTTTGAAATCAGAATTTTCTCATTTTCGGAACCTGGGTGTTGCTTAGAGACCGGAAATCAACTTCACGCGCGCCATTTTGAAATTTTACTGTGTTGACTTCCGGTTCGTCTGGTGTCGTTTCGAGGTCTCTGGGCAGTAACCGGATTTCGATAATATATGTGGTGTGTTTTTTGGTCAATTTTGTCTGTTTTCCGGAATTTAGTTTTCTTTCAGATACCGGATGTAGCCATCTTGGAAGATGAATGATTTACTGGAAAAAACTTAGTAACATGTCAAAATATGAAACTTTGCTGAATAAACGAAATTGCTGTCTTCAACAGTAACTGAGTTATAGAGTTATGGTGACCACTAACTTTGATATTTAAAAAAAAGCCTCTTCCAACGGTATGTTGGTTTAAGTAATTACATAACGAAACTCAAGATTTCGAGTAATTGTGGTGAGCTTAGTTATGAGGAATAACTAAACATCCACAAAAAGTATAACAGGTCGGACTCGATTAACCGGAGACTCCATTATCCGGAATTCGTTTTCAATTTTGACGTAGAATTACGTCTTACGGCAACATACACAGGGGGCCAGTTTCATTACAGAGGGATCCCATTTCAAAAATCAAAAACATGGAAAGCGTCACAAAAATTGTCCATTTTCAACCGTTTTAAGCTCAGTCAGTTTCCAACCGATTTTCGTCATTTTTGCAGTAAGCGATTGGAAAATCAACCAAGCACCCGTCCAAATGGAGAAAGTTGTAATCTGATTGTTCGAACTGTTGTACTATTGAAAATTGTCAAGCCTTGTCGAAACGCAAATGTCGACCTCTGATTGGTCGCACAATGCTTCTTTCCCTAACAAGGTCGACAGAATATACCTAGTTGACTAAGAATGCGCGCTTTGTGTTTTATGTATAGTTCATTCCATGATTGTGCCGATACCACACGGATTGCTGGATGGCAGCAGATAACAGAAATGCAGCACTTACGCTATTGCGTCTTAGCACAAAACGGTGATAGTTCGACGTCACAATTTCCACCTTCATGTCTACCGTCGGCAGCATAAAACATGCACGATCTGCTTCCATGCGACTTTAGTCATATCTATTTTTTCAGTTATCCCAATCCACAACGTGCAAAAAATCTATGTCAGAGCGGATATTGCGCGCTATCTGGACCATGAAGCATTTATGCGATAATTGAACGAAATTTGCAACTACAGCAACCAGTCTTTTTCAAGGCTGCTAAATATATTTGGAAGAGCATAATGAATGGTTATTACTAAATTACAACTTTGATTACAGTTTGATGCTGCTGCAATTGCTAAGCAGTGTGATGTATATTACGATTCATTAACACTGTGCATAACAAGCGGTATATGCGAAACAAATCCGATTCCAAACAGAAAAGTTCAGCCAGTTCTGCTCACGGCGCTGAGTCAGTTTTAAAAAATTCATAACACTTCATTAACAAATATGAAACGTCTTAAAGAAGACGGTTGTTACGAGAACGGAAACATCTTCTTCCTTCAAGCCGTGCAACACACGATACATGTTATATTGTTGCCTTCATAAGGCAACAATAGGTTGACAAGAGGAATGTAACAATTTACTTGGAGCAGCAAACGTACGGCCGTCTGAACCTTGCGGCAAGTGTAATAGTAGAACGTTTGTTGTAATCCGCCATCCGGGAAGCAACCGAAAATGTTTCTCCTTACGAGGTTTGAACTGTTGAGACCAATTTCCTGGCTCCTTTGTCGCTTGCTTCTGGTGCCTTCTCAATGTTGATACATTTGTTGCTAGGTACACATTTGACGATAAAATAATGCGCTTTCGCGCTCAAATTTCGCTAATATATCGACAAACTGTGAGCAGCGTAACCCATCCTCTTTTTTACGTACGTTGGAGAATGGCTCAACTGGAAATAATTTTTCCAGTCATCCCAATCCACAACGTGCAAAAAATCTATGTCAGAGCGGATATTGCGCGCTATCTGGACCATGAAACATTTGTGCGATAATTGAACGAAATTTGCAACTACAGCAACCAGTCTTTTAAAAAATTCATAACACTTCATTAACAAATATGTAACGTCTTAAAGAAGACGGTTGATACGATAACGGAAACATCTTCTTCCTTCAAGCCGTGCAACACACAATACATGTTATTACAAACTAGTCACTTCTTACAGCATCTCGATCATCCTAATGGTTCATAACAATTTGCAGAAGGGGCATCTTTGCCGATTGAGGATTCCGGCCTTTCTCCGGTTAAACTCCGTCTTCTTACAGCACCATGAAATACAAACAATTTTCATATTCATATACTTGACCAAGGATTCTGACGATACCTTCGGAAAATAAAAATTCTTTCTGCTTTGTTTATTTTAAACATTTAACTAGGCTGAAATTATTAACTGTTACTGCAAAGTTCAACTTTCTGGTAAATACAACTAATATCAAACATTTGTGAATTGATTATACGATTTTTTTTATGTTTCTTTCAACAGACTTGAGCACATCGATTAGTGCGTTTTCGACGTAGAATTATGTCTTACGGCAACATATATAGGGGTACAAATTGTAAAACCGAAAGCATCGAAAGCGTCACGAATATTGTCCATTTTCAAAAGTTTTGAACTCAGCTAGTTTTCAACGGATTCCGTTTATTTTTAAAGCAAAAATAATATACGAAACAAATACGGAAAAATATATCGCTTCACACCATTAAAATGATTAACCCTAATCGAGTGTATTTCCAAAGCTATTGCAAAAAAATATTGACATAAGACAGGCTGTCGTAATTCTACGTTAACCTTGCGGTCGTTTCCTATAAACAACCTCTTCCACTTTTTATCCGAAATTTTACCTTCACCATCCCTTCTGGCATATTTGTTACCATTCATGTCACTTCTGGAATGTTTGGGACATGTTCGAAATAAATGGAAATAATCAATGTCCAATTTTTTTTTCCTTCTCAAGAAATCACCACTTCTCGCCTCAGAAATAATTTCTGGTTAAGCCACTGCATCATACAAGTAAAATAAAATAAAGAAAATATTTATGTAATGTTCTTTAAACGCAAATTTGAATACTTTTTCTGTGATTGGATTATCCGGAAAACTCGATTATCCGCAACGAAAAATTTTTGATGTTCCAGATAATCGAGTCCGACCTGTATAATAATATCTTCATAATCACCTAAAAATAATTCACGTTATTGTGGAAAAATCGTGTTTCAAAAAAAAAACGCATGAAAATTACCCGCGTCAAAAAAGACCCCAGTGTACCGAGGGGTTCATGAATGGGATTCATTGGGAATTTCTCATATGTAAATAACTGCCGATTACAAACGTTTATCTTTATCTCCTAGTGTATGCAGAGCATTTAAAATATTAAATAATTGTTATTTCATGTTTCAATATATAAACGAAAGAAGTTTTACTGTTGTAACTGTGACTAGTATGATGATTCAAATTTAACTGCCTAAACATTCAATGACATCACGATTTTATAGTAAGATGTTAAAGTGTGCCCTATGCTGATAGACTTCTTCTATGACGCTCTTACTTTAGTAGTACCTCTCGAATGCATAAAAAAAAAAGAAAAAAAAGAAATACATTCCAAAAGCTCAAACCGGAAAAAAATTTAAGATTATAGCTGTTTTAACTATTACTATGAATTTTGATGCCCCTAGCCATTATCGAAACGCGTTAACTTACATGAGAGTTCGCATAGTAATTACTTGCCGGGTTCGTCGCTTCAACGTCATGTTTACGAGAAAACTCATTTAAGTTTTTGAAAAAGTTAGTGACTAGGGACACGCAAATTCACAGGAATGGTTGAATATAGCTACAATCTTTCATTTTTTTTTTGAGGTTTTGGAGTGCACCTTTGTTGACTTGTGTAATCCAATTTGCCTGCGAAAAAAATAAAATAAATTACACTAATGTATGTTTTTGGCCCAACTATTCAATTTTAGTTTGAAGCTTTAAGTGCATAGTGATGCAGAGGGGCTGTAGTAAAAGCTAGTGTCAAACCAATATTTTTTAAGTTCTATCGTCAACTGAGCTCTAATGCATATTTTGACTCTTCGTACAATTTCAGCTGATTTTGATCAATCTTGACTTATAACACCATATATAATTGGCGTCGTTAAACGTTAATTTGTATTGTGCCGTATCAAATAAATGATAAATGAAGAAAAAAAACTTGACTTACAAAATTTAACAGCACCCAGACTAGCGTATTATCAACATTTGTTCTGAAAACATTCATTCTAAAGCTTCCTTATTCGGAATTTCTCACGGTTGTCAAAGCAGTCCCATCAAATTTATCAATCTTCTAGTAAAGAATGAATCGTGGAATGGAAACATTGACTGCTGGGGATGAGAAAATTTAGAAAATTGAATGGGCCGACTGTATCATCGAGTTATGCGGAATAATGACCCTGAAGGTTATACTGTAATATAGATACAAAGCCAGACTAAGTTTAAATTAAAGAATAGAGAAAAAAATGAAACTAAATTAGATTTCGATTTGAAATTGTATATCCAGAGATAAAATCATAGTTAGTAAATTTTTCTGCTACGAACCTTATTTTCGTAGAAGTTATGATATTTACACTCAATAGAATTCACAAATGATAAAGAGGGTTAAGGTTAGAGAAGACGATCAATCATTTATTTATACAATTGAACCCATTTCCAATATTTTTATTATAAACATTTGAAATAAAAAGATTTAAAAAGTCAACGCTTCCATATTTGATAATTCTGCAACGATTAGTTTCGCCTGGCTGGCGGCTTCGTTCTTGTGGCGACTGACTACCAAAGCACGGTAATCTGTCTCCTCGCTTCTCGGGTACCGGTTCCGATCAAGATTTGACATGACAAGCGAGGTTCAATTTCTCCTGCATTCCCGGTGTTGCTATCTTCCAGCAATTCATCACGACAGGAACGACCGACGTCGATGTCGAATGCAGACAGAACTCTTCTGGGCGAGGCAAGTGACATTTCAAACAAACGGCCCGCCCCAGCTCAGCTTAGCTCAGCTTCAGTAGTGCAGCACTAGTGCCGGTAGTTGCGTTTCGACGAATAAAACGATGAAGCTTTCTCCTTGATGGCACACTCCAACACTCGGATGCGATAAAGTTGGTGAAATGGGAAAAGTTTTAAATTAAAAGAAAAAGAAAGTACGACCAATGAGCACCGACTGCTCCGTTCGACAAAAGGGAGGAGCTTCCGGTGTGCATCCAGGAATTGTAAGGATAATGGCCTTAGTGAGCGTAAATTCGTCAAGCTAAGAGGAATTTTATGTCGCTTTCCGTCAGAGTTGCATGTGTGATGGATTTTATACCGAGCGACCTTTCGGCGTTGCAGGATGGCGATGGCGAGGTGATGTAACGACACTCGACAAACTTATTGGTGCCCAGAATGGAGTACGCTCCGGCGGCGGTGGTTCAAGTGCCAGGAAATGATTTTACTCTCTTCCAACTGTGTATCTATTTAGCTCGACAGTGACGTGCACTACGACGACGACAACGAAGCTTTGCTGAAGTGAGCGCTTCACAATGAAGGCAGCAATTGATGGATGACATGTTATTAATTTCGAAAGGATACACCACCGTTGGGGCCAAAACCAGAGCCAGCGTTTACTTCGAGAAGAAGAGGCGAAGACGGAAAAGTAGGGTAATCTGTTATGATTGCGTCATTTTCGCTTTACTTGCAAAGCGCAGCCGAATTCATGTTGCGTTATTACTATAGAATATCACGTGAAAGCTTGAAAATTGTTATCTTTCCATTTTCTTTGTGAGAAGGTTAGAATAACATGTCAGCTGAATTTTTCTTTCGTTGATTGGAATTAGCTGCAGCATTTTTTTACACTGTTGACTCAATAGAATATGAATATTGGCATGAATGATACATTTTAAATTTTTCACCGTTAGCAAGTTTTCAACAGTCCATTATTACGTATATATAGATAATAGCAACCCAGCCAAGCATAATACGACGTCTGGTTTCCTTCGTTGTTCTGTTCAAGAGCCAAAAAAACTCGTCGTCATAATTCCGATAACTGCTTCTCAAATTATCGAAGCAATTAAAATTTAATTCCTTTTGTTACAAGAACAAGACAATTGCTTTCCCCACTCTTCAACGTCATTGTCGCTATCGCGGAATAAAAAAAATATCTCTAGTCCGGTAGCAATTGGGACAGAAAATGTGCGGCAGTAGCGTTTCAATTAAAAGCGGGGCGATCGTTAATCATCACAGAAGAATCGTAGGAGTGGTGGAAGCCCTTTTACTCGGTCGCTATCAGCAGAAATAGCTGTATAAGAGACAGAAAATCGCACCACCCACCCCTGCGCAACACAACAACCGTCGTCCAGCAGTAAAATCGAACCGATCCGTGCTCTCCCGAGGACGACACCTCGCACCGCTTGTAATAACGATTGAAACTGTAGCAAATGATAATCCTTATCGTCCCACGATGTGCTGTCCTCTCCCCGGCCGTCATGACTGGTAATCAGAGGTTACATGGCAAATCGGCGCCGGCAGAGCTGCTAACATCGTAACCGTATCACCATAGCAATTAATGCCATCGTTCTTGTGCTTGGGCTGATGGGTTCCTGGACCATCGCTGCAGACATGTACAACGCAAGGGAGATAGTAATAACGTAATCTAGAAACGTTCGCTGCCATGGTTGTATAATCGATAGCTAGATAAAGCGGTTTTCTTATAGTGCGATAATGAATAGGATTAATTTCGATATTTCCCTAATTCTCAAGTATTGCGCTATCGTGATTATGTGAGAATGGATGGAAATTTACCCAAGTTCATGCGCGGGCTGTATTCTCTCATTCAATTGGATAATTTTCATTTTACGAACCTCAGCTTGTAATGCAGAAATGGTTTTTCGTGCTGAAATACATTTTTTTGTTACGAAGGCGATGCACAAAATTTAAAAGTTTAAATTGAAATATGTAATTTTTTAATTTGCACGTAAACTAGTATTCTAATTCGAGTGGTACGTTTTCCATGTAAGATAGTACAAATTAGTATTTTATCGTGACATTGTACATTATGATATAAACTTTTTTAAATTAATATAACAAAAGTTCACATCGTTAGACAACGTAACTTTAATCCCCTAACAAAAAAACATATTTAGCGAATTAGTGTTTTTTTACAGCAGATCCTGTTAATTCCATTCCACCTAAAACTGATTTTTCTTCTTCAATCATCGAATTGCTCTAGATTACAGATAACATTATAAAATTTTCACATAGTTATTGAATTATATATTTGTCGAATTCCATTAAATTTAATGTCTTTTATTCGGCAAGTTAAAAGGCTGAAAGGTCAATTCAGCGCTTGATACTAGTCTGCCCTCCTTCATTTTGCTATCCGACGCGTAAGTAATCAAGAGTGAAGGCTTCCCAACACCCTAATATATCACATATGAGAGATCAGGGGAAAACTGTTCCGAAAATTGACCATGTGATGTGTCGAAAATTGAAACGATAGAACTCGAAGGGTAAACTCGTATTAGATCACGCTGCATGAATGGCATTACGTCCGAAGCAGGCATATAACAGTCATAAACAATTCTTGTGAATCAGAAGCGAAATTTTTTGCAGATAAAGTAAGTTCAGAGACACTGATTATTAATTAATTAAATTTCGCGGATTAGTTACATGTACAGAGTTTAAAATAGTTTAGATTTACGACATCCAAATAGTCGACATGCTGCCGCCATCATATGTGCATTTCAACGATCATGGTTCACACAATTCTGGAAGGTTTTTAGAAACACAAAAGCTATGACTTCCTATTTTGTCTGAAAAATTTAGCGGGAATAATATCAAAGCAGTCTCGAGGTACGATGCTGGTTCAACAAGACAGTCGTCGTAGGTTCGAGTCTCGGCTCGGGAGAGACTGTTAGTGTCAGTGGGATCGTAGCGCTAGCCCCGCATTTGTCCTTTACACTAAACAGCTGGCTGCGAAGTCTGTGTATAAAAAAAAAAACAGACCAGCACCAAGCACCAAGGAAAAAAAAAGTATCAAAGCGGTGGAAACGTTGACTCATTACTGATCACTAACAATCGATACCAGATATTTTTGCCGACGACTTACGCGTAGCATTACAACTCGGCAAATAGGTCGTCAACATATATATTTCCCCCGGAGCTTGTGAGAAATTTATAAAAAATAAATCTTGTTTCGAAGGTGTAAAAATCACCTTCATTGGTTGTTCAGTTACTTATATCTCTGTAACTGAAATTGCAGTGTTCTATTTACTTTTGCAAACACTCAGTACGAAATTTGTTTCTTGAATTTTTTTCAATCAATTCCAAATTTCAAATAACCGAAACAACGAATGGAATAAAACTTTTTTTTGTGAGGGAGTGACACCGCGATTCCCGATCAGAAAGA
This sequence comes from Wyeomyia smithii, assembly GCF_029784165.1. NCBI lineage: Eukaryota > Metazoa > Arthropoda > Insecta > Diptera > Culicidae > Wyeomyia > Wyeomyia smithii. The sequence continues at coordinate 42,458,404 of NC_073696.1, forward strand.
CAAAACAAAAATGTAACAGAGGCTGTTAGTTTGTTATGTGAAAAACCTTTCGGGTTGTGTTATAATTTTGATCCCGTTAGGTGTTAAAATAACAGAAATCATAACAAAAAATATTCTACTAATACCAAACTCATATCAAACTTTGTTAATAACGTATCAGCTTTCTAACAAAATTAGATAGCACATAAAACAGTATAATAACAACCATTGTTATAAACAACAGGTTTTGATAGAGACGAAAAAAATGTTAGATTTATTTCAGAACAACTTCATTACATGATTCGTAATTATAACTCATTCAGATTCAATTTTGTTATCCAAAACAAATGGAAAAATACAAAATAGTATCAAAATGTGTTATTTGTATCACCCGTTGATAGAATTTTGTAATTTTGGCGAACATTGCCTTTTCTTGAATGTAAAAACCATTGTAAATTCACTATACCTAATGGATTTTGAAAGCTCTCTAGGTAAAAATTTATCTTTATCAACTTTCAAAAAATGCTGTTTGAACCGTAAAAAACAAATTCTTTTAAACAGCGCCTTCGTTACGACATGGTCCATTTGTTTGGACACCGGATTGTAAAATACAATTCCTGTGTACTAGATAACCGGGATTTGCTTAAGACAAAAGGCTTTGACGAGATGATTTTGCTGTCAGGAGGAAAATTTCCTGCTTCAGAATGACATGACACGAATACGGATACGAACTGTTCAGAGTATACTTCGTTATTCATAAATGGACTGATTAGATACTTTTAGAAATGGACTGAAACGATACTCACTTACTCGATTTTTAGGATGACAGATCGTAGAGATCCTATGCCAAATTAATAACAGGCCATCACGAAACTCATTTTAAGCTGCTCCACTCTAGTCGCCTCTTATACTCGCTGCTCGGACATCCTTGTATACAGCACACTTCCAATGAGTACGCGCTCTGGTTTCTGTTGAATATCATCTTTGCCGGTTGCTCAACCGCCATACGTGCTACGTGGTCAGCCCACAGTAACCTGCCGTATTTCATCAGCTTGACATTATCAGCGTGTTTGTATACTACGAACAGCTCACGTGATTCACGCGCCTGCGTCATATTCCATTTTCTAGTATGCAACTGAGAATTGATAGCAGTGCTCGGCCTCCATCCATGTCCGTACAGTGCCAACGGGAGGATCAGCGTCATTTAGAGCGCGAATTTTTGCGGTTCTGTTGGCTGCGGGACCAAAACTAAATTCACAATCCGAAATAAACCCCGAATGCTCTAGCAGCCATCATGTACTTCGTGCTGGCAGTGTATATGGAGAGTCCAATTATCGTAGCTTTTCTTCTATGAGCCGTAAAGATCTCCCCCACAGCTTCAAGATTAACACCGATGTCGGTGACGTCCACGAAACCTAGATGAATGTGAAACTTCATTATGATGGTGCCGCTTCTATGGACATCTTCTGTTCGTATAGCACCTTCCAAGGCCATGTTTAATAGCAAGCACAGCAGTTACAAATACTACCGAATATCTGCCTGCTGTCCGACGCATGATAAGAAATAGTCAAGAGTCGCCCATATCAACTTAATCAGTTTTGCTTGGAGGCCTCATTCAAGCATAACACTGGTCGACAAAATGAAAAAAAGTGCATTCCGAAAGCTCAAACCGGAAAAATGAAAGATTATAGCTATTCAACCATTCCTATGAATATGGGTGCCTCTAGCTGTTACCAAAACGCGTCAACTTACGTGAGAGTGTCGTATAGAAATTGCTCGTCGGGTTCGTCGATTTAACGTTATGTTTTCGAGAAAACTCATTTTAGTCTTTGAGAAAACGGTAATGTAATGGTTGAATAGCTATAATGTTTTTTCATTTTTTTCCGGTTTGACCTTTCAGGGTGCATCTGTGTTGACCAGTGTAATCTACCACAGTTCGTTATGTTTCGCTGAGTCGTACGCCGCCTTGAAGTCTATGAACAGATAAGGTATCTAAAAGTTGTATTCTCGTAACTTGTCGAGGATCTGTCGAGCTTCCTTCAACCGCAGCGTCCTCAGTCTATGGAACTGGATGCGAGAGAGATTTTATATGCAGAATTTAGGAAGGTTATGCCTTGATAGTTGCTACAGTCGTGTCTGTTTACCTTCTCTTAGATAGGCCATATGAGCCCTAGGGGTTGTACAAAATGGCGACGTAGAATCAAACTCAGCATGTTTCCTTTCAAGGCATCAGTTTTCATTAGGTTTTAGCAGCAGATCCACCAATTGTTCAAGAAGGAGGGCTGTTCGAAACTTTTCGAAAAACCTTTACTTTTGAGACATCAGAATAGTTTAAGTTCATGGAAGCAAATCTCAAATAACCAGATGATACGGAGAGATTCTGTCTCTTTAGCAGTATTAATACTGGGGTGACATTGCGCATTTCGCTTCGAATAACTCGAATCGAGAGAAATCAAACTCGTTTCGAGGTGGTGTTGGTATAGCATATTATTTTCGACACCCCAATTTTATTGCAGTTTATTTCGAGCAAACATTGATTCGAAAATAAATGTCAAATTTTTCTAGGGGCTGGACAACTTTATTTTCATGAAAAATATTTCGGTAATATTATACGATATCGGTTGATAAATTTTGATATTTCTCGTTTATTCGACACATTGACATCACACCGACGCCTAATAATGCAACGATAAACACTTTGTAATATCTAATATTGGAAATATTCCGCAATATATCAGCAGTGTCTTGCCCCTAGAGATTGGTATTTCTTACGTTTATGGTAAGATATGTCCTTGAAACAAAATATTAATCTTTGAATGTTTTTCTACGATTCTTCTAGTGATGAAAATGGTTCAGGAACATACAAAGACGTAAACAATAACATATGAGTATTAGGCTTACATTAAATGAAACAAAGTTAGTTATTTTCTGATGCAAATGAAATTTTTTTTTCATGGTTTCGTAAACATTCCAAGATAAGGTGGGGAGCACTCAAACCAATTTTATATACAACGTTTCCCTTTAAACTGCACTAGTACAATTCCTGCCCCGTAAAGTAAGCCCCCACTTTGAATCTACTCGCTAGTGGATCCTACCAAATTAATTTTTTTCCGCTTCACAGATTTCTAGTGAATTTTTTTTCTGTTTTAGTCAACAAACTTAAATACAAACGAACGTCTTCAACTTATCGACCATATTCTATCACTTTCAAGCTAAAAAATGCTCGATCAAACCATTACGTAATGCCAGTTTTGCTCAAAGATCAACTGCAATAATACGCCATCTACTCGTTTCGAACTAGAATCGAAATCGGCAATGTCAAGTGTGGTCGAAACGAACAAAAATCACTCGAAACGAAATGCGCAATGCCACCCCTGATTAATAAAATGTCATAGTAAATGGTTGGTGTCTATTCAAGTCGTCTGTGCTAGGCATATTCATAAGAGATTGGTTCATTGTTCGCATAGATTTGTCCTTGAAAAGTTTCAACTTTTGCCGCTGAGCAATGTAATCATAAAGATTACAATTCTAACAATTTATCTATCCCGTTTTTTAACGGACCGGCGCCAACGGCTTCACTTCCTCATGCGATGGAAGGCGTGATCCCAGAGATTTTTCGCCTCAGAAAATCTCCCGGTGTCGGCTAGGATTGAATTTAGACCAGTTGGGTTGGTTGTGAGTGGATCACGCCACCTCACAACCATCGACACACCTAATGCGGCGGTGGGATTCGAACCCAGGCGTCGAGCGTGGTTGGCGGAGAGGTTACCAACCACACTAGGCCCCCGCTCAACAACATGTTGGTTATTGTTATTTATCATGTGGTTATGCTGTTATTACTGTTTGACATCAGACGGAACAGTTGCCAGTTTTATTTCTAATTTTACAGAATGTACCCCAGTATGGAAAACAAAGACATAGTCGCACGTCAAAAAATGTAGAAGCATACCTTAAACTGTATTCATACATATACTATGAATATATTAATTGCAAATTGAGGTTGCCCTCATAACAATTTACGTTAACCTTAATTCGAAGCATCGAAAATATTTTGCAATTTTCAAGCTCAATATCCTGTTTTCCATAACAAGTTATCCAAAATTTAATTTAGGTAGATACAGTTTTTTTGCACGTGTTGAAAAAACAGAAATTGCAAAATGCTTTTTTTGCGAAATATGAAGTATGAATATTTTATTTGATAAAAATACTACAAGGTATACAGCCCTAGGGGTTGTATGAAATGGTGACGTAGGACTAAATGTATATATTATATGCTGCGCTAAACTGTTCATAGGTAACACTACCGTTTATTATTGATGGTCGTTATTGTAAAACTAACGATGCATGAATACATGAAAATTTTACTCTAGTAGTAGTTGCGAAAGTTCTCATAACTCTTGTCTTCAAGCATCTATAGTTCTGAAAAGAACCGATTCCATAATCTTCAGTTAGAAATTCGTGCTATAGAACAAAACTTCATTGTGCTTGACCGCGCACAATGAAGTTTGCTCTCCGCTGTGCCCTCCAGTAGCTGTGCTAGCTAAATATTCTGCAGCGAACGATGGTACCGTGCTGGATCGAAATCCGTACGCCTATGCACATGATAATCTTCGACGGTCAATATAAAATCAAGAAATCACATATTGCTTTGAACTGACATGATTACTTATAGGTCTACTTATGTATTATCACTCTTTTCAAGCAAAATGAATAAAATCACTCCGAAACTCAAAAAAAATCATGTTTAAATAGAACATGTTTTGAATCGAAATCCGTACACAGTTTTTTGTCTCAATCAAAACCCGTACACTTTTGAATCGAAATCCGCACACACGCGATATAGACTGAATCAAAATCCATACAACAATAAATCTAAATCTGTATAGATATAGAAGTACAAAAATGAACATCTTTTATTTATAATTTATCTTTAAATTTACGAATAAATATATTTTGAGGATCGATTGGTTTCTAAAGTTTCACACGGTTTTCTAATTTTTTATATCAGCTAAAATAGTGCAATTTTCGTAGCGTTTCGTAGTAACCGGAACGCAGGAACCTCTCAAAGCTTCCCGGTACGACTTTCCCTTGCGCACCTCAGTCACAGCTCCTTCGAAATTGTTTGCCGTATATTTATACTTGTTTTCTTCCATTATCTGCTGAAAACAAGAAGAAAGTTCAACAATATATGCATGATACACACGCTGTACGGATTTCGATTCGAGCAATTAACAAGAATCAAAATCCGTACGGCACAGTTTTTGTTGGATAAATACAATTTACACTATTTACCAGACAATATACAGCTCGAAAATGACGAAGACTTACCTTTTCCATCAATTTCAAAAAGATTCACAGAGTAAAACACTTATATCCCACTTGAAAATCGTTGTTATCCGAAGAACGTTTACTTAGTAAATTCTCTAACGATGCAACGAATTGACAACTGAAACCGATACACGATTGATTTTTCATTTTAATATTTTTATTTCATGGCCTACTGACGCATAGTTTAATTTAACAGAAGGCCAACAGCTCAACGGATATTTACATGTAATTATTATATGAATTTTCATTTTTATAATGCTTAAAACTGAAGAAAAAAATCAAGGTGTACGGATTTCGATACTGTACGGATACATAAAATTAGTACTGAAAATGCGGATAAATAAATTAGTTTATCCGAACTCACTTGAAATGCTTGGAAATGCTCTTGGAATCCAGAAAAAAATTAAGAAAATGAACTCAAATTTGGTTTAAATTTTTAAAGTATTTTAAACGAGTGGAGAAAAAAATGGAATCAGAACACAAAGGGCTTCCATGGAAAATAGGTAAACAATTTTTTTTAGCATGTCATGATGATATCAGTTCATCAGTGACTGATGGATAAAAATTTCTATATCAGAAAAACGGCTTGTTTAATTGAAATGGTATCTTCAGCAATGTTGTAGGTAATAAAACTGCGGTTCTACAGTAAATAGATAGAAGCAGCGAAATACTCACAGAAAAAGACTTCATTGCCAGCTGATAGAAGCAGCGAAATACTCACAGAAAAAGACTTCATTGCCAGCTGATTAAAACCAACGAAATATCCGCAAAAATAGTAAAACTTCAAATTAGTTAAATATCTATGTTTTCTTCTAGTCAAAATAACGACCCTGCTGAAGGCCTGCGTAAATATCAATCGAAATCTTGAGCAAGCCAAAATAGTTGTCCTGTTTTCAGAAATATTCAACCACAATGGCATTGAACCAGTAAACCACATTAACCATATCCTAGACGAAACGCAAACCGCTGGAAAATTTATCGACCCATTCCCTGGCTCCTTCTCTTCGACAGAATCTTAATTCAGAACGCAGGCATTCTGGGCGCGTATAAAAATTCCTACAGGAACTGCGCCACCCTATCTCCCGTTACGACCCGGGCCTAGGATCTGTATTGTTCCGACATTCAAAATAACGAAAAAGCTGCACGTAAACAACGCAAAACCAACCGTCTTGTGAGAAACAGAGGCTTCTCGTCACGCCATAATTCACGTAACCGACAACACTTGACCGAGTCGTGCTCAGCGGCACGACATTCTTCTTATTTAGTTTTCAAGGGTTTGGTTGCGGTTGAAGCGAGAAGTACGGACCAAGTGCTAATGCAGAAAGGCTTCCGGAAAGGTGATGAAATCACCCGCAAAAGGGAAATGAAGAAATTCTGTTTTGGAATTCCAGAAAAATAGTTTTATTTTCAAATGATTTCGATGGTGATTGAAAAGCGGGAAATTTGAAAATGGGTAAAAGAAAATCTTCGCTACATTTTAGGTAGCCGACCTGAGGTGCTTATCTCAAACGCCCGCTTGGTGAAACGTGATTCTTTCGTGTGTATGGGATTATTGCAGGACCAAAAACGACAGGCCTGTGCCTTTCTTCCCGGTACAAGAGCGTCATTGAAGCAGTCTGAGGCAACGCAGAGTTTACCTTGGAATGATGTCTTGGATGGAGGAGGCTGACTTCGTGTGTGCCAGTAGACGGTGCAGCCTATTGTTGGTGTACGTAACAATTGCAGGGTTTGCACAATGGTTCTACAAACGATGAGAAGCTCTCCAGAGTGGGAGCACGAGAATACGACGTCTGCACTGAAAGGTCAGCGTCCTTTGCGACCGGATGTAGTGAGGTGTGGCAGGAAAACCATTTTCCAATTTCTTTTGAATTCCATCGATTTTTGTTTTGTTTTTGTTTTTGCCTTCACTTATTATTGCAGAGTAGTTCTACGTGTTTCTCATGTGAAAGACGATAATAAGAGAAAAAATATATCGAAAGGAATTTTCATTAACAATAAGCAGTAAACGTCCAACAACTCAATTCCAGATACAGCAACGCATACCAGAGCTCTTGAAGCTTCGCAATGGCCGTCGTATGTGGAACACTGTTATCACACGGATCAACGACATTCCAACGAATGGAAACGCGAGGTACTGAATCGTAGAAAATCGATAGCAGTTTTTCCCGAGCGGATCTTAATTCCGATCACGTCACAACTTTGTTCGCCGGGTTTTTTTTCTGCCTGCAGCTGACAAGTATATACACGAGCGTACACATAACACAGGTTGGTCTGCTGCGGGTGAGTGGGAGAATATTTTCCAGCTCTTGCACTTTACCGACCGCAACTTTACGAGAGGAACATGTTGATGCTTTTTTATTTTTCAGTACAGTTATTTTACTATTACCTTGGCTCTTGGAAAATAAAGACCGATAGGGCTGATAGAGGTACGATGTGAGCCGACTGCTGCGCTGCTCTCGGTCCAGAGGGACCTATCATAGAAGCATAATTTTCAGCAGGGACCGGTAGTTGATGGTTATTTTTGCCACACAAAAAAGTTCACTCTCACACACAAGATAAAATGTTCACAAGAGCAGAGCGGGCATCGATTTTGATTTTAGTGGGTAATCTGCTGCAAAGAAACAGGAGACGGTATTGAACTTGATGCCACCTACACTGTTGTTCAGACTGATAGATGGTAAACCTATTTTGGTGAAAGATCAAACGGATGATAGCTACATAGGACGAGTTGTTTACAACGCTACACTATTGAAATAAGGAAAAAAAAACGTTTTATAGCACTTATAGCACTTATAGCACGCTTACTTTACATAAGATAATATCTAACCAGGGAAGATCACTGACATATGTAACAATTTAGCAATAATTGCAACAGCAATTACAACACTCACACAACGTAAGCCCCAGCAGGTATTACGAGTGTATTACCGTTTCCTGCCGCAAAGCACTATAAATCACTACTCTCGTAAAGAAACGATAAACATTATCAATTCATAAATGTCGTTTAAAAAGCACGAACGGTTGGCTGGCTTGGTGTGCACTACAGTCAGACTGAAAGAGTCTCTTGAAGTAATGTTTAAGCGTAATAGCAACAAGTGCTACAGTTCTCCATGACTGCACCGCTATTACAGCATTGGTAATGGAATCATAAAGGAGAGTCAAAACGGTGGAGAGGTGTTTGGAAAATGATTCCTTTATTGCTGTTTGGATAAAACGGATTTCGAAAGTTCGGAGCGCTCTGAGACAGGGGCTTCTGTATAAGCGGTTTAAAAGCTACAGTTTCTCAATCCTGCTCCCGGCGTTCATCCAGTTGGTTAACGAAAAGAGAAAGTGTAAAAATACGGGAAAAAGAGCGAGATGAAGCATTACAATGTTGAAATTTTAATTTAAATGAATATGAGGGCATTATGATGATTTTTATTGCCGCAATTTTATTTCGTTCCGCGCACTGAATCAGGTTCTTGGTTCTTGGAGAGCATTCCGGAGCATCCACATTTAACTTTTGCATTCGGCACTTGATCCGTCTCGTGCAAGCCCTTTCGGTTACGAATGGCAACTTTTATTGTGTGACATGATAATTATTACGTGCTTATTTGATTGTACTGCTTTTAAACCGAGATAGAAGGGATTATTACGAGCTAGTTTGATAATTTTTTTTGTATGCATTCTGGCAGGCTTCTCAGCTTGGAAAAAGTCGACCAGTAGATTGCGGATAGGAACATAATGGTCTCACAAGCGATTTCTAGAGTTTTCATGGTTGTACCAAACTTAACAAAATTTCTTCTATTCTAATACAGTAAGAAATAATCCAGCTGGTGACAACTGTAATTTTGTTATGTTTATATACTGCTGTATTGAAAGGTAGATGTACTTGAAAAAATTTTAATTGACATTTATTCATTATTGACAAAAAAGATCAACATTCGAGAAATGTCCGTAATTGGTTTTCCGACGAAGCTTTCTCATGTACGGGTAAAATATGCCTTGAAACTAGTTTCAAAAGTTTCAAAATGGTGAAGGTTTGAGTTAGCGAAAATTTGCGATAAATAGTTTTTTATCATATTTAAGAAAACAAGAACATATTTTTACACAAAACATTCTGATTGCATATCAGGGTAATGCGATTTATACAATCTTAGCAGCCATGAAACACGTGCTCCGTAAACGGCTGTTTCGAATACCGTGCTGGATCGAAATCCGTACACCTAAGCACATGATAATCTTCGACGGTCAATATAAAATCAAGAAATCACATATTGCTTTAAACTGACATGTTTAGTTATAGGTCTACTAATATTTTATCACTATTTTCCAGCAAAATGATTGAAATCACTCCGAAACTCGAAAAAATCATGTTTAAATAGAACATGTTTTGAATCGAAATCCGTACACAGTTTTTTGTCTGAATCAAAACCCGTACACTTTTGAATCGAAATCCGCACACACGCGATATAGACTGGATCAAAGTCCATACAACAATACATCAAACTCCGCATAGATGAAGAAGTACAAAAATGAACATCTTTTATTTATAATTTATGTTTAAATTACCGAATAAGTATATTTTGAGGATCAACTGGCTCCTAAAGTTTCACACGGTTTTCTAATTTTTGATATCAGCTGAAATAGTGCAATTTTCGTAGCGTTTCGTAGTAACCGGAACGCCGGAACCTCTCGAAGCTTCCCGGTACGACTTTTCCTTGCGCATCTTAGTCACAGCTCGTTTAAAATTGTTTGCCGTATATTTATACTTGTTTTCTTCCATTATATGCTGAAAACAAGAAGAAAGTTCAACAATATATGCATGATACACACGCTGTACGGATTTCGATTCAAGCAAATAACAAGAATCAAAATCCGTACGGCACAGTTTTTGTTGAATAAATACAACTTACACTATTTATTAGACAATATACAGCTCGAAAATGACAAAGACTTACCTTTTCCATCAATTTTAAAAAGATTCACAGAGTAAAACACTTATATCCCACTTGAAAATCGTTTTTATCTGAAGACCGTTTCCTTAGTAAATTCTCTAACGATACAACGAAATGACAACTGAAACCGATACACGATTGATTTTTCATTTTTAATGTTTTCATTTCATGGCCTACTGGCGCATAGTTTAATTTAACAGAAGGCCAACAACTCAACGGATATGTACATGTAACTATCATATGAATTTTCACTTTTATAATGCTTAAAACTGAAGAAAAACATCAAGGTGTACGGATTTCGATACTGTACGGGTTTCGATCCAGCACGGTATATATGATTTTTTTTCCTTGTGTACACAACCAAGAATCTCAAACGGATAATAGTAAGTTCAAACAATCTTTTGAGTGACTTTCAATTGAAGTAGTGAATGAATTTTCAACATTTAAGTACTACGATAGTACATGTTAGTTTACTTCCAAATAAGCAATTTTCGAATAACCCATACTTGTAAACTCAGTTTATCTCAGCGTTAACAGCATTAGGCGGCACAATAATTGCTGCCGTTTGTGCTTGGCGGGAGAACGAAACAATTCATTTTTAGTAAGTGTATTTCGTGATAGATTTAGCTTTGAACCCAGCGTACATGGCTCTCTTGGTAACAACAATAGTACGTGAGGCTAAACTTGGCTGCTCTGCAGATTTTCCGTGGCTCACTTATGTCCTCGATGCCAGCTTAATGATGAGTTTGCCAATTTTGACAACTTTGAACAGTTCGTCATTATACCTGAAAAACAATAAAAGAACACGCAGCGTAGTCCAGCTTTTTTTTTCAATTTTCTCCATAATACCATATCCGCGACCCCGCCTACTAATGGCATTAGTCCTAACCTAGGTATTTAAAACAATCGCACGAAATCACATCATCATTCAATCGACCACCGACTTCCGCACAATAGAGGTAGAGGTGTAAATTTGGTTTTCGGTTGCAGTTCACATATATCATTCATTTTTCTCGTGATTATGTCCAACCAAATAAGTGGTAAACATAGAAGTAGACACACAGCCAGTTCCAAGGCTGCTAACGTCATGTAGGTGGGTGCTGGAGTACTTGTCGATCTGGCGGCTGCAATGTTCTTCGATGCAGAAGAGTTGTAAATAGCGGGAAACACTGCTAGAGATAATAGAATAAGAAGCAACCTGCAATGGCAATTCACAATGACGAGGAATTGGACGAGCTTTTATTTTGCTCAGGGAGATGTTTTTCTGCATATCCAAGCTGTTCTACCTTCAAAGAAAACAGGAAAGAAGGCATCATTATTCGAATACATCCTAGGATTCGTTGTAGAAATTAAAACCAACCGTCCTTGCCATATATCTTGCTTACTTACTTACTTACTTACTTACTTACGTTGCCATGTCCCTCGGTCTTGGGCTGCTATCCTCAAATCGCCCCTAGCACCTATTTCGCGTGCATCCTCGTCGACAGCACACATCCAACGAGTGCGGGGTCTACCCCTAAGTCGACGACCTCTATCGGGATTCTTGCTAAATATAGCCTTCGCTTGATGCTCATCTGGCATTTTCGCTACATGCCCAGCCCACTGAAGCCTGCCGTGTTTTATCCGCTTGACTATATCCGCCGATTTGTATGCCTGGTACTTTCATGGTTCATGCGTCTGCGCCAAACACCATTTTCTAGTTTGCCGCCAAGGAATGAATGAAAAATCCTATGCTCAAAAACACCAAGAGCTCGCCGATCAGCCTCTTTCAGCGTCCATGATTCATGTCCGTAGAGAGCCACCGGAAGAATCAGTGTTTTATAGAGTGCAAGTTTAGTACGGATTTGCAGACTGCGGGACCTTAGCTGGTTACGTAATCCGTAAAAGGTCCTGTTTGTGGCTGCTATCCGCCTCTTTATCTCACGGCTAACCTCGTTGTCACATGTCACTTATATTCCCAGGTAAATAAATTCGTCGACTACTTCAAATGTTTCCCCATCTAGCACCACCGCAGCACCAACCTCGCACGGACTACCACGCACTCTGCCAGCCACCATGTATTTCGTTTTGGCAGAGTTTATGACAAGCCCTAATCTCGCAGCTTCCCTCCTGAGAGGTCCGAAGGCCTCTTCCACAGCTCTACGGTTGATACCAATGATGTCGATATCGTCCGCAAAACCGAGAAGCATGTGCGACTTCGTAATGATGGTGCCGCTTCTCTACACACCAGCCTTCCGTATAGCACCTTCCAATGCAATGTTGAACAATAAGTCGAGTCCGATATCTCAACGGCTATCCTGACGCTTGATGTAGAACCGTCAAGGGTGGCTCGTATCAGCCTAATCAGCTTTGTTGGGAAGCCATCTTCGATCATAATCTGCCATAACTAATTTCTCTTAACTGAATCGTACGTTGCCCTAAAGTCTATGAACAGATGGTGCGTCTGCAAGTTAAATTCTCGAAATTTATCGAGGATTTGTCGCAAGGTAAACATTTGGTCCATCGTGGAGCGTCCCCCTCGAAAACCGCATTGGTACTCGCCAACAAAGGTCTCCTGCAACGGCCTCAGTCTGTGGAACAGGATGCGGGAGAGAATTTTGTACACGGTATTGAGAAGAGTTATGCCCGATAATTGCTACAGTCCAGGCGATGATCTTTTTTGTAGATGCCCGATCTACCCTCCAACCAGTCCGAGGGCAATTCTTCATTAGACCACACTCTCAGCATGATCCGATGGATGGCACGATACAGCTGTTCGCTCCCGAATTTGAAGAGTTCGGCGGGAATGCCGTCCTTCCCGGCTGCCTTGCAGTTTCTCAGCAATTTCACTGCTTCCTTCACCTCGTCCATGGATGGTGGATCCACAGCTTGACCATCATTCTCAATAGTCATCCTGCTCCTTTCGACTCCACTGTTTCTCTCACCGTACAACAGCACACTGAAGTGTTCCTTCCAACGCATGGCCACCTCTGTTTTCTCGGTTATCAGGTTCCCCTCCCTATCGTTGCACATGACAGGGGCTGACACGTTTCGATTCCTGGTTCCGTTGACCTTCTTGTAGAAGCTCCTCGCATCGTGCCTGGAGAAACAACCTTCCGCCTCCGCAAGAATACGCTCCCAATGCTGTCGTTTCTTCCGGCGATGGAGTCTCTTTTCAGCGGCTCTAGCATCTTGATATCTACCCACGCTCTGACGAGTAACAGCTGTGGCCAACATGTGACCCCTGGCGCGGTTCTTCTCCTCCGTCAGCCGCTGGCACTCAGCGTCAAACCACTCATTGGACGCAGCCGCCGCAGTTGTACCCAACACTTCTCGCGCTGTAGTGCTGATCGAACTGTGGATGTGTCTCTACTGTTCATTCAGGTTCCCTTCAACTCTTTCCTCAATCCGTTCATCAACCTTCTGCGAGTACTCTGCAGCCACTCTTTTAGTTGATAGCCGCTGGATGTTCAACTGCATCCTCCTCGTTGCCTTGGATTTCAACACGTTGGACAGCCGGGCGCGGACTTTGGCTACTTCGAGATAGTGATCCGAGTCAACGTTTGGTCCTCTGAACGACCTCACGTCTGTAACGTCTGAAATGTGCCGTCCATCAATCAGAACGTGGTCAATATGAGAGCAAAGCTCTCCATTCGGGTGCATCCAGGTGTGCTTACGTATGTTTCGGCGTGCAAAATAAGTGCTACAGATAGCCATCCTCTTAGCTGCAGCTAAATTAACAAGCCTCAGGCCATTGTCGTTTGTAGTAGAGTACCGAGTTGTCCTTTTTCGTTCGCCTATGTCCATGCCGATTACTCCGTTCCGTATTTATATGTGGATTGTTCGCGGTATTTAATATTCGGTATGCTGCCTTACTAGGGCTGCGATACATAGTCTCGCGACGGGGTTGCCGTCTTTGATATAGCTGGCGAGGCACCGCGTTTCATAATTCAGCCGCCTGCTCCGGATCAGACGCTGTTGTACGCCGCCCCTAACATGGGGAAACAGCCGCGTACGTTCCCCCTTCCCAGTCAGCATACGACCAAAGTTTCCACCGGGGTTGGTTACCCGATCTCCGCTAAGGTTACTCGTACCCCGGTCGGCACCACGTGGAGGTTGGGATAGGAGTTGCTGGACAGAGGTGAATGACCACAATAGGATCTCAAGTGACACGTGTCCAACCATTCGCCAACCTTTGCCATATATCTACAATTTCCAAAACGGTTCATTTCAGAGCCACCACCATTTTTAATGAAGAGTTTCGAGTAAATAATATTATCACCGTTTTGAAGACTGCTCTTTATAACCTCCTACTATTTTTTTAATTTTTTATTTATTCAAATTCAGCAAACTGTTTTAAATTAGCTGTGTGACTATGTGTAATTTTCGCAGAACGAAACAGATTCATCAGAAATATGTTTTTTGATGTATAATTATATATTCTGGTTTTTTACTAAAAAACATTTTTATGTTTCACAGAGTATATTTTTGGAAGAACAAGAATCGTTTTCCGAAGAAAAAACAAGCTCTTTTGCTTCGCGTTTCGCTTTTTTAGATATTTATTTTGATCTTTTTTAACTTTTTTCCCAAAAAAAAAATTTTTTTTTGTATATTTGCTTCAGAAAGACAAACTAATTATCTCCAACTCCATTGTAAACGTCACACCAACTGAACAAACCCGTCGGCACTAAATATATTTGTAACCGTCAATCAATTTTCTAAACATCATTCTGCATAGCTTCTCAAAAACGAGTCGTGATTCAAAGAAAAAATAATCAATAGCACAGAACGACATTTATCATCCATAGAAATATCTATACAAAGTTTCAACCAAATTAAAAATGACAGTTGGAAACAAAAATATTTAAATTGGGATATTTTTTGTGAAATTGCTCTACTGCGTCCCGTTCCTAACACATCTATATCAACTACACACTATCTTGTGAATGTTATAGCAGCGATGTACCTGCAGCCTGCGTAATCGAAACATAAACTGCTTGCTTTACGAAAACATTAAAAAAATAAAAAAAAAATTGTATTGTGTCGTGTCAAATAAATGTTGTGTGAACAAAAAAAAAAAAAAGAAAACATAAAACTGTAGTTTTGAGACAAGAAAAACAAGTTAGTTTGTAGATTGAAAAGTTTTAACAGTCCAGTTCATGTAATAAATACTTATCAAAACCAATTTTTTTCGATAGCATTTAATTATTTTGACCACTTTACTACAGTTTTTGTCTCCCAGATGGTCTCGAGATACTAACAAGCCAGTCTTCGTAGGTTCGAGTCTCGATTCGGGAGAAACTGTTAGTGTCAGTAGGATCGTAGCTCTAGCCCCGCAACTGACCTGTACACTAAACAGTTGCCGGCGAAGTCTATGCATAAATATACAGAAGGTCGAGTTCCGATTCGGAATGTAGCACCAAGGCTTTAATTTTTTCTCTACAGTTTATTGACTGCAAATATCGCTTACGATCATTTGTTCTGCAAGCATTTTCTTGAGCTAGTAGAATTATTTGCAAGAATCAACTCACTTTACCAGTCAGCTCTAGGTCGAGGTCTCTTGCTTTAAAGAAGTTGTCTCCGTTCAATTTGGTCCATGGCCATAGCTTGTCATGCCATGTCGTCTGCAGAGGCCCACAGGTCGCACTTCACTCGAAAGAAGCACCTCACTTGCATTTTCACTGCACTGTCGTCCGACATTCTTACAACAAGCCAGGCCTACCGAAGTCTCCTGATTTTCACCATTTGAACAATTGGTGGTTTTCCTAACAGCTGATGCAATTCGTGGTTCATCCGTCTCCGTATTAATAAAACAAACCATATGGTAAAATTTACTGACCATATATTTAATTCAATAGTTTTTTGATATTTTGCAGAGTAAAAAGTTGATTTATAATTATAATAATCTTCAAAGCCAAATTTTTTCAAGACCATTCAATGAACCTTAAATTATGTTGACCTATATAAGACTATTTTCTGGTTGAAATTGCTGATGTCGAATATTGTTCTCCTTAAGCTAGCAGGACACAGCACTTTTTTAAAAAATCACAGAGCTTTTAATTCGGTTCTATGGCATTCAGTAATGAGCAATAAATTTGTACGCCGTAAATTGGTTGTTTTGTTGACTTTGTTCTTCCAGAATAGTTTATTAATTTTTATGGAGCAGCTCTTGAAATCTATAGCAGTTTGATATGCTACATTTCGATTTTCACGTTCAGGTTTTCGAATATGGTTTGTGGACAAATTTATTTCATATCTATCAAATAAGCTTTTATTTGAACTGAACCATGCCGAAAACGGATTGTGCCTGGTTTGAATCGGTCAAAATCGAACCCACACTGTGTTATGAAATCAAAAGTTAACAGCTTATGTCACAATAGTAAATTCCATTACCTCAATCATCAATTTATACATTGAAGGTAAATCGAAAAACCTCTCCAAACCATGAATTTCAATACTTTTAGTAACCGTCATGTAAACAGTAACCCTCGAGTAATATACACCGCAATAGTTTTCTCCGCTTGAATGCGCCCCCGGTCCAATCTAGCAGATTGCACCATGGACCTAATTACATATTACCATAAATCAATAGCATCTGCTATCGAACCCCGCACGCTGCACGATACTGATTTCCACAATCTAGCAATTTGAACAGTAATTTGTCTACTTCACACATTCACCGTTTCTGCCGGGAGCGCTTGTCACGATTCAATTCACCAAGCAAACAATCATTATCCTACATTTCCATCCACACAGTTCGATATAGCTATTCGTCCTACCTCTCTATCCCTCTCTCTCGCTGGTGGAGTAACGCGCAGCTAGTCGTAATCTCAGCCGCAGAAGCTACCCGGCGAAGAAAAAAATAATCCCTCGCGATCGCAAATAGCTTCATTTAACAAGTTAATAATCTTCCATTAGGCGAGCTGTCTTCGAGCGACTTCCTTTTTCCCGTGTCGCCTCGGCTGCTAGCACGCGTGCAGCCGCCATAACAGTTAATCCCAAACAGCCAACCGGTTTCTCGATGATGAAGGAAGCAACCCCTCGGCGCACATGCGATCGAAGCCATTACGAAAAGGCGACGTGCTGTAACCAACTTTCTCCCAAGCCCAGCTCATAGAGGACACAGGATGGGTAAGCTATTTCCACCCACGCGCGGTGGCCCATTTGTACACTACCTTCAACATCATCACTGCAACAATAAGCGCAGCCCATCGTCAGTGAAGAGACCACGTCGTTAAATCCTTATTGTGGTGGTACTGTATCGCCGCATGGTCCACCCTCGTAACCACCGGTTGTTTGGGTCCCCTGGCGCGGCGGGGCAGAGAATGCGCAGCAAGTTTGCTCAGCGAAATTATGTAATTTCGAAGTAATCACCGATATCATATTGCCATTAAAAGCCTTGTGCGATGAGCTGTGCGCCAGGCTAGGATATTGCGACGCAAGGTGCTTTCGATGGATGGGAACTTGCGGGATCCGGCATCCGATTATGCTAAATAAGGGAGGAAACAAGCCGGGGTTATATTTGGGATGATTGGTTGAGCGTGGATTCTCTGTGATACAAATGACGAACGAACAGCCGGCGAGAGAGAGAGAGGGAGTGACTTCATTTGCAAACCTATAATAGCAAGACGTCAGACTGAGGCGTTCTCATGTAGGGACACTACCGTCGGTGGTCAGATTGTGCATCATGATTAAATTTCGAAAAAAAAATAATGGCGTTAATAACAATCACCGTGTGTTGTGAAATGACAATTAGTCTAAATTACAATTTGCTTCTACGGTTCGAAGAGCAGGTCCAAATCGGGTCCTCCTACCGATACTATCAGCAAACAAGCTACCGGCGACATGAAAGAATCCGAGTATTACAAGCGCCTAGAGCAGAGCTATCTTTTGACACGCACACAAAAGAAATGTGACAGAATGAATAATTTTGACTGTTACCGCTACTCATCTTCTTTCGGATGTGCCCAAGAGTACGCTGCTTGTTATTTCTTTTCTTCTACTCTTCAGCATCCATTTCTTCGCCCATCCTATTCGCATTGATAGAACAACAAAATTGGCTGCTCGTGGGTACGTTACCGGAGTTTCCTGCCGCCGGCAACCGGGGCGCAGTAGTGCACACTTATACAATGTGAGCGTGCGAGGTGGCTCATTTAAAATTCCAAATCCATTTCACAGATTACATGCATATAACATTCATAAAATGTAAAAGATGAAAAATTTATGTCATTCTGCCGAGCTAAGGAAGTTCGCCTTTGGCCAATCGAAGCTGAGTTGCGTCGGTCGACTGGCCAGGTTTGAGTGGTGCAGCAGTTTTCTTGACGCTCTTATTCTGCGCTAGAATCTCGAGCCTCTAGCCTCTCTAGAAAGTGAAACGATACTCTTACCGGAACAATTGGTACGCAGCAACGAAGAGGCAGCGGAGTTCCGAGTATTTCAATTCGCTTGTTGTCACGACGAAAAACATTGTTTCCTGTACATTTCAGGTTTTGGTTCCCACCAAATGCCTAACAAAGGAATTTATGAATAGATATAAAAGCCAGAAGTATGTAATTAATAATCATTTTAACGTTGTAATTTCACGTGTTTTATTACGTTTGGGGTTTTTTTTCTCGACGGGGCATCGGAAACAAGCTTAAGATTTTACATTTTTTTTCCAAAAATTTGGACATAGCTGCGCAATGCAACCATTTGAGGGGTTTGGCATTGAGTCCAATTATTTGGCAGAATTTCATTGTTAGTAACATGTAACATTAAGAACCTCTCAATATTGTGATTCTAACTTCCGCATTAATTTTTTGATTATATTGCGATGGATTTCGAAGGATATGAACCAACTTATTAATCTTGAGCGTGTTGTTAAAAATACGAATTACTGATTGAGTCCGCTATGCCAATGATTTCAGAAGTTTTTTTTTTCATGCAGAGCACAAATTTTCGAAAAGTTTAGATTATTTGTGAATGTCATACAGATTCCACAAGGTTTTCTTAACAGTCCGGGTGATTTACGTATGTCAGTGTTCTCAAGCGATATGTCAAATGACCTATGGTGGAATAACAACCAATTTTGATTTGAATGAAAATTTGCACATGTGTTTGGCTTTGCAAACTGTGCATTTTTCACTGATAGAATATTCTTTTGAACTTAGGACTGAAAGGGCGTATGCATTTTGGCATAACTTAACATTTCGAAGCATTCAAAGCATTGTAGCTCAGAAACATTTAATTGTACAGGAAAACTGTCTAAGAGAGTTGCAAATGTAACCTTGTTAAAAAAGTATACACGCTGAAAAAAACATTTTTCCAGTGCCGAAATTTATAAATGAACTAAATTTTAATTTACAAAAAAAAGTTGAATTTTTTTTTTATTTTTTCTAAAGAAATTTTTCTAATGAATTTTAAGTTCAGGAAAAAATATCAATTTCGCCATTCTTCAAAATCATTACATTCCAATAAATTTGAATGATTTAGAAAGTTATTGTTTCGCGAGGAGAATCGACGCGAAATTTGTCCGGACTGGCGGCGGACACTTTCTCAACTCTAGAGCAAAAAAACACCGACGACTAATAATTTCGTGGGAATTTGTTCCGTGCTTTGTTTTATACATAGTAAATAATGATTTCCATTCTGTGGTTTGTTTGCCTGTGTGA
Organism: Wyeomyia smithii; assembly: GCF_029784165.1. Lineage (NCBI taxonomy): Eukaryota > Metazoa > Arthropoda > Insecta > Diptera > Culicidae > Wyeomyia > Wyeomyia smithii. The sequence goes on from NC_073696.1 coordinate 42,478,277, forward strand.
GTTTTATATCGAAATTGGTTCGGGGTAAGACCATTTTTTTATGTTCCACCGAGTTTTGCATATGTTAGAGAGCTCGACGCGATAAATATGATGCCATACTTAAAACAACATCGTCAAATTTGGGATAATTTAGTAGCGATTTGTGTTTGATATTAAAGTAATAAATTCTTGGTATTTAAGGGGTTATATACCTTTTTGGTCGAGAAAAATTAGGGAAGTTTGAATTTAATTTTAAGTGCATAGCACCATTTTTATTGCATCAAAGTAGTATTTTTCTGAAAGTACAGTTTATCAACAACAACAAAAATACGTTTGATTTTGAGATATACCAATTATTACTAAAGTAGTGGCCGTTTCCCCGAAATGCTTTTTTTTGCAGAGGCTTGCAGTGATCCTGATAGAGATTTAGCGGGTCAACTGAAATAAAAAAACTCATATTATTTTATTAGTTTAGAAGTGTGGCGTGTCCTTGAACGATTGCTTTTATGAGTATTTTGTTTTCAGTACAAACGGGAACGTTTTTCCCAAAAAATGAACGTATTGAGCGCTAAAAATTGCATTAAAAGTTTTTTTGCGGTCGTGGCAAGGCGCGCTGAAAATCGCTCTAACTTTCTCCTGATCACTCAGATCTTCATAAAAATTTGTGAAAATGTTCTCAAGATGTTGTACTTCAAGATAATGCAATAACAAAAAAAATCACAGGAGGGTTGTGTGCAAAGCCACGACTGCAAGGTTGGAGTAGAATACTTTTACACAGCTCTACTTACGGCTGTACATTAACCTACGGCCGGGCGAGCCGGTTCGCGCGGCTTTCCGCGTTTAGCCTGGCAGAGGCCTAATGCGCACGGCCAACACAATAGAAAGGTGTTTTCACATTGAAAATTAGACAACGCTTTACTGGAGTAAGTATTGGCAAAAATTCATGTGGGGAATAATATCAACAACGAAAAATGACGCGCGTCTAAGCACACCCGAACTGTTTCGCCGTGCCGCTTCCATTTACTTCCTTATAACATCCGCCTCATGGGAGTACCGGCTGCACCTACCGCTGAGGCTGTTACCATAATGCTACTGGTACCGAAAACTATTAACTCTTCAAATTAAGTGTTTTATTTGTCCTCAAAAGAACAATTGTTCAATTCCATATCGGATATAATGCAATCGCATCTCTGTGATATTACCGGCAGTAATATTCTTCTGAACAAAATGATCCGACTTTTCCATTAGAGGAAGTGCCAGCTGATGAACGGCAAAAATCTCGCCGGATCGCTCGCGTTGGCGTTCGTTCTCAGGCAGAGGCCTGAGATGTGGTGACCAACCACAGGGCAAGTGATTCGTTTAATTTGAAGGCAGCCACAGGCGCAACCCGGACGCCCATCCAGCTGACCTTCCGACTAATGAATGTATCTAGTTTTCCCAAAAACACTCTTTTATAGCCGAAGGGTGCTACGAAATAGGCCACGCCTTTCAGTTCAGTTGTTCCATTCCCTAATGTTCTTCAGACAAATTATTCCACAATTCGCATATGATTTTTGTATCCAGCGAATAAACGCCGATGGTGCTCTCACACACGCAACGGTTTTAACCCGTATCTTATTGCGGTTTGTAACATCAAGCGATTTCGTTTGCTCGCTGCTGCGTGTTGCATCATGTTGCAACTTGGCAGCTGGGAGACGACGAAATTCTGTTCATGCTGATTGATTGAATCGACTTCATATTAGCTCTGCATAGTCGAACTAACTGCTTTTGTGAATGCGTTCTAACAGGGCAATTTATTATTCAAACTCGGTTATGCAGATCGCAGCCTTTGCGCTGCCCCTACCGTGGGGGGTTTACTAAAATAAGGTAAAAATTAGACAACTACAACACAATTTGATTGCATTCCGCACAGAATGTGTGCTTGTGTTGATGCCAGAAAATTATTAACCTTCAGTTGTTTGTTTATTTGCCTTGAAAAAGGCATTTTGCGGTTCAACCTTTGAGCTGCCTCAACAGTGGGGGATTGAGGATACACGGACAACATGCACTGTGGAAGCTATTTCACATTCAGTAAATTAGACGGGTGCGACAAATTTAAATTGCTAGGATGCAACACAGAATGCTTGCTTGCGTTGACAAAAATTATTAACTTTCAATGACTTGTTTATTTGCCTTGAAAAAGGCATTTTGATTTTTAAAATTGGATTTCCTGATGACAATCTTCAAGCTGCCTCAACACGGGGGGAATAATGGCAGTCTGGCGACACACGCTGAGAAGAACCGCGCTGCTCCTGAGACGTGGTGACCAACCACAGGGCTAATGCTGCTGCTAAGCAAGCACGACTGCTGTTGTCGCTGTCTAGAACTATTATGAGCGGCTTCGGCTGAAACAAGCTCTTATATAGGCCAAATAGCATGTTTTCAATTGCAAGGTATATGATTTTGTCGACCGTGCTTGGGAAGCAATCATATAACGACCAATCATAGGTCGAATTTTTCGTTTTGACAAGTTTTGACTATTTTCAATAGTACAATAGTGAGAATAATAAAAGTACAATGATCTTCTTTTGGGAAGAATCTTAGAAGATTTTCCAATCTACTGCTACAAGTACGAAGGGAATCCATCGAATACTAACCGATTTATTAGCATTTGAAATTGGACATATTTTTCACTTTTTTCGGTTTTAGATTTTCATTTCACATCCCTATGTAGCCGAACTTCCTGAGAGAAGTATTCTACTTCAAAAAATTCGCTTTTTTGGAAACTAAAAAGGTATATAACCCCTTAAGAACACGCTGCTGTTCTCAACATACCGGCCGCCGTTGAAAACGTCCATTTCAACCGACAACCACGTCGAAAGTTTATGTTTATACTGACGCGTCTACATCGTTGTCGGAATCGATTTGAAGGACCGCAAACTTCGTGACTGAGTCCTTGGAAGCCATTCTGTCTTCCCCGACTAAGACTCGCCCATCCGATACGGGGATAATTTCGATGATGCGCCCGAGATGTCTTTGTAGCGAAGGGTAGTTATTTTGCTTTAACAGCACTAATTGACCTTTGCGGACGTCCACTGCCAGGCGCCTCCACTTGCTATACTGGTGCAGCTGGCTCACGTAATCCCGCGACCAACAAAACCAAAGATCTTGGACCGAGCGTTGCATGCCCTGCAAACGAGTGATGCGATTAGGGAACTGGTTAAGTAAATCAGGCTCAGATGACCTGGCGATGAGGACGTTCAGATTTTGTTTCATTGGAAACAGAATCGGAAAGCGAGTGTCGAACGATGCGCTTAAATTTTTCGACCTCCCGTTCATCCGAAGTAATCCAAAATTATAATGCCGATTTCGATGTGATCCTGACTGCGTTCTTGGACTGCTTTTTACTGTGCAGTTGAACTGTTGGAAATTCCTGAAGGCGAGCCCATGATTCTAGCGCGTAATCCACTTCTTGATTAAGGGGACGCGGGGACAACACGCGTTGACTTTTTGGAAGCCTTCAGTGAATGCGCTAAAGATGGTCCTGTTGTCTTTCAGTAGATGTAGGGAAACCAACACACGCATCTCCTCCTCTAATTACACTTCGATCGGCATCGAAAGCAGGCGGCAGAAATGGTCCACAGGATTCAGATCGGTCAATACGTGCATTCACTGCGCATTCTTCGTTCAGCGTTGGATCTCTGCGAACCGATTCGTCAAGAAGCCTTTCCACGAGTTCAATCTGGATTTGATCCAGTGAAGTGCGAGTCAGTCAAATTGGCAGAAACAGTGTTTAGAATGGTTGGCAAATGGCTGGACACGTGTAACTTGAGACCCTAATGTGGCCATTCACCTCTGTCCAGCAACTCCTATCCCAACCTCCACGTGGTGCCGACCGGAATACGAGTAACCTTAGCGGAGATCGGGTAACCAACCCCAGTGGAAACTATGGTCGTATGCTGACTGGGAAGGGGGTCGTACGCGGCTGTATCCCCATAGGGGCGGCGTACAACAGCGTCTGACCCGGAGCGGGCGGCTGAATATGGAATACTGTATCCCGCCAGCTACACCTAAGATGGCAGCCCCATCAGCAGGATGTAGGTATCGCGACCCTGGTAAGGTAGCATACCGAAACCTTTCATCAACCACGAACAACGAATTTAGAAATACGGAACGGATCAATCGGCAAAGACCTAGGCTACGAACACGGAAAAAGATTAAGGTAAACTATTGGAAATTGGGTACTTGGAACGTTCGATCTCTCAATGAACCAATGAATTGCAATGAATTGCTTGCTCGAGAACTACAGCGGCAGGGCGTCGAAATCGCAGCGATTCAGGAGGTTCGGTGGCCAAATTCCGGAGAAAGGGAATTCCGTGCAGTAGACCCTATTGCACGCACTTCCTTCAAGTACCACATCTACTACAGTGGCGGCAAAGCAGCGGAACGGGGCGTCGGTTTCGTAGTGCTGGGAAATCAGAAAACAAGAGTCATCCGGTGGAGGCTCGTAGATGACCGTATATGCGTGTTGAGGATTAAGGGCAAATTCTTCAACTACAGTTTATACAACACCTACGCACCGACAAACGACAAATCCGATGAAGTCAAAGATGAGCTCTATGACAAGCTTGAGCGAATCTATGACGAGTGCCCAAAACACGACGTAAAAGTCGTCATCGGTGACGCAAACGCACAGGTTGGGAGGGAGGAATTCTTCCGTCCGGTCATTTGAAGACATAGCCTCCACTCGATCGCGTACTGATTGACGGTCGGCACTTTTCGGATGTTACTGATGTTAGGTCTTTTCGGGGACCAAACATTGACTCTGACCATTATCTCGTCGCTTGTAAGATCCGCGCACGGTTGTCGAACGTGCTGAAATCTCGCACAGAGAGGACGACGCGTTTCTACATTCAGCGGTTGAAAGCTGATGGCGTGGCAGCAGAATACGCCAGAGAGCTGGATCAACGGATCGCAGAACAGCAGGAGGAAGGAGTGGAAGACATAAATGGGCTGTGGAGCAGTATTCACGGCGATACGACTGCGAGAGAGGTGGTAGGTACGACGCGTGGAAGACAGCCTAACGGCTGGTTCGATGCCGAGTGCCAGAGGGCGACAGATGAAAAGAACCGTGCCAGGAGCCGCATGCTCACTGCGGCTACGCGTCAGAACAGAGAGAGGTACAGGGTGGCAAGAGCTGCTGAGAATAGAACCCACCGTCGGAAGAAGCGCGAGCACGAGAAGCAGGTGCTCGCCAGCGCAGAGGACAGCTATGCTCAAAACGACGTGCGGAGATTCTATTGAACTGTCAACAGAGTCAGAAGCAGGAATTTCCCGGTGTCGGTCATGTGTGACAAGGACGGCAACCTGCTTACTGATAAACCGACGGTTGCAGCCAGGTGGAAGGAGCATTTTCAGGCGCTATTGAACGGTGAGGAGCCGGATGAGCAGAGCAGGAACAGGATGACGATTATGAGTGACGAACAAGCTGTGGAGCCACCAACACAGGAGGAGGTGAAAAAGGCGATTAGTGAGCTGAAAAACGGCAAGACCGCTGGGAAGGACGGTATCCCGGCCGAAATTCTAAAAGCGGGAAGCGAGCGGCTGTACTATGCGATCCACCAGATAATACTAAGGATCTGGGAGGATGAACAAATGCCAACGACTGGTTGGAAGGCCTTATATGCCCTATCTATATGAAGGGCCATCGATTGGATTGTGGCAACTATCGAGGGATAACGTTGCTCAACTCTGCATATAAAGTGCTCTCCCGTATCCTGTTCTTCAGATTGAGACCGTTAACGGAATCCTTTGTTGGCGAATACCAAGCTGGTTTTCAACAAGGGCGCTCCACGACGGATCAAATCTTCACCCTGCGACAGATCCTCGATAAGTTCCGGGAGTACAACTTACCGACTCACCATCTGTTTGTGGACTTCAGGGCGGCATACGAATCAGTGAAAAGAAACAAGCTGTGGCAGATCATGCTGGAACACGGTTTCCCTACGAAACTAATAAAGCTGAGTCGTATGACACTGGAGGGATCAAAATCGTGCGTGCGGATAGCTGGCGAGACATCAGCCGCGTTCGTAACGTTGGATGGACTGAAGCAGGGGGATGCGCTCTCCAACCTACTGTTTAACATCGCTCTTGAGAGTGCAGTACGAAGAGCAAACTTCGAAAGGAACGGTATGATCATCACGAAATCTCACATGCTTCTTGGCTTTGCGGACGACATCGATATCATCGGTATCAACCGTAAGGCCGTGGAGGAGGCCTTCGTACCTTTTAAGAGAGAAGCAGCGAGATTGGGACATTAACTCTGCCAAAACGAAGTACATGGTAGCTGGCAGAGAGCGTGGGAGTCCCCGTGGTGTTGGTGCTGAGGTGGAGATAGATGGGGAACGATTTGAAGTGGTTGACGAACATGCTGATATAGTGAAGGTAATACAGCGGGGCAGGCTTCAGTGGGCTGGACGTGTAGCCAGGATGCCTGACGAGAGAGCCGCCAAAACTATCTTCAGTAGAGAACCAGGAAGAGGCCGTCAACTCCGTGGTAGGCCTCGCACGCGGTGGATGTGCGCGGTGGAAGAAGATGCACGATCTGCTGGTGTACGGGGAGACTGGAGAACGGCTGCCCAAGACAGAAGAAGCTGGACATCTCTAATTCGTTCGGCCCTAGACCGGTGAACGGTCCGTTAGCCAAAAAAGTAAAGTAAGTGAGTGTTTAGAATGCTGGCGTTCAGAATCTTTGTTCCACAGGACCCTACTTGTAACCTGCGGTGGAGTGAATTCCTTAGTGTACAATACTTCTTCCACCATACTTCTGCTTCCTCTGTAAGTTCCGAGTCCCGTGACAGCAGCACACCAGAGAGATTGAATGAATATTTTGGTGCTCACGACCACAGGTCCTAGGAGTCCGAGCGGTTCGAAGAGTTGGGACATCTCTGACACGATAATCCGCTTGATGACAACCTCTAGCAATTGGAGGGCAGGAACTTTAACAACAATCCCAAAGTTTTAACGGTGGAGTACGGCTTGGCTTGCGAAGGATTGAGTTCTAATTCTGCAGAAATCTCCCAGAAAATCTACTTTTGGGACGTAGCTGAAGACTGTCTTGCAGTTGCAAGCCCATTTGCGGAGTACGAAACTACTGGATTTCATCATTTCCATTAGCTGCTTGCAGGTTTCGATCGTCGTGTCATGGTCATCATGTCCGGAGAGCACGTCAGGAGCCTTTCCATATCACTGGCACGTCCAGCGGAGAGCGATGTCCTTCGTCAGTAGCTGGTTTAGGACGCGAGCAGTGTGGAATGGTGATCTTGAAAAACCATAAGTGACGGTTTTCAACTGAAACTTGCGGATTGGTTCTAACGGATTATTACCCTAGATAATTTACTGGAACTTTCGGTCATCTGGAAGGACCCACATCAGGCGGAACATCTTCGACGAATCGTGGCAGACGGAAGAAGATGATGGTATCAAACAGAGCTGGCTAAAGTGTTGGTCCGACGTGGAGCGCATCATTTAGCGACAGGGAAGTATCTCGGCGAAAGATCGAATGCCTCTCGTATTTCGATAGTTGTATTCTCTAGACGCTGGATGGCATGGTGGAGAAGGAAAAACTGTGCGCTACGCGACGCGACGGAACTCAAATCCGTAAAACCCAACCTCTCATAATCCTCCATGAACTCTGAATAGCTTTTACGATGGTGTTCAGCAGTGAAGAACCGTTTTTCTATTGGCTGAAACCTTTGAAGAGCGTTAAGGTATGAATCTCTGTGCATGTTCACCTTGTATTCCTGGAGTGGCAGACAAACGTAGTTAGCGGCCGGTAACGTTACGACTAACAGTGGATTTGAGGTGTTCTTCTCAGAATTTTAAATTTCCCAGAATCGTTGGAGCATGGTATCAAGCGTGTCTTCTACGAAGATGTGACAGAACTGTGTCAGTGACTTCTGGTGTTGGCTGCTCTAGAATAGAAAGGCAAGCGATAGGGTTACAGCATAGCGAATGCTAACTACGGGTTGTCCGATTGTCGCGTTAGACGAAGCTTCTGCATACAATGCGCTTTGGAGATAAAAGTGGGCTGTGAGTCGCTATCCATGAGGGATCTGGCGAGGATGTATTTGTTATCTTTGTCTTCCAATTGGAACACTGCTATTGATAGAACGACTGTTGACTACCGAGGTTGACTATGTTAGAGTTAACTATGTCTGCACTTAGACAGGCAGTTGAAGGAAGGACGACGTCAACAAATGAGGGTAAGAAATATCGCGCCATGACTGCGAACGAACCGACGAATTGATAGGTGGTAAGGCAACCGCGAGCTCTTACGACGGAGAACCTCAGCGAAGGTTTAGAACGAAGTGCGACATTTTGGTGGGTTGGTACACTGCAAGCTGCTTGACTATAGCCGCTAGTTGTGAACCAGAAGCCGACGTGAGAGATGGCAGGTGTAACAATGAGTGGTACTTCTTGGAGCAGCTGTTTGAAAGTTAGCCTGTTTACAGTTGGCGCACAGGGTAACGGGCAAATTCATCAACCACTTCGAAAATATCTGCATCCATCACCACCGCAGCACCAATGCCTGTATGACTGCCACGCTCTCTACCAGTCATCATGTACTTCGCTTCGGCAGTATTCATGGTGAGGCCATTTCTCATAACTTCTCCTCTGAGAGCCTTCTTAACTACTCTACAATTAACATTGATGATGTTGATGTCGTGCGCGAAGTCTAGAAGCATGTGAGACTTCATGATAATGGTGCCGCTCCTTTACACATTTGCTATTCGTATAGCTTCTGCTGAGGCTATTTCGAGAGTCTGTTCCCTTGCTTAAGGTAAGACCATCCAACGTCACAAACGCTTCCGGAAATTCACTCGGCGTTCTTTAAGATTTGATATCGTCAAAAGTCGCACGTTTCACCACGATCAGGCATAATCTATCATGGTTTGTTGCGTTTTACTAAATCGTACGCTACCTAGAAAACTCCCAGCAGACCATAAAATGATGTGGGCCGTACACCAGCGAAAGGTTCAATACGTCGACTCATGTTGTGAAAAACTGAGGAAATTCACAGCGATAGCGACTTTGTCAGACCTGTTTGTTCAACCATTGACACCGAGGATATCGTAGACGGAAGAGTTGTGAGATAAAAGGCTGTTATTTTGTTAAACTCCTGCAACTTTCAACGGTCCGCCATAATTCGCTTCTGTATTCTATTCGAGGGTCTTCAAAAGCGACATTTTCGATTTAAAAAAAATGGCAGAAAACAGCCTGCAGTGGTCGCTTGATTCACAGTTTCAGACAACACTGCCAGCTTGAAACCGCTGGCCACTCTTTTGGTCTTTTTTGCGACCTCCGGATTTCAGTTTCTCGTGGCAGTTGAAAAGCGTTCTCCAAATACTTTCATTCCGTTGGTGATGATTGATTTGGCCACATTCAACAATTTTGCCAACTTGACGTGCGAGTAGTTTGGATTTTTGCGATGCACGAAAGAAATTTTGATGCGTTACTTCTCTTGCTTCCACGCTTTTTTAACAACTGAAGAACAAATGTCAAAATTAAACATAAGGCGCCATACACACATCCTAAAAACTGGGGGTGTTCAGGTTTGCTTTTGATGCATAATAAACATAATACGGCAATTTGAATTTGACCAATTTTTGACCGTACCACTCTTTAGTAGGAGGTACCGTATTCTTAGCCACACTATTGCGTGTTGCATATTGTTTGTTCAAACCGAAAACAGACTCTTATATTGCCTAAAGAATGCATTTGCGTTCATTGAGGCATGATATTTTGTCGACCGTTTAGGTCTCGATTAGTTCAGTTCTGAATAGTCGAAATCTGCGTAGCTAATCTTTCAGTCGATTGCCATAAAAACAACGAAAATCCGCTTGAAACCAACCGAGGGAGAAGCATTTGAAGAAGGACAAATTACCTCCGTTGATCCAATTTTGACGACTACGTCATTGTTTTCTATGCTAGATTATATTTTTTAAAATTGAAAATGAAACTGGCAAATGTAACAATTGATTTCAAACGATTATAGCAAGCGAACGACTTAATGCATCTTAGTCATTTATGTTTCGGTGGATACATAAAATGTGTGACAAATGTTCATTATAATGTTTAGCATTGCTGCTTTACTGCTAAATGGTGAAAATAGGTGAAAAGTTCCGAGGTCAAGCTTCCCATACAATTTCCTTGCTATTGCCTTGCTTTCCGAGCATGGATAACAATAACGTGGACGGAATAAATTCCACTGCCAACATATTCTGACTCAACAAAGTGTTTTGTTTCGTTTCTCTTTCTCAGACTGCGTGGCCACGCCTTCAACGCAAAAATTTAAGTTCAACTCGATACAAAAGACTGCGTGTAGAAAATTCCACTTCATTCTTGTTCGTCACACGGTAGAGAGTAGAGTATGGCTGTGAGAGGTAGGCGGCATCAGGAAACAAGAGCTGCGAGTCAACTTTCAGGCATTGTGGAACACCTTATCTTTATTTTGCATACGACAGCAACCGGTACCATCGTGTGCTGCAGAATATTTTGCTGGCACAGCTACCAGAGGAGCGCAAATTTATTATGTGCGTCCAAGAAAAATATCCGATGCTACCGGTGCACAGTGGTTTAAAACGCGAAAAACGTGATCGTCAGCCTTTCGAGTATAAAGATGTCATTTAAATGCTATAGTGTACTCGACAAAGTTTTTGTAGATCCAAAAGGATATCTTTTGATGCAGATAAATTTTTTGATTAATTCACCTAAAAGTGAGATAATTTTTTTTTATTTACTTACAAATCAAAACGAAGTCTTCAGCAAATTTGTAGAAAATTTTATGTAGAAAAACTTTGCTGAAGGCACTTTGATTCTATCTCTTGAAAATCGACAACATAAAGGTAGCTTTATACACAGACATTCTTAAAGTTTCTAATAATCGAAAAATACTAAACAACTTTTCTGATGTGATTTTAGAGGCCTGCTATGTTCTAGACATTTTTTCATACTTAAAGAATACATCAATCTGCCGAACATACCTTGAGTAAATTTCCAACTTTTTCATAGGGTTTAGGATATGTTAAATAAAAAAAATGAAAACTGCAAAAACAACAGTCTTCACTCGAAAGATGGGGATTGGTACCAGGTTCCCCAGATGGTTTCACTGGTTTCTTGCGGTCTCTTAAAGACTTGGGAGTGGGTGACAAAAATTAGTTTTTTGATTTTTCTGCGTTTTTTCATGATTTTTTCTTCAAAGATGTGCAGAATCGGAACGATTTTCGATTTTTTATTAAAAAGTACGTTAAGCATTTACATTTACGGCCCCGTACATTATTTGAAAACATAAAGATATAAAAAAATATTAATTTTGTCCATACGGAGGTACCCAATCCATACCGAGATACATTAGTAAGGACAAAAATGAATAAAATAAGTGTATCTATCTCTGAGCTGTCATTTTCTTTTTAGAATTGAACCATTGGAAAAACGTCAAAGAATGTTGCTAATTTTGTTGAAAAAACCCCTTGGTGCATACACTAGTAACATAAAAATAAAAAAAATAATAAGTAAATATAAATGCTTTTCGTTCATTTTAATGAAAAATAAAAAATCGTTTTTATTCTGTACATCTTTGAAGAAAAAAACATGAAAAAAGTCGAAAAACCACAAAAACTAATTTTTTTCACCCACACAGAAGTCTTTGAGAGACTGCAAGAAACTAGTGAAATAACCTGGGGAAGCTAGTACTAATCCCCTTCTTTCGAGTGAAGACTGTTGTTTTTGCAGCTTTTCGAGAAATTTTGTTTCGGAAAAGTGTATTTTTTTATCTGACATGTCCTAAACTCTATGAAAAAGTTGAAAATTTGCTTAAGGTATGTTCGGCAGATTGATGTATTTTTTGGTTTTTAAAAATTTTAAAAATATCTGTGTATAAAACTACCTGTGTTTGGTCGATTTTCAAGAGGTAGAACCAAAATATCTTCCGCAAAAATTTCTACATAAAATTGTTTACAACAATTTTAAAGACTTCGTTTTGATTTGATAAGTGATTAAAAAAATTAATTTTTATCTCACTTTTAGGTGAATTAATCAAGAAATATTTACATCAATAAATGCCTCTTAAGATTTACAAAAAATTTTGTCGATTACACTATAGCATTTAAATGGCATTTTTATACTCAAAATGCTGACGATCACGTTTTTCGCGTTTTAAATCACTGCACACTGGGATCCAAATTCCCAATAAATTAATGCCGCTGAGCTGGCAACCTGAAATATAGCATTTCTTATGTAAAATTGGTCAATAAATCGATTGGTGATGATATCATTCTGTGCAGGGCACGGGAAAGGGTCTATATTCCCAAAAATACGCAAAAGTAGGGTAAAAAGGGGCAAAATAGACCATTTCCTGTACCCTGTCCAAAATAAAACCATCACCAATCGATTTCTTGACTAATTTTACATAAGAATTGGTATATTTCAGGTTGCCAGTCTCGCGGCGATTTTTTAGTGGAAAAACCGGATCCCACATTTCCACTAAATAATCGACGCTGGACTAACAACCTGAAATATAGCATTTATTATGTAAAATTGGTCAATAAATCAATTGGTGATAGTTTAAATATAGGCCTTTTCCCGTGCCCTGCACAGGATGAAACTTTTACCAATCGATTTATTGACCAATTTTTCATAGAAAATGCTATATTCCAGGTTGCCAGTTCAGCGGCATCAATTTAGTGGGAATTTGGGTTCGTTTTTTCCCAGTGTGCACTGTGCGGTGGTGCGATCATCAGCGTTCTGTGGCACACATTTCTATTTGAAAATTATGGAATCAGTTCTTTCAGAACTATAAATGCTTGAAGATAAGAGTTATGAGAGTTTTCACAATTACTTCATGTATTTCTCAATAATCATTTTTATAATATCAACCAGAACACCAACGATAAACGGTAATTTTGCCTATATACAGTTTATCGTAGCAAGATATCACCATCATTTAAAGAAATCTGACTGCTAAATTGGGTGATTTTCCGGTTCAATTGTTCCTTTGTACCCAGTCGAACACCGTTATTGGTCCAATGTCGATAACGCAGATTAGGTAATCTAGAACCAAGTTAATTTTCGCATCAGAAACGCACAAGTTGTGTTCTGGTGCTCATGACAATAATTCAGTAGTAATGAAGGTGTTTTGTTTCGTTTCCCTCTCTCGAATTTACGCTCAAGAGACTGCGTATAAAAAATTCAACTACATTCTTGTTCTTAACACGCTAGCGAGTGGAGCACTTAAGCCTGTGTGAGTTAAAATCAGTATTTATATTTATCCTATACAAGGCTGTTAATACGATAGATTATCGTCGATATTAGTCATCGCCGTTACCGACAACGTATGGTATCGTTATTGGCGATGACGATAGCGTCTTCAAACATTAACGATATCGGCGATGACGATAGTCACTAAACGTTATCAGCTCACTAACGTCTTATGCCAGTTTTGTCTGCTATGGTAGCGAATGATGTAACGATTTTTTACTTCGGAGGGTTGAAGACAACACATCACTAGGCAACAGGAAGAAACTTTTCCTTATTTGTTTATGTTTCGCTTCTCATCCGGAAAATAAATGTCTCAGTTTTGATTGTTTTAACTTATAAGGCGCTTTTTGAAGCACAAATTCGAATAGTAAGGTATGTAGCATTGTCCTATTTGCATTTAAAATGCATCAAATTGATATATCTAATGAAGCAAAAATTGGTATTGCAGTGGCTGGTAATAAACAAATTCGATACCGTCCAGTAGCTATCGTCTTTGACAATGACGATAACGATAACAGACGGTATCGTTATCGGCGTTTATGATAAATAATCGTTTAACAACCTTGGTGCTATGTAACCATTTCATACAACCCCTAGGACTGTATACCTTGTGGTATTAGATTTTTTTTATACCCCTTTAGTGAAACTTTCTTAGAGACATACGCCTCAATAACGACGCTACAACAGTTTGTTTACCGCTCATAGAATGCAATCATAGTAGGTAGTAGCTGTAGACATTTTTTACTACTGAAAAAAACGCCCTGCAAAATAAATGCAAATTGCCTCAAATACAATCGGGGTGATTGAAACAATTTTTTTCGATTGTGAACTTTTATTGATTATTGAAAAGTTTGCTAAGTCAGTTTAATAATCTGAAGTTAGGTTATGACGGAGGAAAAGATAGTGAACAAATTGATATACTTATTTTGGTATTACACATTTCGAGTATTTCATCTCAATGCACAGAAGATTTGATGAGCTGCTTGAAACTGATTCCGTACACAATGTCTTAACAAAGTTGGACTGAGCATTGTCCAGCTAAATATCTTTTCAAAAGTTCTTCTCTAAAATCCGATGATATTAAAACTGATTTGACTAGCTACCACTAGAGCAACAAAGAAGAATAGGTCACGAATTGGCACTTACCCGCCTCTCGAAAGTCTCACAAATCAGTATTACTCGTCAGCAAGCAAGGTAATTGAAAGAAAAGCAATATTTATATTTAATGATGAAGAATGTGTAATGAAACGGGAATTTTAGCGCTTAACTCTACTTTTAATTAATTATTTATTAATTGAAAATTATTAATTAATAATAATTCACAAAATATTTCCGTTGGCATGCGTTTTCGTTGCGGCCGTCGGATGGTTGGACACCAACGAGGATTCATGGACGAATGCGGCTCGGTAAAGTGCGTGGCCGAGCGTTAAGCCACTCGAGGGAGCGAGTCGATGGGGAAACGTACCGTGTTGAGTGGCAAGTGCCTGGAATCGAGGCAGCTCGGAAGGCTGGAGGAATACAGTTCGCACCACTGAGATGTCCAAATATTCCACGAAAATTAAGTGCTTGTCATTTGTTGAAACGCAAACCACGTGATCGCAGGCTGTCGAATATTTCGCGAAACATGACATTAGTTCTTCTGTTAGTTTCTCACTGTGTACAATTGACCTTTTGGAATGTTTTCAGGGGGAAGTGAACTGCGCTCTTAACTATCATCTTGATTTACAATCAAATTATCAACCATGCGAAAGCTTCAGAAGCTATTGAATTACTTGGATTTGAAGCTACCAAATTTTCCTAAGAAGCTTATTCAAATCAAGGGTTCCCAAATACGACAAAATAAAACTAAATCTATTCCTGGATTTCACTCGGTAGCGAATGCATCCGACCTGATATGAAATTTGAAATTCAAATGAACTGCTTAAATTATGCATTGTACCTTAAATTGAGCGCCAATCAATCGAACGGCTGGCGCATAGTACCACTATCAATCTATTTCTACGATTTACAGGTTCCAGCGGTGGTGTGGAGATTCGATCATTTTCGTTCGTTCTGGCGCTCTGCATAGCATTTATTCCAATAGGTTTACATTAATTATTCACATTACAATTGAAAATATAGACTCGCTTTCCGGTGAACCGGAAGGGAAATTTCCAGGGAAAGGGAAAGGGTAATTAAAAGTGACACTTATCTCATGTTGCCTGTTTGTAAGCTCAATTTATCGACGTCGCGTGGTTTGAGCAATACGTTATACGTACATAAATGCATGCATAATCGTATTTGAGCTGGTTGTATACACCAATTCAAGATAATAAAAAATGAATCAATAACAAAAAACTTGAACGTTTTCTTCTAATACAGTTATTGTAGTATTTTCTGTATTATGAAGGAAAATTAATATTCTAATCAATTTGTAAATATTTATCAATTTCTCTTTTTGTTTTATTACCAGTGTTTCATAAAACTACAACATCTTGAAAGCACACTGATTACCATCCTTTCTCGCATGCACTTTCCCAAAACTTGCATAGTGCAGCTTCCCCCGTTCTAAGCGACTGTTGTGCATTCTTTGTTCTAGATCACAACGCTCTGTTGACAAGTTATACGAGTCTCGACAAAAGAGCCGAGCCCGAAAACTCGATACTAACTAACACAACATGATGTCCCGTTCCATTCTCTCCGCATTCATTCATTAGAGGCTAGCAAGCAAGTTTTTGGCCATTTCAAAGAGGGTAATAAATGTTTAGCTACGTACAGTATTAGTGATGGCTTCCATTGTTGGAGGCAGTAGTGTAAAGGAAGCAAAAAATATGATGTGATAGTTCCAGCTGAGTTTTATCCGTCTGCCTTAGCCCGGAAGAAACGCTATCTTGCTACCCGCACAGTCTCGCCCCCACACGCCACCACGCTCACCCACAAGGCCACCAAAATGTGAAAGACCAAGCGGGGAAATCTTTTAGTCGGAAACAAAACTTTCATCATATTTCATTGGTTTTGAACCAAACTCTCCGTCGGTTGTGGCCGGAGAATGGGAAAGTACAAAGACGGCTAAGAAATTCCAGTTTAGTGCTGAAAGGCGACATCATGTACACTCCATACAGCGACTCCTTGACCGGACAACTCTCCACGAAACTCTTGCGAAGAGAGGACGACGATGGGCAGTGGCTCGGTAAGCAACAGTAGTTTCCGACCCGCACCGCAGGAAACACAGAAGAATAGCAGCACTGGAATAGAATTGCTGAAAAATGAAAGTACCTTGTTCCATAATTGAACATATGTTTCCGCATTATGATGCTGTTTAATGTGCTGCACGTTGAACATTGACATTTACAAATTTATGTTATTTGTTGAAAAGTTTTTTTTTCTTCCTCCATCGTCATGTACTGTCCCTAAGACTGGAATTTTTCCTCCCGTGCCCACTCTTCTCTTCCATGCGGAACGTGTGAAATAAGTTTTGTCGAGATTTTAACTATAACTCTGGCAATGAGAGCGGAATAAAAACGGGAGAAGTGTGGGAAAATAAATTGACTTACTGCTAGAAGCAACTGACAGTTATTATTGCACTGGTAAAAAGCGGAGTAGAAAACCAATCATCAGAGATGCTGTATGTGTGCTGAAAGCACGGGAAACTTGTAGTGTGACTAATGGGATTCCTTTTTTTGTGATTTATTAAATGCCGACACGAGCAGTTCCTTTGCGATAATTAAATCTCAGGGAGAAAATTATTCTTCGTAGGATAAAATCATAGGTTAGAGTTTTTTTTTGCCCGGTGAATTAGATTTTTGTAAATGCTTCTACTGTTTTTAAGGAAATTATGTAAATTGAAACAATCCGAAGTTAAAAAGTATCGCGAGTGATAAATTTGGAAAGGGGCCATCCACATACCACGTGGAAAGATTTTTAACGATTTTGATCCCCCCCCTCCCCCTCCGTGGACAACTGCCCATATAAATTCTAAAAAAAATGTATGGACCGTGGACATTAGTTGCCCAATATTTGATCGTGGCGTTCGACTCTGGCGGGTGTTATACACCAGGTGGTTTTGTGGGTATCTTTGCGGGTAGAAAAGATACTTTGGGCTACCATACCACGGGAGGCTGCAAAGCTCGAACAGCGATGGCCGCTATCATTAGACACGGCGTGCAGGCTACCTGGCCCGATTATCGGTCTGTACATTTTCTCCCATTCTACTTGAGCATTCATGTCTTCAATGATAACTTTCACGTCTTGTTACGGGTAGCTATTGTAGACATGATCCAGCTGCGCGTAAAACGCTTCCTTCTCGTCGGCGGGTAACGAGTGACAACTTAAAATTTGAAAGTTTTTTCTACAGCTGTCAAAAAAGGTTGAAAAACTTGAAGAAAAACTGATTTATTTCTCATAAAGATACATTCATTATAAACTAACAAAAAAATATTGAGCATTTGAAAAAGGTCCGTTACCGGCCTCACGACGAAGTTTTCTTATGATGCCGAAACAAGAGCGTTGTACGGTCTTCATGTAAGCTTTTCGAGTGCATCTTTTGATGCTACTGATCAAATGTTCACAGTTCGTTGATCTCCAGTGTTTTTTGCACCGAAGGAATTTTAAATCCAAAAATTAATCTTCGCTTGGGCGACACTGAGGTGGATTGGTTGGGTTGCGTATTTTGGGTACAAATGGAGTCGAGTGGTTGTTCAGGAACGTTTGTGTTTTTTTGACGTACTGTGATGATATTTTGTCTGACCGAAAGACATACTTTTCATCTCTAAGGTGTTTTAGAGGAAATGGAATCATAATGTTGTTCAAACATTCGTTCTGGTATATATTTTCATTGATAGCCAAACCTCTAGACTTGAACCACGATTTGACAAAAAGGAAAAGTCCTTTTTTGTCCATCGCTCTGGCCGGTCTTCCACTACCTTCCTGGCGGATTATAGTTGAGGTTTACAGGAAACCATACACAATAGAAACCGGAAGATTCTCGCTTTCAAAATGGTTTACTTTTTGCTAAAATTGTTGAGCAGCTTATAGCGAACCGTACAATGCGCTTGCGAAATGCTCTTTGTTTGGACGCCATTTTGAACCGAACTGAGCTTGCAAAAACAAAACAAAAAATACTGGCATAAAGAGGATAGAGATAGAGCTTTCATATACATATTCTCATTTCTCTCTGAGCGTGTTTGTAGTGGAGTAAAGGAGCTCCTAAAAGTTGTCACCTGTTATTCCTTCATGTGGGCAGCGCACGTTGATGATGCTGTAGTTGAAGAACCAGCCTTTTATCCTCAACTGGCGTTGGCGCATCTTGCCCACCCAGTCAACATTTTCATACGCATAGTACTCATACATTTCAAACAAACTCGCATTAGATGCACGAAAACAGAATATACGTACTGTTTTAGAGGCGAGTATTAATATACGATAACATCCGATTGAAAGAGAATTATTTTATGCTGTCTTACAATTCTAAGCCTAAAATCGTAAATAATTCAGGCTCCGGCATGATACTGAATGATTGAAAACATGCCTCTGCTGATGATAATTAGCATTGTACACGATTTTGATTATGTATATTTTTTGGGATAGTTTTCATTCATTTATATACAATATGATGTTGACTGGGCAGTACTATGAACCCAGTTCCCAGCTCACTAGTGATTTCCATACCTTCTGCCCTGTTCAACAAAATCGACTTCGAAGTTGCGTGAATGGAGCTCATCGTTGATTATTCTATCGCATCCTGGAAAGTAGAGTGATTTGCTGTCCCATGTACCAAGTTTCCAGTTGTAGTCCTTATTTCATTACCTAGGTCCATGACGATAATTCCGATCTCTCACGTTGTTTGTATAATGGTGGATTCCGAAGTGGCTCGTTGGGCCTTTCACAAGTCCTGTCTCACCAGGGGGTCCATCATGTCAGCTCTGTGTAGAGTGCCACACTAAAACCAGGACGTTGAGATCAGACGCTGTTTTGAGCCACACCATCTGGGTAAACGACGTTCGGGTTAACGAAGCATTTCCTCTATCAAACCATTAAAGATACATTTTTTGTATCCAATGAACATGCAAACATATTCACGCTCACTGGTTCTGTAATTTCCAAGTCTATAAGGACTTGATAGACAAACATAAATTCAGTTTTATGCATAGAGATTTGGATATGCATTAGGATTTGTAATTTTTTTTTTTTTTGTTAGGGAATTAGAGTTACGTTGTCCATTGATGTGAACTTTTGTAATATATCCCAGTCAATTGCTATACGTGTCCACTTGCAAAATACAATGACCACTATTGTTGAGTGATCAGGTACCTGCACCGACACGCTCCCAGTCAGGTGAAATATGGTTTATGAAGCCAATCACCTTTCCAGGATTCAAAGACCAAATTTCTTTGGGCTGTAAACAGCCACTGCCAAGAAACCTTGATCTGCGTTTAAATAATGCACCACAACTGCACAGCAGATGTTCCGATGTCTCGCTTTCCATATTACAAAAGCGACAGAAATCATCCTGAACCCGGCCTATGTTCTTTAAATGATATCTACTCGGACAGTGCCCCGTTACTAGGCCGACGTATGTACAAAGAGCTCTTTTGTTGAGCTCTAGGAGCTTTTTCGAATGATTCTCGTTTGGTGTGATAAACCTTTTAGATTGGGAACACTTTTTGACATCCAACCAATTGGTTATCACCTTTTGTTCCACCCAGCGTTCAAGCTCCATTTTCACTGCACAGTTTGATATACCGCAGAAAGGTTCTGGGCCGATAAACTGTGAGTTAGATCCTTGTTTTGCAAGTTCGTCTGCCTTTTCATTCCCACCAATGCCACAATGTCCTGAAACCCAATACAAATTTACTGAGTTTGTTTGACATAGCTGTCGCAATGTGAGAATACATTCCCAGACAATCTTGGATGTACATTTATAAGCATCAAGTGCTTTCAGTGCTGCTTGACTGTCAGAGAAAATACAAATATTTGCATGTTTGTATCTCCTAGTCAGACACACATTCGCACATTTAAGGATTGCAAAAATCTCTGCTTGAAACACTGTTGGCCAGTGTCCCATTGCCACTGAAATATTAATTACAGGGCCAAAGATTCGTGCACCAGTTTTGGTACCTATTTTTGAGCCATCTGTGAAAAATATCGTTGAACCGGGACGGACATCAGGAACTCCGACTTCCCAGTCTGTACGCGACGTTTCGCATACCTTGTAGGGAATATCATGGTTATCCTGAGGTGCCATCCAGTCTCCATTCATACTCATCACTGGCCCTCTTTTGAAAAAGTCCAGTATAGTCAGGTGACCCACAAGATCACCTGATAAGATAGTTGTTGTTCTTTTTAGCCTCAAGGCACTCTTTTCTGCTTCTAGTTGCACGTATTCGTACAACGGCAGCAGATGAAGAATTGCATCAAGAGCTTTTGACGGGGTGCTTTTCATTGCTCCTGTTATAGCAATGCACACAAGTCGTTGAACTTTATCTAGCTTTGTTTTGGCGGTGGACTCTTTGGTTTTTGGCCACCACACTAACGCAGCGTAGGTCAGTTTTGGACGTATAATAGATGTGAATATTCACATCACCATTTTCGGTCTCAAGCCCCACTTTCTCCCAACGGTTTTGGAGCACAACCATAATGCACTGACCGCCTTGTTGATTGCATAGTCAAGATGTGCATTCCAGTTTAGCTTGGCATCAAGGATAACTCCTAAATATTTAACCTGTTCACTGAATGGAATTTCTACTCCTCCAAGCTTGAGAGTTTTCAGATTGAATTTCCTCTTTCTAGTGAAAGGTACGATTACAGCTTTTGTCGGATTCATGCTGAGGCCCTCCTTTATACACCAAGACTGGGTATACTCCAGAGCCTCCTGCATTCTTTCCGAAACTATATCGTCGAACTTTCCTCTTACCAAGATGACTGTGTCATCTGCAAAGCCCACAACTTCGAAACCTTTTGCTTCTAAGCTTTTGAGAAGATCGTCCACCACCAAAGACCACATAAGTGGCGAAAGAACACCTCCTTGCGGACATCCTTTCGTTGCCCTTACCGTAATAGACGAACCTCCCAACTCAGAAGTGATTTCTCTTTTTGCAAGCATGGTATGAATCCAGTTACCAATGCTCGTGTGAAATCCTTTGTTCTTCATTGCACTAGACATTAAAGAATAGGACGCATTATTAAAAGCACCTTCAATATCCAAGAAAGAGCACAGAGCAATTTCTTCAGCTGAAAGTGACTTTTCAATTTTCATGACCAGCGTATGAAGCGCTGTTATAGTGGATTTTCCAGTTTGATAGGCAAACTGGAACTTTGAAAGCGGTTTTATTTGCATGTAAGATGTATGAATGAAGTCATTCAGCACTTTTTCCATTGTCTTCAACAAAACCGAAGAAAGACTAATGGGTCTGAATGATTTAGGATGCGTCTTATCACGCTTCCCAGTTTTAGGTATGAAGATTACTCTTACTACCCTCCATTTTGATGGAATATGATTCAACCTTGAATTGGCCTTGAAAATCTCAATGAGAGAAGGAATTAGTATTGCTTCACCTTTTTGAAGCAATGCTGGAAATATTCCATCTACACATGCAGACTTGAAAGGCTCAAAGGATCTCATAGCACTTTCCACCCTGGTTCTCGTAAAAATTTCATCCGCCACATCTGATACAGTATTTTCCGTTCTAGCAGACCAAGAGCTAGTCTGCGTAGATCAAATTTCAACTAAATCAGAGATGGCTGAATCCGTCTTTTCAATAGAACCGGGAAAATGCGTTTCCATCATTAAATTTAAGGTATCACGAGGATCACTAGTATAGATTCCGTCGTGACGCTTTAGATTGCCAAGCTCAACGGTATGATCTTTGGTAAGAGTCTTTTGTAATCTTGTAATTAGTATTGGATTCAAGATTTAATTTGTTAATGTGAAATGCGAAATTCAATCAGATTTCTAATTTGGATCAAAATTTGTATCTAAATTAGGGTTAGATCGGGATCTAGACATGGCTATGGTTAGCAGCGACATTACCTCTGATTCTAAGTTGGGCCCTGATCTGGTTCGTATCAGAACCAGAATTTAAAAATAGGTTGATTTGAAAACAGATTTCAATACGGGAATAATCTGGATCTATCTAGAATCTAGAAATAATCTGGGTTTAAATCAGAATATGGATCTGAAATCGAAAATAAATCTGAATTCAATTGTGAAATTCACATCCGGATTTGTATCGAGATTATAATGTATTAATGAATAAAGTTATAAATCTAAGTCCGGTTTTTATGTTGTATATGATTCGGCATCAAATACTGGTATGCATTCTGTAAAATTGGCAATGAAACTCGCAAACGTTGCGTCAGATTTCAAACGATAATAACAGCATAACCACATGATGGATAACAATAACCAATATGATGGTGGATAGATAAAATGTTGAACAATTTTGTAATACACTAGTTATCATTACTTTTTCATTGCAAAGCGGTAAAATTCGATAAAAAGTGTCAAGGACAAATTCACGCGAACAATGAACCAATCACATGCGAGCATTCCTAGCACAGACAACATGAATAGACACCAACCATTTCGTGATATTCTCTGTATCAATATCCAAAAATAAACCAACAGAGTCTTCCTGTCCCAATAGGTCAATTTATGTTTGCTTTCATGAACCTAGACTAATTTAATGTCTCGAAGGTAAAGGTTTTTCGAAAAGTTTGAAACAACCCCCTTTCTTGTTCAAACTTCTAAACCTGCTGTAAGAGCGTAATAGAAACTGATGTCTTGAAGGAAAGGATGCTGGTAAAAGCAACAATACCGTAGAGTATATGTGGAGCAGAGCGCCGGTAGTTTCTCGTCGTCTATCATTGCAGCGGCACGACTTCTATTTTACTAAAAACTATTCAGAATCTTTTTCTTTACATTCAATATTGTTAGATTTTTTTTTATTTTTTAACTTTACGAATAAAATAATATACTTATATTAGCTATCTTCGCAATACATTGAATGTATTTTTTGGTAAATTTAACAAACCTGTTAAACAAAAAAAAAAATGAATCTTTTTAAACTTTAACTTCGTTGAAATTGTTATATGTTGTTTGCATAAAAAAACACTACAGGCACAACATCACCAAGTGTAAATGAAGTTCTTTCGAGTGTAATTAAATATATTTCTGAAAAAATAAAATGAGGGTGAGAAATAAAATACGTAAATCACTGAACAAACAAATTTATTGTGTCTGTAATTACAGTATTTAGTCCCACGTCACCATTTCATACAACTCTAGGGCTGTATCCCTTGTAGTATTTTTGTGTGTGCAGTGTACATCATTAAACAAAATAATCAATTATGTGGTCGACAAAAAAAAATACTTTCGCTAGTAGCATCAATTCTTCTGGTTTTTTTTATTTGATTTTGATAAATGCAGCATCAATGTAATAAACAACTTATCTCATTAAGTGCTTTGATAGTTTCTTCAGGTTCACGAGAATCATACCGTTAGTATCGGCTTTTGAATCGAATCACCCTTCTCTCTAAATTGGGTTGTTTGGCGATAATAGTTTTTATATCATTTTAAAAAGCTGCATATTTCGAGCATGTGATTTTCAAAAAAAAATTTTCGTTGTTCTTCGGTTTTGAAATAATGATTTAAAACTGCTCGAAATTCGTTGAATAACAGTCTATCCGTAAAATTGATCATTGGGGTGAAATAGGTAACCTGGTAATTCGTGATAAAAAGGAATGAGCAAAAGATACTAGTCTTAGAACACTAGGTAATTTTTAAAGTTCAATAAAGACAGCGATATGAAGAGTCAATTTCGTTGTTAATTATCTT
Organism: Wyeomyia smithii; assembly: GCF_029784165.1. Lineage (NCBI taxonomy): Eukaryota > Metazoa > Arthropoda > Insecta > Diptera > Culicidae > Wyeomyia > Wyeomyia smithii. Next base: position 42,502,365 of record NC_073696.1, read on the forward strand.
GGCGATAAATAAAGCCTGATGTATTTTTCTTCGTCGTTCATTCCATACAACTTTTACGAAATTCAGACACCTGTCAAAATTAATCCTTGAAAGCCTGGGGCAGTTCTGTATGTTATCGTAAAATTTCTCTAACTTCGGCAAAACTCGTTTGAATTTGATCGAAGGAGTTTCAATTTGCCAACAAAATCGTTGAATTTACTTGAAGTAAATTAAATTTATAGGCTCTGAAAATATAATTTTTAACGAGAACACTGGTTAATATGGGTGTAGCTGAACCTCAAACTGAAAAAAGTTGAAAGATTATAGCATTTTAACCATTCTTGTAAATTTAGGTTCATCTACCCACCAATTTTTTTAAATACTTAAATGAGTTTTCTTGTGAACATAAGGTTGAAACGACGAACTCGGCGTACATTTACTATGCGACACTTTGACGCAAGTTAACGCATTCCTGCACTGGCTTAAGGCACCAAATTTCACACGAATGGTTGAAAGGCTATAATCTTTCTAAGGCAACTATTTCGAGCTATAGGGCAACATTTTTTTCGCTTTTGTCGACCAATAAAATGTTTCAGGAACAATCAACATGGAGCAAGGTACCGTGGAATGGGGTGAAATTGATCAGTGGGGTGAAATTGATCACCTGAAAATTCGTGATAAAAAATACTAATCAAAAGATATAGCTCTTACAACACTAGGCAATGTTAACGCGTCCTTAATCGCAACTTTTGCATGATTCACGTACTTGTCAAAGTTAACCCTTTCATGTCCAGGTCAAATTTTCATATTTTCGAAAAATTCTTCTAACTCAAGTAATCTTAGTTGAGGGTTAATTACGTTTGATTTGGAGAAGTGAGTAAAGTTTGATAAAAGTTCAAAAAATTTAACTTTCAACAATGATCATTCCATACCATTAAAGAGTTACTGATGAATTCGCAGGAACCTACAAAGATTTTAATTTCAGAGCTAGTTTTTGTGCTCTTGCAACAAACCGAATTGAAATCGGTCTAACGACGATCCAATAAGAGCAAATTTAGCAACAAGCAGCTCGTGAACAAAAATAAACAAAGCTTTTGCAATTTACAAAATTGATGTCCCAGATTTTGTGCTGACATCTTAAAATTGGGACATTTTTCATGGAATCACTCATGCAGGTTGTAATATATTAACAAACAGAGTAAGAAATCTAAATATGGTTTTTATTTCATTATATTTTTATTTACTTAATATGAATCTTAATCAAAATTTATAACCAACCCAAATACGGATTCTGGATCTAGAGTTTCATCTAGATCTAGATTTTATTTTTGATAAGAATTTATCTTGAGTTTAGATTTAGCTCTGAACCGAAGATTTGGATCTGAATCTGTTTCTACATTACGATCTGGAAGTAGATTTGCCTATTTATCATGTTTTCGAACAGAATTCCAAACTACAGGGTGTTCAATAGGATTGAAAACAACCTTTCATCGCTGACGCTGGCTGCATCCTCCCGTCTCACATGAACATCCGGCGATTCCAGGGCACCCCGTTGATCATAGTTTGAGGCCGTATCCCGGCATGGGAAGTTTCCAGAAAAAAACGTGAAAATAAACTCTGTGTGCTATAAGACCGATATTCTAGAGCAGGTTGTGGCCTCGGCACTTCGGGACCTCTACGAAAAGGTTCAACATGACCTTCAATGGGACTTTGCACTGGTCCACATGGCGAATATCGTCCAAGCGTGATGTCCGGAGAATTTGAATGATAGATACGTATAATCGTACATGCTGGCCAAGTAGAGCGAACATGAAGTGAGCACTATGGACCAATTTAAAAATTTTATTTCAATGATCTGAGATTAGGTGAAATTGTATTTGATCCCAACTAGAACCTAAATGTATTTGTATCTAAATCAAAATATGTTCAAGAGCCTGGAAACAAATTTTGAACTGTATTCGATTGTGAACCTTAATGTGCGTCTGGATGTAAACACAAAACCAATACATGTATGAATCAGTATCTGGATCTAGAGTCTAACTCAGATCTGCTTTCGAACCTAACTTTAGGTCCAGTTTCAGACCGGGATTTGGGAGTTCAATATGCTTTTACAAATGGAGCTAGGTTTTGAAACAGACTACCGATAAGGAGCTGAAAAAAGCTCAGATTTAGACCTGAATATAGAATAAGATCTTAATCATATCTGAAAATATTTCATACAAATCTGAACGTGTAATAGAGAAACGAATCTGCAATTGCAACACAATTTTAGATCTGAGTCTGTATCAGGAATTTGATTTGAATCTAGATCTAGATTTTATTTTCAATTGCTATTGGATTTAAATTGATATTTAAATTCGAATTTTGACTCGAGTGAATTGAAGTTGATTTCAATTTTAAATTAAAATGTGAATTTGGATTTGGCTTTAGAATCAAATCCTAATTTGGATTTTTTCTAGATCCAATATGAGTTTGAATCTGTATCTGTATCTGGATATACAAATCGTAGTTGGTTTTTCTATACAACTAAAGGTTTCAGAACTTTCTCCAGCCGGAAACGATCAGCAGCGTTTGTTTAAACGTGTTAGAGTTCTGTGTGCGCTTCAACCGACGTATTCTTCGAACAACAGAGTAAGCTCCATCGTTCTCGTAAGGACAATTTTTGCCTTTCTCCTAGAAAGGTATAGCAATCACTGGAAAAACTAAAGGTATAAAAGGGCTCCAAAGGGTCGAATCTCGTATATCAATCGACTTAGTTTGACGAGCTGAGCATTTTCTGTATGTGTGTGTGTGTATGTGTGTGTGTATTTTTTTTCTTCATCTATAGTTTATTTGACACGGCACAAATACAATTCAATGTTTCACGGCGCCAATTATATCTAGTAGCTTACTTTCTAAAGTATCTTAATAACTAAAAGCAAATTTTTTATCCTCGCTGCCGACTACGAGCTGAAACATCTAACTTAAAGCTAGAATATTTTGCATTAAAAGCACAGGTTTGCTGTTTGATAGTTTTCGTTGCCATAGGTGAGAAGCATATTAAATTTGTTCCGCTGCTGGGCCAAGATATTACGGACTGGCAAATTGGGTTGTTTTCCTCGGGCCTTGAGAGTATCGTGCGGGTCTAGTTGCTGTTTCCGGATCCGGGGTCTTAACGTGTTCTTGTCGTTTGGTTGGATGTAGGCGAAAGGGGATAGGACTAAACTGGGGCGTGGATGGATTTCAGGAAAACGTATATAAGGGACATTTAGGATAGGTCACGGCTCGCCAAGACATCACGAACAGGAACAGCCGGCTGCCTACCTTCGGCCTGCAGGGAAGCTATTAATTTAGACCTGGCGTCACGGTGTACAGGGCATGACCAGACAACGTGCTCTATGTCGTGATAACCTTCACCACAGGCACAGATACCACTTTCCCCGAGCCCAACACGACGGAGATGCGCGTCAAATCTATAGTGATTGGACATAAGCCGGGACATCACGCAAATGAAATCCCGACCTACATCCAACCCCTTGAACCACGGGTTCGTCGATACCTTGGGGATTATGGAATGTCACCACCTTCCCAGTTCCCCTCTGGTCCAAGAATTTTGCCAACTGATGATCGTATTCTGACGTACAAATGCGAAAAATTCATTAAAAGCAATTGGTCTTTCATAAATTTCACCGTTTGTTGCGCCCACCTTAGCCAAAGAGTCCGCTTTCTCATTGCCCGGTATCGAGCAGTGAGAAGGGACCCACGCTAAGGTAATCTGAGTAGATTTTTCGGATGAAGCACTCAGATGTTCCCGTATTTTCCCCAGGAAATACGGAGAGTGCTTAACATCTTTCATCGATCGGAGAGCCTCAATGGAACTGAGACTGTCCGTAAAGATGAAATAATGGTCCGTGGGCATTTTTTCGATAATCCCTAGGGTGTACTGAATTGCAGCTAATTCTGCGACGTAAACAGAAGCAGGATTATCGAGCTTATGGGAGACGATTAAATTGTTATTGAAAATACCGAAGCCAGTGGACCCATCAAGAAGTGATCCGTCAGTGTAGTACATATTGTCGCAGTTGATGTTTCGATATTTATTGGAAAAAATTTAAGGAAAAAATTTATTGGAAAAAATTTAGGGATCTGCTGCACGCGTAAATGATCCGGGATTCCACGAGTTTCTTCTATCATGGATGCATCGAAAAACACAGTAGAATCAGAAGTATTTGATGAGTCGACACGATTTGGAATATTCGAAGAAGGGTTAATATTTTGGGACATGTGATTGAAATACAATGTCATAAAACGGGTTTGAGAATTAAGTTCGATTAACCTTCCAAAATTTTCAATCACGGGACGGTTCAAGACCTCACATTTGATAAGAATACAAGAAGACAGGCTCCAGAAGCGGTTTTTAAATGGTAGTACTCCAGCTAAGACCTCCAAACTCATCGTATGGGTCGACTGCATGCAACCCAAGGCGATACGCAAACAACGATATTGTATTCGCTCCAGTTTGATCAAATGTGTGTTTGCTGCGGAGCGGAAGCAGAAACACCCGTATTCAATGACAGAAAATATCGTTGTTTGGTAAAGCCTTATAAGGTCTCCTGGGTGGGCTCCCCACCATTGTCCGATTATTGTACGAAGAAAATTCACTCTTTGTTGACATTTTTTCATCAGATACCTCACGTGACAACCCCAGGTGCCTCTAGAGTCGAACCAGACACCAAGATATTCGTGTACCAAAACCTGAGAAATCGTTTTACCCATTAATTGTGTTTGAAGCTGAGCAGGTTCATGCTTCCTAGAAAAAACTACTATCTCAGTCTTCTCCGGAGAGAATTCGATACCTAGCTGTAAAGCCCAAGCAGACAAATTGTCCAAGGTATCTTGCAATGGTCCTTGCAAATCGGCAGCTTTGGCTCCTGTAACAGAGATTACACTGTCATCTGCAGATTGTCTTATCGTGCATGAATTTGCCAGACATTCGTCGATGTCATTTACATAAAAGTTGTAAAGAAGGGGGCCTAAACATGAGCCCTGGGGAAGACCCATGTAGCTAATGCGAAAAGTTGCCAAATCGCCGTGCGTAAAATGCATGTGCTTTTCGGACAACAAATTATGCAAAAAATTGTTCAAAATTGGAGAAAATCCTTGTCGGTGAAGTTTACCCGAAAGAATGTCAATAGAAACGGAATCAAAAGCCCCCTTAATATCCAAGAACGCAGACGCCATTTGTTCTTTGCGAGCATACGCCAGCTGAATATCTGTTGAAAGCAACGCAAGACAATCATTCGTCCCTTTGGCACGGCGGAAGCCAAATTGAGTATCTGATAGTAGACCATTTGATTCGACCCAATGGTCTAAACGACGGAGTATCATTTTTTCCATCAATTTCCGGATACAGGATAGCATTGCAATCGGCCTATAAGAGTTGTGATCAGAAGCTGGTTTCGCTGGTTTTTGGATGGCGATCACCTTCACTTGCCTCCAATCCTGCGGTACAATATTTTGCTCCAGGAACTTATTGAGCAAGTTCAACAAGCGCCTCTTGGCATTGCCGGGTAGATTCTTCAACAAGTTGAATTTGATTCTATCTAACCCAGGCGCGTTATTGTTACAGGACAGGAGGGCAACTAAAAATTCTGCCATCGTAAAAGGTGATTCTATCGCGTCGTGGCCCGGAGACGTATCGCGAACAAAGTTTTGCGCAGGAACAGAGTCCGGACATACTTTCCTGGCAAAATCAAATATCCACCTACTTGAAGACTCCTCGCTTTCGTTGACCGTTACGCGATTCCGCATTCTTCGGGTTGTGTTCCAAAGAGTGCTCATCGATGTCTCCCTCGACGTCTCGTTCACGAACCGACGCCAATATCCGCGTTTCTTCGCTTTAGCCAAGCTTTTAAGCTTGGTATCCAGCTCCGAATACCGTAAATAGTCGCCAGGTAAACCTCCCTTCTGGAAGGCCAAAAACGCGTCGGATCTTTGCGTGTAGACATCGGAGCACTCTTGGTCCCATCACGGAGTGGGAGGCCGTTCTTTGATCGTTACGCCGGGATATTTCTTCGTTTGGGCTTGCAACGCGGCGACGAGAATCAAGCCCGCGAGGAGGTTGTATTCTTCAAGTGGTGGATGATGTTGAATCGACTCGACCGCTTTTGAAATCATTTCCTCGTATAACTTCCAATCGACATTTCGTGTGAGGTCATACGGAACGTCAATTGGTCGCATGCGAGTTGACCCGTTAGTAATTGAAATAAGAATAGGCAGATGGTCGCTACCGTGAGGATCGAGGATTACCTTCCATGTGCAATCCAACCGTAGCGACGTCGAACATAAGGATAGATCTAAAACGCTTGGGCGCACTGGAGGTTTCGGGATACGTGTCATTTCACCATTGTTTAAAATAGTCATGTCGAAGTCATCGCAAAGGTTTAAATTAAAGAGGAGCGGTTATCATTGTAAGGGGAACCCCAAGCCACACCATGAGAGAAAATAGTCATGTCGAAGTCATCGCAAAGGTTATAGATTAAAGAGGAGCGGTTATCATAGTAAGGGGAACCCCAAGCCACACCATGAGAGTTGAAGTCTCCCAAAATCAAACGTGGCGAGGGAAGAAGTTCTATTAAATCAAAGAGGAGCCGTTGCCCAACCTGTGCTCTGGGAGGAATATATATTGAGGCAATACAAAGCTCTTTACCTTGTATTGTCATTTGACATGCGACAACTTCGATGCCTGGAATCGAGGGGAGGTTAATACGATAGAAAGAATAGCACTTTTTAATCCCTAAAAGTACTCCTCCATATGGGGTGTCTCGATCAAGGCGAATAATATTAAAATCATGGAAGTTGAGATCAACATTTGAAGTAAGCCAAGTTTCGAAAAGGGAAAATGCATCGCATTTGTTTTTATTTATCAAAACTTTAAACGAATCAATTTTTGGTAAAATACTTCTACAATTCCACTGTAAGACAGAGATAGAATCCTTCAAATACGCAGTTGAGTTAGGCATCGAAGGATACAAACGCTGCAAGAAGGGGCCATTGGGCAGTCAACTGCTTCAAAAATGATCTAACTGTTGGGAGGAATGCTGTAAGAAAAATTTTAATTGGATCGGGTACATTGAAATTTTCAAAAATCCAGTCCACAATGTCAGAAAATTTCACTAATCCAGAGTTTGTTTCATCAACTGAATGTGCAAAAGGAACAACTGGGGTTTTAGATGTTTCTGGCAGTGCTGAGAACTCCTTCTGGGACTTTAAATTTGCAAGCTCAGGAGGAGTTTGCTTCGGTTTTTCCGCAGCACTGTTTGGTTTGTTCGTACTTTTCACTACACTTTGGGAAATCTTAGGTCCTTTACGGGGAAGTTTAGGAGAAGAAACATTTTTCCTCTTCCTAGACTCCCCAGGATTGGCATAAGATGTTTCCACTGGTGAATCGTCAGAATCGGTTTCATCAGAGGACAACAGATCAAAGGGGTTCGATGTTATGGTAGAAGTGGTCACGGTCTTCTTCAGCATCTCAGCGTAAGAACGCTTTGAACGCTCCTTAAGTGACCGCTTGATTTTATCTCTGCGCTGCATGTACACCGGGCATGTGGAGCGCTCATGCTGGTTTTCCCCACAGTGAATACATTTTTCAGCATTAACACTGCAAGAATCTTCCGCATGATTCTCCCCACACTTGCTACATCGTGCCTTATTGCAGCAGTAGGCGGCTGTGTGGCCTAACTGCTTGCAATTGGTGCAATTCATAACACGGGGTACATACAATCGCACAGGCAGACGAACCCGGTCGATCGAGACGTGGCTAGGGAGTGCAGATCCGGCAAACGTAACGCGAAACGAGTCTGACGGAGTGTACACTTTTGTGCCGCCGACGAGAGATACAGACCGCAATTGCTTGCAGTCGAGCACCTTCTCATCGGGACATGTGCTATTCTTGAAGCACCCTTTAGCACTTTGCAAAATACACTCGACGGACAGACTCGAATCGGTTATGACACCGTCGATCTCCACGTCTCGTGCGGGTATGTAAACGCGATACTCGCGTGTGAAGAGCTCAGAGCAAGCGATAGCATTGGCCTGTGCCAGATCACTGACCACGACACGGAGCTTGTTAGGTCGGACCTTGGAAATTTCGGTCACGGCCTTGTACCCCTTCGTCAGGTCTTGAGAAATTTGCAGTATGTTTAATCGCTTTGAATTCACTCCTGCCTTTGGACGAAAATAAACAGTATAGCTGCCCTGTTGAGATCCGTCCGGGTAAAGCCTGGGGCGAGGGGGGACTGGAGAATGAACAGGGGAGGGGGTAACAGAAGGGTCAGGGTCAGGGGGGTTCGGGGATGGTGGCACGGGAGGCGAGGGATCTATATCCATTGCGCTAAATGTAGCGCACTAGCGCACTAGCGCCGACAAGAACACGTACCTCTTTACTTCTTCCTTCCAGCAGTGGTTGTCCGATCGTTCGAAGCTGCACCCAAAGCAGCCAGCAGCACCAATACAGCCGCACCAATACAGCCACCAGCAGTGAGCCGGGTGTGAGATCACTCAGCACAGCGACACGACTCGACTGTCAACTGATGGCCTTGAACTCGAAAGATCTATTCACTGTGCACAGATCAAAACTGCAGCTGGTATTTTGCACCAATACAGCCAAAGTTGCGAGCCGGGTACAGAACGTAGCGACACAACTCACAATCTAGTTGGCCTTTAGCGCGAATAATACACTCTTTTGTTTGGCTATTCGTACACACGGACCGGATTGTAATAGAACGACCACTTTGCACGTCCGTTTCTGTCGAGTGTTCGACGCGGAATGTGTGTGTGTGTGTGTGTGTGTATGTGTGTGTGTGTGTAACGCTCTACCAATCTCACTCGATTTTCTCAGTGATGGCTGGACCGATCTTCATGAAATCAATTGCAAATGAGAGGTCTAGTTGCCTTATAAGACCCTATTGAATTTCATTGTAATCGAATTTTTAGTTTAGAGGTTATGTTTAAAAATGTAAAAATCACGAAACATCACTATCTCAGAAACTACTCAACCGATTTTAACAAAATTTGTTTTAAATGAACGAGCTACTTAAAAAACCCTTAACTTTTGAGTTTCATGAAGATTGAACGTGTGGTTCGGAAGTTATTTGAAGAAACGTTTTCTGGAGAGTGTTTAATCTCACTCATGTTCCTCAGAGATGGCTGAACCGATTCCCACAAAATCAGTGTCATTGGAAAGGTCTAATTACCCCATATGACCCTATTGATTTTGTTTGCAATTGGACTATTACTTTGCCTGTTATGTTTGAAAATGTGAAATCCAGCTTTGAAAAGAAACATATTCCGAAGACTACTTAAACTCACTCACTTTTCTCAGAGATGGCTGAACCGATTTCCACGAAGTTAGTGTCAAATGAAAGGTATAGCTACCTCATAACACCTTATTGAATTTCAATGTAATCGGTCTCTTACTTTGTCTGTAATGTATCAAAATATGAAAATCACGAAACTTCATTATCTCAGAAACTACACGAGCGATTTGAACAATATTGGTATCAAATAAACGGGCTAGTTAAAGGTTGATTGATGAATTTTATAGTGATTAAACACGTGGTTCAAAAATTGTGAAAAGAAACATGTTCCGGTGACTTTTCAAATTCACTCGTTTTCCCAAAAATGGCTGGACTAAATTCAACAATCTTAGTGTCAAATGAAAAGTTTGGCTTTCCTATAGGTTCCCCCGGGTTGTCTCTCAAACTCACAAGTATAAAATTCCATAGCAATTTGAGATGTGATTCAAAAGTTATGAAAAGAAACGAAACTCAAAGACTATTTAAAACCTGAATTTCTTTGATCAAAACATATGGCCTCAACAAAATTTAAATTTGGTATTGTGCTATTAGTACGTTCCCGGTATTGCTCGTGATTGAAGTGTACGAAATTCAAAGTCATTTCTTTTATTTCGCTATTTCTTCAGCACGAATATTTTACTCCTAATTAATATTTTTTTTAGCTTTTTGCCTTTCTCCTAGAAAGGTTTAGCAATCACTTGCAAAACCGAAGATATGAAAGTGCTCCAAAGGGCTGAATGGCATATATCACTCGACTCAGTTAGACGATCTGAGCATTTTCTGTATGTTCACTCAAGTTTCTCAGAGATGGCTGGACCGATTTCCACAAAATCAGTGTCATATGAAAGGTCTAGTTACCCCATATGACCCTATTGATTTTTTTGCAATCGGACTATTACTTTGCCTGTTATGTTTAAAAATGTGAAATCTAGCTATGAAAAGAAACATATTCCGAAGAAGACATAAACTCACTCACTTTTCTCAGAGATGGCTGAACCGATTTTCACGAAATTTGTGTAAAATGAAAGGTCTAGCTGACTCATAACACCCTATTGAATTTTTCTGTAATCGAACTGTAACTTTGTCTGTAATGTACCGAATTGTGAAAATCACGAATTTCATTATCTCAGAAAGTACACAACCGATTTGATCAATACAGTAAAGTAATTTTTTACACGGTATTTTTTACACGGTTTTATTTTACACGATTCTTTTTTACGACGATTTTCCAAATAATGCGATTTTTTTCACGTCGTTTTCTCAAAATAACGCGGTTTTGTTTCACACGGTTTTTTTTGCACGATTTTTCGTCTTCGCGTAAAATTGTTACAGTAAGTAACAGTAACGGTGACAGACTATAGTAGGCTGTTTTTTACACAGTTTCATTTTTACACGGTTTTATTTTACACGGTTCTTTTTTACGACATTTTTCCAAAAAACGCGTTTTTTTTACGACGTTTTTCCAAATAACGCGGTTTTTTTACACGGTTTCTTTTTGCACGGTACGTAAAATCGTGTAAAAAAGAACTTTACTGTATTATTATCAGATGAACGGGCTAGTTAAGGGTTAACTGATGAATTATGATTTAACACGTGGTTTCAAAGTTTGGCTGCCCTATACGTTCCCATTTCATTTGATTATAATCGAACTAAGCCACCGTTATGTATTAAATTGTTAATAAAACAACGAAATTCTATTATCTCAAAGATTACACGACTTATATGAACATAACTAGTGTCATTCGAACGAGTTATCTCTCAAACTTACAAATAACAAACTTCAAAAAAAATTGATATGTGGTTTAAAAGTTATGGGAAGAAAAAAAATTCAAAGGCTATTTAAAACTATACTTGCTTTGATCAATATATGTGGCCACAATATAATTTAAATGTGGTATCGTACCATTTGAATGTTCCCGGTATCGCTCGTGATTAAATTGTTCGAAATTAGGAGTCATTTCTATTATTTCGCTATTTCTTGAGCATGTACCTTACGTCAAATTTCATATTTTATACTTCTATTACAACATCTAAAATCAAAAAAGTGAATACACATTTATTGGATTGAAGCGTTCATGTAAATCTATTATTACAAATAATAAGTTTGAAAGAGAAAGGCTGGGTCTGACCGCTAGGTGGATTAATTTAGGTTTTTGGTACATAGTCAGACATTCCTCAAACCACAAATTTGATTTTGCAAAGAGGAATGCAATATGTTAATAATAAATAAAATTGATCGTTTGGAATTAAAATTTTAATAGGTGTCATAGGTGCCTATGATGCTGATGAATGTAGCTATCAGATGAGTTAATGTTTTTTCCATGAATCCAGAGTGTCTATCAATAGTAGGTTTTTTGGCTTTCCTGATATTCCACGAAAAAAAGTTATGTAGCACGTTATCATCCAAAACAGAAGCGAAGCAAAGGTTTCCCATCCATTTTTTTTCCTTCAATCAACATGATTCGCGTTTTGCATTCGTTGCCATCATTGCAATTTACAGTTCCGGGTGACTCGATAGGAAATTGAAATTATTTTGCGGCGTTAAACGTTTTCCCGCGTGCATTACACGCTACATTGCGACCAGCCCGGATTTGCATCGGCTTACATATTCACTTCACCGCGGGTCAGCACGTGCATTCGTTCGCCTACCTGTTCGTCCGTGGGCCGGGTGCAACCAGCCGGCAAGGATGAATATTCATTCGGTGTGCTTCTGCCGTACAAAGCATCACCACCGTTACTGTCAGAGCAGTAGCTGCGACGACAGTGTAGTATTTGCGGGTTAGAGGAGAGTCGAAGCAGGAAAGGTTGGGGAACGTTGTGAGGCAGTCTGTACATGGGTACCATGAAGTATCATCACATCAGTCTTTGTGCCATGTTAAACCGGGAGATAGTGATCGGAAAATTTTTTGGCCGGAAACAACGAGCAGCGTACAGAGTTTGGTTAAATATATCAATTCGCTGATTTGTGCGAATCTACTCCAAAAACCACTAGTCTGGAAAAACGAATTTAAATCACTTAATCCGAATTCGATTGGTTGATATGAATTATTGAACAGAGCTGGCAGTACCTAGTGTTAGCCGAGATGAGTAATAAAGCAATCGGTGTATTTACTCCGCTTGCGTTTGTAATGCTTTGATGGATTTTGATTTTATATAGGTACCTACTAAATCGCGGTATTTATGTTTTATTGATGAGCCATCTAGACAATTACAAAAATTGTGATTCTCAATTATCGACTTGAAGTCGTCTCGACTCATGTATTACACACTTTACACAGGGAGATGTCATGAATTGCGGTGCGATTGTGGCTTTGAAAGGCTTTCGAACAAACGCTCTTGATAAACGCTAACGCAGGAAATTGAGAGGAAGGAAAAACCAAGATGAACATGTTCTTCCATCCGGCAGCTCTTCATGCCACCGACAGAGCCAATTTGGCATGATAAACAAACAAACATAATCGAGCCGGGAAGGAGAGCCGATGTTTGAGATAAAATAAATCATATTTTACGATTTTCAATAGCGTAAATATCATCACTTCGCAGTACGGAGAAGCCAAGTCACCATCTTAAGCGAAGGAACAAATTCAACGAAAGAAAGAGCAGTGTAAAGAACATCTTGTCTTTGCTTGTACCTACTTCTTATCGACGTGGGCGGAAAATACCGACTAACACAACGCGTGGCAATAATTGGAGTTTTTTCATCAATAAAATAATTTCTAACGGATTAAAGAGGGTATTTTATGAAAATAAACTGTTTACTATGCGAATAGTGAAAGCTACCAGCAGAATTTTATTAGGCATTATTTTTTTGCAAACAAATCAACACTTATCATTCCGTGAATCCTTTGCCAGACACGAACCTTACCGTGACAAAAAACAGCATCCCTGTCGGTTTCATCTATTTTTAGTGTGGGACATTCAATGCTAAAAGGCGCACCGTTTTCCAAGCTATTGCCTGCTTGCGTCAAACGATCCTTACACAAATCAAAAGAAAATTTTCCATATTACAGAGTCGATACCCCGGGGTGGTAAGCTATCAGATTCGTTACCTTTTGTTTACTGTAACCTCTTGTTTCGGAAACGTTGTCACCGCTGGAGGAAAAAGGCTGATGGGAAGAATAGATCGGAAGACTACCAGTCAGACGCGAGGAGCCGATTTGGCGGAAAGTACGCTGGGGAGATAAATTAAAAGGAAAATTGCCAATTATCATCACGAAACGGGATTACGATTCATTTTCCATTCCCCCTATTGCCTGCGGGACCCAATCAGCGTATCGTATGTTGCGTTCCGTTCTACATGTGAATTGCTGATTTATGTTCGCCGGTTGCTTTTGTTCAATTTGAATGGGAAGAAATTGGAAATAATTAAAGTTATACTCTCCATGCTATGCTGGGGAGGTTATGAAAAAGTTAAGTGATGTGATGTTTCGTGTTTAAGGATTAGCAACAAACTATATTGGGGTCGACTTCTGGACTTGAGGCCTTCGAAAATATTCATATTTGGTGGAGTTCGTCCATTTTAGTTTGTTTTTTAGAAAATGTAAGAGGTCATTTCGTATTTCAAAATATCGTTTCAATAAATTGTTCATTTGATTTTGTGCTCTATATCTTTTGATAATGGTTTATCAGGTTTTTGTTCATATCAAAGTTTATAGAAGCAAATTGGAATAAGATTTTACGATATAATTTAGGGAATCGTGGTCTATATATGAGTTATTTTGAAATAACTTTTCAATCATTAGACATTTTTTGAATTGTGGAAATAAAAAACTGAAAAAAAAAACTAATATTATTTTCGCTTATTTTTTTTTTAAATGCCACCCACAACTGGCTTTCAATCAGTGAACGACCGAGTTGTCAACCCTGCCACACGTTTTTGTCTATCTTCGCGTCAGCCAGAGCGGATTCATCACGTAGCAGAAAGGACCTTTCTTTCCCTTATGTGACACATTAGCATGCTGAACATTTCCATATTGGCAGCAGCGCTCATACAGACGCCGACTCTCTGTCCGACGGGCAGCTTCTTCCTGATGATTCGCATTCCGGACTCCAATTAAAAATTAAATCCTCCCGACGAATGGAATTGTAAATTCACGACACATTCGTTATTTACTCGGGACTAGGCGGACTAAGGGCTTCTGTAGATTTTTTTTTGCGATCCGAACAGAGCAGTACCCCTCTCGTTTGGAAAGACGTGGAGAAGGGGACACATAAGGTACCAGAAGGTATTGCAAACATCCCGGAAGCAAACGGCCGGATAATCTAGTCAACGGTTCGAGCTTCATACGAGATTGTACTTTTTCCCATGACACAAAAATGACCACACTAGTAATGTCCGTCCCGGAAACCGACGCAAGCAAGCAGCAATTGGGGAAAGCATCGTCATTTGCATCCTAATTCCATTAGGTTGTATTAGCTGCCAAAAGCGAGCAGATTTTTTGGACCTTTTTTGTTTGTTTTTTCAACTTCATTTCAGTGAATCCGTCAAATGAGTACCACAGTTCGAGGGTCATTCCAGCACCATCAAGGATTAGTACTTAGACATTTCAGGCCGAACACAGTTAGTTCGAACACAAAAGAAAAAAGAAACACATTTCCAGCTGACGGACTTCCACCAATTGTCATTGGACGGAAAAATGTCCACCCAACTGCCATCGGAAATGATGCTTTCTGTGCCCAACTCGAAAACCTCATCATGCGGTCGGCTTCAGCGAATTGCTTGTAAGTCGATGGTTGCGCTAGTTGCTGCCAATTTCGGCTGTTGCTAGAAATTGACTCAACACTGCGGTCTGTGGCCGTTGCCAACGCCGCGGACGAAAGTCAAACGGGTACGGCTTTTGACGATTTATTCATAACCATGGCCGGAGAAGCAACGACAAAAACAGTGCAGCAGTTTCGCTGTTACGCACGGTACGAAATCGGAACGTTGTTAGCTTAAGAAACTAGCAGTGATGATGCAACCGAGCTGGTTCGAGTTCATCCAATGGCAGTCAGCATGAATGGAAGCGCTGCTGTCTGTCGTCCTGCTTGGAACAACATTTGCCTGTCGGTCTTTCTATTTGAGTTTAGATTACAGTCAGATTTACATTCAGCTGTTTTGAAATGTGGAATGAAATAGTGAGGTAATCCATTTGCCGGCAATGGCCAAACGATTGCGGCAAACAATGGTTTCCGAAGCGCTGACGTTGGGATGGACAGGACCGGGGGCGGAGAGTAGCTTTTAAGGATTTTTCGAAGAACTGTGATTCAATTTCACTTCCCCGTTATCTGACACGAACGGCGACTGATGTAATCTACGAAAAAATAACAAACGCTTGCAGGTACAGAGCCGGTGTTGCAGCATTGCCTGATGTAGTGACGATTATACACTGCAAGATAGAGTAGGATCTATTACAAATGACAAGTTTTACAGGTTATTTCGAAGAAAAAGGCTCAGATGGATCTCCACAATTCGGTTTATAAATATTTTGAGCAGTTTTCGTTAACTTTATTGTTAAACGTTCTCATTAAACGATGACTAAAAGTAAACTATTTGAAAGCAAAGCGCTTATGGATATGGAACTAACCACAAACATGCTTTAAAATGGCTTGTCACTAGAAAGAACCATTACAACTAGTAAAATAAAAAGGCGAAATGATGGAATTGACCAATTTTAGTCCCAGTTTTCAACACAATTCGGTAAACTTCGGAAACAACCAGCATAAATTTGCTTCCTCGTAATGCTAGTCATCCGATTCATGTAGGTTGCTGAATTGCTTCAGCAAACTTAACTGGTGAACTGGTTCTCGCAAGATGAACAGTTTTGTTTTTTTTTTTTTGAATTAAGGTCACAAATATTGAACAAAGACTAAATCTTCCTGGAAAATGGATTGTATTTTTTGGTGATTTTCTTCCAAGTCATGTATATTGATTCAAAATTTAGAATCGAAAGGCTATGTGCAAGATGGATTTATTCACTTTGAATCGAAAACAGTTTTGAATAAAAAATATATTCTAACTTTTTACCCATTTTTGTGAAATTTGATGTCTGTAGCTTAGATAACTTCTTCAGAGACTTAAATGAGTATTCCCGTAAGCACACGTAGAAGCGACGAACCCGACGAGCAATTACTTTTCGGCCTTTTGACGCTGTTGGGGGCACTGCCCGTGCGCCTCTGCCCGTGCGAGATTCAATCTCAAACACCCTGCTCACTTGAAGTCAATCCATTATAGCGAGATCCACAATCTAAAATACCCTGCTCATTTATCGACTATCACTTCCTCCTTATCAACACTATTGTCTTTCACTTACACTCTTTACTGCAAGGAAGAAACATGTTGTTCAAAATTTATAAGAAGTTTCAGTTAGAGAACATTGTCTGATATTGTTAGTGACAGTTATATGAAAAGACCAAAATTGTAAGTTACTATTAATTCAAAATTTATACTAAAAATTAAATGCAAAAAATAAATTACAGCTTTAGAGCTCCGTCTAATCAAACTACGACGCCGCTAGAAAGAGGTCCGAAACTGTCCCAACAATTCTCTAAAGAATTTTGTTATTTGTTGGAGAATGATGTCTGAATCCAGCCGATTCGATTGCCGTTGCTGCGAGCTGTCCAACGATATCGATGATCTGGTCCAGTGCGAAGGTAGATGTGGCGGATGGTTCCACTACGGCTGTGTGGGATTTGACGATGGGAGGAAGGAATTAAATTGGAAGTGCCATGATTGTATCGGTAGCGGCGTGGCCAACGAGCCAGTTGTCACAAGTTCTGCAGTAGTTTCGATGTCGACCAGTGAACCACCACCAACTACTTGCAAGGAAACGAGTGTGCTTGACCCAAAGGCAGAGAGAACAAAGCTCAACCAAAAATAACTGGAAGAACAACAGGTGTTTCTTTTGCGAGAGATCGAGTTAGATCGTAAAATGGAGTGCGAGAGGAAAAAGCTGCAAGTGGAACAGGCGGCATAGCGAAGACGATGTGAGTTTTTAATGACTTTAGCTGAGGTAGCTGATGGTCCCCAAGTCGATAACAACACCTGCGTTACTTCGACTTCGAGTTCTTCGAGAAGCACTCTCCAAGGTGTGAAAAATGCTCCAGTACCGTTTTCGCTCGTTAATACTGCTGCTACAGGAATTAATTCCTTCGGAATACCACCAATGTCATCCTCTGTACTGCCGAGGAGTGTTCATGCTGCATGTGCGTCAACGTACCCGAGTGCAGTGAGATCGACCACCAGTTAGGGGCACGATTTTCTCTCCGGTGGGGGGAGATACAACCTCGGATCGTCGACACCTATTACGTCAGCGACAGCAACACCGTGGGTTGATCCAGTGACGAATCAGACGGTTCTTACCCAATCACTGCCGCCGACAATAAGTACGATTGGTTTGTTTGGAACAAATGTAAGTCAGAATAATCATTTACAAAGATATAACAACCAACTGCAAGTAGGGTTAGGACAAGCACAGGTTCCTCAATATTCATTCACTAGTGCAGGGCCAGCTTATTCTCATATAAATCTTTTGAACGCAAATACATTCCCATACGTTCCCGTGTCCGTATCTCAGTATACTCCCAATATTTCTGGTGCCAATCAAACAATTCCAGTACGAAACCTTGGCAATATTCCTGGTTCCAATCAAACAATTCCGGTAGGGAATCATTGCAATATTCCTGGTGCCGGTCAATCATTATCGGTAGAAAACAGTATCGATCAAGGTGTACCTACATCCCGCCAGTTAGCCGCCAGGCACGTTATGCCGAAAGATCTCCCTGCGTTTAGTGGGAGCCCTGAGGAGTGGCCCATGTTTTATAGTGCATTTTACACGTTAACAGAGGCTTGTGGATACAGTGAAGTGGAGAACCTCGGCCGACTTCAACGCTGTCTAAAGGGCAGTGCATTGGAAGCAGTACGAAGCCGTCTTCTACTTCCCTCTGCGGTACCACAGGTGATGCAAACACTGCAGCTTTTGTATGGACGTCCTAAGCAGATAATTCATGCTCTTCTCTTAAAAGTCAGGGAAGTTCCGGCCCCGAAAGCGGACAATCTGAAAACATTAGTAACGTTTGGTATGGCAGTGCAGAATTTTTGCGATTATCTAGTGGCAGCGGATCAAGTGGCTCATCTCTCTAATCCAGTTCTCTTACAAGAGCTAATCGACAAATTACCCGCACACCTGAAATTGGATTGGGTGGTATATAAACGGCAGTATATGATCGCAGATTTACGTGTTTTTGGCAGCTTTATGGCAAATCTAATGTCTGCTGCGGCGGATGTCACACTGACGCTTGAGCCTACTAACGCGAAGGTAGGCAGAGGGGATAAGCCGAAAGGGTTCGTCAACGCTCATGCAAATTCAGCGGAAGTGAGTGAACAGGCAAAATCGAGATCGAGTTCTATAAAAACAGAAAATTCACCGGTGCGATGTTTAATCTGCAGCGATCCAGATCATAAAGTAAAAGAGTGTGGCGTTTTTAAAAATATGAGTGGAGTCGACAGATGGAAGGTTGTACAAAATCACCAGCTATGCCGCATTTGCCTTGGCAAACACGGGAGGAAACCGTGCCGTTCTCAAATACGTTGTAAGATGCAAGGGTGTCAAATGCGCCAGCATCCGTTTTTACATCGTGGTTCTTCAACGCCAATGTCGGCAAGTGCGTCATCTAGTTATAGAGACACCGTTGCAATTCGGAATCAAATGGAAGGAGTCAACACACACCGGCACAGTCAGGGTACCACGCTGTTTCGCATTTTACCGGTGACTATTTCAGCAAAAGGAAGAAGTGTTGATACATTCGCTTTCCTCGATGAGGGGTCTTCAGTTACGTTGATGGAAAAATGGATTGCAGATGCACTCGATGTTGAGGGTATCAAAAAACGTCTGTGCTTATCGTGGACAGGTAATGTTACTAGAGACGAAGAAAACTCTCAAGAAGTTACGATAGAAATATCAGGAAACAATTCAGACCGTCGATACAAGCTTGAAGGCATTTGAACTGTTAGGACACTTGCACTCCCGACACAATCGCTTCGGTACCGGGGCTAGCTGAACATTACCAACATCTTCGTAAGCTGCCAGTCGTGGATTATGAGTCTGTGACACCCGGAATTCTGATAGGCGCGGGACATACAATGTTGACCGCTACCAAGAAACTCCGAGAAGGGCGAACAGGCGAGCCTGTTGCTGCAAAAACCCGGCTTGGATGGGCGGTGTATGGACCAGTGGACCAACGGATGCAGAGTCATTGCTATACCTTCCATATTTGTGATTGCACAGGCGAGACTCAGTTACACGAAATGGTTAAACAATATTTTACCGTAGAGAACGTCGGCGTTTCGGCTGACAAAGGACCGGAATCGGATGATGAAAAGCGGGCAAGATTAATCCTTGAGCAAACAACGAAAAGAGTCGATGGAGGCTTCGAGACTGGACTATTGTGGCGACATGGTCATGTGGAATTCCTGGATAGCTATCCCATGGCGATGCGCAGGCTAAAGTGCTTTGAAAGACGGCTAAAAGCAAATTCTCTCATCGAAGAAAACGTTCGACGGCAAATGATTGAATACCAACAAAAAGGATATATTCACGAAACGACGCAGGAGGAAATAGAAACAGCGGACCCACGCTTGGTTTGGTATTTGCCGTTAAACGTGGTTCTCAATCCGAAAAAAACAAATAAGATTCGCCTCGTGTGGGACGCCGCTGCTAAAGTCGATGGGATTTCGCTGAATAGTATGCTGCTGAAAGGACCAGATCTCATCGTACCACTCTCAACAGTCCTGTACGGGTTTAGAGAACGCAGAGTAGCCCTGGGTGGCGACCTACAAGAAATGTTCCATCAGGCTAAAATACGATTAAAGGATCGTAACTCCCAGCGTTTCCTTATGCGAGATGACCCAAGTCAAACACCGCGGATTTTTATAATGGACGTGGCAACGTTTGGTTCGACGTCTTCGCCATGTTCAGTGCAGTACATTAAAAACCTGAATGCTCAAGAGTTTATCGATCGTTATCCTAGGGCAGTTGAGGCGATCCAGCAACGGCATTATGTTGATGACTATCTGGACAGCTTTGATAGCGAAGAAGAAGCGTGTCGAGTGGCAGAGGAGGTCAAGTTAGTGCACAAAGAAGGCGGTTTCACCATGCGGAACTGGTTGTCTAATTCTGCTGCAGTCCTGCGACGAATCGGAGGAACAGATGTACACCGCGAGAAGGCAGTTGATGTAGACAAGAGCGGGCGGACTGATAGAGTTTTGGGGATGCTTTGGGCATCTGAACCTGATGTCTTCGTCTATACCAATGCAATGAACTTGGCTGCAATCGCCCCGACTAAGAGGGGCATCTTACGGTGCGTGATGAGCCAGTACGATCCACTTGGCTTACTGTCTCACCTTTTTATCCATGGCCGTGTAATAATACAGAACATCTGGCGGACAAAGGCTGGCTGGGACGACAATGTCGGAGGGGATATTCTCGAAAGCTGGCATCGGTGGACGGGCTTATTCGATGAACTCAAGCAAGTAAGCATCTCCCGCGCCTTTTTCCCGAATGTGACATCAGATGAGATTGAAGATCTCCAGCTTCAAATATTTGTCGACGCCAGTGAGACAGCATTTGCCTGCGTCGGCTACTTTCGGGCAAAGATCCGTGGCGAATTTCGCTGCGCACTGGTGGGCGCAAAAGCAAAGGTTGCTCCTTCAAAGTCCCTCTTTGTGCCCCGGTTGGAGTTGCAGGCACCCGTTATCGGTTGTAGGTTAATGAAAACACTCGCAGGTCACAGTTTACCGATCATGAGAAGGGTGTTATGGTCCGACTCTAAAACAGTACTCGCATGGATCAATTCCGATCACCGCCGCTACCGGCAGTTTGTGGCGTGTAGAATGGGAGAGATCCTCTCCAAAACTAATGCCGAAGATTGGAAGTGGGTACCCACGAAACAAAATGTGGCGGACGAGGCAACAAAATGGGGCAAAGGACCTAACTTGTACCCAGAAAGTCGCTGGTTTACTGGACCTCAGTTCCTGAGAGAAACAGAAGCATCTTGGCCACGACAGTTTATAAGCGAAGAAACCCCAGTAGAACTGAAACCTTGTCTGGTACAATATATTGTAGTAAATGAGGTAATCGATTGGAGCCGTTTCTCTAAGTTTGAAAGAGTTTGGCGTGCAGTCGCATATGTACACCGTGCAATAAAAAACTTTCGTCGAAAGAAACAGGGATTACCACTTGAACATGGTTGTCTTACCCCGGAGGAATTGAATAGGGCCCAAGACACTTTATGGTTTCTAGTTCAAAAACATGCCTTCCCGGAAGAAGTAGAGCTACTGACAAAGTTCACTCAAAATGCCTTGTCGGTTTCAATAGAAAAAACAAGCCGAATTTATAAACTATCACCTTTCATGGACAACCATGGCGTAATTCGAATGGATTCTCGACTATGCGTGGCTAGCTTTTTGCCTTTCCAAGCAAAGTACCCGGTTATTCTGCCGAAAACCCACCCACTCACAATCCTTTTGATAGACTGGTATCACCGCATTTACCTTCACGAAAATAATGAGACAGTGGTAAATGAACTCAGACAGCGATTCCATATACCATCTCTGCGCACCCAGCTTCGGAAAGTGGGAAACCTATGTATGCACTGCAAAATAAGAAAAGCGAAACCAATTATTCCACGCATGGCCCCGCTCCCAGAAGCAAGGCTTAGTCCGTTTGTCAGACCTTTTTCTTACGTGGGCCTTGACTACTTTGGCCCTATCCAGGTGAAGATTGGGCGTTCACTGGTGAAAAGATGGGTTGCCTTATTCACGTGCCTCACCATCCGAGCAGTACACTTGGAAGTAGTGCAATCACTTTCCACAAGCTCATGCAAGATGGCTATTCGACGGTTTCTGGTACGAAGAGGATCGCCGTGGGAGATTTGGAGCGACAAGGGCACCAATTTTATCGGTAACAGCCGCGAACTGAAGGAGCAGCTGAGCCAGATCAATCAACAGCTTTCCGAGGTGTTTACTAACGCCAATACTAAGTGGATATTTAATCCCCCCTCAGCCCCCCACATGGGCGGTTCGTGGGAGCGACTCGTTCGTTCGATTAAAACCGCTTTTGCTGGGCTGTCAAACACTAGAAACCCCGATGAAGAAACTCTTGTCACACTCCTGATCGAAGCAGAAGGAGTGGTTAATTCACGACCACTTACATTCGTTCCGTTAGACAATGAGGCACAGGAATCACTAACCCCCAATCACTTTTTGCTACTAAGCTCCCAAGGAGTAACGCAACGGCCACAGCCCAAGATAGAGCATGCTCAAGTGACGAGAAACAGCTGGAGGCTAATGAGAAGTCTGGTGGACGAATTCTGGCACCGCTGGATTAAGGAATACCTTCCTACAATAGCTTGTCGCCCCAAGTGAGCAGGAGATACGAAGGAGTGCAAAAAGGGGGACCTGGTGGTTATTGTGAACGAATCCACGCGTAATGGGTGGCTGCGCGGCAAAGTTTTATCTACATTGACAGGACGCGACGGACGAGTAAGGCAGGCATTCGTCAAAACTCAGAATGGGGTGCTACGACGTCCTGTTACGAAGATCGCGGCGGTCATACCGTGACCAAATTTGTCTCTGCATCTCGACGACTGCGGTGGAAAGGAAGGCTTATGTTAATATGTATCCGTGGTAAGTGACGGAATCGAACGATGTTACCCGAGAATCTCGCCCATTATGATGAGTATTTTTTTCTGTTAGACACCGCAATTCTATGCGAACGACACGCGTTCGAACCATTCATGACCATCCAAGTACTCAAATACTTTTCCATTACCAGGAAGCAAACGCATTTTGGCACACGCGGTTTTTTGAAAGGTATACATCGCGTAGTCATTAGATTAATTACGATATTTATCTTAAATTTTGGTAAAGAAGGCAATGTATGTGATATTTTCGAAAATATTTTTCAGGAGGAATATTTTCAGCTCAAAAATGAGTGGAATCGCTAAATCGCAAACTGAATATAAGCGAATTAGCGTAATGGTGTCCACCACTGGTAATTAGCACTTGCAGCCTATTTAACAGTCAATCTCTTTAATATGCACACCTGAAACACCTAATAAATAATCGAGATTAGAAACCCGACATTAGTTGGTCATGTTGCTAAAGGCACTCCGTCGATCAAATTATGAAGAAGATGCATTATTTAAAATTTATAGTTGAAACAAATTTTCAGACGTTACAGACATGAGGTCGTTCAGAGAACCGAATGTTGGCTCAGATCATTGTCTCGTGGTATACAATATCCTCGCCAGGCTGTTCAAAGTATTGAAATCGAGGTCAAAGAGGAAGATACGATTGAACATCCAACGGTTATAAATTGGAGGAGTGGCAGCAAAATACTCGCAGAAAGTTGAGAACCGGATCAATGAGCAAGTTGAAGGGGACCTGAGCGAATAGTGGAGACAATTCCATTGGAGTGCCAATGAGATGCATGAAAAAATTGACCTTCAAACATCGTTCAGTGGTAGAGCTCAAAATTTCGTCTTCTCGAAAAAAGTCTCCATGCAAAATTTCAGCTCGATCGGACATCGGGAACACGTGCCTCAAAGCGGTCGAAATTTCACGAAAAATATCGTTGAAAAAAAGCACAGGTAGTGATACATGATATTGTCGATATCAAAATTTTTTTGATGCCATATGTTTTAGAAATGCATGAAACGCATGGTGTATACTTGATTTTTTTTAAATTAACTCTCTGAGCCTTAGAAAATTTTCGAGCTTGGGGCCACTCTATACCTATAAAAATGCAGTCCGGTCTGTCTGTCTGTCTGTCTGTCCGATCCATATAGGCTCGGAAACTACCGAACCGATCGACATGAAAATTTGTATGTTGGTGTTTTAGGGGCCGAGAAAGGTTCTTCTGTAAGTGAGGGGTCGCATACAAACGAAATACAAATTTCTGCACATCTCAAAAACTAATCAAGCAAATGGAACCAAATTTGGCATGTAGATGTTTTTCGGAGTAACCAATATGTCCATATTGGTTCGACACCCCTCCCTCTTCCGGAAGGAAGGGGTTCCATACAAATGAAACACAAATTCCACCACATCTCTAGAACTAACCAAGCAAATAGAACAAAATTCGGTAGGTGGATGTTTTTAGGGGTAACAAATATATCCATAATTGACACCCCTCCCTCTTCTACAAGGGAGGGGTCCCATACAAATGAAACTCAAATTCCGCACAGCCCAAGAACCAATCAAGCAAATACAACCAAATTTGGCAAGTGAATGTTTTTAGGTGTAACAAACATGCCCATAATGTTTCTACATCCTTCTTTCTTCTGGCATATCTTCAAATACCATTTCGAAATCTAAGATGGCGACTTCCGGTTTCTGAAAAACAACGGCAAATGACCAAATACCACCCAATATGGGTATTTCCGGAATTGTTATGATGCACTGAAGCCACAAATCGACCTCACACAACATTTTGAATTGTAAAATGGCGACTTCCGGTGTCTGGAAAACAGCCGAAAATGACCAAATACCACCTAATATGGGTGTTTTTTAAACCAGAATGACACACCGAGGTCAGAAATTGTCTCCAAATGCCATTTTGAAATCTAAGATGGCGACTTCCGATTTCCGAAAAACAGCGGCAAATGACCAGATACCACGCAATCTGGGTATTTCCGAAAGTGTTATGACGCACTGAATCCACAAATCGACCTCAGACAACATTTTGAATTATAAAATGGCGACTTCCGGTGTCTGGAAAACAGCCAAAAATGACAAAATACCACCTAATATGGGTGTTTCTTTAACCAGAATGACGCGCAGGGGTCGGAAATTGTCTCCAAATGCCATTTTAAAATCCAAGATGGCGACTTACGGTTTCTGAAAAACAGCCTGAAGTGACCAAATACCACCCAATATGTGTATCACCGGATCCAGAATGATGCAAGGAGCTAAAAATTGACCTCAGACACCAGTTTGAATTGTAAAATGGCAACTTCTGGGAAACAGCCGAAAATAACATATGGATATTTCTGTAATCGAAATGATGTATAGAAGCCAAGCATTGGCCCTGGGCACCATTTTGAATTCAAAGATGACCACTTTCAGTTTCTAAAAAACAACGAAAATAACTGAAATGCATTCAATATATTTCCGGAATAGAGGTGATGTACAAAAGCCAAAAGTCGAGGATGTTGTCATTCCGATGAAACCAATCATTTTAAATGATATAAACAAATCGCAAGGAATCAATGGATTTGAAATGTTTAAAATTATTGAATTGAACACTGAAATAAGCGAGACGAAGTTTGCCGGGTCAGCTAGTGGTATATAAATAAAAAAATCAACTTTCGAATATCGTTTAGCGGGAGGGCTCAAAAGTTTCGCCTTCTCGAATAGAGTTCCCATGCCAGATTTCAACTTCAGAAAGTCGATTTTAAAAAAAAAAATTTTTTTCGAGTTAACACCAAATCTCGACCTCTCAAGCATTTCCAAGACATATGGCATCTAAAAAAATTTTGATATCGGCAATTTCGTGTATCACTATCTGTGCTTCTTTTCATCGACATTTTTCGTGAAATTTTGACCGCTTTGAGGTACGTGTTCCCGTTGTCCGATCGAGCTGAAATTCTGCATGGGGACTTTTTTCGAGAAGACGAAACTTTTGAGCCGCTAAACGATATTCGAAATATCGATTTTTATTGGCACTCTAATATCCATAGTAGAATCAACAACACAGAGAAAAGAGAATTATTAAAGCAACGGCAAACACATCGAATGAGTGGTTTGACGGTGAATGCCAACGAGTGGTCAAAAGGTTACATTTTAGCTACGGATGTGGCTCGACAGAGCGGAGGGAGATATCGAGTAGCTTGCGCAGGCTGAGGGATGCATCTCCAGACACGATGCGGGAAGCTCCAACAAAAGATTACCGGAATAAGAATCAAATCATGTCCGTCAATATCATGTGCAACGACAGAAAGGGGAGCCCGATTACGGTTAAGTAAGAGGTGGCGAGGCGACCTTTTATTGTGCTGTTGTACGGAAAAAAAGGCATAAGCGTCGAAAAGAGCGGGAGAATGATGAACAACTTGTGAATCCAATATTCATGGATGAGGTGAAGTAAGTAGTAAGGGACTAAAAAAATCCAAGGCAGCTGGGAAGAACGGCATTCCCGCCAAACGTTTTGAAATCTGCTTCAGAACAACTGTATCGTGGCATCCAACTCATAAACTTCAAAGTGGTGTACGATTCAGTGAAATGCAACGAGTTGTGGCAGATTATGCTTCAACACGGTTTCCCAACAAATCAGATTAAGCGGATACGTGCGACTCTTGACCGTTCCACATCATGCGTCCGGACAGCAGGCAAATACTCGGACGTGTTTATGACGTTACATGGTTTGAAGCAAAAGGACGCGCTCTCGAACTTGCTGTTCATCATGGTTCTGGAAGATAGTGTATGAGGTATGTAGAGAAGCGGCCTATCATCGCGAAGTCTGACATGCTTCTAAGCTTTGCGAATGACGTTAATATCATCGGTCTAATCGTAGAGTTGTGGAGTTTTACGAGAGAATTAGACTCACCATAAACTCTACCGAACCTGGTGGCTGCCTGAGAGCTTGATAATTTTACGGTGTGGAATTTAACAATCAATACTCTGGGGCAAAATAGAAAATGTGGTGTGAAGCAGTCGCATGAATCACGAGCTGTACAGAGTATACAAACATACTGAAGAAATACGGCAGGTTACAAAGTTGCAAAGATAATGTTCAACAGAGACCCTGATAGAGTTCCAGGCAGACCCTGCAAGCGTTCGGTGTGGAATTTACGAGAATGCTCGGGTAGCGAGTGTGTAGGGAGACTGGAGAGAAGCAGACCGAGTTTTGTGGAGACGTATTCTGGATTCGACAGAGGATCTCTACGGTCTATCGCCATAAAGTACAGTAAGTTACTAAGTGAGTTGGAACAAGCGATACATTTGTGACCTTCAAAAACAAACCAATGATTGAGAAGATGTAAGATTCTCGTTGCAGCAATTGCCTATGAAAAAATATCGGGCTGTACAGAAAAATATCCATTGAACGTATGTTAAACCTGCGGTTTGTCAAAAGTCATAACAAAGGCTGGAATGATTAACGTTCATGTAACTTCCAAGATGGAGATGATAAGGTCGATAAATAAGATAAGAGAATATCAAGACGGGGGAAAGAAATGAACAATAACACCTAGCAAGTTACTTTACAAATACCAGAAAGAAAGAAAAAACCGCGAACAGCAAAAACATTTTGGACATTGACCCAAAGAGTTATAAAAGTTCAATGAATGTAATCCATATAAAAAATGACACATGGGAAGTTTTATTTGTCAACCGCGCGTCAATAACATTTTTTGTAGCGTTCAAGTTAATCAGCAGTATCATGATTCTTTTTGATTTTACGTTCGAAACGACCCGTGAAACTCCAACTTCTTTTTCAAATTGAACACTCTCATGTCCTTCTTTTTCGCAAACAAACAAAAGGAACGCATTAACTTCGGTAAGCGAACGGTTTAACGCAATTCCACATTCATTCGGATTCACAATTCTGAATCACAAGCGATTCTTTTGTAAACAATTTGATAATTCTATCGAATTCTTGCATAGACAGATTGTGTTCGAATCTTTCAGTCTCCTCTTGTGGTTTTTATAAAAAGTGAATAGGTATAATGGAGAACTGACAGGTGAGTAGAATGACTGAATGCAACGTGTTAAATCGCATTAGCAAACTATATAGGTATATCTTCATGGTATGGAATCTTGAGCAGTATCTCCATCCCAACTATAAATTAACTATAAACATAAAGAAAGGGGGGCTGTTCAGACGCAGAAAAAAAAGAAAACGCTCATAAATACAAGAAACTCCAATGTCATGAAACAATCATCAGTTTCGTTGAAAATATGTACTCACAGTTTTCGAATCAAAATGATGTCAAAGTAAAACATCTACCACACAAGTTTCAATAAGTCATCTTTATACCTTTCTTCACGCAGCGCACAACTATGGGGATAAGGCCTCCAAAGAAAAAAAAGAATCCCTCCTTCCGCACTTCTTTAAAATCTAATCGTGCATGTAATCAAATTTAATAATTTTGTGTCGAAAATTTATGTGATAGATAAAATTTTATGGACTACCAACCAACGGCTCCCGCCACTATAAGGGTCGGACTTCTTATCTCGACAAATTTGTAGTGCCACACATACATACATACTCTTTCGCCCTTCTTCCGTTATCTGTTTCCCGAGGCAGCTTTCTCAATCAGTTTCCGTTACCCTCTATGCTGGTTGCTGCTAAAGCGTATCTGAGATCTGCCCTCGAAGCGGTGTTTTTCTTACTCTGCATAGAAGCCATCCCGGGAGGGGTTGATATATCTCTGTATCTCTAGGAAAGTTAGCTTAACATCTACCGCCTCTCGAAACCATCATCAGTTTGGCTGCTGCACAAGGCGTGCCATACTTCTTGCTACGGGAAGCTCATGGAAAAATGTTCGCCGACAGCACCAAGGAAAGCAAGAATATCGAACTGATCAGCTGAAACTTTTGAAACTCGAACTTAACGTGGTCCAAAAGAGTTTCATTAAACTTTCTGCTACTGGAATCAACAAACAAGACATCGTAGTAAGAAAAAAAGTTGAAGCCATATGCTGGCAGACTCATGCAGCATAATAAACTAGAATTATTACAATAATTTTGAAAACAACGAGACACGTACCTTTTAAACCAGAAATGTTTCTTGGGTTTCCGGATAACGCTTCCCCAATTCAAATGGTATTATTAGCTCACCGTTAAAAGCTTCAACTAATTTAATATGCGCCAACTCGATGTATCATGCGTCAATTGTGTTCTTTTCTCGCTACATTCTGCATAATTGTAGTCTTATTTGCATGAGACTGAAACAGCCAAGTTGTCTGAGCGCAGCCCTCCGTTTAGGAAACTACACTTCATGCTGCAACGTGTCGTTGCCGATAGCATTTGCCATCCAAAATAATTAACATCATTATATCAACACAAAGTAGTTGAAATTCAAAACCTCTGCCACTTCGCCATCGTGTTATCTCGAGCAGACACGTATCAGTCTTGCTTTGCGGAGCAAGCAACAGGAACATGCGTTTTGAAAGTTCCCCGGAGCAGTGTCGAAAGGAATGATCATAACCTACAAAGTGGGAACCGCTCCACTTCGGTTCGGTAGTGGCTTAGCCGCCCGAAGGAATTCTATCCAACCACATGTTCACCACTACCTAGAGGAGCTTTGGAAACGAAACGAATGCTCCATCCTAGTGGTGCAGAAAGAACCGATAGAGAATGCGCTGATCCGAAACAGATATACGTGAGAAACCCAGCCAGTAAAAGGATATATAATTTAAATAATTAATAAAAATAGCTGAAACTTACTCGTACGGAAACTTACACCTATTTTCCAACACAAGTTATTTGAATACGGCATCAAGGTTTGCTGCCGTTCGGTCCGAGACAGGGCCAGCCAGGAAGCCGCTGTCAGGTTGCTCATCTTTACCGTACTCGGCAGGATGCTCCCAAGGGCAGCATTGGTGTCGTCTGAAAGCGAACTTTCCGCCACTGTCAGTAACCTTCGAAACAGCTCGAAGACGCTCCCCCGTTCGCGCGATTTATTCTATTTTCGGGTTATAACCTGCACAACCAGCCTTTCTCGAACCGGCGGCGGCGCGACACGGTGACTGACTGCCACAGCAGGGATGGCAGTAGATTTGATTGAGAGTCGACATAAAAGTTTTGCTGCCAGGACACACAATGGCACAGTGGGGAGTTGAGTTTGAGATTTTTTTTTCGAAAGGTTTCAGCTGTACACAGTTTAGGGGGAAAATGTATTAATCCTTAGTGTTTACTTGCAGCGCTCGGTATAAATGAATGATGAATAATACTGATATTGTTATGAACTGGGTTCTGGCTAAGGTAAAATAAAAAGGTTGTGTTTTTATGTGAAGTTCATGATTTATCATAACTTTTTGAGATATTCCACTACCTGAATAGCTTCACAAGAGTTTTTAAAATTATCTTCTGCAATTATTTGCTAGCAACGTGCATGACAATATTTAAAAATAAAAAGGTTGTGTTTTTTATACGAATTTCAAGGTCTATCATAACTTATTGAGATACTCCACTACTTGACTAACTTTTATGATGTTTTTAAAATTATCTTCTGCAAATGGAGTTAACAATGTGCTTGAAAATAATTTCTTTATGAAAATTCCACACCTGACAAATTATCGGAAAAACTTGCAAAAGTAAATAAACTGTATGAAACGTTTAAAAAACCACATGCCTTTTGAAACGGATTTATCACAGCCATTGGAAGAAATTGTTTATCCAACAAAAAATTCTTTAAGGATGAACTACTATTGTGTTGATTGGCACTGTCATTTATTTAGTTGGGAAATTTTGGTGTGAATCATTACGAAATTGTCCAGAAAATGCTGACATCCGGAACAAACATTTTCGATTCTGTCAGAATTTTGTATATACTTTCGACAAAGATAAATTTTCCGCCGACATTTAGACCGCTGTTACACTAAGCTAGACGGCGTATACTAGGGTGCCAACGAGATGTAGGAAAAAAACTAACCTTCAAGTACCGTTTAGCGGTAGGCAACAAATGGTGAGTTGACAACCTGGAAGGAGCGGCAAACATAGCTTCGGCCCTCACAAGTTCTTATCTCACACCTCCGCGAGTCATATGATTACACTAGACTGCCGGTTGGAACATGGATACAACTAGTTGGTGTTGCCTGGGCAATGTTGTCATCCGACAATAGCTAAGTGAGAAGGTGCGACGCGGTCATTGGCGCGTAAACCATATTCCGGCGGTAGAGGAAATGCTTCGCCAACCTGAGCGTCTGTTCACCAAGATGGTGCGGCTCAAAACAGCGTCTGATCTCCATGTTAGGAGCGGCTGATCAACGTCCTGGTGGCAGCGTGGGACTCTAAACAGAGCTGACACGATGGTCCCCCGGCGAGACAGGGGGTTGGGGAAGGCCCAATAAGCCGCCCCGGAAAACAACATGTTACAAACAACGTAAGAGATAATACGGATCGGAACAATCGGCATAGACCTAGGCAACGAAATAAGGACTATGATTGGAAACTTGGGACATGGAACTGCTAATCGCTCTGCTTTCCAGGATGCGACAGGATAATCTATGACGAGCTACATCCACGCAACTTCGAAGTCGTAGCGCTGCAGGAACTTTGTTGGACAGGACAGAAGGTATGGAGAAGCGGGCACCGGGCGGCTACTTTCTACCAGAGCTGTGGCACAACCAGCGAGCTGAGAACCGGCTTCATAGAACTGGGTAAGATGGGCCAACGCGTGATGGGGTGGCAGCCGATCAACGCAAGGATGTGCAAGTTGAGGATAAAGGGCCGGTTCTTCAACTACAGCATCATCAACGTGCACTGCCCACATGAAGGAAGACCCGACGACGAGAAGGAAGCGTTCTACGCGCAGCTGGAGCAGGTCTACGATAGCTGTCCGCGACGGAACGTGAAAATCGTTATTGGGGACATGAATGCTAAGGTAGGCCGGGAGGCAATGTACAGACCGGTAATCGGACCAGATAGCCTGCATGCCGTGTTTAATGATAACGGCCATCGGTGCGTAAACTTTGCGGCCTCCCGTGGTATGGTAGTCCGAAGTACCTTCTTCCCCCGCAAAGATATCCACAAATCCACCTGGAGATCACCCGACCAACAGACAGAGAGCCAAATCGACCACGTTCTAATCGACGGCAGGTTCTTTTCCGACATCATCAACGTTCGCACCTACCGCAGTGCGAGTATAGATTCGGACCACTACCTAGTAGCTGTGTGCATGCGCTCAAAACTATCGACGGTGTATAACACCCGCCGAAGTCGAACGCCGCGACCAAATATTGAGCAACTGCGGGACGCCGAGGCTGCACAGGAATACGCGCAGCAGCTGGAGGCAGTGCTACCCACGGAAGAGCAGTTCGGCGCAGCTACCCTTGAAGATGGCTGGAGGAGCATCCGATCCGCCATAGGTAGCACTGCTGTAGCGCTTCTAGGTACAAGGGCCCCGAATCATAGAAATGACTGGTTTGACGGCGAATGCAAACGGTTAGTCGAGGAGAAGAATGCAGCACGGACGAGAATGCTGCAACACCGCACGAGAGCGAACGTGGAACGATACCGACAGGCACGAAACAGCCAAAACTCAGTCCTCCGAAGGAAGAAGCGCCAGCAAGAGGACCGAGATCGCGTAGCGATGGAAGAGCTGTACCAAGCTAACGACACTCGGAAGTTCTACGAGAAGCTGAACAGCTCCCGTAAAGGCTTCGTGCTGCAAGCCGATATGTGCAGGAGCTTGGACGGCAACCTCCTTACTGACGAGTGTGAGGTGATCGAAAGGTGGAGGCAGCACTTCGACGAGCATCTAAACGGCGATGCAGTAGAGCGCGAGGACGGTATGGCAACTGATCTTGGTGCACGAGCAGAAGACATCAGAATTCCAGCCCCCGATCTTCTGGAGGTGGAGGAGGAGATTGGTCGGCTGAAAAACAACAAAGCTGCTGGAGTGGACCAACTTCCCAGCGAGCTATTGAAATACGGTGGAGAAACACTGGCTAGAGCCGTGCACTGGGTCATTGTCAAGGTTTGGGAGGAAGAACGAGTACCGGAGGAGTGGATGGAGGGTATTGTGTGTCCCATCTACAAAAAGGGCGACAAACTGGAGTGCTGCAATTATCGGGCAATCACTCTGTTGAACGCCGCCTACAAGGTACTCTCCCAAATACTTTGCCGTCGACTATCGCCATTTGCGAAGCAGTTCGTGGGGCATTACCAGGCGGGATTTATGGGTGCCCGCGCCACCACGGATCAGATATTCGCGGTTCGGCAGGTTATGCAGAAATGCCGCGAATATAACGTGCCCACACATCATTTGTTCATCGATTTCAAATTGGCGTACGTCACAATCGATCGGGACAAGCTATGGCAAATTATGCACGACTACGGTTTTCCGGACAAACTGACGCGGTTGGTCAAAGCGACGATGGATCGAGTGATGTGTGTAGTTCGTGTTTCGGGGGCACTCTCGAGCCCTTTCGAAACCCGAAGAGGGCTGAGGCAAGGTGATGGTCTCTCGTGCCTACTGTTCAACATTGCCCTGGAAGGTGTCATTTTTTTTTTGTTTTCTTCACAAAAGGAAGGTGTCATTAGAAGAGCGGGGATTAACACGAGTGGCACGATTTTCCAAAAGTCGGTTCAACTGTTTGGTTTCGCCGACGATATCGACATTGTGGCTCGAACCATTGTGAAGATGGCGGATACGAACATCAGATTAAAGGCTGAAGCCAAAAGGACTGGTCATCAATGCATCGAAGACGAAGTACATGAAAGGAAGGGGTTCACGTGAAGACAGTAACAGTATCAGTAACCTCCCACCTCGAGTTCAAATTGGTGGTGATGAAATCGAGGTGGTCGATGAGTTCGTGTACCTGGGCTCACTGGTAACTGCCGACAACGATACCAGCAGAGAAATTCAACGGCGCATTATAGCAGGAAATCGTGCATTCTTTGGTCTCCGGAGGACGCTTCGATCGAGTAGAATTCGCCGCCGCACCAAGTTAACCATCTACAAGACGCTGATCAGACCGGTAGTCCTCTACGGGCATGAGACATGGACTATGCTTGTGGAGGACCAACGCGCCCTTGCGGTGTTCGAGCGGAAGGTGCTGCGTACTATCTTCGGTGGACTGCAGATGGAAAACGGAGTGTGGAGGAGGCGAATGAACCACGAACTGCAGGAGCTGCTTGGGGAGCCATCTATCGTCCACACCGCTAAGATAGGCAGGCTGCGGTGGGCTGGGCATGTTGTAAGGATGCCAGACGACAGCCCGGTAAAGATGGTTCTTGAAACCAATCCGTCAGGGACGAGACGGAGAGGTGCACAGCGGGCAAGGTGGATCGATCAGGTGGAAGACGACCTGCGGACCCTACGCAGCCTGCAGAGCTGGCGAACTGCAGCCATGGACCGAGTGGAATGGAGACGACTCTTACGTACAGCAAAGGCCACACCACGGCTTGGGACTGTTTGGTAAGGTAAGGTACCGTTTAGCGGTAGGGCTTAGAAGATCATCCTCTCGAAATCTATCCTTACACAATCGAACTTAGGGGAGTGGTGTTTCGAAGCTCTCTAAGCCCTCGGAGCGGTCAAAGATTCACTTTTTCAACTAATGAAGAAAAGCACAGGTAGTTCATGAATTTATTTTGATGCCATATGTCTTATAAATGCATAAAAGGTCGAGATCTGGTGTAATCCAAAAAAAAATGTAAAGATCGTCTTTCTGGGACTTAGAGATGTTTGAAGTGAATGAGTTTCTCCGCTCAAAAATGTGTTAGTCTCAGTAAGTCGATTTTTTTCAATATTTTTATTTAGACAACACCAGATCTTAACGTTTTATGCATACCTAAGACATTTAGGATGAAACATATGTTTTCTTATGAAAGGTTTAGTTCACTCTGATCCAGGTCACAGGAAAAATAATCTTTAAAAAAAGTAGATTTGTTCAGGAGTCTCTTTGATTAGTGATCGTAGATACAATCCCCTACCTGTCTCTATTCAGCTCATTTCGGTTAATTCTCTTATTTATGTTTGGTACCGGTTTAGACCAACAGACAGCTGCTGGGGTCACGCACATATGATTTGTTAATTTATTAGTATATTCATTTATTTATTTCCGGTCGGTCTATATGAAATGTGGGTGATAGGGAAAAGCAAACAAGTAGGCATAAAAACCCCATTTATTTTAACAATATATAAAAAATTAGATCTAACAAGAATCAAATATATTCAACAAAAAAAAAATTACTAGGTACGGCACCTTCGGATGAATAATCGCTTATCATCAGTGGTGAATATGACATCCGGTGTGCCATCAATTCACCAATAAGTGAGATAAAAAATTTAGTTTTTAATCAGAATGAGATAGACGCAAGGTGTCTTCGACAAAGTTATAGGTTATCTTAAAACAAGAAACTTTACCGAAGACATCATGTTTCTATCTCTTACATATTACGAGCAACAGTGAGTTTCATATTAGAAGGCACGAAAAATCATAATTTTCGTTCTGACTTTTTTCGCAGATTTTTCCAAATTTTGAAACCTTCTACTAAGTTATCAGCCATCCAAAAATGCATTTGTCTTCTGAACATTGTTAATTTTTATCTCCCAAAATAAAACAGTTATTAATCATATTTGTTAAAATGCATAGTTTTCCATCACATAGAAAAATGCCAATATCTCAGCTCCTCGATAAGATATCAAGTATTTTTTTACGTAAATTGTCGTGGTAAATACCGCTTTGCAATGAAAATTTCAGTTCTTGCTCAAAGTTTTTTTTAGTTTGTGTTTTGAAGGGTTTTATCTAAAAAATTATTAGAAAAATTATTTTTTTTGTGATGTTTAATGGGCTCTGGGAGTCAAAAAACTGAATACAATGCTGAACCAAACCAGGTGGAATATTCTAA
This sequence comes from Wyeomyia smithii, assembly GCF_029784165.1. NCBI lineage: Eukaryota > Metazoa > Arthropoda > Insecta > Diptera > Culicidae > Wyeomyia > Wyeomyia smithii. The sequence goes on from NC_073696.1 coordinate 42,538,233, forward strand.
AACAACCCCACAAAAAAAAAACCTAAATTAATCCACCTAGCGGTCAGACCCAGCCTTTCTCATTCAAACTTTTATTTGTAAAAATAGATTTACATGAACGCTTCAATCCAATAAATGTATATTCACTCTCTAGGTTCTAATATATTGATGTTGTAATCCATACATATAACAATGTAGTCCGGTCTGTCGGTCGGTTTGGTACCGAAAAAGGTTCCTATGATAGTTTGAGACCCCTCCCTCTTCTGGAAAGGAGGGGTCCAAAACAAATAAAACATACATTTCTGCACAACTCAAGAACAAACCAAGCAAATGAAACCGAATTTGGCATGTGGATGTTTTAAAGGGTAATAAATATGTCCATAATGGTTCGACGCCCCTCCCTCTTATGGAAGCACATGTGTCTGCACAAATTTCTGCACATCTCGCGAACTAACTGCTGAAATGGAATATGGTGAATGTTTTTAGTGGTAACAAATGATACACAGCTGCTGAAATCGACCACAGACCCCATTTTTGATTCTAGGTTGGCGACTTCCGGTTCCTGGGAAACAGCGGAAAATGATCGAATTACACCCAATATGGGTGTTTCTTTAACCAGAATGACGCTCAGAGGCCAGAAATTATTTTAAATACCATTTTGAAATCCAAGATGGCGACTTCCAGTTTGTGAAAAACAGCCTAAAATAACCAAATACCATCCAATATGAGTATCTCTGGAACCAGAATGATGCAATGAGCTAACAATTGACCTTAGGCACCATTTTGAATCGCTAAATGGCAACTTCTAGGAACAGTCAAAAATGACCAAATAATACTCAACATGGATATTTCCGTAATCGAGATGATGCATAGAAACCAAACATTGATCCATGACACCATTTTGAATTTAAAGACGACCACTGTTAGTTTCTGGAAAACAACCAAAATAACTAAATACCTTCCAATATGGGTATTTCCCGTGTCAGATTGATACCAGAAAATCTGCTGAAAATGACCGAATACCACCCAATATGAATATATTCAGAATTAGGGTGCCAAGAGCCAAAAGTCGAAGATTTTGTCATTTCGATAAAACCAATCATTTCAAACGATTTGTCCTTTGACTTTGATCATATCCTATGGCCGATTTGTCGTGCATTTGCAGACTTTAAACACATCGCAAGGAATCAATGAAATTTGAACGTTCAAATAGTACAAAATCACATTTAAATTATGTGGAGACCACATATATCAATCAAAGCAGGTATAGTTTTAAACAGCCTTTGAATTTCTTTTCTTTCCATAACTTTTGAGCCACATATCAAATTGTTATGAAGTTTGTTATTTGTAAGTTTGAGAGATGACTTGTTCGTATGACACTAGTAATGTTCAAATAAGTCATGTAATCTTTGAAATAATAGACTTTCGTTGTTTTATTAACAATTTAATACATAACGATGGCTAAAGTTCAATTATAATCAAATGAAATGGGAACGTTTAGGGCAGCCAAACTTCGAAACCACGTGTTCAATCATAATTCATCAGTTAACCCTTAACTAGCCCGCTCATCTGATATTAATATTGATCAAATGGGTTGTGTAGTTTCTGAGATAATGAAGTTTCGTGATTTTCACATTTCGGTACTTTACAGACGAAGTTACAGTCCGATTACAGTAAAATTCAATAGGGTGTTACGAGGCAGCTAGACTTATTAGTTGACACTAATTTTTTAGAAATCGGGTCAGCCATCACTGAGAAAAGTGAGTGAGTTCAAGTAGTCTTCGGAATATGTTCCTTTTCATAGCTGGATTTCACATTTTTAAACATAACAGGCAAAGTAATGGTCCGATTGCAAAACAAAACAATAGGGTATTATGGAGCAACTAGACCTTCCATTTGACACTGATTTAATGAAAATCGGTCCAGCCATCTCTGAGAAACATGAGTGAGATTAAGTAGTCTTCAAAACACTTTTCTTGTTATAACTTTTGAATCACAAGTTCAATTATTATGAAATTCAAAAGTTAAGGGTTTTTTAGGTAGCCCGTTCATTTGAAATCAATTTTGTTCAAATCGGTTGTGTAGTTTTCGAGATAAGGATGTTTCATGATTTTTACATTTTGATATATAACCTCTAAACTATAAATCCGATTACAATGAAATTTAATAGGGTCTTATGGGACAACGAGACCTTACATTTGCGATTTATTTCATGAAAATCGGTCCAGCCATCTCTGAGAAAAGTGAGTGAGAATAAAAATCTGCACATACACACACACATACACACACACATACACACACACATACACACACATACACACACACATACATACAGAAAATGCTCAGCTCGTCGAGTTGAGTCGAGTGATATATACCATTCAGCCCTTTGGAGCACTTTTATACTTTCGGTTTTGCAAGTGATTGCTATACCTTTCTAGGTGAAATGCAAAAATGTACGAAAAAATGTAATAATCGAACAGAAGTGAAAAAAGTGCAAAAGAGTGGGTTTGTAGCTTAAAAAAATCATTTTTTCATAAATCATGTTGGGCAACCTGAGAACGACCTTTTAGAAAGTCGAAATGTTCTACAAAAATGCTATAAATAAAATTATCTTTCACTTTAGGGCTTAAGATCTTGACTTTTTCAACAACGATTTTTTTTTGGGACACCCTGCATATCCACTGAGCAAGATTTCCTGAATTTTCTTTTCCCAAAACATTGTTTATAATTTGGTGAGTTTGAATCATAAAATTTCTTTTACAACACTTCATAAGAGGCGCGTGAATGAAAAAGAAGTAAAAATATTTTTTGCACGGTAAATTTTCAATCGTAGGTAGAATTACATATCTATCAAGTACAGAAATACAAGTAGAGAAAAATTTCGATATATTTGAGACTTTTTACAATGTTGTTATATGAAGCTTCGTGACTCCATCACCGTAGAGTAATGAGAGTAAAAGTAAACAAAATAAATTTTATCTCTCCTCTCTTTTCTTCGAAACGGCGCTTTTTCGGTTACTTACAAGTTGAATAAAAGTAACGGATGCGAAATATTACAATCTTTGAATGCTGCATTGAGAGTTGAATTTGCTTTATTGCAACAATGTGCGCTGCTTTGATAAGTACTTATGTTACGCAGAAATTTGTAGTGAGCTCCCCTCTTCCAGAGTAGGGTGATGCAGAAAATCATGTTTCATCTGTATAGGAGCCCTGCCTTCTCAAGGAGACAGGAGTCTCAAACTATCGTAAGAAGCTTCCCTGACCCCAAAAACCGGTACATACAAATTTTCATGTCGATTGGTTAAGTAGTTTTTAAGTCCATATGGATCAGACAGACAGATAGACAGGCAGACAGATAGAATTTTCATATATATACAGTAGATTTTTAAAGACGTGCGAAATTCTTATTTATAGAAAAAAGGTCAAATTACGTTAGAGGAAAAAAATGTCGTGGTGGCAAGTACATGTTTGTTCAAGAATGTATTTAGACAGCGAGTCTTGCCACCGTCAGATGAAAATGAAGACGATTATCGCAGTCAAAAATGTTCTACCGTGACCCTTTGCAAGTCTATCCGCAACGATGTGATGAAGTAAATTATTCTTTTTTTGCGGTTGGAGCAATTGTTTACAGCATCGGATCGCTTGGGAATGGCTAGGCGGATAACTTCAAATATTCAATATTCAACTTCAAATATTCCTTTAGTTCAACTTTATTTTCAAAGGTTTTTGACGGAACGAATCACGTCAAGCTGTTTCACTTAGAGCAGTATTGGCACATACATAAGACATACGTAACACTCAGGAAGCAATCTTCCAAAAAAGTTGGTACAAAATGAACTACTTGAATGGTACACGCAAAGTTTTTCCGTATTACTTAATTAGCAATAACGTGAAATGACTTTTTAGATAACAAATCTGTTACTTAAAAAGAAATAAAGTTCATCTCCAGTCAAGTAACAACACCTACTGTCACATATTTAGCACGTGTTACGAGATTACGACTATCTAATACTGGACGTATCAACCACATGCAAAATTTTTTCTGTCGAAAAATGCTCCCTTTCCATCTCCAGCCAAGAAACAACACCGTCGCATATGTTGTACATGCGCTGCGAGGGTGACTCCCCTTGCGCAAGTTAATGTACAGCACCACTTAGAGCTGTACATAAACTCACGGCAAGACAAACCGTCATCACAACTCAAGCCGTTTCTTCTATCTCCAATTCATCCGCTGTGCGTGTATTAGTTTGTTGTACGCATACGGAATAAAGAAATAATATGACAAGAGTTGCCAAGCAGCATTTTGCGCATCCATACAGTATGCAAACGTTGATGATTTCAAAGACATCAAATGCGTCTTGAAACCACATCACGGTTTGTAAACTGCGTCAGAGAAAAACACAAACATTTGCCTTTATGCAAGCTATCTAAAACACGCAATGAGTGAGTGCTTCATAGAAACTCATTTGGACCTGTTTGAAGATACAAAACTCGTGCCCATCCAACATACGCAACTCTGGGCTCACGGTATTGCATATTTTCATTTCAAGTAAACATTGAGGAACGAAACAGTGGTATTTCTAATTAAACATTTGAGGTTGACGGGTGAGATTCTTATTATGTGTGAATAAGGCTAATGACATACTGAGGCGTCAAATGAAGCGAAGCAAAAAGCGTCGCAAAGGCGTCGGAGCTGCTTTTTCGAACTTCTATATGAAACGCTCGAAGTCGAACCGGTCATATTAAGGCTAATGACATACTGAGGCGTCAACTAAAGCGAAGCAAGAAACGTCCGAGGCTGGCGATAAAAACGGCCCCCGGGCTGTTCAGGGCAGTCATGCAGAGGTGCCTGGATGACTGTCTCTTTCCGGACAGGTGGAAGCGGCAGAGACTGGTCTTATTGCCGAAGGCTGGGAAACCGCCAGGGGACCCATCGGCATATAGGCCTATCTGTCTGCTGGACACCGCGGGCAAGGTGCTTGAGAGGATCATCCTCAACAGACTGGTGAGGTACACGGAGGGTGTACACGGTCTGGCAAGTAACCAGTTCGGCTTCCGGAAGGGCAGGTCCACGCTGGACGCAATCTCTTCCGTCATCAAGACGGCGGAGGTAGCAATCCAGCGCAAGAGAAGGGGAATACGCTACTGCGCAATCGTCACGCTCGACGTGAAGAATGCGTTCAATAGTGCCAGTTGGGACTCCATGGCGCTCGCGCTCAGGAGCTTCCATGTACCGGTGTCGCTGTACAAGATTTTGGAAAATTATTTCCAGAATCGAGTACTTGTTTACGACACAGAGGAGGGTCAGAAGTGCGTCCCAATTACCGCAGGAGTTCCGCAAGGTTCTATCCTGGGCCCGGTGTTGTGGAATGTCATGTATGACGGAGTGTTAAAACTCAAGTTCCCTGTAGGGGTTGTGAGCGTCGGCTTTGCAGACGACATAACGCTGGAGGTTTACGGCGAGTCTATCGAGGAGGTCGAGTTGACGGCCGCGCACTGTATACGCAAGGTCGAGGACTGGATGCGCTCCAGGAAACTGGAGCTCGCGCATCATAAGACGGAGGTCACGGTTGTGAACAACCGTAAATCGGAGCAACAGGCGGTGGTCAGAGTCGGAGACTGCACCATCACCTCGAAGCGATCCCTGAAGCTCTTGGGGGTTATGGTGGACGACAAGCTCACGTTCGGGAGTCACGTCGACTATGCCTGTAAGAGGGCCTCATCGGCTATTGCAGCACTATCTCGTATGATGTCCAATAGCTCAGCGGTTTATGGCAGCAAGCGAAGACTTCTTGCCAGCGTGGTTTCGTCCATACTTAGGTATGGTGGGCCAGTGTGGTCCGAGCGCTAGGTACTAACAGTTACCGTGGTAAACTGGGAAGTACCTACAGGCTCATGTGCCTGAGAGTTGCGAGTGCGTATCGTACGGTGTCATACGATGCAATATGTGTCTTGTCCGGCATGATGCCTATCAGCATCGCCATCAAGGAGGACAGAGAGTGTTTCGACCAACGTGACACAAGGGGCATACGAGGTACCAGAAGGTCATTCTCGATGCTCTGCTGGCAGCGGGAATGGTCCAACTCCACAAAGGGCAGATGGACGCACCGACTCATACCGGAGATATCCGGCTGGGTCGGGAGACGACATGGCGAAGTGAACTTCCACCTGACACAAATCCTGCCAGGCCATGGTTGTTTCAGGCAATATCTGCACAGGTTCGGACACGCGGTGTCCCCCATGTGTCCCGAGTGCGTGGAGGAGGAGGAGACTGCTGAGCACGTCTTCTTCGTATGCCCCCGTTTCGTAAGAGCGAGGAGCAACATGATGGCTGTGAGCGGGCCTGGCACTACTCCGGACAATCTAGTCCGGAGGATGTGCGACGACCCGGACATCTGGAACGCGGTCTGTGCGGCCGCCTCTCAGATTGTTCTGGAACTGCAACGTGTGTGGCGGGTCAACCACCAACACGCCAGTGGTAGCTAATTACCAGTCTCCAGGTAGTTAGCTAGGAGGTTATAAGAGTAAAGAGGGTGCATCACGCACAAAAGCCACTTCCCGACGTAATACTTAACCGACGTTCCGGGAAGACCAGGGCTGGAGACTGGAGGGGTTTTAGTGGGTCGGGACAGGGATAAGTAGGTGTCTGGGGGAGTGTAACTACCCCAGCATCTCTCCCCTAGTCTCATCCCCACACCCTGAGTTCTCTTCTCAGGTGTCTGTTTGCAGATTTCCCCGCCCCCTTTAAAAAAAAAAAACAAAAAAGAAACGTCCGAGCTACTTCTTCGAACGTCTATATGAAACGCTCAAACCGGTCATTCTCGAGCGGCAACGACGCGTCGGTTGAGGCGGCGAAACAGAACGAGTATACGTACGCGGTAATACCTTCTTCAGACTTAATCTTTTATCTCCAGGTGCTTGATATTTGCTTTGTTTTGGTTTGGTAATTGAAAAAAAAGCAAATAGAATACATTTTCATTTAGAAAATGTTATAATGCTCAGAAAATGTTAGTGCAGAAATACCATGTCGGACTAAACTTGATATCGCTAGGTGCTTTATATTTCGCTTTTTTTGGTCTTAAATCATAAAAAATGAAAAAAGGTCATTTTTCGGATAGAAAATATTATCGGGAAAAGTTTTCAAGTCGTCGGGAAAATAACACTGGAATTTTTGATTGATATTGCATGCCTAACATGAGGATCGAGGTAAACCACGAACGCGAACGGACGTGATTTTTCTCCTGCGTCACAGTTTTCTCGCTGGATATATTTTCTTTATTGTTATTGGTAAAGGTGTTTAAGTGTTACAATGCAGGTCGGTTCATGAAGATGAGGCTAGGACTGAAGTGGTGTCTCTTGAAACTGGAGAAGAAAACATGTGAGCATGAACCAAAAAATTCTGCACATCATTTAGAAAGATCTCGAAACCGCCATAAGGAGAGATTTTCGCAACAGGAGCCAAGGATACTGAATGTCCTACGAATTCTTTCTGCAACTTCATCCAGACTGAATGATACTCGACAGATGGGCCACAGACTAACAGACGTAACACTGGAACCTAGCTCCATCGCCACAAAAAAACGATCATTTCAAATTTCTAATCGGATAACAGTCATCGCGCGACAACCCCGCTTGGGGCGCTGTCATGCAATCTCATACATATTTTGTGGTTCCCCATTTGACACATGCAGTAACGCTAGCGCTGATGTCTAAATACATGACGCAGCGCGAACACGGCGGCAGATGGTGCTAGTGTTACTAACGTAAAGTACTGGAATCATCCGAACGATGATTTTATTGAAAATTTGTTCGAAGTGTTATGTCTGTTAGTCTGTGGATGGGCATCAATGAATAGGATGTGGATCGATTTTAAATGGTGAGAGCGTCCTTTTTTAGCTTAGCATTTCACTATGATTGTGTTTAATTTTGGTGCAGTACGACAGTTGAATTTCTGTATCCTTTTGTCAATAAATATATCATGCTATTAAATACGGGTCAATTTTTTTGATACAAATGTATCAAACGAGTTGAAATTCTAAAAATAATAATAAAATTTGCAAGATTCGAATGTTATTTTGAGGCGGGGCTTACCGATTGGAAAATTACTCCGGAATGTACTGCAAGTACTCAGTCATTCTGTAAAGGGTCTTTGGAAGGTCGGTAGAGCTAACACCTTCTGGATCCCGAAACAAAGATAGTTGCAGAAATGAAAGATAATTGCAAGTGACTTTTTTTCACTACGTCACTGCCAGGCAGTGGGATCTAGAAAGGTTCCACACACACACATATTGCATGCCTAACCTGCTGAACTTCTTCGGTCGGGAAACGCAACCCGCTGAGTAACTAGCTGTGCTCACAGGGGTTATTCAAAGCCTAACAGATATCATAAACTAGTTGAACGTTACTCGGGCTCAGCGGGTTTAGAATTTGAATGAAATTCGTTTAGTTTTTACTACGTCTGTTGCGCAACTGACTTCAGAAATATTATTTTACTTCATAAAAAAATCTCTATGTTTACTAAAAACGTAATTTACCGTGCTTGAAGAAGCAAACAAATCTTCATTGGACGAATTCATATTTCCTTTAACAAAACCAATGCTGGAATCTAGGAATATGACAACACAACACATATGCGACGCTCGCTCCAGTATGTCATAGGAAGCTTCACCCAACGCTTCTGTTTATTCCGCTTCTTATACGCTCAACGCTTCGCTTCGTTTGACGCCTCAGTATGTCATTAGCCTAAGGCGGCAACGACGCGTCACTAGAGACGGCGAAACAGAATGAAAAGTGTTTCGACGCGCGTGCACGTACGTAGTAATATTTTGTTCAGACTAATTCTGATTCTTGTCACCGCCAGGTTTTTTATATTTGCTTTTTTTCTGTTTGATAAATGAAACAAAAAAAAAAGAATAATTTTTCGCTTAATTTTTCAGGTCTTCGGGAAAATGACATTGATCGTTTTTGAATAATTTGATAAACTAGATTAACGTTGCTGGGAATTAAAATGAAAAAAAAAAAACGAGACACTGTTACTTTTCGGTTTATTTTTAACTTAGTTTCGATTCGGATATTTTCGAAGCTCTTCATAAATTAGGTGATATTCTCCATCATTCCTTCTGTTTCGGTTTATTTGGTGTTCCGAAAAATCTTTCTGTTTGCCAAAAATGAAATTTATCGTGCTTGAAGAAGCAAAAAGTTCTTCATCGGACGAATCCATGTTTACTTCAAACGAAACCGCTACTAAATATCTAGGATTATGACAGCACAACAAATTTGCGAACGCGCGTAACGACGCTCCAGTATGCCAAAGGAAGCTTTACCCAACGCTTCTACTTATTTCGCTTCTTATACGCTCAACGCTTCGCTTAATTTGACGCTTCAATATGACATTGGCCTAAGAGGACAGAAATTAACCTGATCGTTGCATTAATACAAATGCAACGAGTGAAGTTTTGCTAACACATGCATTACGGTTCTTGGCTGTATGTTCACCTACAGAATCACATACAAGCGTGTGGCCATCGTAATTTTTGTTACCTTTTGGTTATTACTCTTTTTGTATAATGCGCGTTCTAATACAAAATAAATAATAAAAAGTTGCACCTGAATAACAAAATGTTTCCCTTTTTGTTGTTGGTGTACCATACTCACTGTTTGAGTAGTTTATGAAGACGGGGTACCTGTGCAGCCCTGCATTTATCTCGTTCCCACTCGAAAACTTTTTGACAGTTCCTAATGTGATTTTTTTGGGCTCGATAAAGTCGAGAAAGCGAGGAGCTGCGTAGCCGCAAGGTTACAGAGTCCGTTTTGTCAAGCGAATGATCGTGGGTTCGAATATTAGTAGAATCAGGTCATTCGATGTCAAAACTGGACAACTGGGTTCATTCTCAGGCTCCCCACCACATACCCTTCCTTTACGCTGAAATCTGTAACACCTTTCGTGGCTTCCTCTTAACAAAAAAACATAAGTCCCTCTTATTGATAAAACTGGCCAGAAGGACGCACGACGAAACTTCTCCAGGGAATTATAATTGGTGATATTTGGTAAGAGGAACGAGCATCGGTATAGTAGAACTGTAAGCGTGTAAAAGGAAGAGTATCACATTACACACAAACACTGATAAACAATAATAATAAGCATGCCACTTCTCAATAGCGGTATTGCTAAAAATAGAAGTGCGGGATACAGCAGACACATCCGGGTATATCTCACGATAGATCTACGATTCTGGTCGCGGTGAGCAGGGTTGCCAATGTTCCAGTTTTAACTGGATTTCTCCATTTTTTTTTCAAGTGATCCAGTCAAACTGTTTATTCCCAAAATCTTCCAGTTTTTCAGATATTTGCCAGTTTTACCCAGATATTTGCCAGTTTTACCCTGATTCTGATTAAAATGAGTAATTGTTTGCGAAGAGTTATCTCTTTAGTTGCTGTAACTTTAAAGCTTTGATACGAAGCAATCCCCATCGGTACTCTTTGAAAAGCTATTGCCATCTCAAGGGCGTCGCGTGCAGAACCTGATAATTCCTCCTAACAACTCGACTTGCTATTCCAATTCACTGTCTGTTAGAGGTGTGATTAATTATAACTCGATACCTCCTGCTGTTAAACGCTCAACTTCTGAAACAGTTTTTAAACGGGGCTGTCTCGAATATTGGAACTGAAATTTATGTTACTAGTTAAGGTTATTGTTAGTTAAGTTTATTGTTGTGGAAAACTAAGTAACGCGCAGGTAGCAAATTAAAAAGGTTCGCCTTCACGCTACTAGGTAAATTTAATAATTGATATTGAAATTGAAATTGAAATTGAATTTTGTTGTGAAATGAATTTTTTTCAATAACTTTCAAAGATTTTTTCGATTTAGTTTGGATGTCTTCAATTTTCCACGAAATGGTCTTTTCAATTTAAGGAATCACCAGAAGTCACACGTAGTCTCAGCTGGCGTAATATTGCGGTTGGATACGTCCTTACAGTCAAAAGTTATCTTCTTACTCTTACCTGAACACCGTACTCTTTTGCCAATCATATCGACTATCTTGTTGCACCAATTCTGTTATTTTCTTGACATTTTACTCTGGTCGCTTCTAGTCTTAAATGTATTTCCTGATGTTTTAGAAGGTACTTCTAAACGTAATTTCTCATTAAGCAATTTGAAAGCTATTTTTATTTTTTGTCATAAAATTTCCAGCAAGACTCTTTCTTTTAATCACACCAAATTGAAATATTTCATGAAACAAAATAATAAAGTGCTATTGTTGGAATTCTAAAGTTTTTGTATTTGGATGTACATCTTCATTTGATGTATATTTTTTGTGCAAAACTCAGTTACCGTATTAGTTCTATTTTATAATTATTGGACTGAGTTGGTAAAGGTAACATTAATTTAATCTAATTGGCAATCGTTATCTTGAGGAATGGTAATGGTTTGCTTTGTCTCCATCAATAAATCACTCAGCTTATTATTCCACACTTTGGATGTGTAACCCATTAAAATGTCTGAAATACTAGAACATACATTGTTCATCACATAATCACCCTTTCGGCTGGCAACATTGTCATACCATTGCCAATAAAATTTGACTTCCACCGAAAGCCGCCAGTTATCTGTAAAATTACCAGTTGGCTGCCGGGCTGAAACTGCAAAGAAGAAAGTTTTATCATCTCTAGCCAGCGATCCTCCTATGTGGCAGCATTCAATTCAAACCCTGTCGCTGCTAATACAGGCTGAAAGTGGCATGCCATAAATGTATACACTCCATCTAATTAATAGCACGGCTCGACAGCAACGGCTTTTACTTGAGAGCGATTTTGACGTATCGCTTTCTGGTAGAGAGCGTGTTGCTAATTGATATCTATGTGCAACAGTAGAGCGGTGCGGTGTGGCCGTACGTACGTACTCGTACCTATCGAATCTCATTGTTTGACCACTCCACCATTGTTCCCTCCCTAGACAGGACCCTAGCGTTTCGCGCTTTAATGCCGGCCGGAAAATGAGTAATGATAAATGATGAGCTCCCACGAGTGAAATTAATTATGTATTTTCGAAACAACAACAACAACAAAAACCTAAATTAATCCACCTAGCGGTCAGACCCAGCCTTTCTCATTCAAACTTTTATTTGTAAAAATAGATTTACATGAACGCTTCACTCCAATAAATGTATATTCACTCTTTAGTTACTAAAATATTGATGTTGTAATCTATACATATAAAAATGCAGTCCGGTCTGTCTGTCTGATCCATATAGGCTCGAAAACTACCAAACCGATCGACGTGAAAATTTGAATGTAGGGGTTTTTGGTCCCGATAAAGGTTCCTATGATAGTTTGAGACCCCTCCCTCTTTTGAAAGGGAGGGGTACCTTACAAATGAAACATAAATTTCTACACAACTCAAGAACAAACCAAGCGAATGAAACCGAATTTGGCATGTGGATGTTTTAAGGGGTAACAAATATGATCATAATGGTTCTACACCCCTCCCTTTTCTGGAAAGGAGGGGTTCCATACAAATGAAACACAAATTTCTGCACATCTCGAGAACTAATAAACTAAAAAAATTAACTAAAATGAACCAAATTTGGCAGGTGAATGTTTTTAGTGGTAACAAATATGTTCCATAATCGACCTCAAGCAACATTTTGGATTGTAAGATGGCGACTTCCGGTTTCTGAAAAACAGCTGAAAATGACCAAATAGCACCCAATATGAATGTTTCTTCAACCAGTATGACGTTCGAAATCCAGAAATTGTCTCCAAATGCCGTTATGAAATTCAAAATGGCGACTTCCGGTTTCTAAAAAAAAAGCGGCAAACGACCAAATATCACCCAATATGGGTATTTCTGGAATCGTAATGATGCACTGGAGCCATAAATCAACTTCAGACAACATTTTGAATTTTAAGATGGCAACTTCTGGTTTCTGGAAAACAGCCTGAAATGAACGATTATCATTGAACAGCCGGAAATGACCTAATACCATTCAATATGAATGTTTTCGGACCCAGAATTACGCCCAGATGACAGAAATTGATTCCACAGGCAATTTCAAAGTCCAAAATGACGACTCTCGGTTTCTGAAAAACAGCCCAAAGTGACCAAATACCACCCAATATGAGCATCTCCGCAGCCAGGATGTTGCAAGAAGCTAAAAATTGACCTCAGACACCATTTAAAATTGTAAGATGGTAACTTCTGGTTTCTGGAAAACAGCCAAAAACGGGCGATTTCCGTCTAACATGAGTATCTCCGGATCTAGAGAAATCGACCAAAGACCCCATTTTGGATTCTAGGTTGGCGACTTCTGGTTCCTGGGAAACAGCCGAAAATGATCGAATAACACCCAATATGGGTGTTTTTTAACTAGAATGACGCTCAGAGGCCAGAAATTATCTTAAATACCATTTTAAAGTCCAAGATGGCGACTTCCGGTTTGTGAAAAACAGTCTAAAATAAACAAATACCATCCAATGTGAGTATCTCTGGAACCAGAATGATGCAATGAGCTAACAATTGACCACAAGCATCATTTTGAATTGCTAAATGGCAACTTCTAGGAACAGTCGAAAATGACTGAATAACACTCAATATGAATATTTCCGTAATCGAGATGACGCATAGAAACCAAACATTGACCCTGGACACCATTTTGAATTTAAACACGATCACTTTTAAATTCTGGAAAGCAACCGAAATAACTAAATACCTCCCAATATGGGTATTTCCGGTGTCAGATTGATACCAGAAAATCTGCTGAAAATGACCGAATACCACCCAATATGAATGTATTCAAAATTAAGGCGGTGTACAGAAGCCAAAAGTCGAGGATGCTGTCACTTCGATAAAACCAATGATTTCAAACGATTTGTTATTTGTCTTTGATCATATCCTATGGCCGATTTGTCGAACATTTGCAGACGTTAAACACATCGCAAGCAATCAATGAATTTGGAACGTACAAATAGTACGATACCACATTTAAATTATGTTGAGGCCACATATATCGATCAAAGCAGGTATAGTTTTAAATAGTTTTTGAATTTCTTTTCTTTCCATAACTTTTGAGCCACATATCAAATTGTTATGAAGTTTGTTATTTGTAAGTTTGAGAGTTGACTCGTTCGTATGACAATAGTTATTTTCAAATAAGTCATGTAATTTTGGAGATAATAGATTTTATTTGTTTTATTAACAATTTTATACATAACGGTTGCTTTATAATAGTTTATAAGTTTATAAGTTCTATTATAATCAAATGAAATTGGAACGTATAGGGCAGCCAAACTTTGAAACCACGTGTTCAATCATAATTCATCCGTTAACCCTTAACTAGCCCGCTCATCTGATTATAATATTGTTCAGATCGATTGTGTATTTTCTGAGATAATAAAGTTTCGTGATTTTCACATTTCGGTACATTTCAGACGAAATTACAGTTCGGTTACAGTAAAATTCAATAGGGTGTTATGCAATAGGGCAGCTAGACTTATCAATTGACATTAATTTTGTGGAAATCGGGTCAGCCATCTCTAAGAAAAGTGAGTGAGTTCAAGTAATCTTCGGCACATGTTCCTTTTCATAGCTGGATTTCACATTTTTAAACATAACAGGCAAAGTAATAGTCCGATTGCAAAACAAATCAATAAGGTCTTATGAGGCAACAAGACCTTCCATTTGACACTGATTTTATGAAAATCGGTTAGCCATCTCTGAGAAACATGAGTGAGATTAAAGAGTCTTCAGAACACGTTTCTTTTCATAACTTTTTAACCTTATGTTTAATCTTCATAAAATTTAAAAGTTAAGGGTTTTTAAGGTAGCCCGTTCATTTGAAATCAATTTTGTTCAAATCTGTTGTGTACTTTTTGAGATAATTATGTTTCATGGTTTTTACATTTTGATACATAACCTCCAAACTAAAAATCCGATTACAATAAAATTCAATAGGGTCTTATGGGGCAACAAGACCTTTCATTTGCAATTGATTTCATGAAAATCGGTCTAGCCATCACACACACACACACAGAAAATGCTCAGCTCGTCGGGCTGAGTTGAGTGATATATGCCATTCGGCCCTTTGGAGCACTTTTATACTTTCGGTTTTGCAAGTGATTGCTATACCTTTCTAGGAGAAAGGCAAAAATAACATCGTAAATAATTGATTATTTCCACCAGGATAGATTGCCAGTTATTTCGGCTGTTACTGCTGTTTCTGCGTATTAACTGCTGTTTACAGTCAGTCATTTTAACCAGACAATTTAAATTTTAAATCAATTTCAAAACATATGACTTTTTAATTGCGAATTAATTCTGGAGATGGGCTCCAAGCAATGAAACCAATCGGCTGGCGTGTGATATGTGGTATTACAACAGAAAGAAAAAAACATATTTTACCCTTTCGTGATAATTAATTGATTTTTAATACGACATTTACGTGGCCACTGTAGTGTGCGATGAAGGTAAATATCAAAGCGTTTTTAATGTACACCGGAACCTATTTACGTTGTTTTGACTTGTGACTTGCGTCACACAAAAATTATATCTTTATTCTACCCCGAATTGGTTCCATTTTACTCCCATATGCTGTGTCAGTGTCATCCACCGTTTTTCCACTTCACTTGAGGATCTTCTATGAATACCAATATATACGTATAAAGTTGAGAAAACAAACAGAGGGAAAAACTTTGCATAACTAGGTCAATATTTGTACGAAAGAGCGTGCAACGCTTGTATGGAAGAACGGCGTATAATGATAGTCACGAAAAGTGTAGTTTGGTGAAATTCCCTTTCATGCCGTTTAGAACAGCCCACGCCGTTTGGGGATAAATATTGGAGAAGTTTCTGACATACACATACTTACAAGCTGATGATATTTATAGTGAATTGTAGTGTTAAAACTGTTGAGCAGCATCTGCGGACTTGATAATCTCCGGCATAACCGAAACCTCGTATGTGATAAAGGGTCCGTCAGTAAACCATAGCCCTCAGTTTCGCTCTCTTCCGTGAATGCCGGAATGATGCTGCTGGCCATGAAACTTAAGCTCTTCCCATTAGGTAATTAGAAAAGTTTTCAAGTATGTTTCGAACTGTTATCAAATGCTAGCTGGGGAGTAGCCGGTAACGTGAATGGCCTTGGTTTCAACAGATATTCATCTCAACACTAGTGGCAGTCTTTCTGGGTATTCCATCGGTTAGCATGGTAGCCTTTTCGAAGTTTGAAAGCAACGAATAATGAATCAACAAATGCATTTTAACTGTATCGTCTATTAGTTAGTGCGTATGTCGAATTGAATGTTTCAAAGTTGCTTTCGCTTATAATGTAATGTATGAAAAAACTATGCAAAATAGAAACTAACGTCCTTTGCTATCTCTCAAATTAAAAATCCCCGGTTATTTGTGTAACAATGAAACAAAAGTGTTATTTTTGTCTAGAAGTACAGCCCGTTCAATTATTTACAAGCAAAGTCTCGCGCACAATTTTTCAATCTCTACTGGAATGCCTCCCAATGAAATGCTAGACATGCACGGCTTTATGACAGCACTGTTCCTGTCGGTGGCAAGACTAAGAAAAACTTAACTGTTTATAAAATATTCAGTACCGTATGAAAACCTGCTACCTATATTGAATGAACGTTTTAACGACAACGGAATTGCGAAGCTGTCTTTCTCATACACAATCGGTTCTTTTCTACCCCCCAAAGTTACGCGTTCGATAGCAAAGCAGTTGGAGGGGCGCATAGTTGAACACCCACCGGATGTTTTCCTCTGTGTAAACGCCACACACTCATCTGGAACGTCGTGAAAAACCTGCACATGTCGGCATTTGTTCTCGGTTCACATCCGGATAGCGAAACGTTCGTCTACTTCCCATCTGGTCGCGCAAGTGGTGGAATAAATGAAGCGAAGGTGTTCGTTACACGCACGGGATGTGACGATGACATGTTAAAATATTTTCACTCTGCAGTCGGCCGTGGAATGCTGGGATGCTGTGCTTGCTAGCGTAGAGTATGCGTATCGGGGTAAAGTGCTCGGACAATATGGCGGTGGTGGTTGCTGCTTAAGAAGCTGCAGGAATTTTATGTGTATGCACACCGACTGTTGGTTCTAGAGATTGTATAGTACTGTATAACAGTGTGGCTGTCAACGAGCCAAATGATTGACGAATCGTTTGAAATCGTTTGACGTTTGAAAGTGGCTAGGTAACGATATTAAAATTTGTTGAACACTATTTTTTAGACTCGTATCTTTGGAAGATTGATAAACAGTAGCAAATACGAATTTTAGCATGTATATTTTTATTGTTTTCAATAGCTTTTTTGGTATAATTCATTATTGCTCATTATTTCAAAAAGTAATTCATTGTCAAATAAATAGAGTCGAGGCATTCGTTATATGCACGAATTGGAACGATGACATTTATTTATTTCATCAAACAATATGGTTTACATGAAATGTGGATTAAGGGAAAAAAACCAGCAATTAGGCATAAAAACCCCATATCTTTCAACAAAAATATATATCTAATATCTAACACAGAACAAACATAATTAACAATAAAAAAACTGGCATATCCTTAGTTCCAGACAGGTCACTAACAAGTTTAAATCATTATCAATATATCTTTCTTATTTTTAATGACTATAATGCAAGTCAAGCTGCTTTTATTTCTATTTCAAGCAGTAAATGTGGAGCTGACGATTGAAAAAAGTACTAACTTAATAAGAAATTTATGAAAAATATAGTCCAGCAGGTGGGACTCGAACCCACAACTTCTAATCACCGGTCAGATGCGTTACACGTAATCTGCTGGACTATATTTTTCGTAAATTTCTAATTAACTATTTCCCCAGCTAGTACATTTTTCTATCGTCAGCTCCACATTTACTGCTTGAAATAGAAATACATTCCAACAATTCTGTCGAAAAAATGGAGGAGGGAAAAATAAAAAAAGAAAAAAAAGGGTTTTTTCATCACCATCTTAAAAAAGTCCATTTTTGCACCACAAACGTTAGTTGAAAAAAATTGGAATTTTTATAAAATAACAGAAGAGTAGTAAGTTACCGAAGAGAGGCTGTTTATTATATTAGTTTCATTGATGCATTTAATAGTGATCCATAACAAGAGCTTTCATCTAATTCCTATAAAATAACTCTGAAAATAAAGTGGTGATGTTGAAAATATTGAAAGTGGTATCTGAATTCGATTTACAGCCATTTAGCATTTCAAGATGTTGATTTCCGGATACTGAAAAATGGCCAAATACCACCCTATACAGGTATTTCCGGATTTGAGACATCATTTTTACTGGTCTTGTGACATTTTGAATCGTTTCTGAGCCAGAATACCTAATAATAACCTTTTCATCTAACAGGAACAACTGAACAATGATTCAACGAAATCTGAAATGATCGATCAGCGATAATTTTCGAAATTACGTGGACTACCTTAGCCGCAAGACTAATAGCGAAAGCTGTCTCTGCTCAGTCTCTCTGCTTTCGGTTCTCTAATTCTGGATTTACTTGATATAAACACGTTTTGCCTTTCTCCTAGAAAGGTATAGCAATCACTGGGAAAACCAAAGGTATAAAAGTGGTCCCAATGGCCGAATGTCATATACCACTCGACCCCTTTCGACGAACTGAGCATTTTCTGTATGTATGTATGTATGTGTGTATGTGTGTGTGTGTGTGTGTGTGTGTGTGTGTATGTATGTATGTGCAACTTTTTTTTCTCACTCACTTTTCTTAGAGATGGCTGGACCGATTTTCATAAAATTAATTGCAAATGAAAGGTCTAGTTGCGCCATAGGTTGCTATTGAATTTCATTGTAATCGGATTTTTAGTTTAGAGGTTATGTATCAAAATGTAAAAATCACGAAACATCAATATCTTAGAAACCACACAACCGATTTTATTAAAATTGATTTCAAATGATTGGGCTGTCTCCAGAACCTTTAACTTTTGAATTTCGTAATGATTGAACATATGGTTCAAAAGTTATGTAAAGAAAAGTTATCCTGAGGTTGTTTAAACTCACTCATTTTTCCCAGAGATGGCTGAACCGATTTTCACAAAATTAGTGTCAAATGAAAGGTCTAGTTGCCCCATAGGTTGCTATTGAATTTCATTGCAATCGGATTGTAACTTTGTCCGTTGTTCATGAAAATGTGAAATCACATAATGAAAGTAAACATATTGACTTGCTCCTAACGATCACTGGCTAATTAAAAGGTAGAAAAGTGATCCAAATGGCCGAATGTCATATACTACTCGACTCAGACGAATCGAGCATTTTCTGCATATAAGCATGTATAGGTGTATATGTTTGTGTGTGGGTGTGTACGTGTGTATGTGCACCTTTTTTCGCACTCACTATTCTCAGAGATGGTCTGACCGAACAGATTTCAATGAAATTAATTGCAAATGAAAGGTCTAGTTGCTCTATAAGACCCTATTGAATTTTATTGTAATCTGATTTCTAGTTTAGAGGTTATGTATCAAAGTGTAAAAACCACGAAACATCAATATCTCAGAAACCACACATCTGATTTGATTAAAATTAGTTTCAAATTAACGGGCTACCTTAAAAACCCTTAACTTTTGAATTTTATGAAGATTGAACATGTGGTTCAGAAGTTATGGAAAGAAATGTGTTCTGGAGACTATTTAATCTCACTCATGTTTCTCAGAGATGGCTGGCCCGATTTTTATAAACTTAGTGTCATATGAAAGGTCTTGTTGCCCCATAAGACCCTAATGATTTTTTTTTACAAACGGATTATTACTTTGCCTGTAATGTTTGAAAATGTGAAATCCAGCTATGAAAAGAAACATATTCCAAGACAACTTACTTGGACTCACTCATATTTCTCTGAGATGGTTGACCCGATTTCCACAGAATTAGTATCAAATAAAAGGTCTACCTACCTCATAACACCCTATTGAATTTTGCAGTAATCGGACTGTAACTTCGTCTGTAATGTATCGAAATGTGAAAATCACGAAACTTCATTATCTCAGAAACTACACAACCGATTTGAACAATATTAATATCAGATGAACGGGCTAGTTAAGGGTTAACTGATGAATTATGATTGAACACGTGGTTTCAAAGTTTGGCTGCCCCATACGTTACCTTATCATTTGATTGTAATCAAACTTAAGCAAGCGTTATGTTTTAATTTGTAAAACAACGAAAGTCTATTATCTCAAGTATTACTCGACTTATTTGAACATAACTAGTGTCATACAAATGAGTCATCTCTCAAACTTACAAATAACAATTTTCATAACAATTTGATATGCTGTTCAAAAGTTTTAGAAAGAAAAGAAATTCAAAGACTATTCAACACTTTACCTGCTTCGATCAATAAATATGGCCCCAACATGATTTAAATGTGGTATCGTACTATCTGAACGTTCCCGGCATCGCTCGTGATTAAATTGTTCGAAATTGAGAGTCATTGCTTTTATTTCGCTATTTCTTAAGTACTAACATTACGTCGAAATTCATATTTTATACTTTAATTACAACATCAATATTTTAGAACCCAAAGAGTGGATAAACATTTATTGGATTTAAGCATTCATGTAAATCTATTTCTACAAATAATAAGTTTGAATGAGAAAGGCTGAGCCTGACCGCTAGGTGGATTAATTTAGGTTTTGTATAAATTGGTTACCTTGTGTGTTTGTCTTCGTTCAGAGTGAAAATTTCTAAATAATCAAACGTTCATAACTTTGACAGATAGTTGTACACATATGGTCATCTACAATGTATAAAAGAATTAAATTTTTAAAAGGTATTTCTCGAGATATTTAAAATTTTGTGACAATTTAGGAAATTTTGCACAGAAAAAAAAATTTTTTTTTCGCAATGTACATATTTTTTTTAGAACCGCAATTTTATTACCAACAATTTTGCTTAGGACACAATTTCAATCAAACAGGCCGTTTTGTCAAATATAGAAAATTTTATTATTCAGTCAAATTTTTGGGTAGCCCCTTTTGAAACAGCAGTCGTGAGTTTACACAACCAATTCAAACAGCAAACATTATGAATTGACCTTATTATCAAAAAGGAACAACTGTGGACAGCTTCAGCGAGATCAGAAATGGTCGATCAGGATCGATTGGCGATGTAGCGTGGAATGACTCTTTTTTTTTTATTAAGGGGGGATTTGTTAGTAGCTTAAGTATTTATGATAAATATTAGTAAATAATGAGTATGTGTGTCCAATCACAAATGGTGACTTCTCAACACTGTTAGAAATTTGTAATTCTAATTGTTAGGATTTGTTTGCTTTCGCAATTAGGACTTATCATTCGTAGGGATTTAAACCTACTTGTCAGAAAAGGGGAAGTAAACTTACAACTAACTTAAATGCTAACTTATTGGCTATAAAGAGAGCTTATCGTAGCAATTGAGGATTGCAACGATTTTTGTCGAAAATTGTTAATAATTTTATTTGACATAGCTTCTAATGGTTCAACACCAGTAAGTCTATGTAATTCGAGTGTACCAAACCAAGGAGGACGCTTCAAAATCATTTTCAGAATTTTATTCTGAATCCTTTGGAGCGTTTTTTTCCTTGTTGAACAGCAACTTGACCAGATCGGTACAGCATAGAGCATTGCTGGTCTAAAAATTTGTTTGTAAATTAAAAGTTTGTTCTTTAAACAAAGTTTAGAATTCCTGTTAATGAGAGGATATAAACAACTCGTATATTTGATGCACTTGGCTTGTATACTCTCAATGTGCTCTTTGAAAATAAGTTTTTTATCATAAATTAGTCCCAAGTACTTAACCTTGTCGGACCAACTTAAAATAACCCCATTCATCTTGACAACGTGATTATTGTTTGGCTTGAGGAAAGAAGCCCTAGGCTTATGCGGAAAAATTATCATTTGAGTTTTAGAAGCATTGGGAGAGATTTTCCACTTTTGCAAGTAGGAAGAAAAAATATCTAAACTTTTCTGCAATCGACTGCATATGACACGAAGGCTTTTTCCTTTTACGAAAATGCTTGTGTCATCGCAGAACAATGACTTTGTGCATCCTGGAGGCAAATCAGGAAGATCTGAAATGAATATGTTGTACAGGACTGGACCCAAGACTGAACCTTGAGGTACACCTGCTCTGACAGGAAATCTATCAGATTTTGATTTTGATGTGTGACATCATTCTGTTAAGAATAATTCTCTCAAACAGTTTACTTATTGAAGAAAGCAAACTGATTGGTCGATAACTTGAAACTTCAGCTGGGTTCTTATCCGGTTTTTAAATGGGAGTAATTTTTGCATTTTTCCATAATTTGGGAAAATTTGCAATTTTGAAGCAGCAATTGAAAATTTTCACTAAAAAATCCATTGTGCTCTCAGGGAGATGTTTAATTAGTATATTAAAGATTCCATCGTCACCAGGTGCTTTCATATTTTTGAAATTTTTAATAATTGATTTAATCTCATTCAAGTTAGTTTCAATTATTTCTGCAGGTAAAAAATCCTGGGAAGAAATTAAATCAAATTGACGTGTGACTTCATTTTCAATTGGACTCACAAAATTCAAATTTGAGTTATGAACATTCTCAAACTGCTGAGCAAGTCTTTGAGCCTTTTGTTCATTGGATACAAGAAAACGTTCACCATCTTTTAAAACTGGAATAGGCTTTGAAGGTTTCTTAAGAATCTTCGACAGCTTCCAAAATGGTTTTGAATATGGTTTCAATTTTTCAACTTTAGTCTCAAAATTTTGATTTCTCAGAAGAGTAAATCTATGTTTAATCTCTTTCTGTAATTCTTTATAAATAGTTTTAAAAACAGGGTCACGAGAACGTTGATATTGACGTCTGCGGACATTTTTCAAACGAATTAGAAGTTGAACAGAATAATTCCTGGCATCAACAATTGCACATTTTAATGCTTCCAAAGCGGAATCAATATTCACTTCGTTTTGCAAATCAAGTTCATTATTGAAATTTCTCTCAATATGAGTTTTGTATCTTTCCCAATTAGCCTTGTTATAATAAAAAACAGAGCTCATAGGGTTTCAAATTGATTCATGTGATAAAGAAAAAGTTATTGGAAGATGGTCAGAATCAAAGTCAGCATGTGTGATCAAATCACTACATACATGACTTTGATCTGTAAGCACCAAATCAATAGTTGAAGGGTTTCTAACAGAAGAAAAGCATGTAGGACTATTCGGAGACAAAATAGAATAGTATCCTGAAGAACAATCATTGAAAAAAATTTTGCCATTGGAATTACTTTGAGAATCATTCCATGAACGATGTTTAGCGTTAAAATCGCCGATTATGAAAAATTTCGAACGATTTCTGGTGAGTTTTTGTAAATCACCTTTAAAATATTTTTTGAGCTCGCGTGTGTTAAAAAGTTAAAAAGCTCATCCTCATTGGCCTTCAATGAGCGAGCATTCCAATTTAATATTTTAATTGTTTTATTTAAAATCATTGCTAAATTTTAAATTAGAAACAATTTTAATAGTAAAATTTGTGCCTATTTGAATGGCTTCAAACATTGATTTTGCCTGCAACATGGCGTTCATAAGATCGAACATTGCCTGTTGCAAAAAAGAAAGTTTACCTGCCGTAATAGGCCCCAGGCAGTTGACATTAGAAAAAATATTTTCGGCAGCAATATTAGCTGAAGTGATAGGTGTACAGTTATTTTCTAGCGTGTTTTGCTTACCCATATTAACGGTCATTTTCGAACTACCAACACTAGGCGGTATAATGTTCGAACTACCTGTAACCTGTGCATAAGTTAAACGGGTATGCAAAGGAGTAGGTAAACTATGCGTCACTGGTACGCTTGGAGAATTTTGTTTTGAAGTTGGTTTTAATTGAGAAACTGAATTTTGTTTACCTTGCCTTGCCTTAACAATTGCTAAACGGACTGGGCATTGATAAAAATTTGACATATGGTTGCCGTTACAATTCGCACAGCGAAAATGTTTACTCTCTTTCACATGACATGTGTCCTTTTTGTGAGAAGAGTCTCCACAATTAAGACATTTTTGGTCCATGTTACAGAATTTGGAACCATGGCCATAACGTTGGCAAGTACGGCATTGGGTGATATGTTTTTCACCTCCGCCATACTTCCTATAAATTTCCCACTTTACACGCACATTATACAAAGCATGTGCTTTTTCAAAAAATTTTAAGTTGTTAACCTCATTGCGGTTAAAATGAATTAAATAATTAACAAGGGAAATTCCAGTTCTCTGACTGTTTTCGCCTCGTGATTTTTGTTTCATTAGAATTACTTGGGTAGGGGCTATGCCAAGTAATTCTGTTAAAGTAAGTTTGATCTCATCAACGGTTTGATCGTTGGTGAGACCTTTCAAGACAACCTTGAACGGCTTGGCGTTCTTGGTGTCGTATGTAAAAAATTTGTACATCTTGTCAGTTAAATACTGAACAAGACGATCACGACCCTTAACTGAGTCGGCTAATAAGCGGCATTCACCTCTACGGCCAATCTGATAGGTAACTTTAACGTCAGAAACAAACGTTGAAAGTTCCTTTTTGAATATATTAAATTCAGAAGAAATAGTTACCACAATAGGTGGAACTTTCTCCTTTTTTAAAGATTTTATATTTTGTATAGTTTCAATATTAATAACTTCCATTTCACCAGCTTCTTGCTCAGGCAAAATATCAAAAGGATTGTCACTACAGACACTCGATGTGTCAGAAAGAGATGCCTCTCTTTTCCTCCCCGCAGCGATGCGAGGTTTCTTTTTCCGTCCAGCCATTTCAGGTGATACGAAAAAGGTTAAAACAAATGTTAAATTCAACAGTAGGTAGTCTTGAGAAAGACTGATGGGAAATAACTTTCAGGTAGTCTTTAAAAGACACACTGACAAAACACAAACTTTGAAGCTATAGGCAGTCAAAGACCAGTCCACAAGCAACCGAAAAAACGTCTGATCTGTAGGACAGTTCAAGACGCACTCATGTGGAATGACTCTAATGCGTGTTGCATATTACAGCTATGCGGCTGGAGGACAACAAAATTCTGTTCGTACTGATAGACATGATGAGGGAGTTTGAATTGCAACTTTAGTCGAATTTACAATCGTTCTTGTTAAGGTGTACCGATATTTTAAACCAAGTGTATAAAATATTTTGGAAATTTTGCAAATGATAAGTTGAAGTGATACAAAATTTAAATTTGCGCAAACAAATACATTTTTGAACGTCAATGGTTTTCCAGTCAGTGTGCATGAAGGTTAAACTAATATTTCACTTTCTATTCTAACACAAAACGAGAAAGCTATCAATGTTCATTTATTTATTTACTATATTAAATAGGACAATTACTATTCAATTGTAAATCAGACATCAGGCTAACCTCAACAGTGGAGAATAAGGCACTTTGACAAAATAGAAAACTGTTTTAACACTGAAAACAAGATGACTGGAAGATTGTGATTGCCCGGATCAAAAAAGGTGCTTGTGTTGTTGCCAAAACAAGTCAAAGCTTCACTGGATAAAGAAGCTGTCTGTGTTCCACCAACTGCTAGATTGATAATTTGTTTGAACCGAAACCAGCGAGTCCGCTGCTCCCACTGCCGTTGCTTGTACCCGTTGCTACTACCAGCTGCTACTAACTTGAGACCGTCCTTCCCACCACCTAATAGTTAACTGATTGTTTTGGACAGAAGCATGCTTTCTAGAGCCTAAAGAGTTGATTGCGGTTAACTAGATAAAATATCCTATCGACCATGTTATTGAAAGAATGCGCTAAGCGACCAATCAGAGGTCAAAATCTGCGTTCGATTTTACACTTCCATGTAGCCTAACTAAAAAAATAATATAAACTGAATCATTGCTAAGAAATTTCAATTTATAAATTTGCTCAGGTTGAAATTTTGTTGCTTCAGGGAAAACTATAACTGATTTTACTCGTGATTCCCAACAAAATTAGTTTCATAAACCGTATTCCTAGCTCCGGTTATTTTTAATTCATAGCAACTATAAATTTCGCTTAAAAACTTTTATAACTCATACGTAAATATAAAGCTCCGTGACGCAGCTGATCTCATTGATATTGTTGCCGTTTCTGGACTATTGTCGAATCCCGATCAGAAAGAAAAAACAAAAAAGTAACAGAAGTTGTTAGTTTGTTACGGGAAAACCCTTACAGGCTGTGTTTTTAATTTGGTCCCGTTAGGTGTTAAAATAACAGAAATTATAACAGAAATGATTCTACTAGTATCAAACACATATCAAAATTTGTTACTAATATATCAGCTTTCTAACAAAATAAGATAGTATGTAGAACAATTTAATAACAAACATTGTTGGAAACAACAGGTTTTGATAAAAACGAAAAATTAGTTAGACTTGTTTCAGAACTACTTCATTTCACGTTTTGTTATTGTAACTCATTCAGATTCAATTTTGTTATTAAAATTATGTGGAAAATTACAAAATTGTATCAAAATATGTTATTTGTATTTCACGTTGATAGAATTTTGTAATTTTTTAGTTATGCTCTTCTGATCGGGATAGCATAGTCTTTAGCATATCGAAAAAAAGGATTTCAATGGTGATCAATTTCAATCTAATTTACCTCATAGTACCTTATAGAATTATCAAATTTATTTCATGAAGTAGACGATAGAAATTTCACCAATAGCCATAGAGGATTACTGGAGCACATACCAGTACTAGTTTTAAAATTATACTGTTTCGAGGAAAATGTACATGAAGTTAGTTAATTGGAAACTGTTATAAAAATTGATCAATTTCACCCCGTTCCATGGTACATTCGATGGTAGAATGGAAAAATACCTTCCAGAACAGATATACTCATAAGTGGGATGATCCCTAAATGCCAGATTACGACCCTAGACACTATTTTGAAAACCAAGATCCTGGTTTCTGGAATAAGCCTAAGATGTCCAAATACTATTCCAGGCATCGGGATGATGTTCAGAAACCAAAAATCAGCATCAGATGTCTTGAAATCTAACTGGTGATTGTAAAATAGCCATATGAAATAGCCATAAGATGTCAAATATTGACCCAAAGGCTTGGATTCAGCCTCAGTTATAATTTTGTAATCCAAGGTTCCGACATTTTGTGTCTGAAAATAGCCTGAAATTGTCAAATTCCATCTAATATGGGTGCCTACATGCGGAATCAAAATGATGCTTAAAAGCCGAGTATTATTTTCAGAACTCATTTCTAAATCTTAAGTGGCGACTTAAGATTTTAATAAAACATTACAATCCAATATTGTTATTACTGCTCTGTGCTTTCTCAGAATATTGGTGTTGTATTTAAAAAGTAACGTGATGTGCCTCAAGTTGGTTGCGCTGAAAAGTCAGAGAAAAATGCGAATTGATTACAATTTTAAACCATTTAATTCCGAGCAACGCCGGGAACGTTTACAATTACCTTCGAACACATGGCGAAGAAATTGAATAAAAAAAAAAAAACAAAAAACATTTCACTACAAATGTGTTTAGCTTTCTTCAAAGTTCTCTCTTACTCTATTTTCATTGGATAAAAAGAATCAAATAAAATGCTTATAAAAATATTTTATTTACATATACACCCATTTCGAGAGGCACATTTGACAAAAAGAATAATTTTGATGGTACCGGAAAATCGATTAGAAAGCCATCCACATTCCACGTGGAAAGTTTGTGTAGGAATATCTGAGGTCCACATATTTTTTATGTTTATTTTGATATAAGGTCATCGCTCCTATATTCACCTCAACACCTGTATCTATTTTATCACTTTCATTTGTTCTTTTTAACTTCAAATTTCCCCAAATTTTCAAGGTAGAATATTAAAAGAAATTTGACAAATAAGCATATATGGGAACTGCTCCATTATTCATCTCAGCCCATATATTCATCTCATACAACATGAAAACACAGTTGAAAACAGGAAAAAACGCATATTTTCTTCTTAAACCAATCTGCTAATCCATGTAATGGATTCTTCTTAGTTCACCTTAGATTCCTCATAAAGTATAATCCTCAAAAACTCACTTAAAAGAACTAAATTTGATATTATAGTTGGGCATCTGCACTTGAAAACACATTAAATTCAATCTCCTACCTCAGAAAATAAGAATCCGCGCATCGTTCTATACGGCTACAACGAGACTCGTTCAGCAGCCAACCAAAGTTTTTTTTATCACTAGCGGACCACGTTTTATTTAAATCACTAAACAAAATCACTCACTACACTAAGAATACTTAGATCTTTAAAATGTTCACCTCAAATATCATAAAACAAGCTTGAATGAGCAAAAATATATGTGATGAATTTCTACAAATCTTAAATTTCAACTGTATGTATTCTCATCTGTTTTCACTGCGTTGAAGAAAATCAAAAGTTGCCAAATCAGTTTCTTTTAATACGAAATAATCATACTGAAAATGTTGGCTTATTCCGACATGATTGACATAAATCTACAGCACTGTAGTGGTTACCTAGGTTATCAATTTTGCACGTAAACAACTACAGCGGATTTCTAGGTAACCTACTACGACGGTTTGCGGCTACGTTCATTCTTATAATGTGATTCATTCATGATTAACAGTGCGATGAATATGGGGGCGTGGTGAGATGAATAATTGAGCAGTGATTTAAGTTTTGAGGTGGATATTGAAGCGTTGTGGAAAATGGTTTGTTTTACAAAATTCAGGATAAATCTAGCCAATTTCACTCAATATACAATGCAAAACGATTCCATAAGACACGTAAGCAGGTTTAGTTTATTTGTTCAATGATTTCGTGGAAATTTGTTGTTTATTCCGTGCATTCTTCGTGAATACCGGCTTAATGAGATGAATAATGGAGCAGTTCCCCTATTTGTTGAGAAGAATATAGAAACGATTACCCTTGAATATTTGAGGACGATTGTCTATGAAGACCGAAGAGGGTTTAAAAGCACCAAGAAAATTTTCACGTGGAATGTGCACTTGCTCAATAGTTCAAAGTCGAATAGTAGGTGACGTCGTGGGTTGTCCTTGAAAAGAAAGCATAGAATACACTGTTGTGTTCATTGAGATTTCGAGCTGCTTTTGAGGGAAAAAATGCATATACAACAGAAAGCTCGTAATATCGATATTTGTTCATCTTTAGAACTAATTTGGGAGTATTGTTTGCATGCAGTGAAAATCTTAGAAAATCCACTTTATTGTTCATTCATAGTTTAGCATTGAACACATTCAATGTAAGCAGAATACACATGCATAGTAGTGATGCAGATCTATTTTAATACAATCAGTGGATATTTCGCCAAACTTTAAGCACTCCAAGCAGCTTTTCTCACAAATGCAAAGGGGTTATGTGAACAAAGTCACCCAGTTTGCGAAATTACACATATCAGAAAAGCAGCCTTCCAACTGAAAATAGTGGTGTCAAAAAAACGTTTTTTTTTTTCTAGTGTTTTTACTGGAAATGCTTTATGGGTATTGGTAACTGATCATGCGCCTCCATTCAAACAAATTTACTGGAGCTGCCCGGTTTTCTGCCAAGCTTCTGGTTCTTAGTGCCGGTAGTATGACGATATGCTTAAGATGCAGAAAAACAGATTGATTTTGTCTCAAATAGTTTATATTTTTATTTGAATTTTTATTCTAAGATAGAATTGATCATCCAATGGGTTTGAAAGTAGAAACATAATTCGATCTCCGTTCCAATTGCTTATTTCTGATATACCTTCCTGTGCATAAGGTTTTTTGTTGAAAAGATCCTCCAGATTAAATGAATGACGCACACGACCAATCCCTGAAAACGGAAAAATGAGAAAGACCTTTTTAAATGATGCGAATTGGAAATTTTCGAATCTGTCTACCCATTTCTTCGAAGGAAGGACGTTCAAGCTGTCATTAAACGTGAACTTCATACAACCCAGCAAAGATCAGTTTAAACTCACTCAAACTTAACCAGTTCAAAGCCCAAATATAGTTTTTAGAGATTTAATTTATAACTCTTTACGATAAAACAGAACGCACTAAAACGTTAAAATCAGCTGCGTAAAAGGGAGTCGAACAAAAGGTTTGAGAATACTTCCAATCATTTTAAGTTTAGTGAAGCGGGCAATGTATGTAGTTTCGCGGGAATGCGAAGATGAACGGGAATAGAAGATGTGACTAGAATAAAAAATTTTTTTCCCTCGTCCAGACGGGACTCGAACCCGCAGTCTTCGTTGTCTCCAGCAAGGTGTTTTGGCCAGTTAAACTACTGGGTAAGGGTAACTCTTCCTAAGACCAATGTCGAATCACCCTCTACTATTGTGTTCCCGCATCTCAGCACGCCGCGATGAAAATGCACACACTGCCCTGTGGAAGTTTATTTTGTAACTGAGAGAGTGGTCTCTTTACGCACACTATGTATAATGACTTATTATATCTACAGCGGCGCAAGCTATACTAAACTTAAAATGTAAGTCAATATGACAAAAAAATTAGTTCGTAAAGTAAAATTAGCACAACGGAGCTCTTCCGTGATACGCCTTTCATGGGAGTTGGCCACCAACTGAAGTGTCTCATCGCTCGCCCCGCTGTAGATATAATATGCCATTATACATAGTGTGCGTAAAGAGACCACTCTCTCAGTTACAGAAATAAACTTCCACAGGGCAGTGTGTGCATTTTCATCGCGGCGTGCTGAGATGCGGGAACACAATAGTAGAGGGTGATTCGACATTGGTCTTAGGAAGAGTTACCCTTACCCAGTAGTTTAATTGGCCAAAACACCTTGCCGGAGACAACGAAGATTGCGGGTTCGAGTCCCGTCTGGACGAGGGAAATTTTTCTCTAATTCTAGTCACACCTTCTATTCCCGTTCATCTTCGTATTCCCGCGAAACTACATACATTGCCCGCTTTACTAAACTTAAAATGTAAGTCAAAATGACAAAAAATGAAATTAGTTCGTTGAGTAAAACTTCCAATCATTTTAAACAATTCCCTCTGTTGATTGTAGAGATCAAATCGGTCTGCAAAGTTTTGCAACAATGACGGGCTCTGCCTCAGTTATCCTTCAACGAATTCGCGTGCGTACAAAAAAATAGACATTTATTTTGAGAATGGTGACATTTTTCTGCGGATATATATTTCCCCTCCCTTTTAACACGTATCCATTTCGTAACGTTGGCAAAAAGTTTGATTAGGGCTGGAATCATTCCGATCAATCTCTACAAGATTGCGTGAAGTGCAAAGAAAACCGGACAGGTGTGAAAAGTGATACGACGAACGATAAATCTACTTGGGCGTTTAATGGAAAGTCAATTTTCCCCGAGATTTCGTCGGCGATAAATTACTACCATTAGGGAATAGTCACTGCCCCTCTGGTGTGCGGGGCTGCCAGCGCTGGTCGATCGGTTCATAAATAATGCGTCCGCAAAGATTGATTCCACTGACTGCCCGCATGGCTGCTCCGGTACGGTCTGTTTAGATACAGAGGGAATAATAATTACGCAAACAACAACAACTGCCATAGTAATAATAGGCCAGGCACAGGCACCGGCGACAACAGCAACATCAATTGTACAAAGTGTCGCTTTTCCCGGGCATGATTAATATCGTGCGATTGTGACCATATGATAACGCTCATTAACTATTAACTTTGGTAACTTTGGCAAGGCCGTCGCCAATAGTTGATAGAGCCGAACACAAACGACATAGCTGTGAAAATAGTGAACTGATTGCGCTGAAGTGGGTTTGTCAATGTGATATATGTATGATGTTTATTGATTTGTGCGTGCCTTGATTTGCTTATATTGTGGGTACAAAAACCATAAATGAGTGCTCGAATCAATCAAACACGAATCGATTATGCGGGTTGAGGGTGCAAAATGGAATTTTGTTTTTTTTTTTATTTTATCTGTTCCAAATATTAGCTATTGGCAGCACCAGCACGAAGTTATAATGATGATTACCAATAGTATACTAAAGCTAAGATGCGACTAAAAAAAAGCTCCACCCGAGACGGTAGTACTCGTCACCCGAAGTATCGAAAGGGGGGGAACAAAAAAAAAAGCAACGAACAGCTTCTGAACAACCGCCCGTTCCAGTAGATTGTTTATTCTTCTCCTTGTACAAAGAAACAGATAGATGCAATTAAAAACAAAGACAATTCCGATGACCTCAAAAGGAAAGTTATAATGAAGGGAAAGCGGGAGAGAACTTTCTACCTTTCATTTGGACCCTCTCTGTTCTCCTCGGGCAACTTTTCTCATTGCAGAAAAACGATTCATTACACTTGATTACTCTACAAGCACATTTTCATTACCCTCGCTTTAACAGCGCCAACTGCTAGCGGGGTAAATATTTAAAGAAAAAAATTAACGCTTTGAAGAAAGAAAAACCTTCCTCGGGACTTCATGAGTGTCTGGTTGCGGCAACTAGTGAATGTTTGATCCTGATCCACACATCCATTAACACTAATCTCAACTTTGCGAGATTTTTTCCGGCTGGTGGTTGTGCGTATTGAAACAACGCACCATGCACTGTTTGTATTTCGGGCTGCTTTGCGAATGCGGACGGTGGGTGCATTGCACGGTTTTATACGGATTAGTACAGGATTCGTATTGAAACACGTTAACATACGATGAGTAGTATATCGTTCAATGAAACTGCTTTATGTTTTAAATAAGGCACACGTCATATGTTTACTCTTGCTTATGTTCCGGACATGCGGATGCTGCCGATGGTGACCGGCATTCACCACGAGTTCGCCCGTATCCATGAAGGGGGTGTTTTGTTTGCCAACATTGCCTTTGTCGAACCGTGCAACACAGTAATTGCTGACGAAGCGCCGGCCGAAAGCATCAATTTCAAATGCATGCACACAAGCGCACAAAAACACCACCAGCACTGCTTTCTTCATTTACAATTTTGCTTTAAAGTGTAACTGCGGGTGCGAAAAAGTGTGTCATAATGCGGGCGCGTGGAGATGATGTAAATAAAGGACATGTTTATTTTTTTGTTGTTGAGGAAACTGTTTGAAACCGAAACTGCCTGAATATTCAAAACAAGGAAGTAATTAAACAGGTACGCAATGCGGATTCAAAAAAAAATTTTTTTTGAACAGGCTACAGCCCCCCCTAGCAAGTTTTAAGCCCCCCCCCCAGGATTTACCAGAGAATAATTGTAGTCAATATAAATACATCCCATACTTCCTATCAGAGCATCAAAATCAACACAAATTGAGAAGTCATCATTCATTGGCTGAGAACTAGTACTGTGCCCAGGATCGATTCTCAAACCTAGCTCTTTTACTTACCTCACTAATAAGACTAGTGCCGTGGTGGCTCGTGCTGTATCAAGGAGTTGTTGCCATGCTGCTCGGTTTTGGGCTGTGTTTCGCCAGTTCCTCAGACGTCTCATCACCCGCAAGTCTCTTTCGATCTGGTCGAGCCATCGCGCACGCTGCGCCCCCTAGTCCACAGGGTCGCTGAAGAGAAGTGATTTCACGGGATCATCGTCCGGCATCCTTACGACGCGACCGGGCCACCGCAACCTATTGACTTTCGCCAGCTGTGCAACGGGGTTCTCTCCAAGCAGCGCGTGCAGCTCATGGTTCATGCACTGTTGCCATTATCCGTCGTCTGTCTGTACTCCACAATAGATAGTCCGCAGCACCTTCTGTTCGAAAACTCCAAGAGCGTTGAGGCCAGAAGCGTTGAAGTATCGATTTCGTAGAGAACTACCGGTCGTATCAGCTACATCGTCAACTTTTTACTTCGTCGCACTAGACTCGATCGAAGTGGTCATGCCAATACCCCCACCACAATTGGTGTGTACGTTTGCATGTCTGAGAGAAAAAAGAGCCGTCGATGAGAACATGGTCAATTTTGTTTGTTGTACGTTGGTCAGGTGATCTCCAGGTGGTTTCGTGGATGTCTTTTCGGTGAAAGCAGGTTCTTCGGACTGCCAGTCTGCGGGAAGCTGCGAAGTTGACGCATCCCTGGCCGTTGTCGTTCGTGACGGTGTGCAGGCTGTGCGGGCTAATCACCGGCTTATATATGTTTTCCTTACCGACCTGAGCGTTCATGTCCCCAATGACGATCTTGATGTCTCTACGTGAGCAGCTATCGAGGAGTTTCCCCAGCTGTGCGTAGAACGTTCCTTTCTCTATATCGGGACGTCCTTCGAGAGGGCAGTAGGCATTGAGGACGGTGTAGTTGTAGAACCGGCCTTTTATTCTCAACAAACACAACGTGTCGCTGAACGCCTGCCACTTGATCGCACGACTCTGCATCCTGCCCAGCACTATAAAACCGGCACCAAGCTCATTGTTTGTGCCGCCCTGCGGCCACAAATTCGTCGTACCTTCTCTCCTTTTCGGTAAAGCACCTGGAGAGCAACGATGCCGAACTGGTGAAGCTGATCCAGGCATCCGAGGCGTTACGCGATCTACTGTTACATGTATCGTGCTTCTAATCGTCGGCCTTATTTCGTCACTAGATCATTGCGGGTAACTCCGGTTCGTTTTCAGTTCTTGATTGTTCGTAGTATGTTTATTTTAGCATGCTGCTTTACTAGGGCTGCGATACCTAGTCTCGCGACGAGGCCGCCGTATTGGGTGTAGAGGCGAGACACCGCATTTCATAGTTCACCGTCCTCTTCGGATCAGTCGCTGTTCGAGCCGCCCCCATCCTAAAAAAAAACAGACGCTCAGACAAGCTGCTCTCCAAGGAGAACAACTACCGTTTCCCTGTCAGCATAAGTTCCCACCGGTTCCCCAATCTTCTCATGGTTGCTCGTATTCCAGTCGGTTCCACGTGTAGTTAAGAATATGGCATTATGCCTTGGACCACATTGGGATCTATTTTATGCCGACTAGCACGGGTGTACTGCTGGTACGCACTGCCCAGCCGTTTACCAAACCTAGTTCGCCTTAATATCGAATCAGTGTCAGCTGAAAGAGATGGTCAAGATATTCAATACATCTTCGGAGGTTTATTCCCGATTGAAGTGATTTTGTCTTCTGTTACGACACTACTTTATGCGCATTGTAACTCTTTTTCCTATTTTTTTTTTAAATTAAGTGTATGAAAACTAGCCCCCCCTAGAAATTTTCCTTAGTTGCGCCCATGCTATTTTCCATCGCCTATTTGTATTTTAAACCTTTCTTATGCCCATTTAGGACAATTTTCTCATTAGTTTCATTAATTTTGAAACTTATTACAAACATTTTTTTGAAGCAATTTATACCCCAAAAACAGTTGCTGTATGATTTATTTTCAATTTCAATACATTTTCAAAGTTACGTTATATCGAGGTAAAAGTTACGTTATATCGAGTTACGTTATATCGAGGTTGCCTTATATCGAGGTTGCCTTATATCGAGGATGCCTTATTCTCCTGTACCATAAAAGGAATACTTCAGCCTTTTTTTGATAACATTCGATCATTTTGTTTTTGACCTTTTCTGTCTAAATAAAGCCTTTGAAACTATTATTTCCATTGTTGACCTTTGCTAGCCTTTAGAGACGTACTTGAGAGATTCTGATTTCTTGTTTCAAGGGCAACGTTCTTCGAACGGTTTTCCTTTCAATTCAGCAACAATCGCTGCTGTGACCTCTCCGCCGGCATCAGGCATTTTGGTTGAATTTTCATCACTGACTTCTAACATTTAGAGTTAATTTCGAGACTATATACATGCTCCTTGCTTTTGAGGCCACGCTGGAGCAATATTTTTCGGTTTGTTTATTTATTTTTTATTTATCTGACTTTTTAGGTCTTAATAAAGTGTGGCGGGAAAAAGTCCATTTGAGGCATTCCATGCGAAACCCTCAAGTGCGCGTAAAAACCCTGCATCTTTTAATTTAACCACCTAGTACTCAATGCCGCTTTTTGGCAGGCTACAGTCGAACCTTTAAAAAGCTTCAATGAATACTTAAAAAATGTTTATAATAATTCATAGTGATTTTACCGAAGCCCGTCTAGAAACTTGGGCACTAGAGAGTTAAACATTTACAAATTATGAATTAAGTCTAACAGTGGCACATTATAACTAAAAAGCTGACACTGATTAAGCCTCACTATTTAGAGAGCTTCGTAGCGGCAAGGTTACAGAGTCCGCTTTGATAAGCGAGTGGTCGTCATTTTCAGGCTCTCTACTACATACCCTTCCTTCAAGCTGAATTCTATAGTACCCTTGCCGACATTCATCCTAACAAAAAAGTCCCTCTTATAACAAAACTGTTCTGAGTAATGTATAATAGTTCTCTTCAGGGAATTGTAATTATGACGCGGTCTTGGCTGGAGGAACGAGGTTTCGATACGACTCCTTCCTCTTGACAAAAATATAAGTCCTACTTATAATAAACCTGACCAGAGGTGAAGCATTGAGTGCCTCTTCAGGGAATTGTGATTGTGACGCGGTGTTG
The DNA here is from genome assembly GCF_029784165.1 of Wyeomyia smithii. Lineage (NCBI taxonomy): Eukaryota > Metazoa > Arthropoda > Insecta > Diptera > Culicidae > Wyeomyia > Wyeomyia smithii. The sequence goes on from NC_073696.1 coordinate 42,574,617, forward strand.
TTAGGAGGAACGAGGTTCGATAAGACTCCTTCCTCTTGTCAAAATAAGTCCCTCTTATAATAAAACTGATTTTCAGAAATATTTACCCTCTACAGGGAATTATAATTGGCGATATTGGCACGAGGAACGAGGTTTCGATAAGACTCCTTCCTCTTGACATAATAAGTCCCTCTTAGAATAAACCTGGCAAGAGAGGAACGTTAGGTGTAGCTTCAGTTCAGGGAATTGTAATTTGGCGATATTGTTAGGATAGAAAAGAGGCTCGGTATAGTAGAGCAGTAAGCTTGAAATGTAAGGGTTAACTCTCACACACAAGCACGGATATAAATAAAAAAAAGCGTATCATTCACTTCAATAGTGATACTGCCAATAATATGCAGTGCGGAGTACACCTGGGCAATATCACAATAGATCAAAATGTCTCTGGTCGCAGTGATGAGTCCACACAGAGAAAAAAAAGCCTAACTATAGTAAATCTTGAACTTAAGGCTAACACATCATAACATTCACTCAAGTTTAATTTAAAAGTAATATTTGATATTCAGTGCGTTGAAATAAAAGGCGCAGAAAGTGTCGTGATCTCAGATTTCTGTAGGGCACATTCATGTGAATTTCAGACAGAATATTTGGAGCGTTTATTTCGCCGATCAGTAATTCTCTTACAAATACAACCCTGGACACATATCTTCTCTTTGCGTCAACACCAAGTAATTGGCATAGATTGGCATATGGTGGCAATTGATCAAGATTACGTCATGGAAGTGATCTCAAAGCATAACGAAGAAACTTGGCCTGTACTGGTTCAATTTGTTTGATCCAAATGTCAGTGTAGAGACTCCATACTATAGCCGATGTTTCCAAAATGGAACAAACTAGGGAAACATAAAGCGATCGCAAGCAAAACGGATCGGTAAACTCTATGGCTATTCTCATGCTGACATCCAGGTTCTTACTAGCGTGCGCAATGATATGAGAGTGGTGGGGCCTGAAGGATAGTTGTGAATCAAGCACAGCGAAAAGGTACGGATGCATGACGTCAGTGGTTTAAAAAAGCCGTACAAGGTCAGAAAGTTTGACGAACGAAGCAGTCTACTTGGTGCTCGAAAATCAAGGTGAAAAAGCAAAACCGGGGCATCAAGTTAATTGTTCAGCAGCTTGGCTACAAAGGTAGCTTGTTGAATCTTTCGACGACTCTCCAGTGTATCCAAATCCAACAGCTTACAACGGTCTTCGTAGCAGAGAAAATTATTGGGTGTACTCCAGGGTAAATGCCTCAGAGCGATACGAACAAATCTTCGTTGAACGCGTTCTATTCTGTGTTTCTAGCACAGGTCATAAGGATTCCAGATGATGCAGGCATTTTCAAGGATTGGTCGAACTAATGCACAATACAATGCTTTCAAGCAGTGTGGGTCTGTAAAGTCTCGAGCAATTTTGGTGATGAAACCAAGGTGTTTCGAGGCTTTGGATATGACAGCAGTATAATGTTGATTGAAAGTGAGCTTATGATCCAACATAACTCCAAGGTCGTTGATCTGATCTACGCGTTCGAGAACACATCCATTTATCTGGTAATTAAAAGAAATGGGCACATGACAACGATGGAATGTTATGACCACACATTCAGCGATGCATATTGTGATTTTGAGCTCAATTTGGGATCATTTTCTATTCGGTCCATTTCTAACCTTAAGAAATACTTTTCAACGATTTAGAGTTCAATTTAGGATCATTTTCTATGTTGGCTTTTAGAAGCACTTTCAGCGATTTTGAGCTCGATTTGTGATCATTTTAATATTTGGCCTTCAGAAGCACTTTTCTGTGATTTTGAGCTCAATTTGAGATCATTTCCTATTTGGGACTCAAGGTGAAACGGTATTGCATTCAAAAATGGCCATCTTCGAGCCACCACTTCAAATTTTCAAAGGCACAAGACTCGGTAAAAGTTAATGCGTCACCTGTGCAGACGCTATTTTATGTTTGCACTGTTGAAGCAAATATTAAATAGCGTTTTCACAGGGAACGCATTATCGGTTTCCGAGTCTTGTGTTCCTTAATATTCGAGGTGGTGGCTCGAAGTCGGCCATATTTGAATTAAATACCGTTTGACCTTAAAAAGCACTTCTCAGCGCTTCTGAACACAATTTGGGATCATTTTCTCTCTTCCCCTTTTCAGTTATTCTGAGCTCAATTTGAAATGATTCTCTATTTTGGAGTTTCATGGTCTTTAGAAGAATTTTTCAGGTTTTCTGAGCTCAATTTGGGATCATTTTCTATTTTGACTTTTTTAGCATATTTGAGCCTAACATGGGATCATTTTCCGTTTTGCCTGTCTGGCCTTAAGGAGCACACTGGAGCTATTCTGAGCTCAATTTAGGATCATTAACTTTTTGGCCTTTTCTGGCCTTTGGAATCTTTCAGCGATTTTTCAGCGATTTTGAGCTCAATTTGGGATCATTTTTTAATTTGACCTTTTCTGACCTTCAGTAGCACTTTTCGCCCATTCTAAGCTCAACTTGGGATCATTTTCTATTTTTGCCTATTCTGGCCTTCAGAAGCACTTTTCAGCTACTCTGAGCTCAATTCTGGATCCTTTTCTATGTTGGCCTCTTTTGGCCTTAGAAGCACTTTAGAGTTATTCTGAGCTCAATTTGAGATCATTATTTGTTTTGGCCTTTTCTGGCCTTTAGAAGCACTTTTCAGCTATTCTGAGCTCAATTTGGGAACATTTAATATTATGAAATTTTGTGCCCTTAATAAGCACTTTTCAGCACTTACTCTGAGCTCAATTTTGGATCATTTTCTATTTTGACATTTTTTGGCCTTTAGAAGCACTTTTCAGTTACTCTGAGCTCAATTTGAGATCATTTTCAATGTTGACCTTTTCTGGCCTTTAGAAGCACTTTTCAGCGATCTTTAGTTCAATTTGTGATCATTTTCTATTTCAGCCTTTTCTGATCTTTAGAAGTACTTTTCAGGTATTCTGAGCTATATTTGGGATCATTTTCTATTTTGAACGTTTCTGGCCTTTAAAAACACTTTTCAGCTATTCTGAGCTCAATTTGGGACTATTTTCTATTTTAGCTTGTTCTGGCTAGGGTTTGCAATATTCCCGGGAATCGATTTTCCGGGAAACGGGAATGGAAAATCTCATTTCCCGGTAATTCCCGGGAACGGAAAAATTTTGAGAAAATATGAGATTTTAAATAAAGTTTATCAGTAAAAGGTAACAAAAAACTGTTTACAATTTCATTTTCAATTCGCATTAAAAACAAATTATTATTATATTCATGTTAACATAAAAAATTCGTGATCGATTTTGTAGCATAAATTTGCAAAAGAAGAGGATCAAGGGTCTTCATGTCATCAAACAATCGCTCAAGATGCGCTGACAATTTTCCTTTAAGCTAAAAAATGTTATTTCCTTCTGTAAAACTTAGCTCAAGTCCGTTGAATCATCGCTGATGTTCAATTTCTAGAATGCTTTCAAATCGCTGATATAAGCTCTTGCTACATTTGATTGAATTGAATTGGTGTCCGATTTTTTCGGTTTGTTGAAGAGAAAACCAAGTGTTAGGCAGGCAGTGAACAAGGAAAATATTCGTTATATTTGGAACGAACTTTTTTGGGCAAAATAATTTTTACACAACAGAAAGCATATACTGTTTACTTGAGCGGGAGCAAACCTATTCGCTTTTTTTATTAAATACCTATATTCGCTATGCCATTACACTATGCGATTTTTTTGAATAAACTGCGTCTCGAATCTAGTTCTAATTGACATAACATTTCAAACCCTTTCGGAGTTCATATCACCAAGAAAAATTTTGGTTGATTAACTACCTTATTTCGTTTTTTTCTCCATTCGATAGTTTTTGTGCAAGACCGAGACAAACCGGAAGGAAACGATAAAATACTAAATAATAAGTTCTATATGACTTAAAATAAGTCAGTCTTAAAGCATTTGGATGCCTAGTAATTAACATGCAAAGATGATTTTTACGTTGAAATACTATACTGACTTTGAGTTTTATTAAATGATTTATTCCAGGTCGCACCAGTTTGATGACGATAGTTTCGCGTTTTGATAGGGTATATTTTATTTTATTACACTATTGCATAGGAAACTATAGTAAATCTTACAAAATTTTTCGCGGAACTCGGGAATCCCGGGATCCCGGGAATCAATATTCCTGTTCCCGGGATCCGGGAATCCCGGGAAAAACTATTTCCCGGGAACTCGTTCCCGAGATTGCAAACCCTGGTTCTGGCCATTAGTAGCACTTTTCGCCTTATTCTGAGCTCAATTTGGGATCAATTTCATTTTGGCGTTTTCTGGCCTATAGAAGCAATTTTTAGCGATTTTGAGCTCAACTGGGATCATTTACTTTTTTGACTTTTCTGGCCGTTAGAAGCACTTCTCAGCGATTTGAGCCTAATATGGGATCACATCTATTATGGTATTTTCTGGCGTTTAGAAGCACTTTTTAGCTTTTTTTAGCTCAATTTAGAATCTTTTTCTATCGTGGCCTTTTCTGGCCTTTAGAAGCACCTCTCAGCGATTTCGAGCTCAATTTGGGATAATTTTCTATTTCAGCCTTTTCTGGTCTTTAGAAGCTCTTTTCAGTTATTCTGTGCTCAATCTGGAATCTTTTTCTATTTTAAACTTTTATGGCTTTTAGAAGCACTTTTCAGCTACACTTTGCTTAATTTGGGAACATTTTCTATTCTAACCTTTTCTGGCCTTTGGAAGCACTCTTCAGCTACTCCGAGCTCAATTTGGAATCATTTACTATGTTGACTTCTTTTGGACTTTAGAAGCATTTTTCAGCTATTTTGAGTTCAATTTGGGATCACTTTTTTTGTTGGCCTTTAGAAGCACTTTTCCTCGGTTCTGAGCTCAATTTGGGATCATTTTCTGTTTTTGGCCTCTACTGGTTTCATGAAGCACTTTTTAGCGATTTTGAGCTCAATTTGGGTATTTTTGAGTTTTCGAAGCAGTCTGAGCAGATTTTAGCAATTTCCTGCGATTTTGAGCTCCATTTGAGCAAGATCGCGCCAAATCACCGATGGTCGAATATCGACCATTTTTGATTTGAATGAAACTTTGCACACGTAATTGGCTTAGCAAACTGAGCATTTTCCACAGATGGAGCGATTTTTCACACCCATGAGTTACATTCTAAAAGGGCGTATGCCTTTTGGCATAGGTTTTATTCGAAGCATTGTAGCCCAGAAACCGATGCACAGTGGTTTAAAAGTGGAAATTCGTGAACTTAATTATTTTGTGACGTTTGTGTGCATTTTAGCCTTTCGGGTTGTTCTGATGTCTTTTAACATTTTTGATTTTACAACTTATGGAATATTCGCCATTTTGTTTTTTAAGGTGAAACTGTATTTAGAAAAATTAACTTTCTTATTTGAACCGATAGCGAATAAATGTGTTCTACAATGTTGTAGTACTTGAAATTTTAATAAAGTTTGCTCTGGACATCAAGTTTCCATGGCTTCAATTTATTGAGATATGATATGGTCTTTGGAAGTAGTACCTTAAAATTCGTTTTTTGGACTTTTTCACACTTAAACCACATTATATAACATGGGTATGTTAAGCAAAGTTTTAGGTGATAGTAAAACAAACAACTTTGCTGTAGACACTTATTCGTTTAGATCTCATCTGTAGAAGATACTATGATTTTTATGTTGAAAAAGTGCTCTTTTCAAAATGTTATTACTAAGTAAGCTGCAAACGGTTGCACTTACAATAAGTTTCGTCTGATAGCTCGAAGTTTAGTCTTTAATAATTGTGAAGATACTCAGTGGCCGTCAGTGGCTTGAATTATGTGGTGGTTTTTAGTTTATTACGATTGTTGATTCCAAAAATCAGTTTTTCAGGTTTATTCTTATTTTATCTACGTAATACCACTTGGGTATGTTCAGCAAAGTTTTAGATAATAGTAAAATAGGCAACTTTGCTTAAAACACCGAAACGCATGATAAAATATAAGGTGAAACTAGTTCTGTAAAGTATGTCAGTAAAGTATGTGTCATAAAAAAATATGTTCCTAATGTGTCATAAAAAAATATGTTCCTAATATAATAAAACTCGAAAATAAATATTTGATTCTTATATATATTTATATCACTTAGAACATTTAACTCTTTTCTTGAGAACCGTTCGCCCAATCGTTTTGTTGTCAAAGAATGAATTGTATATTTTTGATGAAGCATTCCAATGAACTATGGTTTTTGCTGGAGAACCATGGACAAATTAAGAGAAACGTGTATTTTCCTAAATAAATATAATTTTTCGAGCTTAAATTAGAAATAACTCGAAAACCAATGCCTTTAGAATGTTTACCACCAAGAGCTTTTTGGTTTAAAATGACTCTATGCATCTTTTAAAATCATCAGAATACAAATATTTTGAAAAATGTTTAAATTAGAATTTTTATAAAAAAATTAATCTACCATAAAAAAATTATTTTTCATTTCTCCATCCTGAAATTTCTTTCAAAAGTTGCGTATTAACGTCAAGTTTCTTTAAAAACAAAATAAAAAAAAATCAACTCTAGTTTTTTAAATTGAAATTTAATGTTTATTTTAAATTTTTTTTGGTCAAAAAAAATTTTTTTTGTACAGTGTTTATTTTTTTTATGGTGCATTTTCAATTCCCTACAACTCATTCTCAGACAGTTTTTCTATACAACCAACGGTTTCTGGGCTACAATGCTTCGAATAAAACCTATGCCAAAAGACATACGCCCTTTTAGAATGTAACTCATGGGTGTAAAAAATCTCTCCACCTGTGAAAAATGCTCAGTTTGCTAAGCCAAATACGTGTGCAACGTTTCATTTAAATCAAAAATGGTCGATTAAATTTTCGCGTATTTCCAGGCGATTTGAAATGATTTTGCTCATCTGGGATCATTTTCTATTTTGGCCTTTTCTGGCATCAAGAAGCACTTTTAATCTATTTCGAGCCTTTTCTCGTCTTCATCAGCACTTTTCACCGATTCTCAACTCAATTTGAGACCATTTGGAAACACTTTCCAGAGATTTAGAGCTCAATTTGGGATCGTTTTCTATTTCGGCCTTTTCTGGCTCTTAGGAGCCATTCCCTGTGATTCTGAGCTTAATTGGGGATATTTTCTATTATAAAATAATTCATATGTATCCAGACAAACACATACGATTCGCATAGATTCTCTAGGATTCCTCACATCGGAATCGTGGGTGTCCTCCATAAGGTATCTTTGAAAAAGAGTCCTAAGGAATGCCCTGTATATGGGACCAGGATTCTTGGATGAAAATCGTGTTATGAGAACTCTTCAGATTCCAATGTGGAATTCTGCAGACTTAGATGGATTCTCCCTATACGATTCCTATTCAAGAACCTTAGTCCAATATACAGGGCATTCTCGGGGAATTTTTTTTTTCAGAATTCCTTATCGAGGACGCTCACGATTCCAATGTGAGCATAGATTCCAAGGGAATCTATGCGAATCGTATGTGTTCGTCCGGGTTGCCTTTTCTGGCGTTAGTAGCATATGTCAGCCAATTTGAGATCATCCTCTATTTTGGCCGTTTCTGTTTTTTGCAAGCTTTTTTAGCATTTTCTCAATTCGGGATTATTTTCTCTTTAGGCCTCTACTGGTCTTCAGGAGGGTTTGCAGCGATTTTGGCTCAATTTCCAATCATTTTCCTTTAGAAGCACTTCTCAGCGATTTTGAGCTCAATTTAGGATGTTTTTTCAGGCCTTTTGAAGCAGTTAGGACGGTGTTTAGCGATTTTGAGCTCCATTTGGAATCATTTTCTCTTTTGGTATTTTCTGGCTTTAAGGAGCAAGTTCCTCTGAGCTCGTTGTGAGATATTAGTTATTTTGGCCTTATTTGGTAGCATTTTTCACCGATTCTGAGTTCAATTTAGGATAATTTTCTTTCCTGGCCTTTTCTGGGTTTTAGAAGAAATTTCTAGTGTTTCTGAGCTTAATTTAGGATCATTTTATATTTTTCTATTTGGCTTTTTCTGGTCTACAGAAGCTCATTTTAGTGATTCTGAGCTCAATTTGGGATCATTTTCTCTTTTGGACTCTAGAAACACTCTTCAGCGATTTTGAGCTCAATTTGAAATCATTTTCTATTTTGGCCTTTTCTGGCCGTGAAAAGCACTTTTCTGTGATTCTGAGCTCTATTTGAAATCATTTTCTATTCTGGCTTTAAGAGCACTCCTCGAAATCATTTCAGGATATCAATCATTCCTTAGCTCCTATGAAATAAAAAACAATTTTATTGGTGTAAATGGGACTATGGATTCACATGTAATATGGGTAGTGAACATTTCATCGTTACTGCTCAAACTTACTATAGTGAACAGGCTGGAGGTAATTTAAAAGCGATTTCTTTTTAATTGGTAGTAACAATCTAAAGATAGGTCAATTGGTTTAAAAAGTGATTCATGTATAGCTTCAAAAGCTTCCACTTGAAGACTTTCATGAAAGTTTGTATGCATGGCTTAGTGGACAAACATTGCTTTTGTTTCCACTGTTACGGTTTCGAATGCAATGAGATCTCTTTTTCTAAATATCAAATTCAACACTGTTTCTTTTTTTGTTCCTAAATAAACTATTATTATTTTGGGCATAATTCTCTCAGTGTTGCTTTTGCGAGATCCATCATTTCTTTTTTTTATTCATTATATTGTTTATTTTTAGCACAAAACGACACCTCTAGCTCATCATTACATCTGTGCGAAATTTCAGTAAAATCAGAAGCAACAACGAATAATAAATACATTAGGACCTTCTTAACGAAATTGCTCATTTGCTTTAGGTCAATTCTATATGGTGGTTTATTATTTGTACGGTCGATTAACATGCTATCTATCCTGAAACCCATCATTATTATTTCTTTACATATTTTTTCGTGCTGCCGGGAATACAGCACGTAACCAATGCGTATTAATTAATCCAATTATTAATTACTACTTCCTTGTTCGATTCTAGCAACGATGCCGCCACCCAAGAGGACAGCATTCATAAACCGTGCCTGAAACAGGCATTCCGACAATAGACACGTAGGCGATATTTTCAAGAACAGTTTTCCGCTGACCCACAAAAAATATTATTGATTGCTGCTCATACCAAGGCAACTTTATGACGTGACCCTGCGATTTTCAGAATAGCGGCTTACGTCGTGAAGGCCTCCGCCACCACAACAGGCAGCGGCTCTGTTCTGTTCACTGCGTAACCAAACCACTTACGTAGGTTGACCTTTGGAAGGGTCGTTTCCCAATTTGTCACTCGGTAATGGAATAAATATTCGGCCAACTACCGTTCCACAGTGGGCCGACTCCATACAAAGGCAGGCCAAGCAAAAGAACTGTCCATAAACGCGACAAAAACTTGGTATTTACATAATTTTGGGGTGCTGAACACGAATTTGGCCTCCATTTTTTGTTTGGGGCCATCCATAAAGCACGAAATCCAATTTTTAATATTTTTTGGCACTTTTTTCCTTTTTCTATAGAATTATATGATCTTTGACCACAAGTAGTGCCACCGGGCGTCCTCTCCATTGAAAAAAAAAATAAAAAACGTTATTTTGCCTAAATATATGTATTTTTTATAAATAAACTAAAACAACATAAGTAATACAAACTAATTACAAATTGAAATGATGACCATCATCATCATCATCTTCCGCTGTGATCGCTAATCTGTTGTTGAATTGTTTCCTGAAAATTTGAAGTTCATTATACTTATCAGCAGGAAAAATGTCTTTCGCTGCAATTTTCATTTCTTGTAGTGATTTTCAATGTTTCATTGTTACATATATATGTTATCTTCCTAATCCGGTTTCTATGGTTGAAAAAGGACATTTAAATACATGTATAACACCATGAATTGATAACTTACTATACATTGAATTAGGTGGTGCCGCTGAAGTTGAAGGCTCCATAATAAAATTCAACGAATTTATGAATTTGAAAACCAAGACACTGGAATGACACAACGTTCTAAATGAATACGAAAATATGCGAAGGGCGACGACTGTTTTTTGTTTTTTTTTTCTCATAAAGCAAAATGTGTGCTTTACTTTTGTATGCATACGAGTGACAGGCAAAAGCAATCTTCAAACGGGCTATTGTTACCCGGAGTTCGATGGTATGAATTTGCTGTTAGTATTTGACACTTCAATCAGTTTAGCGAATTTCTTGATCATAAATTGAAAAGGGCTGAATGTTTTTAATATTGTTTTCAATTTGCAGAAAGTGATAAAGTTTGCCATAATTAAAATTTAATAAAGATTTGTTTACTGTTTTATTGTTTAACACTTATTTTATAACTTTTAATTGATAAATTTTGTGATTTTTGCCCAAATTTATATTTTATCCTAACGGATTGAGTACGATATCATAAATTTTCCTTAATGGGGTATCATGGTTATGATTAAAATTAATCCTGGATGAAATTTCAACTTCAAAAATAAAAACTAAAAAAATCTGCTATCACTTTTTTCACTAAAGTGACAACTTGCGCAGTTTTGCGCAGCAGCGGACAGTATGCATTTGAAAGCTTAGGTTTTTACCTAAATTTTGAATGTAGTCACAACCGTGGCAAACTGCGGCAACTAAACTTTTAAGCTACTTTTCTACAAAAAATCACGTTTTTTTAAATTTTTTTCAGTGTCAGGCCTACTATAACCAAATTTTACAATATCTAATGAAAAGAGTTTGTTTTGCACAATATTTACAACAACTTTTCCTTTGACGTCAAAAAAATCGAAGCTATCATTAAGCTACAGAGCGTTTCAAAGTAATGTACTTTTTTTCAAAAAAAAAGACAAAAAACATCAGTTTGCTAAGCTTTATAAAGTCATAAAAAATTCAGATTTCATGATATTGTGCCCAAATTTTGGATTTAGACACTTGAATTTTATAGCAATAAAGGAAAAACATTATGAAACAGCCAACGAAAAAAAATTTTTTTGGCTGATGGCCAGCGATTCCCCACTGTGCGTTCGTTGGGAGAGGAAAAAAGCATTCCGTGAAAATACTTCAAGTGTACCAATCAGTCACTATAGCCATAGCGACGGTGAGATTTTTATATCATGGCGGTTTGAGTGCTCATTATATGCATAATAAAAATGTTGCTGTGACAACATTATGATAAAAATTTGTTAATCTGAATATTTACAGAATTTACTGATGTCGTATTAAATCGTGGTAGGATTCAGGAGTGGCTGATGAGCGCCACCAGCATCAACGCCAATTAATTAGTTTTATTTCAATCTAACTCACATGAGTTTTCCGACAGCAAACCCTTATTATCGGTGAAATCCAAACATGAAATATGTAAATGTCAGTGGAAACTCTCTTGTCGAAGAAAAATTACCCGAATCCTTTTACCTTTTGCTGATCGCAAGTATGGGCGGCCGGGGGTTTTCCGCAATCCATAGGTGGGTAGCTATGTGGCAAGGGACGAACAGCAGTTCGTCCCGGTTGAGCAAAAACTTTGAAAAGTTCTTAGTTTCATCTTTGAAGAACGAACCTCACCTGCACAGATGTGCACAGGAAATTAAAGCTACCGTGGAGGAAACTTTCGAAATTAATCAAGAAGATATTTTCGGTGAATTGTTCGTTTCGTTTGAGTTTCAGCTGCGCGTCGGATTTGCGGCAAAGCAAACGCGCTATTAAACACACCGGAACCGGCCCGTTACTTATCTGTCTCGCAAATTGTGAAAACCGCAAATACGACCGAATTCGGTGAACGAAACACAACCTCAAACCGGTGTGGAATGTGCGTTGAAGAAGTTTCTTCGCGATACAGCGGATATTCTCGTGTACCTTGGGAGGATAGCAGCGCAACCGATCAACTCGAGTACCAGGTTGGCACTCTCGAAACTTGTTTTCCGCCGGAAGCTGGCGTCAAGATGAATTTAATTCGCGTAAAATTTTATATTTTTCATACCTGAGCTGCGGCGGCATCGATGTCGGCACGTTCTCTTCCGCTCGCCGGCGAAAGATTTTCCAGCCCGGCGATTATTTTCTTAAGCGAAAATTTACTGCAGCCACTTTCGAGTTTTTACTGGGGAATTATTTTGCAGCGCATCTACCTAGCAGAATGAGGCACGACGGGGAGGATACTTTAAAGAAAGGTCAAGTACATTTAAGAAAAAAATGGTGAGCTAAATGTATAACCGAGAGCCCAGAGCTTGTAATCTTTTATCCTTCACACCACTTGAAGATGTTTGACTCGCACTGCGCCCAAAGAAAGAAATCATATTGAAATATTTACCTCTCAACACTTTGAAGTGCTATTACGAGTCGTGCTTCAAGTTAAATTCAGGCAATGGATTCACACTCTAGGTCGCAGTGAAACAAGATCAAATACAAAATTTCACGAGCAATAGCTGCAGAGTGTCCTGCTGTTTAAAGTGGACTTAAGAATTAAGAATACAGCGCTTACAGGACTGCTTGAATAATTACGCGTCATATTCTACTACCTACCAGCTTACTTCTTCTGTGAAGTGGCAGCCAGATTTTCATCTTGGACAAATTCTTAATGAATTTTCTTACTCACTTACTTTCCATTGAAATTTAACAGCGCGCTTCAAGGAGCTGATTCGCTGAGGGGGATTATAAGCAGAAAGGTGAAGATTCCAATATTTTTGATACCAAAAAGGTAGCTATCCGAAGTAACTTTTCAATAGCATTCTGTGCGTAAACTTTGCTCTATTTTTACATTACCATCTGTCGGTACACATCAATCCAGGCTAAATTAAAAGAAATCCAGCTGTCGAAAACATTTGATTCGAACTCTCGGAAGCTATCAAATAAACCTTTTCTCCTGCAGAAACCTACACACGAACGAATTTCGGAAGGCTCACTTGCTGATAACACGCGTGCGGGATGAAGAGTTACTAAAAATATAAAAAAAAGCCGAAAAAAGTTTCACCTTAACAACCGGCTCGCTTTTTTTTCTTCTCCGTATTCATCTTTTAAGTTGACGACGGTGTGAGATGGCGAGGAGTAGGTTCCTCCTGGTGGCTGCCACCGTTGGTTGACTGGGCATGAAAAGCAGAAATCTGTCAGAATGTTCGCAAGAGGTATTACAAAGTATTTCACTTGAACCCAAAACTTTGATCTCCACAGAGCCCACTGAAACTTATGCAAAAACACGCCCCGGTCGGGTTAACTCACTATTCGAAAAACCTTTAGCATTTTTTTTGCCTTTACTTTCACCCGTTTGTTGATCCCGATCGGGATTTTTCGGCAAAAGGGATAACTCCAGCAAATACAGAAGTCTGAAATGTGCCGATAGAGAACCACCGCCGAGCACTCGTGTATCGGGAAATATTTATGAATTTGCATTATCCTAAGGAAAACTACGGCACGTCCCAGGGGCACGTGCTTTAAGGCCCGCCGCCGCTCGACGGATGGAAAAGGTTCAGCGGAGCGCGTAGGCAAGCGAAAAGTTGGAATACTTTCAAACTTCAAGCAGCTTCGGTGGAATGATGTTATGGTGGTGTCTGCCCGTCTGACGTTTGCTGACGGAAGCTAAGTTGTGCAGACAAGAGTTGAAAGCCAAACGTAAAATGAGAATGGATGCTGATTGTTTAGGGTGAAGTTTTGATTAAGGTTCTCGTTAATTATTAGACAAAAAGTTCGGCTCGGTCCGGCTCATTATTAAATAATTTACATTGTTCGAATATGTTCAAGAACATTCATTATTCAGTTTGCGGCCAAACGGAATGTTTGAGAAACAAAAGTTTTACCAAAGATGGTTCATTGAGAGTTTATCGTGTTCAGTTTCTGGTTTTGGGTGGTTTTATTTTCGGCACTCCAATGTTGCTATAGTGCGACTTTCAATTTCTTATAACACCAATGTCTTTACCGATAGTAAAACTCAACCAATCACGAGCACGGGTCTTTCAATTCAATTTCTATGGCCTGTTGATTAACTATATTTTCACAACAATATGCGGAAAATCTACCTCTTATTTCATAATGGCATTCGGAAGGTACAAACGGCTTGATCGAAGTGCTCTCAAAAACACGCACAGAGCTCATAAAAATGCGGTTTTGAAGTCTACCAATAAATCATTTAAAAAAATGCCTTTTTCATACGGACTTTGAATTCCCAGCGGAATATAGGTAATCGTGATCTAAACAAAATTTAATTTCATATAAATATAAATAAAGGCCTTGAGTAGACAGTAAACGGTATTAAATCTCAAATATTACTTGGTCGCACTGCAACATTTATTTCATGATAAGATCGTAGAAGTTTCTAGAATTATGTCATTCTATCAGTTTAGAATTTTGTCAACTTTTAGTTTCGCGGTTATAGATCATGACATTTCATTCACTACTTACTGACCCGGCAAACTTCGTTCAGCCCATTTTCTTTTTTATTTAAATTATTTTAAGCATTCTTGGTATGAATTGAAATTAATTTCTAGTTCATCCAAAAATTTTGAAACAGTATTTTCTGGCCCCTGAGCGTCATTCAAATTCTGGGGTGGGGTGGTATTCGATCATTTTTGGTCTTTTTCCACAAACCGAAAGCCGTTATCTTAGAAATAAAAATGGTGCTCAGGGTCGATTTGTTTACTATGCATCATTCGCCGTACGGAAATACCAGTATTGAAAGAAATTCGGTCATTTTGGGTCATTCTCCAGAAACCGAAATTCGCCATTTTAGAGTTCAAGACAGTGTCAGAGGTCGGTTTTTGGCTACGGCAATACCCATAGTTTGTAGTACATGGATTTCAAAATGACAGTGAATTTCTGGCCCTGGGCAGTTTTTTGGTTCCGGAAATTTTAATATTAAATAGAGTTTTGACATGTTTGGCTGATTTTCAGAAGTGTCTATCTTGGATTTAAGAATGGCGTAGATTTTTGGCTTCTGTGCATCATTCCATCATCATAGGCTGTTTTTTGGAATACTTTTTTTTATATTCTCGCTTATTTTCCGTCGGTCTAGTTCCGCCACTGTTGTGGCCAATCACCGACGCCCAGGGAGGCGACTCCACACCCAGGACCCTAACTCACGACCCGTTTATCAACGGACCGGCGCCAACGGCTTTACTTCCTCATGCGATGGAAGGCGTGATCCCAGAGATTTTTCGCCTCAGAAAATCTCCCGATGTCGGCTAGGATTGAATCTAGACCAGTTGGGTTGGTTGTGAGTGGATCACGCCACCTCACAACCATCGACACCTATGTCGGCGGTGGGATTCGAACCCAGGCGTCGAGCGTGGTTGGCGGAGACGTTACCAACCACACTAGGCCCCCGCTCTTTTTTGGAATACTTGTTTTTTTGTTTGTTTCACTTGTTTTCCCTTCCAAAGTTGGGAGGAGTGCCAATTCATCATAGAAACATTTTTTACCCCCAAATTTAGTTATATTTGCTTAACTAGCTCCCGAATGATGCAAACATTTGTGTTTGGACACAACCGTGTTTGGACACGTGGACACAAAAATCCACTAAGACCCCCCGTCGCCCTCGCGGACAAGCGTGGAATTTTACCAAACCATCTCCCTCCCTCTCTTTTTGACCACGTGGACATTTTTTCAAAACGAGAAGTCGAAAAATGTTTATTTCTGTGGTTTAGTTAGTGAATAAAGAAAAAAATAAAAATAAAAATAATTTCAAAATCAGCACAAAACTACATAGACCAATAAAGCCATAGAGGAAAAGAATCCCATAAAAATTCAGCCTAACATAGCCAAGAAATGTACTAAATAAAAATAGAAGGGGAAAGCGTCGTTATAATTCAGAAGAAACCTAAAAAAATATCATCACAAATTATGGCCCCTATTACAGAAGGCGAGGCGAGTGGCGAGTTACTCGTCTGACCAATTTAGTATTGCTGATGGCGAGTCGGCTGGTTTTTGGACGAGTTGCTCGTCTGCCACTCAGTTGTCACCAACCGAGTTTCACTCGCGTTCCCTAATATGTACAACATTTTGCTCGCCTCGTATTCTGTAATAGGGACCCACGCTTTGAATTATTGAAAACACTTTTACACTCCAGAAAGAAAAAAAAAACAACACAGCAGATTTAAAAATCCACTTTAAAAAGATTTTGATTTCCGAAACAGTTGTAAATTGCTCGTAAAATAAGTGACCAAAAACAAAACGGATTCATTATGCCATAAGCTTCTGTAGAAGCTTAAAAGATAATTTTTTTTCTACAAGTTAGAAGAGGTAAAAATTAACGCAGTATACCGATTGAAAACATTTAAACCAAAAAATATATATTTTTAATTTCAGGAAATCTGGTAAATCTTAAAAAAACAGGAAAACCTAAACGATTTGAGCTCAAATTTATCTTACGCAGGAAAAATGCCTAAAACTATCGAAAACTTATCCAGAAATAAACGTTAAAAAACTCTGAAATGTCTCCAAAAACTAGTAATAAAGCATACAAAAGTTTACACTGAAAAGCGTCCTTGAAATCTAGAAGAAAATAATCCTGAATATAACTTCAATTGACTAAAACCCGTTAAGGAAAACAAAACAAAATTTTTAAAACGTATGTGCAATCATTATTTTTTCTCTAAACAAAAACAAAATATCTAAATGCAGTACCATGAACAAAAATGGTAATGAAGAATAAAATTTACATGTAATCTACAAAAAAAAGTGGATTGTCATTCCCAAAATTTAAACACATCGCACGCATAGGAACAAACCAAAAGAATATGACTCCAAACGCGGCCTAAAAGCATGAAAATAAAATCATATCGAACATATCTCCATCTTCTGGAAGTCAAAACGATCCGAAATGATCGAAATTCAGCCAAAAAGCCTAGAAACGTAGAATAGCGGAGAGGTCCCATCAGAAATGAATTCTCTAACAATATATCGCACGCTAGCCTGAGGGGCTAATGCGGTCTCGATCAACTAAATTAGTTGAGAGAATTCGTTATCGATATTGTTTTCGGCACATGTTGCATGTTGTAGGATAAGTACAACGATACACCGTGCCCCAGTGCTGAGTCGAGAAAATTTCCAGCTCGAAAAGATCCTCGACCTGATCGGAAATCCGAAATCACAACCGTGTGGGAGAGCTAGCCGACCGACATCGCTAACCACAGAACCACGGGGACGCATACTAATTTGAGATCAATTTAGACCAATTTAGAAAGGCCTCTAAATTGGTCTAAATTGATCTCAAATTAGTATCTAATAAATTAAAAGAGCAACTATTGACCAGAAAAAAATGCCAAACTCAAGGAAAAATTATATCAGTTTAATGCGCCAAAACTCAAAATTGGATAGTACGTCAGTTTCCATATAAACAGATCAAATTTTGTTACGTCACTTTTGAATGAACCTTTCAAATTGATATTTCCATGAACTAACTAGACTCTAAGCTCTCTGAAACGCGACTAAGAACAATCTAATCGGTTCAGTCGATGCTGAGAAAATCAAGATATATTGGCGTTAGAATGAAAATGAACACACATACACATACTTGCGCAAACATACATACCTGATTCGATTTTCGAAACACGATTATTTGGTACCTATAGCTACAGGTATGTAAGCACTCAATGAAAAAAATATTTTTGGGGCAAAATTAAGTTGTTTCTTGTCCAAAATAAATTCAATTGTTGTATGTGTGGAAAACCACATACCCGGGTAGACAACGTTAGTTTTTGAGACTGAGATGAAGCTTATTATTAAGGAATCAATGTTTTCATTGTTTATGAATTTCTAAAACATCGTTGAACTATTTTTGGATTTATTTTAAAATAACTTTAGTGCTATAAAAGAACCTTGAGGAAGATTTAAAACAATTTTATAACTGTTTTGGAATCGATTTTCAATTATTTATGAATCATATTGAAATTTTGATATTATTTTGAGATATTTTGTAATCGTTCCATCACTTTAAAGATTATTGTAAACTAGTTTTGAATGAAAATAAAATTACTATTTCTAAATAATTTAAGAATCATTTTTAAATAAGTATCACGGTTCTACATTTTCGAAACAAAACAATGAAAGTGAATACCTCGCGCTGTCATTTCGATTCGAACAGTTTTATTTTCACTTGATTCCTGTCGGCTACTGTGTTCGAATCACTTCTTTCTCTCTTTCCCGTCTGTTGTTCATCGGATTTCAAACGAAACTGATGACTATTTCAATTGACGGAGAGAGTGACGGAGAGTGACTGGTGAGTTTGATGATAACTTTCTAATACCGCAAGCCGTAGTTAGAACGGCAATGGCATCCAATAAATGCGTTACGCAAGTTCCGATCTATGTTTCCTCCCTCTTTTCTATATATGCGTGAAGTAATGTAAGGAAGCCTCCTGTCTCCGTCAGCGCTCATTGTCATTTTTAATTAAGAATCGTCATGTGAGACTTACTTACTTACTTAGATGGCCGTACGTCCTAAGACATGGCCTGCATAACGTGGTTGTCAATTCACTCGGTCCATGGCTGCCTGTCTCCAGTTCCGCGGGCACCCGGTACTTTGCAGATCGTGCTCCATCTGGTCCACCCATCTAGCTCGTTGCGCCCCTCGCCTTCTCGTTCCCGCCGGATCTGAAGCGAACACCAATTTTGCAGGGTAGCTATCCGGCATTCTAGCTACATGCCCTGCCAAGCGTATCCTTCCAGCTTTAGCCACTTTCTGAATACTGGGTTCACCGTAGAGGCGCACAAGCTCGTGGTTCATCCTACGCCTCCACACTCCGTTCTCCTGCACACCGCCAAAGTTGGTTCTTAGCACCCGACGTTCAAAAACTCCGAGTGCTCGCAAGTCCTCCTCGAGCATTGTCCACGTCTCATGCCCGTAGAGAACGACCGGTCTTATTAGCGTTTTGTACAGGATACACTTGGTGCGAAGACTCAGATTTTGCGACCGTAGTTTTTTATAGAACCCATAGTAGGCACGACATCCACTGATAATACGTCTCCTTATCTCCCGGCTGGTATCGTTATTCTCAGTTACCAGAGAGCCGAGGTACACAACCTCGTCGACCACCTCGAACTCATCCCCGTCGATTGTTACCGTATTGCCTAGGCGTACCCTGTCGTGCTCGGACCCACCCAATATCCACGTCATCCGCAAAGCAAATAAATTGACCTGATCTGTTGAAAATCGTGCCCCGCATGTCAAACCCCGCTCGTCTCATAACACCCTCTAGCGCGACGTTAAACAATAAGCAGGAGAGACCATCACCTTGTTGGAGCCCCCTGTGAGACTCGAATGGGTCCGACGTTCCACCCGAAATTCTCACACAACACTTCACATCCTCCATCGTAGCCTTCATCAGTCTTGTTAGCTTTCCCGGGAAGCCGTTTTCGTCGAGAATTTTCCATAGCTCTTGTCGGTTTATTGAATCGTATGTGGCTTTAAAATCGACGAAAAGATGGTGTGTAGGGACTCTAAACTCACGGCACTTTTGGAGGATCTGCCGTAGTGTAAAGATTTGGTCAGTCGTAGACCGTCCTTCCATGAAGCCGGCCTGATAGCTTCCTACAAACCTGCTGGCTAATGGTGACAGGCGTTGGAAGATGACCTGGTAAAGCACTTTGTAGGCGGCATTCAGGACTGTGATCGCTCGATAGTTCTCGCAGTCTAGTTTGTCGCCCTTTTTGTATATGGGGCAGATAACCCCTTCTTTCCACTCCTCCGGTAGCTGTTCTGTTTCCCAGATCTCGACGATCAGCCGATGCAGCGAGCTAGCCAGTTTGTCGGGGCCCATCTTAATAAGCTAAGCTCCGATGCCGTCTTTTCCGGCCGCTTTGTTGTTCTTGAGCTGCCGGATCGCATCCTTAACTTCGCTTATTGTGGGGGGTGGCACATCTTCGTCGTTCGTTGCACCGACCACGTCTTCTCCGCTCCTCTTGTGGTCTCCTGCTTGCACGCCATTCAGGTGTTCATCGTAGTGCTGCTTCCACCTTTCGACCACCTCACGATCATCCGTCAAAATGCCTCCATTTTTATCCCTACACATTTCGGCTCGTGGGACAAAGCCTCTGCGGGATCCGTTGAGTTTTTGGTAGAACTTTCGTGTTTCGTGTGTGCGGTGCAGCTGCTCGAGTTCTTCACATTCCTCCTCTTCCTGGCGACGCTATTTTTCCTTGAAGAGTTGGACATGCTGCTTCCGTTTCAGTCTATATTGCTCCATATTCTGACGGGTAGCTCTACGCAGCATTGTTGCCCGCGCTGCGTTCTTCTCGTCCAAATCTGCCGACATTCTTCGTCAAACCACTCGTTACGTCGATTCGGTTGCACGTGTCCCAGGACTTCCACCGCAGCACTGCTGATAGCTGTTTTCACGGCATTCCAGCGATCCCCTAGGGGGGCTTCTTCAAGCTCTCCCTCTTCTGGCATTGCAGCTTCGAGCGATGACGCGTACTGTGTTGCGATGTCGTGTTGCTTCAGTCGCGCGAGATTATACCGTGGCGGGTGACGGTACCGTATGTTATTCACAACGGATAGTTTTTGGCGTATCATAACCATCACTAGGTAGTGATCCGAATCGATGTTAGCGCCTCGATGTGATCTGACATCGATAATGTCCGAGAAGTGCCGACCATCTATCAAAACGTGGTCGATTTGTGTTTCTGTTCTATTCGGTGATCTCCAGGTGAGTCTATGGCGCAGGCTATGCTGGAAGAAGGTGCTACGTATGGCCATGTTCTTGGAGGTGGCAAAGTCGATTAGTCTGAGGCCATTTTCATTCGTCAGCTGGTGTGCACTGAATCATCCAATCACCGGTCTGTACTCCTCCTCCTGGCCAACCTGAGCGTTGTAATCCCCGATGATGATCTTGACATCATGTATTGGGCAGCGGTCATATTCACTCTCCAACTGCGCATAGAATTCGTCCTTGTCGTCATCGGTACTTCCGAGGTGTGGGCTATGCACGTTGATAATACTAATGTTGAAGAAACGGCCTTTGATCCTAACCTGCACATTCTAGGGCTGATTGGCCACCACCCGATTACCGGCTTCTGCATCTCTCCCATCACTATAAAAGCTGTTCTCCGCTCATGTGTGCTTCCACAACTCTGGTAGATGGTGTGACCATCCCTGTACGTACGCACCATCGTCCCCTTCCAGCATACCTCCTGCAGCGCTACGATGTTGAACTTGCGGGTCTTCAATTCCTTCGTCATGTGAGAGTGATGGTGATAAACTTCGCTTTCAATTGAAAAGCATTTGTATCAATTTCAAGCCCTTCAGTTGTCAAAATCAAAGCAAGAGCTTTCGATTGGGTTTTATGTTACTAACGAAGTGCTCGAAAATCATACAAAAACTTTCAATTGAAAGCGAATGACTTTGTCAGGCTCTGATCAGTATACAATCATAAAAATATCATTCGAATTGTTTCAAAATTATTTAAAAATTAAAAGAAATCAACCAAAAAATCAAAATCAATTGGGATTTTGTGTGTATGGTTCACACTTCTAGCATGGCCGAAAAGAATGTCTTTTTCATTTGCGGGAGTAGAACCTCGCTTGTTTACCCATCTGTTACTCCCTGATATCAGATACCGAAAACAAAATGGTACCACACAAGAACAAGACCCATTGAGTGGAGTTGTATCTGAAGCAGGGCTGCTGAATATCACTTCGTTGCATTCGTATTCATTCATTATTGCCGAAGCACAACAACACGTGGCAACAGTGTATTCACTCAGCAATGGAAACAACGCCTATAGTGAACTGAACTGTTATGAGTGCCTTGTGGGCGATGAATAGTTATTAAAACGTAATATGATTACCTTCGTGTTTGATTCGTATTGGCTAAGATTTACTCAAGTCATCCGAAACGATATTGAGCGATCGGATGGGAATACATCGTTTCAGAAGCCTTTGTGACTCAGATCAATGCCGATGAATATTCACCGTGAATGGTATTACCATTCGCAATGATGCTTCGGGGCAAATCCAAACGAAAAATGAAAATTTTTGATATTTCTCAGTTATATATATATATATATATATATATATATATATATATATATATATATATATATATATATATATATATATATATATATATATATATATATATATATATATATATATATATATATATATATATATATATATATATATATATATATATATATATATATATATATATATATATATGACTATGTCCGGTGGGTTGCTTCTGATTGAATAAGTAGTATGTTCACGGCCTTAGTCATTTGCTTTGATCCGTAGCTTATCTAGTTGGCTCTTGTTAGGCCAGGTCGCGGAAACAGTCTCCAAGAAGATACAGGTAGAGGGTATCAAATTGTTCCGTTTAAATAAATAGAAAAATTTTTACTTTTGAGAAAGGGTTTCTTCTTTTGATTTTTTTTTGAGATGTTTTCAAGCAACACAAAGAAACAATCATTTGTATTTATTTGAACGTAACTTAAGAGTTAAGAAAAAAATATCGACAAAAGAAACATACAAAATGGCGGACATATTCACAATTTCGTAATCATGCAATTCATAATCATTGTGAAAATCTGTCTGTCTACTATGCTATTGCTACTATGTAGCAAAAAAAGTATTGAACGTTGAAATATTTCTTTCTCAACTGTGGTAAAATTAATTGTCTTCCCGGTCAGAAGAGCACAACTAAAACATTACAAAATTCTATCAACGTGAGATACAAATAACATATTTTGATACAATTTTGTATTTTTCCATATAATTTTGATTACAAAATTGAATTTGAATATATATAAAAACAAAACGTGTAATGAAGTAGTTCTGAAACAAGTCTAACTAACTTTTCGTTTTTATCAAAACCTGTTGTATCTAACAATGTTTGTTATTATATTGTATTATATACTATCTTATTTTGTTAGAAAGCTAATATGTTAGTAACAAATTTTAATATGTGTTTGATACTAGTAGAATCATTTCTGTTATAATTTCTGTTATTTTAACACCTAACGGGACCAAATTGAAAACACAGCCTGGAAGGTTTTTCCCGTAACAAACTAACAACTTCTGTTACATTTTTGTTTTTTCTTTCTGATCGGGTTTGCAACAAATGTAAATTATTATAAACAACTTAAGTAATTTTTCTACACACTAAAGTCGCTTTTTACGCGAGGGATACGTGTCGCGTAAAAAAAACCGCGTAAATTCCGGAATTTGCGTAAAAAACCCGCGTTAAAAAAACGGCTATGAAGCAACCTTAGTTTATTTATACACGCCAATCCAGCACACAAGATTGTTAAAATATTTTTGCATTTTGCGTTTTTCTTAATCAACATTTATTTTCCTATGCCCAAACCTATCTTTAAGCGTATGCAAATGATTATTTCGCTGTATCGCATTTTTCACCCCGAAAATAAAACTAAGAAAAACCACCTCCGAGCAATGAGAACACTTTGAAGAAAGCGCTATACCTTTTAAATAAAATCTGTTGTTTGCGATTTTGTTTTTTCATCTCCAAGATAAATAAATTAACCCTCTACTACCCAGTGCCGCCTTTAGACGGTCTTCAGTTGAACCTCTAAAAAGCTTCAATCAATACTTAAAAAATGTTTATGAAGTTTTAAAGTGATTTTTTCGAAGTCGGTCTGAAAATTAATTTGGGCACTAGAGGGTTAAAGCTACAATTTAATTATTTACCGTATGTTGCTAACATCGATTAAAAAATAATTTTTAAATATTTATGTAACCATATTTACCGAGTACAAGAATTCTGAGTAAGCACACTAACTGTTCGGTTATTTCAAAAATTTGTTGATTCGGATTGGAATATTTTAAAAAATTCTAGATAAATGAGACAGACCTCGCAAATTAAGCAAATGATTAGTTGTATTAATTTAAAACACAACTAACACGGCGCTGCCATGCATTTTCAAAAACCGAGAAAAATATGAACAATATGTTCCCCGTCATAATAAACTCAACTAAATTTTGTATGATTTCCAACATTAATTGTTTTCTTAAGAAACTATGCTCGCTGTTTTATTGAATCTTCACGACATAGATACAAAAATAAAAGCTTTTTTGATCCCGGCCGTATGAACAAAAAAGTTTGTCCTGCTTGTCTCGTAGTATTTGCAGCGGCGAATAAAGCCAACGCTTTAAGGCCGTTAACATACTAGCGCCGTAGGCTAATGTATGTACAGCTAACCACGGCAAGGCGAACCGTCTCCGCAGTGCAAGACGCGCCAGTATATTTTCGGCCTAACTCATACGGCCTATTGTCTCATAGCACCAGCAAATGTACGAACAAGCTCAGAAATTCTGGTAAGCTTCAGTGAACGATTCGATGCGAATGCTGTTTTGTCTTCGTCCCGATTTTATTTGCCATGATAAATCTATCAATGCCACGGTGAACCGATACAAATATTTACTGAGTTGCTTCGATGTGATTTTGAACCGTATCCAATCGGCAAATAATGAGAAACAGCAGGAAAAGGGAAAGACACGAATCGATCGTTTCAGTTCATCCGAACACATGTACGCGCCCGATGAAGCATGCGTTCGTGTTCTATTGATATTAGTCCACAGCGAACGGTTCACGAAGCAAATGAAGATTCAATGCAGGAATCAGGAGCCCTGATCTGAAGTAATGACGGGACCACTGGTTGTGTTTTTCCAGAGCGAAGTAGAAGTATTGTCAACAATGCACTTCTGTAAAGACTTGGCAAAACGATTTTCAATCGTGTCCAAGATCAGCAAAAACTCATTGATTCTTACTCGAGCTGATGACAGAATCTACACGCTTTTATTCCACTTCACTTTTCAATTCTATCCCTTGCAAATTCGCATTTCAACCCTGACATAGCGCCTTCTTCAGTGCTTAGATGGACTGCTGAGGAAATGGCGACCCCTTTAAATTTTATAGGAAGAAATTGGGCAAATTTTAAGTCAGAGAACGTAAACAACTTCAGTTAGCTAGAGGATCGTGCGGCCAGGTTATCAATGCCTTGTCGAGAATTTAAGGTAGACATTTGAAAAGCCATGAGAACAGATTACCTTGATCTCTGTTAAGGAGAGTGACTGGGTTTTGTTTGAAAATTTCCAAACTTTCTGCGACATCTTATTTCCAAGGGGACGTTACGGATCGAACTAGACTAATCTTGTCGGTAGTCATAGGGTGATCTTCATGAAAAATATGTTCGGCTAATGGTTGAAGATTGGTGGTTTGGTCACCGACACGAGTTTGACAATCGAGAATCTGCTGAATGCTGCAACCGGACGCTTTTAAGGATATCAACCTTCAGCTGGTAGAGATGCTGGATTGCAAGCAATTGCATTTAGTATCACTCAACAGGACTGTAAAGTTTGCATTCATTTTGTATGTTTTTAAGAATCATTTTATGATCATTATACAATTACAGGTCGGACTCGATTATCCGGAGTGTGGAAAAAATTATCACTCCGGATATTCGAATCACCATTTTTCGTAATTAGGCAATATTGTTAGGATGGACAGAGGCTCGGTATAGTAGAGTAATAAGCTTGAAACGGAAAGGTAAAATTTACACACAAGCACAAATATGAATGATAAGCGTGTCACCTACTTCAATAGTGATACTGCCAATAATATGAAGTGTGGAATACAGAAAACACCTGGGCAATATCACGATTGATCTAATCTCTGGTCGCAGTGATGAGTGTTCTAGTTTAGTATCGTTTTAGAATCAATTGAGAATAATTCCAAAAACGTTTGAAAATCTAAAAATTATGTTAAAAATGCTTTTTCCAATCTTTCTACTATCATTGTTACAAAATTGGTTGTGAATATTTTTAAAATATATTTGGTATCATTAATGAATCGGTTAAGATTCTTTTTATAATGGGCCTAGATTCATTTGAAATTTTTCTATGTTTTCTTTGAAAAACTCGTTTAAATGATATTTTGAAACATTTTCTGAATCATTTTGACTTTGCCCATAATTTTCAAATATTTCTATCAAGTATCTTTGAGTGCCATTTTTTAATATTTCAAAAACAAACTCTAAAATGAGCATAAATTTTTCAATGATATTTATTTGTTTTGCTTCTTTAAAAACGAAAACTAATTCCGAAATGCGTGATAAATGTGATCTTGATTTCAATTTTGGATGGCGTTAGGTTCCGCGTTAGGTTAAGATATTGATGAATTTAAGTTGAAGATAATTAGAATTTGGGGAGGAAGAGATATTTTGAAGCTACAAATCAAATGTTTATCTACCCTCACAGTTTAGTCAGTTTTGCTCTAATGTTGTTTTGTTTTACAATCCTCTTTTGTTGAGTTTTGTGCCCTGATTCACAAACTTTACAGTTCAAGCCTCATTTTTCATTGAGGTCGAAAATTTTGGAAGCATTCGGAATTTATATTTGTTCGGTTATTTTTTTAATTCAACGTTTTGAAATTTTATTGCTGTGAATAATTATTATAAATTTATAAACGAATTTGAATCGAACAGTTGATGATTTCAACAAATGACAGCTGAAAACGAGGGTAAATTTGTTGTTGTTGTTGTTTTGCTCACTCTTGCGGGGGATAAGATTTATTCCTAGTTTTCTAAAAATTAAAATCAACTGCCCTTTTGAAGCCGACCACATGCTTTCAATTGAAGCAGTTTTTGGCTCTAATTATCATTTGAAATTTGAAATAACATTCTCATCGAACAGGTTCAGTTCCACCCACGCTGCTACGATTTGACTTTTTAGTTAGAGGTCCACAAGGCACATTTCTATATAAACTAATTCTTATTGTATGTAAATAAAAGAGGAAAATTGGTAATAATTTTAGACATACTTTCTTCAAGCATTTTAGAAGCTCCCCAAGAAAACAACATGGGCCTCTTGTGATTCGCACTGTTTTTCTTGGTTAAAACTGTGCAGAAGCTTAAAGCTTGAGGGTTATACTCAGAACACTGTTGCATTTATCAAGACTGTGGTCAGAAAAATTACTTCATTCTGTCACTCTATATCATATATCACTTTTATTAATTTTTAGATGAATCTTCTCTTATTTACTTTCAATAAAACTGAACCAGTAACTCTTGAAGTATTCAAAAATGGACGTCAACAGCAGGGATTTTTTTTTCCACACCCGAATTCAGCAATTTAGCTTGAAGCCAAAATGCCGCCGTCAATCAGTCTGACTGTCAGTACGGGTTGGTGCGATAAAAATTCATCACCTGGAAAACTCATTGTTCAGCTTGTTTGTATTGAGAATTTTTTTTTCAAGTGTCTACTAGTACACATAAGTTTTAAAGGTTTTACTCTAAATTTTTAGTTGATAGGCATCTGGAAAAAAGTGAGTGCATGAGATTAATTTGTCTTTTTTCTTTTTCAATATTTAATTATCCATCAACAAGTAAATGAACGAAGTCGCAGCTCTCGAATCTCGCCAGTGTTGATAATTTCTGATTGTTGAAAATTTGCACATTATTCAGCCTGGCATGTCGGGTCGTTTGTTGTGGGTTCACATGTGCAGACATGCCCCGGCAAACATCGTCGCTGGGTGAAGTGCCCGCGCCAGACGGAGTACAATTTTCGCCGTGAGTGGTGGATATGAGAGTTTTTCTTCGTCGGAAACTCATAACAGCCACGTTCGGCAGATGTGCCGCAAAATATGCGACATTTCGAGCGGTGCAAAACGGGAAAAGTTTCGTATCTTAATTCTCCAAACAATTACGGATTGTTTGTGTCCCTCCCCTGTTTGAGCATTTGATGGGTATATGGCCTTTAATGCTCGTACCGTTTGGCAGTTTTTTAGATCTTCTTATTTTTCATCATAGTGTCTGGCTTATTCAAGAACTGAAAACGAGCAAATTTTTAAAACTGCTCAATTGGTTATTAACACACGTTTTATAAAGGCTTACAGTTTTCGAGCACAAAGAAAATGAAGTCAGCGTCGATATTTGTTTATCTAATCAGTTTACCCAAGCTCCGCTAGTCATGGTTTGTTAAACCAAGCAAGAGCAATGCAAACAGTAAGCTTTGAGCAGCACAAGACAGAAAAAAGTGCCAGGTTAAGAAGCGCAAATCTTTTACATACCGCAAAATTTTACCAGCATTTGCCGTTGATCTCGAAAAAATAAAAACATGAAATGTTAACAGAGCAGGCCCTTTCACATGAAACACGATTCCTCCTTCTGGTATCAAAAACATTCACCGAACTAACTTTTTCCACATGTTTTCTCCTCTGCATGTGTCGGTGTTTCTTCTTTTTATTCCGACATATTACAAGTTGAGGTTGGTCGACTGGTTGGTTAGTTGGATGGTTGGTTGGTTGGCTGACTGGTAGCAAAATCTCGTGCAGTAAATGAGATTAGGATGTTCCTCCACCAGCGGCAACAGCAGCAGCAATAACGTGTGTATATGTAGCGTAAAAAATCCTACCAACTAAGGAAGGCCAAGCCAAAGCATAATGGTGAAGCTCTCGTCTCGGAGTCCAAGGATTAAATCCTGTCGCCCGGATGTTTGCTACGTGCGCTGGCATTCAAATCCGAATGTTGTGCTGTTTGGAAGGATTTCGTCAGAGTTTCAGCCTTATGCTTACCACTGGGAAAGGAAACCGCTGCTAGGGGACAGCAGTTATGGCTTGGCGTGAGTTTTCTCATACCGAGCTGTTTAGCATAATGCGTGAATCTACGAACCAACATCGGTTACATGCTACATCCGTTGTTGGTTTAACCAGGGAAAATCGATAGCAAAGGTCATCTAGAAAACAAACGAGGAATGTTATTCTGCTTTGGTTTTCAATCGAATTGGCATTCTGCTTTAGTTATGTTTAATGATGTCAGAATCTGTTTCGCACAGCCATTGATACGTACACTATACGTATACATGTATAGTTACCGGGTCTGTAAGCATAGCTTTCTCGCTGTAAATTATTCCATACACAGATTCACATTCGAACTCTTTTCAAACTTCAATAGACCTGAGCTGTATACAGAATACACGCTTGCGTGTATCTCCTTCGAGCATCAAATGATGCGGTATGGCATCTTGGCATTAGATCCTACCAATGATCGTGTAACGTTAAACCGAATCAATTTGAAGGCCGTGAGGCGAAGTAATTAGGTTAATTTAACCAGCAGCGCAGCTTGACTCAAACGCGTCAGATTGATGAAGCCGCAAATGAATCGAATGCAGCGCGATAATGCGCCACTATTGAATGACCTGTTTAATTTGGGAAAAATTAATCAATCACTCCTGCATGACCCTGGTCACCTTCTTAGCACGTTGCCTCATTAGATAATTAAAGCAGGTTAGCGCCAATGTCGAAGTAAACATTGGCCTTTGGATGTGTGTGGCTTCGAGTGCAAATTAGGTGATTAAAATGTTTTTTTTTTCTGGTCGATAATCGATTACTCTTGCAGTGAACTGTAAGACATTTGCTTACATTACGATATCAGGTAAATAGTATGCACCTCACCTAAGGTCATCTTGCTTCGTTTGTTTCAGTTTGAATGTTTAATTGTTGGTGATGCGTTATGTCATGTCGGAAAATAACAATTACAACTGTGCAAGCATTGTGCTAATGAATGGTATTTCATTACACGCGTCTCTGAAACGGTCTAACTGGTAAACCGATTTACTGAAAAAGAGTCTAACAATACTCGCTTTCAATGTGATACATGAAACCTAACTATATGCTAGCTTTAGGCATCAGCATTCGGCGATATACAAGCTCACGTATATATCACGTACTGCAAATCAGAAGTTTTAAGGTTTGAGAATTCATAATTCATACATGGGTCATTCCATACGACTTGGACACGACCATCACAGATTTTGCTCAAAGTTGGGAGAATCAATTATTTACTCTCTCTTTGGAAAAATCCTATTTTTGGTGTCGATTGGAATACCCCCCGCTCTCTAGGACCCCCTCTCTATTGCAAAATCACGCAACTTTTGAGCATGAGCATGAGCATTAGCATGGTTGACCGCCCGCGGTTGCTACTCCGTTATTGCGAGATCAGCTGTAATTACACAGAGAACCAATGGATGATGCTTGGGATTAACATTCATCC
This sequence comes from Wyeomyia smithii, assembly GCF_029784165.1. Taxonomy (NCBI): domain Eukaryota; kingdom Metazoa; phylum Arthropoda; class Insecta; order Diptera; family Culicidae; genus Wyeomyia; species Wyeomyia smithii. The sequence continues at coordinate 42,604,597 of NC_073696.1, forward strand.
ATCCTCGCTGAGTTCTAGTACCGTGTTCATAATAACAAATATCGCGCGTACGAGTTCATTATATCTTCTACGGAAATCATAACGCGATCCGAATTCATTCCGATTGATGATGTAACACCGCAAAAATAAAGCGCACGCGAGGATACCGGACCTATGACTCAATCAAGTCAAGACAGACTCAAATATTCGAAAATCTGTTAATGAAGTCATTATGCAACTACCGAAACGTATCTCTCATTGATTTATCTCAGCTGACTACACAATGTTACGAAAGCTACGAGAGTTGAGTCTACGTTAACGCCTCGCCACTCCTGTCACTTCTTCTTGAAGTGACCCTCTTTATACCGAAAATTATAACACTATTATAACCAATCTGTAGAAAATACGACCTCATAAAAGGTATCGACGCGAAGTTTCTAGATATTCGGTGACCCGGACATCTGGCTTTGAGCTTAACAGGTCGACTAACGACGTTTCTTGTAAAATGTTCGTCTGTTCTTGAAAAGCGATTGTGAAAACATAACTTTCATTTTACCGTTTCGAATCTGCGTCTATGAAAATTTAGCATATTTAACAAAAGTTTGCTATGGAGTAAAAATAATTATTCAAAAGCTAGTGAAGTCATAAATAGAAAAAGAATGACAATGGATATCAAAACAGAGTCATCAGAGATATTTCAGTTTGGAATTTCGAGACATTTTTAACATTGGGAAATATCGCAAAATAGATAAACAGCATTCGTGTGGTACACCTTTTCAAGCGGTGCAAAAATGAAGTTCCAGAACAATGTGAAAGTGTTAGGGGAACAACGGGCAAGACGGTCACCCTAAGGAAATCATTCATTATTCTGCTCAAAACACAACATTGCAACCAACGATATTCATAATACTCGACATTGACTAGGGCTTTTCATAAAATTATGCAAACCTTTCCTTTTTAGAAAGATTTTATCTTAGTTTTCACTAAAATAAAAACAGTCTCGAAAAAACACTATTTCACAACGTGCATATGAAACGGACCGACTGTGCTGGTACGTAAGACGGCCCTATGAAAGACTATAGCAAATTTCTTTTCTATACGGGACGACGCGCTGCGCAAAAAAAGCACGTGTTTAAAGCTTACCGTTCGCTGCGCAGATGGAATCATTCACATCATTTACATGTAGCATATTTACAGGTTTTAACAACGTTTCTAATGATAATTTTTATTTCAAATGAGAGTTAATGACTTTAAGTCTCATCTCACGTGCTAAGAATGCTGAAAGAAACAATATTAAATGGTGCTATCGTCGTTTTCTCAGACTGCCCATTTTGCGAACACAACGGCTGGCCGTTTTGCCCAAGAGGCAAAAAATTTTTTGGATCGATGTGATTTTAAAATAAATCATATTTTAACTAAACTATCTTCACCCACATGTTTCAAATATGCTTAAATATTCCAATGTCATTGAAAATTATATTTTTATGAAGTTTTACCGCAGCAGTAGCTTAAATTCGATACGGCAAAAACTACATCACATTGCTTTGCTGTTGAGGGTGAGCTATTTTTATTATTTCTCAATAACTAACTATTGTTTCAATCTACATAATATCTCTAAACTCACAGAATGCTGTTGGTATGTAACTGGCATAAATGATTTGTGTTAATTTCAATGGTTTATATAGAAATGAGCAACGGACCATCTTACCCGCCCTGTCCGTGTTGCCCGTTGTTCCCCTACGTCTTATTAGCTACACACCATTCAATGGCGCACAAATTTATCACTAATAAATACATACTGTACTACACACACTACAATACGACATATAAAAATTGAACAATTTGATTCTTGTCGGCGAAAATTACTACCTTCGAGTTATTTATAAATAAACATGTCTGTAAATGTATACACTTATCTTAGCCATCGAAGCAGCTTTTAGTGAATAAAACATGCCTCCGCTCGCACCGCTCGTACACGTTACAATTGTCGCTCGCTCGGTCTCTGCCTCTCCAGTTGCGTCTCGTCCTATTGTGCACTACGTGCACTGTTGTTAGTGGGGGCTTCATACCAATTTCAAGAATAACTAACAAAAATCAAAAGCTAAAAAAATACATCAAATAGTATCAATGATCAACTAGTATTGCTCGCTGTGTACCATTTCTAGTGCACAAAATGAAAAAATACATGTGACCCACTCTACCATAAGTTCACTCTAGAAATGAGTGATGCGAACGAGAGGCATAAAACAGACCAAAAACCTCTCTGCGCAGTGCACTTGTCTTATCAATGTACACAATATTGTTATGTATCTACATACAGAGCGTGTACGCGTGTGGCCAGTGGATTTGGTTTGCAAGACCGATGTGTTAGTGTTGATTCCGTGCACTCCCGTCAGTGAACTTGTAGAGATGAGAACAAACATGGAGAGCGTTGAAATTTGACAACGTTGTACACTCTCCGCAAGTCGCATGCTGCTTAATTCAAGCATTGAATGCAGCTTCATTAGAGAAGGGGTAGGTGGGAAACTGAGTGAGGCCGAGGTCATACAGGAAACGATGCGGCACGAACATCGTCTTTCCCCACTTGAAGGAATAACCTCAACAGTGAAAACTGACGCGCGTCCGAACACATCCCGAACCGTTTCAATGCTATTCGCGCCACATAGCCCTCGGCCCTAGCGTCGAGGCAAAAAACCCGATCAAAGCTAAAGAGAACAAAGCTGCTCTCTCTCGCCCTATTCCTCCTGCCATTCCAATAATAATAAAAAAAAACACGAGCAAAATACTAATACTTATCGTGCGTCTTCTCTTTGAACTATGGTGTTAGTGTTACTCGAGGATCGTCACATGGGTGCGACACAATCTTTCTGCACACGCGCTCTTCTTGCTACTTAAGTTCACATTTCACTCACACAAACCCACGGTAAGCGCTCGCGAGAAACGCGTTCCGCCACCGAGAACATGAGGTTTTTAGCAATGACTTCACTTTCACCGGCAATACGAAACAGCCTAATTTCGTATAACCTTTTTCTCCACCCCTTACAATTAATAAAATCGTGATTACACCACCGAAACACTAAGTGAGAAGCGATTATGGTACTTTTCGCAACAAGAACTCAACTGATCGGCGCGTACAAGAATTTAATTGATCGGCGCGGAGCATTCGAAAAAAAATTAAACCGCACAGGTCAAGCGCTCGCACCGAACTCCTACCGCAAAGTCACGCAATTTTTGTCAAAAATCTCTTGTTTCTTTTTTTTACAATTCATAGACATAAGATGTCCGAAAAAAACTGATAGATGATTTTTGAAGAAAATAAATCAAGGAATCCAAAAAATATATAAATTTTGACCGGAAGTGTTGCCAGATAAAATATTTTTGTATTTGAATATTAAATTTACATTTTAAGGCAAATGCTGCCAATTTTATTTAAAATTTGATAATTTCGTCTTGTTGCTTGGAAAATTTCACATAAGAAACAACTATCATCCCGAGGTAATATGAGCCAATCCCGAGATATAACATTTTTACGAAAAAAGTTGTAAACTTCGTAATAATTTTATTTTATAATTTATAGACCTAATAAACCCGAAAAATAGTGATAGGTGAATTTTGAAGAAAATAAACCAAGGAATCCAGAAAAAAATATTGTTTTTGACCGGAAGTGTTGCCAGATAGATTATTTTTGTATTTTAAAATTAAATTTGCATTTTTCGGCAAATGCAGCTAATTTTATTTTAAATTTGATGGTTTCATCGTATTTCTTGAAAAATTTTACGTAAGAAACACTTATCACCCCGTGGTGATATGAGCCAATCTCGAGATATAGCATTTTTACGAAAATAGTCCTGAATTTCGTAATTAATTTTAACCATTCCTACAGTGTGTATGCCCTCGGCTATATGGTTCAGCCCATAAAAATCTTTCTAATAACTGTATTCAGTTATCTTTAATTTTCTTTCTACAAGTGGTGTTGACATCTATCTTCTAAATAAATCGTGTTAGCAAATTCGTTTCTACGCGAGAGATGTTTAAATTATCAATTGACACAAAGTTGGCGTAAATTTTTAATATGTAGGACAGTCCCGATCAGAAAGAAAAAACAAAAATGTAACAGAAGCTGTTAGTTTGTTACGGGTAAAACCTTACAGACTGTGTTTTCAATTTGATCCCGTTAGGTGTTAAAATAACAGAAATTATAACAGAAATGATTCTACTAAAATATAATAATACTAAAATTTGTTACTAATGTATCAGCTTTCTAACAAAATAAGATAGTATATAGAACAGTATAATAACAAACATTGTTAGAAACAATAGGTTTTGATAAGAACGAAAAATTAGTTAGACTTGTTTCAGAACTACTTCATTTCAGGTTTTGTTATTATAACACATTCAGTTTCAATTTTGTTACCAAAGTTATATGGAAAAATACAAAATTGTACCAAAATATGTTATTTGTATCTCGCGTTGATAGAATTTTGTAATTTTTTAGTTATGCTCTTCTGATCGGGGTGCGTCTTGAGCTGCCCGACAGATCAGACGTATTTTCGGTTGCTTGTGGACTGGTCTTTGACTGCCTATAGCTTCAAAGTTTGTGTTTTGTCAGTGTATCTTTTAAAAATTACCTGGAAGTTAACTTACATCATTCTTACTCAAGACTACCTATTTCTTTCTTTCTCAATACTTGCAATTTGATATTATTTTTTAACTTTTTTCGTATTACCTGAAATGGCAGGACGAAAAAAGAAACCACGCATCGCTACGGGGAGGAAAAGAGAGGCATCTCTTTCTGAAACTAGCTTATGCAGTGAAAATTTATATGATATTCTGCCTGAGCAAGAAGCCGGCGAAATTGAAATGTTCGAAAGTAAAACTATTCAAAGTGAAATTTCTGTAAAAAAGGAGAAAGTTCCACCTATTGTGGTAACTATTGCTTCTGAATTTAATATTTTTAAAGGAGGTCTTACTACGTTTCTCTCCGACGTCAAAGTTACTTATCAAATTGGCCGAAGAGGCGAATGCCGTTTACTGGCCCAAACATTGAAAGATTAGAATCGTCTTATTCAGTATTTAACTGAAAAGATGCATAAATTTTTTACATATGGTACGAAGAGCGCCAAGCCGTTCAAGGTCGTATTGAAAGGTCTCACCAACGATCAAACCGTTGATGAGATCAAACTTACTTTAACAGAATTACTTGGCATAGCCCCTACCCAAGTAATTCTGATGAAACAAAAATCACGAGGCGAAAACAGTCAGCGAACTGGAATTTCCCTTGTTAATTATTCAATTCATTTTAACCGCAGTGAGGTTAATAACTTAAATTTTTTTTGGAAAAGCACATGCTTTATATAACGTGGGTGTAAAATGGGAATTATATCGAAAGTTTGGCGGAGGTGAGAAGCATATCACCCAATGCCGTGTTTGCCAACGTTATGGCCATGGTTCAAAGTTTTGTAACATGGACCAAAAATGCCTCATTTGTGGAGACTCTTCTCACAAAAAGGACACATGTCCTGTGAAAGAGAGTAAAAATTTTCGCTGTGCGAATTGTAACGGCAACCATATGTCGAATTTTTATCAATGCCCAGCTCGTTTAGCAATTGTTAAGGCAAGGCAAGGTAAACAAAATTCAAAACAAAATTCTCCAAGCGTATCAGTGACGCATAGTTTACCTACTTCTTTGCATACCCGTTTAACTTATGCACAGGTTAGAGGAAGTTCGAACATTATACCGCCTAGTGTTGGTAGTTCGTCAATTACGTGGTTCATAGATATGATAGGATTCAGGGTTCCGGCGGTGGAGTTGCAATTGTTATTCATCGCCGAATCAAACATCGTGCTCTTCCCCATCTTGAGACGAAAGTTATTGAAACTTTGGGAATTGAAGTTCAAACTGAACTTGGGATTTTATTTATTGCCGCAGCATATTTACCATTTCAATGCACACGCGTGCACAAAAATTATTTTAAAGGTGATTTACAAAAACTCACCAGAAATCGTTCGAAATTTTTTATAATCGGCGATTTTAACGCTAAACATCGTTCATGGAATAATTCTCAAAGGAATTCCAATGGAAAAATTTTATTCAATGATTGTTCTTCAGGATACTATTCTATTTTGACTCCGAATAGTCCTACATGCTTTTCTTCTGTAAGAAACCCATCAACAATTGATTTGGTGCTAACAGATCAAAGTCATGTATGTAGTGATTTGATCACACATGCTGCCTTTGATTCTGATCATCTTCCAATAAATTTTTTTTTATCACATGAATCAGTTTTAAGCCCTATGAGCTCTGTTTTTAATTATAACAAGGCTAATTGGGAAAGATACTAAACTTATATTGAGAGAAATTTCAATAATGAGCTTGATTTGCAAAGCGAAGTGAATATTGATTCCGCTTTGGAAGCATTATAATGAGCAATTGTTGATGCCAGGAATTATTCTGTTCCTTCTAATTCGTTTGAAAAATGTCCGCAGACGTCAATATCAACGTTCTCGTGACCCTGTTTTTAAAACTATTTATAAAGATTTACAGAAAGAGATTGAACATAGATTTACTCTTCTGAGAAATCAAAATTTTGAGACTAAAGTTGAAAAATTGAAACCATATTCAAAACCTTTTTGGAAGCTGTCGAAGATTCTTAAGAAACCTTCAAAGCCTATTCCAGTTTTAAAAGATAGTGAACGTTTTCTTGTATCCAATGAACAAAAGGTTCAAAGACTTGCTCAGCAGTTTGAGAGTGTTCATAACTCAAATTTGAATTTTGTGAGTCCAATTGAAAATGAAGTCACACGTCAATTTGATTTAATTTCTTTCCAGAATTTTTACCTGCAGAAATAATTGAAACTAACTTGAATGAGATTAAATCAATTGTTAAAAATTTCCAAAATATGAAAGCACCTGATGACGATGGAATCTTTAATATATTAATCAAACATCTCCCTGAGAGCACAATGGATTTTTTAGTGAAAATTTTCAATTGCTGCTTCAAAATTGCATATTTTCCCAAATTATGGAAAAATGCAAAAATAACTCCAATTTTAAAACCGGATAAGAACCCAGCTGAAGTTTCAAGTTATCGACCAATCAGTTTGCTTTCTTCAATAAGTAAACTGTTTGAGAGAATTATTCTTAACAGAATGATGTCACACATCAACGAAAATTCAATTTTTGCAAATGAACAGTTTGGATTTCGCCATGGGCATTCCACAACTCATCAATTGCTCAGAGTTACTAATATGATACGAGCTAACAAATCTGAAGGTTATTCCACTGGAGCTGCTCTTTTAGACATAGAAAAAGCATTCGACAGTGTTTGGCATAAAGGTTTGATTGCGAAATTGCAAACTTTTAATTTTCCAATTTTCCTAATCAAAATTTTAAAAAATTATCTTACTGATCGAACTCTGCAGGTAGTCTATCAGAATTCAAAATCTGATAGATTTCCTGTCAGAGCAGGTGTACCTCAAGGTTCAGTCTTGGGTCCAGTCCTGTACAACATATTCACTTCAGATCTTCCTGATTTGCCTCCAGGATGCACAAAGTCATTGTTCTGCGATGACACAAGCATTTCCGTAAAAGGAAAAAGTCTTCGTGTCATATGCAGTCGATTGCAGAAAAGTTTAGATATTTTTTCTTCCTACTTGCAAAAGTGGAAAATCTCTCCCAATGCTACTAAAACTCAAATGATAATTTTTCCGCATAAGCCTAGGGCTTCTTTCCTCAAGCCAAACAATAATCACGTTGTCAAGATGAATGGGGTTATTTTGAGTACTTGGGACTAATTTATGATAAAAAACTTATTTTAAAAGAGCACATTGAGAGTATACAAGCCAAGTGCATCAAATATACGAGATGTTTATATCCTCTCATTAACAGGAATTCTAAACTTTGTTTAAAGAACAAACTTTTGAATTACAAACAAATTTTTAGACCAGCAATGCTTTATGCAGTACCGATCTGGTCAAGTTGCTGTTCAACAAGGAAGAAAACGCTCCAAAGGATTCAGAATAAAATTCTGAAAATGATTTTGAAGCGTCCTCCTTGGTTTGGTACACTCGAATTACATAGACTTACTGGTGTTGAACCATTAGAAGTTATGTCAAATAAAATTATTAACAATTTTCGACAAAAATCGTTGCAATCCTCAATCGCTACGATAAGCTCTCTTTATAGCCAATAAGTTAACAATTAAGTTAGTTGTAAGTTTACTTCCCCTTTTCTGACAAGTAGGTTTAAATCCCTACGAATGATAAGTCCTAATTGCGAAAGCAAACAAATCCTAACAATTAAAATTACAAATTTCTAACAGTGTTGAGAAGTCACCATTTGTGATTGGACACACATACTCATTATTTACTAATATTTATCATAAATACTTAAGCTACTAACAAATCCCCCTTTTAAAAAAAAATATGTAGGACTGAATATTATCGAAGAAATGGTGGCTACAGTGTCACGTGTTTTATATATTCATAAACTCAAAAATTCTGTGACATACCCATGAAAATCTGATTATTTTTTCGCTTATTGATTGCTCCCGTTGCGCAGTCGTTTAATAATAATTAAGATGAATTAGACTACAATTACCCATACATCAATATTTATTGAGCATTTTAAAAATAAATTTCCGCAAATGAAGCGCTCTGCTTTTGGAGAAACAGATTCGATTCTGATTTGGATGCGTTCGGTGAAATCTTTTATTTTCGCAAGTATGTAGAACATTATAATGGGAAAGTTAATTTTAGCTTCGTAGGAGTACGAATTAGAATCGCGAATGAATTGAATTGTCTTTTTCTCGGATCTTATTGAACACCCGCGACAGGTAAAATATTGAAAAATATAAATTGAACCTATTTGGAAATTACACAAAACAGTATTGATGAGAGATTAACGGAAAACAGGATGAAAAAAAAACTAAGGTGTAACTTATTGTATATTGAAAGCTCTGCAGTTTGGAAGTGCGAAGCCCTCCACGTTTTTTCGCGCGAGTTGCTCCTTCAATAACTCAAAAACGGTACAAGAAATCGACCTCATTCCAATTACCTTTTCCGTTTTAGGACAAAAACAATTGTTTATCAGATAGCAAAATAGGCACCTTTTGTTTATGAAAATACTGAAAATTTATTATACATCACATTTTTATTGATTTTATTTTTTTCACCCGATTTAATCATCATATTCCATCAAAAGTATGTCAGTATGAACTGATTTTTTATTTAGATTTAATATTCTAGTACTTTTGCACAGCTATTTGTAGAATAACATCATTCTGGATATAGTTTTAATTGAAAACTCAACCATTGCACAATGTTTTATTTCGGCGTTTTCGTTCGATTAATTGAATAGTGATTAAAGCCATAACGTATATTAATACATTTTTTAAGCTATTGAACAAAATTTCCTTCTTCATTTGATTGAGATAGACGCATAGCGTCTTCAGCAGATCTCTTACATATCATGAACCATATGAAGTTTCTTTCAAAGGCACTAAAAATCCTTATATCCGTTCTTACTTTTTCCCACATTTTTCCGAATTTTTAAACCTTCTACAAAGTTATCTGCTTTCCAACAATGCATGTTTCTTGCAAAAAATATTATGTTTTATCCATTAAAATGAACAAGCTATTTGCCATATAATAATATTTTCAGGAGTAATTGCACGTCCACCATCTCCAAATCTCGCAATTATTCACGAGATTCAGTTCCACTGTCAATTAAGATACAAACTTCCGCCTTTTAAAGTTTGTAGACAGCATCCTTGATTAATTTTTATTTTTAAATTCATCAGTGTTGTTTCAAGCACGTCGATTTGTTTTCTCCTGTGTTCTGATTGCGGGTGATTAAAGAAAAAGTAGAACAAAGTCTCATTTTTCATATGTTTTGAAATGTATTGAAGAGATATTTCGTGAAAGGGCTGTCAGAAAACCACGTATACACATTTAGGGTCATCTCTGATCCCTCTTCCGTTACCTCAGAAAATAGCTGAAAATCACGAGAAATTAATTTTTCAAGCTGCTTGAGAAATGTATGACACTAATAGCACATCTACATAGCTTTATGCAAACACTAGTACCTAACATACGAACTAGTAGTGAAATTTATGTTTCATTTATATGAGAGCCCTCCCTTCCAGAGGAGGGAGGGGTGTCAAGTTACCATTGACATATTTCTTTTTCCTAGAAACCTCACCATGTCAAATTTGGTTTCATTTGCTTGATTGATTTTCAAGTTACGCAGAAGTTTGTGTTATATTTGTATAGGAGTCCTCCCTTTAAGAAGAGGGAGGGGTCTCGAGCTACTCTAATAACCTTTTCCGGCCTCAAAACCCCTACATACAAATTTTCACGCCGATTGGTACAGTTTTTTCCACGTTCATGAGGATCAGAGAGACAGACAGACGGATAGAACTGCTTTTTCATATGATTAGATTTCTTGTAGTAATTTAGATCGCTTATTTCACGTAATAAATAATTGGTTTACCGTCTTCCTTAATCAATTATTAATAAAAAAATCCCGATTTTATCACTTTCCCTATTTCATCACCCCATACATCATCAAGGGGGTGATATAATCGGGTGATCACTGCATTGCATTTTTGCCTTTAGACTGCTCACTATCATATTCAGTCAAAGTTCAAACGTTTTAAGACAATTTTCTACATCATTTTTTAACTCGATTTAGTCTTTTTTTACGTGTTTCTATACAAATTGGGATCGCATTCCCAGCGTAGAAAAAATCTGACTCTAATATTAGTAAAATTTATAACCTCTCTTGGCATCAAAATGACTCAAAATTGTTCTATTGATTTATATCTTTGCTCGACAAAGTATATGGTAACTTTGCATAGACGTTTCTATAGGCAAAAGATGCCATTTTGTGCTATTGGTTGTATTTTTTGGAACACGACTCATTTTTAAGAAGTTATTGAAAAATGCGATTTTGGGAAGGTATTGATGATTACAAATATTTTTAAGGCCAAAACGGTTTGTTTGATCGGTGTGACGTCTTCGGCAAAGTTGTAGATGATAATTTTGTCTTTTCGAAACAGTCTTACACTCTAAGAAAAAAATAATTAATTTTTTGAAAAAAAAAGTAAGGAAAATTTAAAAATCAATTATCTAAAAAAGCTCTTTTTTTGAAAATCTCAATTAAAAGTTAGGAAAGAATACCTTAACAATGCAAACTGTGCGATCATGGAAAAATCAAGGAAAAAAGTGTTGAACTTTTGAAAAGAAACACTTAATTTTTTTTTGGGTTGCAAGTTTTTTTTTTTTTTTTTTTTAAAAGGACAAAATTAATATCTACAACTTTGCCGAAGACACTATGCCAAGTTTTGGCTGTAGAAATATTTTTACTTTCCAATAGAGCACTCTATGAAGAAATAAAAATATTTTTACATTAAAAATGGCTTGTTTGATTGCATAGTCTTCTTGGCAAAGTTGTAGATAATAATTTTGTCCTTTCATAAAAAAAATTATCCTGTGAAAAATAAACTAATTTTTCTTGACACTTTTTTTTTTCAAAAAATAAATAAATTTTTCTTAGAGTGTATATTTTTTTCGGAAAGACAAAATTATAATTATTAATTAATTATCTACAACTTTGCCGAAGACGTCACATTGATCAAACAAACCGTTTTGGCCCTGAAATTATTTGTAATCATCAATACCTTCCCAAAATAGTGTTTTTCAATAGTTTCCCAAAAATGAGTCGTGTTCCAAAAAATCAAACCAATAGCACAAAACGGCATCTTTTGCCTATTAAAACGTCTATGCAAAGTTTCAGTCAAATCAAAAATGACAATTTAAAATAAAAATTCAAAGCTGGGACATTTTTTGTGGAACTGATCAGCAAGTTAAATAACACTGGTCAACACAGATGTGGCCCTAATTTAAAAAGCTCAAACTAGGAAAAATGGAAGATTATAGATCTTTAGCCTTCCTGTAAATTTTGGTACCACCAATCCACAAAAAAATAAAAAAATAGTAGCATGCATGTGACATGTATCGAGAAATCCAACCAAAACCGCAAAGTTCAAATTGAATTTATTTGAGATAGAAAAATATCCACCCTCCAAATTTTAGATATTATATACAGAAAAGTACGACCTTTCAAACATCAAAATTCAAAATCAATGGTTTTAGTTTGTGTTTGCTATTTAACTAGATACAAACATTTGAAAAGGGCGTATTTCGAAAGGCAAAAACCTAATAACTTTTCTTGTGAATGAGATAGCGCTTCCGAGTATTCAGAAAAATATGCCCCTTAAAATGACCTAAAAGTTGTTTGAAGACCAAATTTTGATAGAATCAAAAATAAAAAAGATACATCGAGAACACTAGATTTTTCAGCGACCCCCTACCTTGCTATCTCAAAATTATCATACCGCGAGAAGTATGCAAGATAGAGACTAGCTTTCTTCGGCAAAGTTGTTTAAAATAAATGGATATATAACTCCTCTGAACTAAAATGAACCGTATCTTCATCAGTGAAAAAGTTAGTTTTGCTATTTTTGATAAAAACGGAGACACCCAAATTTTTAATTTCTAAAAAGAAGCGCCTTTCCAAACACAACATATTTTGCGAATACATTACAAACCTAACAACAGCTGTTTAAAAATTAAAAAAAAATTAAAAATTAAATACCGCTAAATCGACGATCTGGACCACTGTGTAATCACCAACGTGTTTTTCAGAGACTTAAATGAGTTTTCTCGTAGACATAACGTTGAAGCGACGAACCCGATGAACGATGAGTAATTACTATGCAACACTCTCACGTAAGCTGACGCGTTTTGGTCATGGCTAGGAACACCAAAATTCACAGGAATGGTTAGAAAACTGTAGTCTCTCTAAGGCAGCTATTTCGAGCTTTGTGGTAGCATTTTTTTCTCGCTTATGTCGACCAGTGCAATCTACTTACTAACTTATCGCCGGATTTACATTGTGGATTAGTTTAGTTTCTCATTATTTCAAATTGAAAATCGGCATCATAATATTCAATCGACTAGAGTACCTCGAAAAATCGAATTGTGTAGCAGAATTATTGCGCGCTCTCCACTAAGACGCTGACAACTTCGGGTTACCAACTCGAAATTGATTAAGCGAGTTGTAGTGTCTCTTTACTGACAGTGCTACGCTCTATTTACATTTCTTCTATTCAGGGAATAGAATGTAATTATAGCACGCATTTGATAGAATATATCAATTGAACTGTTGTTAATGATTGTCTTAATCCATCTTTTCAAGGGCATTGCACAATTATTATATGCAATATAATTTTATCAGGTGCATAACCTTCCAGTCGGTCTCGAGGTACGATGCTGGTCTATCAGCCGAAAACACCCGACCCGAGAAAATATGATCGTTCTTCCGAAGCTTAAAGGACAGCAAATAAACTGCACTGAGCAACGCGCGACGCTGATTACTTTTTTTTTAAACACTTTAGCAATTATATTGAATTTCAATCGACATATAACAATTTGCTGCTGTGGCTAAAAATTAGTGTGTTTCTGTTGCAAGGTTGGAGACGACTGCTCATCGATGATGAAGTGGAAGACGATTTATCAGCTCAAGCAATTTATCGATTCTATTCGAGATCAAAAGTGGTGAATATAGCTTTAGGTGCCTTATTGGTTGCACCTTGTTGCAAGGGTATGACCGTACTCTCCAACAGTTCCCATTTCAGTGCGAGTTTTAACGACTTTGGCAGTATGAGGCCGAGCGTTGTAATGCAGTAGAATCACTTTTTCGAGCCTCTGCTCGTATTTTGGCCGTTTTTTGCACAGTGTTCGGTTTGATCGCATCATTTGAAATCAAAACTGTTTGCAAGTGATGGCTTCATTCGGTTTTAACAGCTCATAATAAATAATACCGGCCTGGTTCCACAAAATACACAGCTAACCTTCACCGCCCTAGTCCATATTCGGCTGAGCTGACGATGTTGGGCAGTCATCATAACTTTCTGTTTTTTTGGATTGCTGTGATGAATTCCTTTTACATCGTCACGTTGTGATGAAGAAAATCCTTTCTTTTTGCCGCTGGAGCAGTTGTTCAAAGGCGAAAATAAGACGATTAATGTTCCTTGGCTTCAAATCATAAGGAACCGAAGTTCCTTGTTTTTGAACCATTCCCAAAGAATGTAATCGCTTAAAACAGCATGGGTCCTCATCCAACAGTTCCTTCAAATCAGTGTCTTCGAAAGTTTTTGGCATTCCTCCTCGCGGACAGTCGTCAACATCAAAATGACTGTCTTCAAAGCGATGGAACTTCACTCCGGTCTCATCTTCAGTATCGTTTTTGTGATGTTCCGCGTTTTTCCAGTTTAGTGTATCGGATTCTGTTTTAAGTCTATTGTGCTATTGTGTTGCCCGGTCGAGTGACATAGCATCTTGATTCTATTGTTCATCGGTGTGCTGATACGTTTTGGCTATGTCGATTGTGCTTCGGATTGAGGTGCGCCAAGAAGGATTGAAGCAGAAACACACTTCGGATCTGCCTATCGATCGGGTGGAAAAAGGTAAGTGGAAATATTTCATTACTTTTACCGTTCCACTGTGACGATGACAAACAAGCTCCTTCTAGGCTCTACTCAGACGGATCGGCGGCACCGTTAGTCATTCACTTTCGGACCAAAGCAGGTCTTAGATCGAAATCTACTAATATAATACAGATTCCAAAGGACCTAACGTCATGCTTCTCAGCGGAAACTGAAATTTATTATACATATTAAACATATTGTGGATTGCTAGCTTTGAGCTTTTCACGAGGGAGTATCATATTTATGTACTCTCACGAGACGTGCAGATCGACGGTATGGTAACCGATCCGAATCTGTCCGTCTTTTGTCTCTTGAAGGATTTTGTTGGCTGCTTCAAGGTTAGAACCCTATCTGAGGTAAAAATACTAGACTGCAAGAATTGCGCCAGTATCACTGGCAGAGGGTAAGAAAACCTACACCTCGTCAGACTCGTATCGAGTCACATTTGCCGGATCTACGCTGCCCAGCCATGTCTCGACTCACCGGGTTCGGCTACCTGTTGTATGTACGAGTGAAGAACTGCCTTCTCGCTGCAAGCAGTGAGGCCACACAGCCGCCTACTGTTGCAATAAAGCAAATTAAGTGGAATGGCTCGTACAACCAAATCAATGAGCAGGATGCGCCTACGCCTGATGAGGTGGCTGCTGATGTACTGTATGACGAGCTTGAGACGTTTCTCTAATATCAAATACTCCCGACACCACGTTTGGATTCGCCATATGTATCGGTGCACCGTTCTGTTCAATGCCGTATTGATCCTTCCCGTAGTAGTTCCGAGGTGCCGGGCCTAAAACCTTCTCTAGAACATCGTAAGTGGCGTTAATTCCTACGTTTTTTTGTCGATAAACACCAGAAGGAGCTTTCGCACTCTGGAACCGCGGGATGTTTATGTGTGATGCTCGCCAACGTCGTTTTAGACCTTGTGCGGTTGTTGTAAAACAAAGATTTTCCAATCAGAAAACACGAACTCCTGATCTGCATGCTGCAAACAACTTTACTAGGAGGTCACGGTACTCTTTCATCGTGCACGGAAAACAAACAACAAATGTCAGCAAGTCGACACCATGCGCGTTGGTTAGCCTACCCAGACAACCAGAAGTCGCATAAGATTGCACGGATTACCTCGTTAAAAGTTCTATGGCACATCAGTATTGTATTGCTGTATAAACAACGTATGTGTTTAATCGCATATGGTGTTATTTTGCGAACTTCTTGCGATGAGTGTAACATACTCGCATAGTAATACACATAAGCTCATATCATGCCTGTCCAAACTCGTAGTAAACTCACAAAGTGATGATTATACGCATAAAGCAAAAATCTCCAGTATCACGTCGTATTGCATATAAATTTGAACGCAAAAGCTATCATTTTGTATCACTGTTAATGACTAAATTCATGAAAACAAGCCTAGATAACTAAAAATCGCATATGATTGCACGGGTTACCTCGTATAAAGTTCTATGGTACATCACTATCGTATAGCTGTATGAGCAACCAAGTGTTTCATCGCATATGGTGTTATTTTGCGAACTTCTTGCGATGAGTGTAGCATACTCACACAGCAATACAGATAAACTCATATAATGTATATTCAAACTTTTATTAATTCCACAAAGTGATGAATATACGCGAAAACCAAAAGTCTCATGTTTAGTCGCAAAAGGCATCATTTTGTAACACCGTAAACGACTGAATTTATGATAACTAGATGCCGCTAATGTTTGCACAGCTTACATCGCACAAGATATTATGATAGATCATTAGCTTGTATGACCAATGTTAATGTTTCATCGCATATAACGTTGTTTTGCGGAATCTTTGCGACAACTAGGTAATAAACCCGGGTTCAAAAACTAATAACCTTTTCCAATGCTTGGTTAAACTCGCAGTAAATCCACACACTAACGAATATGCGCGAAAATCGAAAACCATCCGCATTACAGCGCATCACATATGTATAAATTTAGTCACTTCCCGCCGCTGCTGCTTTTCAAAAAATCAGCCACAGAAAACATCTGCGGACAACTCGGATCAATAATGCACTACTTAGCATATTATCTTTGTTGGATACTTGCCTTTAATTGTTGTTGAAGGCGGTAAAATCACTCAATTTTGTTTAAACAAATGACACAGCTCATGGAGCGGCCATGACAATTCAACCGAAATGTAAACAACGAACGTTCCCGCAGAAATTTACAAACTAACTCGCAATACGAGATCTAATTAGATTCATGCTTTACGATGTCTTTTGGTCATTTATACGATGAAACTAGAAAGTTATTACCAAAACTCAGAGATTTCCGACAGCGACACCACGGAGAAGAGGAAAGAATGATGCTTGACAATCTAAGAGTCCGAGGTTCGAGTCCGGATATTACAGCGTGTGCCCAGAGGAAAAAGAAAAGAATTGTGAAAATTTAACACTGACATTTGCAATTTGCTATTCCTTGTAATATGAATAGCAAGGGATAAATAATGCATCATATTTGCAACTCTGTTCGCTGTATTTTTTTTTTAATTGAAGGTGATTTAATCGCACGTTTTAATAAACAAATACGAAGGAATGCATATCGAACAAATAATATCTGAAATAATTTGCTAATGTTGACTTGTGAAGTCGTATAAAGTAATAAAAGAACCCGTAGTGTATATTCATATATCGCTAATAGTTTCGTTTCATATCGCAAATATGAAGTTGTAGAGTGGCATTAAATAATGGAACAGCTCGTATAAGTTATCAAGCTTTAACAGTTAAAGTCGCATATATGAACTTTTTTCATCGTAAAAGTTTTTTGATATTTTGGAAATGCACGCATATCGCCTCCACTTTTGCGCGTTATAAGCAACATTAGCAGCATCTTGTGCGATGTAACTATTACGTATAAACGCACGTACAATGCGATGACTGTTTGCATTATACGCGTAAATTGGTTGTCTGGGTATATATGAGCCTAAAGCTGACAACAATACCAATACACAAAATGCTCATGGTTTGTACCAGGGATGTTATGGATGTGATTTTTCAGACATCTGCAAATGCGGATGCGGATGCGGATATGTGATTATGCGGGATGCGGATGTCAATTTTCATGCCGACGTTCCACATTTGCAAATGCGGATGCGGATATCCTTAGCATCCCTTGTGTATTATTTTGCTTATTTCACATGACCATGTCCCTCTCCAGTACAAAAGTTATTTTACCCATTCCCGGCGGAGGGAAATCAGATTTTAGCTCGGAAAATAACCTTCAAACTCATGTCACTCAGCAAGTTTAAGCACAATTGACACAAACTGTATTGAATAATCTAGATCGATCTGTCCTCTAACCGTATTAAATAGTTTCATCGTTCAACACTGCAAGTAGGTATACTTGTTAAGCTACAGTCAAAGTTTAGATGTCAGGTGATGCCATACGGCATCGCCCACCGGGAATGGTTTAGGCGAGCAGTAAATACACCTAGGAAAATTTTTCTACAAAATTTTATGAAGCGATATTTTTTTTTTCAATATCCGCATGGTATGATGCGGATGCGGATGCGAACGCGGATGTCCATTGTCATGCGGATGTTCCGCATTTGCGAATGCGGATGTGGACTCCCGTAACATCCCTAGTTCATACCTACACAACGATAAAAGGTTGCATTAAAACTTATTGAATACCTTGCAAATAGAGCTGACATATTAGTCCTCGGGGACATTACGCTTATGTAGGACGGAAGACAATGTAATCAGGCCAGACAGCCTGCACTCCGCGTCCACCTGGAGATCACCCGACCAAAAGACAAGGTATTAAACCGACCACGTTCAATCGACGGCAAGTTTCTCTGACGTCATCTACGTTCGCAACTATCGCCGCTACAAGTACTTGACAGTCGAACGGTATGACCAAAAATTGAGCAACTGCTGGATGCCAACCCATGAAAGAGTAGCTTGGGGCAGTTATTCTTGAAGATCTCTAATCATCTTCAAGAACTTTTCATCCGCCATAGGAAGCATTGCTGTAGCGTTACTCGGTATATGGGCTCATGATCCAAGACCAGGACTGGTGTGAACGATACGTGCCGCAGGAGCTTGGACGGTAACCTCCATGTGAGGTAATCGTAAGGTGGAAGCAGTACTTCAATGAGCATATTAACGGCAATGCAGTAGAGAGCGATGGCAATGACAAGTGATTTTTGTGCAGGAATAGAAAACAACAGAATCTCATGTTTTCCTGATCTCCTGGAGCTGGGGAAGAAGATTGGCCAGCTGAACAACAGTGAAGCTGCTGGAGTGGACCAACTTCCATGCGAAATATTACAATACGGTGGAGAAACACTGGGTCAATTCCGAGATTTGCGAGAAAGAACGAGCATCGAGACTTTAACCTTCACGAGGATGACGAACGGATAGGACTGGTCAGTAATCGAAGATGAAGTACATGACAGGAAGAAGTTCAAGAGAAAATAAGGTTAACCTTCCACCTCTAGTTTAGAATTGATGGTGATAGAATTGAAGTTATCGACGAGTTCATGTATTTGGGATCTTTGGTAATCGTGAACTCCGGAGGACGCTCCGTTCAGATAAAATTTGCTGCTGCATTTTTTTTTTTGTAAGATTTGGACCACTGCATCCATTATTTCGATCTTTTGTGATTGCTGCTGCATTAATCTATAGGACAACGAATAAACGACCTCTAGGACCAGGAGTCATGGATGATGCTTGTGGATGACCACTGTGGTTTTCGAATGGACGGTGTAATGAAAATGGAAAATGATTATACGAAAATTGTCTTTTTTGCCTTTCTCCTAGAAAGGTATAGCAATCACTTGCAAAACCGAAAGTACAAAAGTGCTCCAAAGGGCCGAATGGCATATATCACTCGACTCAGCTCGACGAGCTGAGCATTTTCTGTGTGTGTGTGTGTGTGTGTGTGTGTGTGTGTATGTGTGTGTGTGTGTATGGGCGATTTTTATTCTCCTCACTTTTCTCAGAGATGGCTGGACCAATTTTCATGAAATCAATTGTAAATGAAAGGCCTTATTGTCCCATAAGACCCTATTGAATTTTCTTGTAATCGGATTTTTAGTTTAGAGGTTATGTATATAAATGTAAAAATCATGAAACATCATTATCTCAAAAACTACACAACCGATTTGAACAAAATTGGTTTCAAATGAACGGGCTACCTAAAAAACCCTTAACTTTCAAATTTTGAAGATTGAACCAGTGAGTCAAAAGTTATTAAAAGAAACGTATTCTGAAGACTGTTTAATCTCACTCATGTTTCTCAGATATGGCTGGACCGATTTTCATTAAATCAGTGTCAAACGGAAGATCTAGTTTCCCCATAAGACCCTATTGATTTTTTTTTCAATCAGACTATTACTTTTCCTGTTATGTTTAAAAATGTGAAATCCAGCTATGAAAAGGAACATATTTCGAAGACTACTTGAACTCACTCACTTTTCTCAGTGATGGCTGACCCGATTTCTACAAAATTAGTGTCAACTAATAAGTCTAGCTGCCTCGTAACACCCTATTGAATTTTATTGTAATCGGACTGTAACTTCGTCTGTAAAGTACCGAAATGTGAAAATCACGAAACTTCATTATCTCAGAAACTACACAACCGATTTGATCAATATCAGTATCAGATGAGCGGGCTAGTTAAGGGTTTACTGATGAATTATGATTGAACACGTGGTTTCAAAGTTTGGCTGCCCTATACGTTCCCATTTCATTTGATTATTATAGAACTTCAGTAACCGTTATGTATTAAATTGTTAATAATAATTGTTAATAAAACAACGAAAGTCTATTATCTCAAAGATTACATGACTTATTTGAACATACCTAGGGTCATACGAACGAGTCATCTCTCAAATTCACAAATAACAAACTTCATAACAATTTGATATGTGGCTCAAAAGTAAAGGGAAGAAAAGAAATTCAAAGACCATAGAAAACTATACCTGCTATGATCGATATATGTGGCCTCAACATAAATTAAATGTGGTATCGTAGTATTTGAACGTTCCAAATTTATTGATTCCTTGCGATGTTTTTAAAGTCCGAAAATGCACGACGAATCGGCTATAGGATATGGTCAAAGTCAAATAACATATCGTTTGAAATGATTGGTTTTATCGAAATGACAACATCCTCGACTGGCTTCTGTACATCGCCTTAATTCTGAATATATTCATATTGGGTAGAATTCGATCATTTTCAGCAGGTTTACTGGTATCAATCTGACACCGGAGATACCCATATTGGGAGGTATTTAATTATTTTGGTTGTTTTCCAGAAACTTAAAGTGGTCGTCTTTAAATTCAAAACGGTGTCCAGGGTCAATGTTTGGTTTCTATGCGTCATCTCGATTACGGAAATATCCATTTTGAGTATTATTCGGTCATTTTCGACTGTTTCCTAGAAGTTGCTATCAAGCCATTTAAAACGGTGCCTGAGGGTAATTGTTAGCTCATTGCATCATTCTGGTTCCAGAGATACTCATATTATATGGTACTCGGTTATTTTAGGCTGTATTTTACAAACCGTAAATCGCCATCTTGAATTTCAAAATGGTGTTCAAGATAATGTCTGGCCTCTGAGCGTCATTCTGGTTGAAGAAACACCCATATTGGGTGTTATTCGATCATTTTCGGCTGTTTCCCAGGAACCGGAGGTCGCCAACCTAGAATCTAAAATGGGGTCTGTGATCGATTTCAGCTGCTGTGTATCATTCTAGATCCGGAGATACTCATGTTAGACGGAAATCGGCCATTTTTGGCTGTTTTCCAGAAACCAGAAGTTGCCATCCTACAATTTATAATGGTGTCTGAGGTCAATTGTTAGCTTCTTACAACATTCTGGCTCCGGAGATACTCATATTGGGTGGTATTTGGTCACTTTCTGTCATCTGGGCGTAATTCTGATTCCGAAAACATTCATATTGAATGGTATTTGGTCATTTCCGGCTGTTTGCCAGACACCGGAAGTCACCACCTTAAAATACAAGATTATGTCTGTGATCAATTTTCAGCTTCTGTGCTTCTTTCTGGTTCCGGAGTTACTTATTTAATAGGAATCGTCAATTTTAGGCTGTTTTCCAGAAACCGGAAGTATAATTGCGATTCCGGAAATACCCATATTGGGTGGTATTTGGTCGTTTGCCACTGTATTTCCGAAACCGGAAGTCGCCATTTTGGATTTCATAATGGCATTTGGAGACAATTTCTGGATTTTGAACGTCATACTGGTTAAAGAAACGCTCATTATGGGTGGTACTTGGTCATTTAGCTGTTTTTCAGAAATCGAAAGTCGCCATCTTAGAATTTAAAATGGTATCTGTGGTCGGTTTTAGGTCCTGTGTCATTCTTGATCCGGATATTATTATATGTGGTGGAAATCTGTCATTTTTGGCTCTTTTCCAGAAATCGGAAGTAGCCATCTTACAATCCAAAATGTTGCCTGAGGTTTATTATGAAACATATTTGTTACCACTAAAACATTCACCAGCCAAATATGGTTCCATTTAATTGATTAGTTCGTGGTTTGTGCAGAAATTTGTGCACAAACATGTGCTTACAGAAGAATGAGGGGCGTCGAACCATCACGGACATATGTGTTACCTCTTAAAACATTCAAATACCAAATTTGGGTGTATTTTTTTTTCTATTGGTTCTTGAGCTGTGCGAAATTTGTGTTTCATTTGTATGAGACCCCTCTCTTATGGAAAAGAGAGGGATATCGAGCCATTATGGATATATTTGTTACCCCTTAAAACATTCACATGCCAATTTTGATTCCATTTAGTTGAATAGTTCACGAGATGTGCAAAAATTTAAGTTTCATTTGTATGGAACCCTTCCCTTCCAAAAGAGGGAGGGGTCTCAAACTATCATAGGAACCTTTATCGGCACCAAAAACCCCCACATACAAATTTTCACGTCGATCGGTTCGGTAGTTTTCGAGCCTATATGGATTAGACAGACAGACAGACAGACCGGACTGCGTTTTAATATGTATAGATTACAACATCAATATTTTAGAACCTAAAGAGTGAATATATATTTATTGAATTGAAGCGTTCATGTAAATCTATTTTTACAAATAAAAGTTTGTATGAGAAAGGCTGGGTATGACCGCTAGGTGGATTAATTTGGGTTTTTTTAAGATACCTGGAATATTCTATTAAAATACCATTTTTAGAGTTACGTGAAACAGAATTAAAATGGCAACTTAAATATTACATTTCTAATTAAAAACAATCTGATAGCATGTTCTTTAATTCTGTCCTGAAAATGCAATAAATTTCGTTTGAATTTTGAGCCTAAGCTCCAGTAACCTAATAATTTTATAATTGCCTTTAGCAGCTCTTGTGATTTATAACATAATAATCCCAATAAATCAAATTTATTTCAAAAGTTATGACTTACTTGCGTTTCTTTTCTTCCTCTAAACGACATGTTTACAGTTATTTGTTGTTCCATTCCATCACACCAATCTCCACCCGTATGCGGAACTAATTCCGAAGGTCGAATGCAACTAGTCAGGCTGGCAGCAAAAGTGGCACGACATTTCACAGCATGTTTCGGAGTTTGTCACGCACCCCAGCAACGAGACCCCCACCCCATTTACAGCTATTAGTGTTCCCACATATCCTTCAGGCCCGCAAAAGCACCAATTCTGCAAAAGTGTCGTGATTGGTGACGGCAGCTCCCAAAGGGGAATCAAAGCTGCCTCTCCCTCCACCTTCTTCTGCTCGGAATCACCGGAGGCGTGCGTGCAAGGACGGCAGCAGCCTAGCGAAGTTCGCCTTGGCTTACACCGCTGCAGTCATCAAAGCGATGAATGCGGTAGTGTCGATGTTTGCGCTTGATGAAATTTCTATTTTCATTAATCTTCTCATGAATAATTTATTAAATGAGTTTGCGTTTCTTTTGGTTGATTTTTCTCACAACTGGCACTGGTTGTTTTACTTTTTTATTTGAATTTTCTCCCATTTCGTAGTGTTGCGAGCTTTCGGTTCTCTTGCGTTTCGTTTTCGATGTGACGATTTTTTTTATCATTCACCGACTTCTATACTTATATTTACGCCAGCCAGAGATGCCTTCCGTAACTAGGGTATTGAGGGCGAATTTTGCCGTACAACGGAACACCAGCTCAGCATTGCTTCTTTACTGCAGGGTGGTCTCGATTCCCGGAATTGTTGGTTTTTTGAGGACCTACCTTGCGGTAGTTGCAGCGTTTGAGTATTTCATCTTATGTTCTGTGGTATTCTGTCCTTTTTGAAATCGCTTCTTCGAACGAACTGATTTCAAGCCTCCGGAACACCCTCACTACGAGGGTACTGATTCGGTATCGTGTGAAACGACTTGAAGGTAGAGAGACTTTGGCTTGCTGGAAAGCGTTTCGTTTTCGTCTGCGTAATCGAATTAGGAGGATAAATGAGTTGCTTTGAGCAAAGCCGAGCAAAGTGAAGTGATATTTTCTGTTTCGCTCGTATTTTATTTCACCAGGAATGGCTATGGTATTCATGTACAGTATTTTTTGTCGGTGTCGCCGATTTACGCAGACGTTGCCCTTTCCCGCAGCTCTCGTCGACATGGTCGCCAAGTTAAAGCCCACTGAAGAGTCGCGGGTGAATATGAATTTGGTTATCACGATAGGTGTCAATCTTTCAAGTTTTACTGGCTGCGGTCGCACGTGCTAGGCACTGAAACTGGGTAGATTATGCTGTTACGAAGTATGAATGAGTAGGGGAGAATTATTATAATCATTAAAAATTAAATTTCATGTTTATTTTCGGAACTAATATAGAGGTATTAAAGAGAAGACCAAGATTTTTCAATTACCGTACAGAGATTTGCTTATTATTAGACTTATTTGTTTGTAATTGGTCTGATTCGATTCTCCGCTTGATGAATATTGATTAGGCTGAAACTTGCTGTGAAAGGTAAACCATTTGCTGTAGCAGATAGATACAGCTACAGCGGCATATAGAGTCACTAAAACTTATGCATGAGTTTTTGTTTGGAGCTGTAGTCCAGCGATGGCGTGACAGTTTTTTTTTGCTCTGACCCTCTCCAAACGTGTCGTCCAGCTCAATCTAATTTCGTCGAAATTCATTGCCGTGCCGGCAGAAAGGAGGCACAATATAAGCGTGCATAATTTCATTTATTCGCCCTCTCACGCACTGGATAGAGAATACTGAAAAGTTACACAATCGTGGTGAAAATTAATTTTTGAACCAAAGCCCGAAGGGCTGGGTGAAATATACCTGATTCTCAATTCTGTAGGACTGCAGCGGAGTTCGCGATTTCCCGCTTCCCTGCGGGTTATGTGTTCGAAACGGTTTAACCTCGCAAAATGAACGAATTAATTCGAAATGAAATTGAGTTAGCTTATGGAAAAAATGGAAATCATTATAAACAACGTTGTTGCATTGAATATATTTATTTAAGAACGAGAACAAAAACGATGATACTTTTTTTCGAAGTTGTAAAGGTTTCTTTAATTCAACCATCTGTTAGGAAATTTACTCTATTCATATTACTACCATTCAAATGTAAAAGGCGCAATAAGCCTACGTTAAAGTAATAGGTACTTTTCGCTTTATCGAAGGTAAAGATAAATGGTCCAGTTTACTCTGACTTCATCCTAAACCATAAAAATATGAGAATGACCATGCGTCTCCATCTTGCTTGCATTCGCTGCATCGTATCGCATCGATTTCAACGGTGATGTTGAGTGCTGATATTATGCAGGGACTCTTTTCAGGGTGTTTTTTTTTTCATTCAAAAATGAAATCAAAATATAGTTTGTTCTGTAAATTAGAACAGTCATTTTCAAAAACAAATGTCCAATGTTCGTCATATGATTGATTTTCGAAAACTATGTTATTGTACCCATTTTTTAAATAATTTTGTAATTATTATAATTGTTTCAATAATGTTAACCATGGAAACAGGTGTTCAAAAGCCAATATGATTTATGCAAAACTCCAGCATGTTTTGTAGTACATATATTGTTACTGTTATTTTCCGAAAAGTGTCTCGTTTTTTTTTTTCAATTTTTCATACTTGTACAAAAATGCAGCTTGTATCAAAAGGCAATTAACAGAAGGATATTCGATAACTGATTGAGGTCAATGCGAAAAGGCGGGAGAGTGAATTACTTATTCAGGGTAAAATTCTTCATTTTAAATTAAACCTTCAATATACAGGATGGTAAATAAACTTTGCTGGCATTGTGTACACAATCGTGTGTGTCAACCGGAAAATGTCAGCTGTAAAATGGTTGGACCCTTTTTTTGTTTTTTTGAAAAAAATTTTTTTGTTGAAATAGAGCGTCCCGCTCGAAAACCACATTGGTAATCGCCAACAAAGGTTGTCGACAACGACAACGAAACGGTGTTGAGAAGGGTTATGCCCCGATAATTACTACAGTACAAGCGGTGACCTTCCTTGTAGATTGGACATATGAGACCCTCCAACTAGTCCGAGGGCGATTCTTCATCGGACCACACTCTCAGCATGATCCGGTACCGCACGATATAGCTGTCCTTACCAGCTGCCTTGCAGTTCCTCAGCTCTTTCACTGCTTTCTTAACCTCGTCCATGGGTCCACAGCTTTGTCATCATACTTAATCTCACCATCATGCTCCTTTCGACTACGCAGTTTTCTTCACCATTCAACGTTCTTGAATGGTACATAAATGACGTGCCCACAAAAGGATCTACTGCCCGGAATTTGAGTTCTCCCGTTTCCGGCCACCTCACCTCCTGTATGACAGCAACCTCTACATTCACCTTCTGCAGAAAGCTGCAGGGTACCTGCGCGTGCCAGTTCGAGTAGAGTCCTTACATTCCAAGTACCGAGTTTACAATTATCGTTGTCTTTATTCACTCGCTTAGGTCCATCCCGATTATTCCGTACCTTATTTATATCTGGATTGTTCGTAATATTTTACTTTCGGTATGCTACCTTACCAGTACTGCGATACCTAGTCTCGCGACGGGGCTGCCGTTTTAGATATTGCTGGCGAGGCACCGCGTTTCGAATTTAGCGCCCGTTCCGAGTCAGATGCTCTTGTACGCCGTCCTTAATATGGGGACACAACCGCATACGACCTCTTTCCCCAGCATACGACCATAGTTTCCACCGGGGGTTGGTAACTCGATCTCCGCTAAGGTTACTCGTATCCCGGTGATCACCTCGTGGAGGTTGGGATAGGAGTTGCTGGACAGAGGTGAATGACCACAATGGAGTCTCAAGTGACACGTGCCCAGCCATTTACCAGCCACCTTGGATGCCACCCTTTTTTGTTGAAAGAGAGTCACACCAAGGTATTATAGAATTGAACGAAAAGGAAGGGCAAGTGATTAGGGAACCTGATAATAAACCCATCCTTAAGTTCTTTGTTGACATCAAATGGCCTGAGTCTACTAAGATTTGAACCCATGACCATCTGCTTGACAAAGCGGACTCTGTATCCTTGCGACTGTGCATCTATCAACGCCCAGTCGCCCGTTAGTCCCGTTATTCGAGTATTTTCGTCAATAGCACATATCTAACGAAGTCTTCAGAAGTCTGCTCGAAGTCGTCGGGCTCCATTTTGATTTTTGTCGTGTTTCACCAGCTTGACAATACACTGGTGGAAATATTTATAACGCCACCCCTAATATAGTGCTTTTCCATAAAGTTCTTCAACAAGAATGTTTTGTTGCTGAATTTCTATAATCTATATACAGTGCCTCCACAGTTATGGGTCAGCTACAATTATAGGTCTCTTTCACGCAAATACGTCTATTCTCGACGAAACTGAACAATTTTCAATAGCAGTGGTATTTTTTGTAACTCACTTGTAACCTCATTTATACGATTGAAATAATTTAAAGTTGAAAATGTTACTAAAATCTATAACTCTGCTCGGTGCAACAGGTGAAGTGACCCATAATTGTAGTAATGTTACATTTTCCGGTGCACAATTGTGGGTCAGTCCATATTTTGGTTATTTTTATTACTTTGACATGATAATGCATCAAGACTGTATAAAACAACTTATTTTCAAGCTTTTACAACAATAAAATAACTAGCGTTATGTATTTTGACGATTTTATAGACTAAATGATTTGAATGCAAAAGTGATGTAAGTGATATTTTTCTTCCCAACCGATTTATACGTATCAACTGCAGTGAAACTAGTTGTTGATCGAAAGTACACATCAGAACACAGAGATAGATAGTAAAACATTCGTAGTAGATAACTTTTCCGATTTTATATCCATTTTTGAACATTCAGACAACACGTTGACTGACCCATAATTGTAGAGGGACTGTATCGTGAATGATGTTGAAGTCAAACACATGCTAGCGAACTGAACTAAGGAACTAACATGATGGCCCTTTAACTATTTCCAACTTTTAAAACACAAAACAAGTATTCCCTGCTTACAATTACAGTAACAGCTCCAAATGTTTACATTATTAGGCTGGGTATACTAGTGTGAGTAATATAATAAACCATTGAAATTGGCAATTACACTGAGCAGAATACTAACACCAAAAATAATGGTGGCGTTATTAATATTTTTACCAGTGTATAAGGAAGAAAAAAATATACCTGGCAGCCCTTGTCATATTTTTTCTCCACTCCAAACGCGTATGACGGACAAACTAATACCCGCACACCGGATGAATTGGAGATGCAAGAAACTAGTAACATGTGCAAAATATGCGACAGCTCGTGTTGTTTGTTGACTGGAGATGAATTTTATTACTTTGTAAGCAATGAAATCATTATAAAAGGGAAACTTTTTTGTTATTGCTTCGAAGGAACAAGTGAAAATTTTGCGCGTGGTTGCAACGGTCATACTCGTGATCTCGTAACATATGCAAAACACATGACAGTATGTGTTGTTACTTGACTGGAGCAGAATATTATTACTTTTCAAGTAACAGTTATTGCTTTTAAAGTAACAAGGAAAAGTTTTGCGTGTATATTCTCAATGGGGTCTTCGATTGCTGTCGGAACATTTATAGGCAAGGTACTGAAATTTATTGCATTATATTCCTAGAGCAGAGACAACAGAATCCTAAAACACTTTTTTAATATTGTCTTGAATTCGTAAATAAAATTATCCAAAGCCGTTTTCAAAAGTTTGGAAAAGTTCATTGTTGTTACTCTTGCAGAATTATATCCCGGATAGAATTGTGTTTAGAACTTTGTTCCAAATGTTCATAGAAGTACCAAAAAACGCATATGGTTAAGTGGTTGGAGAATTCTTGTGGAATTGGGGGTAGAGTGAAGCCAGTATTATGTGATGTTGTTTGCAGAACTCCATCAGCTCTGTGCTGATGTGACTATTGTGGTCTTCCAGAAAAAGTAGTAGGGTGGTATTCAAGACACGACCGCATGACGTTGACTACCGTATTCTTATATTCCATTAAAACAAATAGTAGAGGGAATTGCAACTCCAGTATTGGAAGAATGGATCTCTCTTATTTAATCGCTGTCATTTCATACATACCGCATGACGTAGGACTCTATATTTTTCATCTAACAGTGCTTTCTTATTTGCTGACATTAGAGCGCTTTGAACAACAATTAATAAATAATATAAATGACATATATGGATGAAACCTTATTTATATCGGCTTCCCCGCTTCCCAGGTATTCAAATTAGAAAAGCATTTGTTCGTAGTATAATATCTATAATACACAATTCACACGAATATACAATTTTGACACATAAACATTATGCCAAATACTGTTAAGTTTGTTTCCACAAAAATCCGTTCAAAAATTTACAAAAAAAAAATCAGAATTGTGAGTAGAAATGCTTTTGCTGCTAGAACCAAAATTTCGTGATTAAGGTAGTTAAAATTAAAACACGGTTGAAACTACTGCAACGTGCTCATAATATGTACACAATAGACACAGAAAGTTGAATGACGATTGATAATTTTGAAATCAAGTTTTCTTTTAAGTTTGAACGAAACTTTCCAACGCGTTTTCCTCAAAATTATATTTTTTGAGTTGTGGGTTATTATCAGTAAAGTTTATGAACAATGGATGGCATAATACACTTTATAGTAACTCTATAATTTAGTTAGGCCTCTCTCATAGTAGCCGCGAAAAGCGGCGCGAACCGATTCGCCCGGCCGTACCCGATCAGTCAAAAATATCAGGATTATAACAAATCTTGATATATTGTAACGCACTTTTCGCATCAACTTGTGTTCTAAATTGGGTCTCGTTAATAGTTAAAATATCAAAATTTCTATCAAAATCATTTACTGATTATAACAAATTATAGCAAGTTTTGTAGATTTTCGGCAGAAAAAGATCAGAATTAGTTAGAATGTACAATATTTTCTTGATTGAATAACAAGTTTTGTTTAAAATATGCTTTAGAAAAACACACTTTTGAACATTCAAGTGTATGGTAACAGAATTTGATATAATTTTGTACTTTTTACCATTCTGGCATATCAAAAATATTACAGGGTTTGTTATTTCTATCAAGTTCAGATATGTTTGTGTTACCCGTTTGTTATAATCGTTTGATCGGGTAGGCCAATGTACAGCCGTAAGTAGAGCTATACATTACTGCCTTACTGTGAATAAGAGGTACAAAAACCGAGTATAATATAGATATTATCAAATTTATATGCTTGAAAACATGTTATAACAGCGACAAGTATATGCAGTTGTGAAAACTTGCTGACCTCATTATAAACTGAATTGAATTTCCTACCTCGAGTCGAAGGTCCTTCTCCAGCGTCCCAATCAGTTGAAAGCGTATTACCTTTAACCTCTAGCATGTCGTCTTGATCTCGTTCTTGCCCAGCAATCGTTCTTCGTACCTTCGGAGAAATCGTCTTCTGTCGATCCTTCGCACGCTTCCGAGAATTGCGCTTATAGATCATGTTCATGTGTCGAGACATTGCGAAGATTCTCAATATGTTCGTTTTAGCACTAGACGAAACTGCTAGCAAATTACTATAGCTGTAAACCTTTATAACAAAAATCCGTATCGTCCGTATGTCACTGGTGCGGTTTTGGAATCAAAATGATGGGGTGAAATGTTCGAACGGTACGTTTTATACCAAGACTTCGTCAGATAAATAAAAAGGAGGGGCTACATAGGTGATGGAATGGTAAGGAAAAATTTTTCTTGAAAGCTGCGCTGGCCGCTGTCGTAATATTAAAACCAACACAAACATGCATTTATGCAAGGTTTTTTCCACTTGCAGCAGCATTTGGTAAAACAGAAAATTCAATTAGCCGCTTCTGTAACAAAATTTCGAGGTACCAAAAGGGGCCAGGTGCCGAGTATATTTTTGTTTTTGGTTAGTCCGTCCAGAATTCCAGCCATTTTAGTATTTTGCAGTGCCATTTATTACTAACAGCCACCAGCATAACGAGTAAAACCGGCACGAGATGACCGGTACTCTTGTCTTTCCTCTTTTCAGCTGCTATCACCTAGCGTCCGCATGTCGCTGGTGCAGTTTTGGAATCAAAATGATGGGGCGCCGGCCGCTGTCGTAAAATTAACACCAACAAAAAGATGCATATTTGCAAGGTTTTATCCGCTAGCAGCAGCATTTTGTAATAAAACAGAATATTCAATAAGCCGCTTCTGTTACTAAATTTCGAGGCACCAAAAGGGGCCAGGTGCCGAATATATCCATGTTTTTGGTCAGTCCGTCCAGAATTCTTTCAAGATAGCGTCCGTATGTAGCCGGTACGGTTTAGTAATGAAACTAATGGGGTGAAATGTTCGAACGGTACGTTTTATACCAAGGCTTCGTCAGATAAATAAAAAGAAGGTGGGGCTACATAGGTGATGGAATGGTAAGGAAAAATTTTTCTTGAAAGCTGCGCCGGCCGCTGTCGTAATATTAACACCAACACAAACATGCATTTATGCAAGGTTTTTTCCGCTTGCAGCAGCATTTGGTAAAACAGAAAATTCAATTAGCCGCTTCTGTAACAAAATTTCAAGGCACCAAAAGGTGCCAGTTGCCGATTATAGTTTCCTGGTTAGTCCGTCCAGAATTCCAGCCATTTAAGTGTTTTGCAGTAGCCATTTACTACTAAAGCCACCAGCATAACGGGTGAAACCGGCACGAGATGACCGGTACTATTTTGTATTTCCTCCTTTCAGCTGCTATCACCTAGCGTCCGCATGTCACTGGTGCGGTTTTGGAATCAGAATTATGGGGCGCCGGCCGCTGTCGTAATATTAACACCAACAAAAAAATGCATATTTGCAAGGATTTTTCCGCTAGCAGCAGCATAAACATCGGAAACAGAAAGTGACAACAACAATAACAACAAAGTCAGATCGATTGTATCCGTTAGTGTCGACTGTGCTTGGGAAGAGAGGTAGTGATTGGCTGCGCGGTATGATTTAGACAATCGATATTAATTACAAATTTTTCAATAGTGTATCTCAAACAAAAGTTTGTTTTTGTTACATAAATTTAACCGTAAAAGAATTTCTGATCGATTGATGCCAAAACCTCGAAAACCTGATTATAGATGACTGCAAAATAAGCGCTCAAAACCTAACCACTTTTCTCTGGTTTTCCCTGGTTGAATTACTAGATTTTCAAATTCAGGGGAATAACTTCGATATAGACGTTAGTCAACGTCAAAACTACTGCAGGAGGCTCAATTTTGGACGTTACTAACCAGTGGAAATAATCATTGGTCATACACTCGTAGAAAGTTTTGTGGTAAACTCCTTTTTTAATGAAGAATATCTTTGCAAGAAATGACGTGGCCAATTCTACCTAAACAGATTAAACATTAGTGAAGTTGCTTTCGATAAAAATTCGAATCGTAGTACCGACTTGAGTAAAGCAGGTAAATCACGGGTTTTGTCGGCGAAGTCTTTCACAGCGTATATCAAATCGGTCTTGCTTATCGGAAACCCAGCTCTGATTATGTAAAACGCACACTGTTCGAATCGAACTTGCAGTAAAGTTGAGGATCCAGGTCTGTTATTCCTTGGAGGATGCTTAACGCGACGATGAACCGTTTTATATTTCCTATCTTAAAGGCTTTTCAAAGACTGAGTACTGTAAAGCTTCCGTTCAGATCTTCGATGTACGTTTTTGCTTTGGAAACCTTTTTAAAAATTAAAAGATTTTTGAATTTGGACAAATCACATGACAATCGAAGTGATTCATAATTGTGAAAAACATTTTTGTTTCGGTTCTAATCAAGGAAAACTTTGAACACTTTGCTTACTTACGTCGTCAACCATCGGAATTTAGCTGAATCGTAGAGAATTCAACTTGATTTTTGTACACGAACCATGAGCATCGATATTTCGGTTCATGATGACGACATTGTATGCTCTTGAAAAACGATTCAATCTTGTTTAAAACATGGTTTTTGCGTTCAAGACAAGTTATTATGACATGTTTTGTTGCCAAAATGTTACACGCTCTCAAACAGTTTGTTTAACTGAGGTGATAATCATGAAACACAAAAGTGATACATAATTTTGGGAATTTTTTTTTATCACAGCTAGGGTAACGACTTCATCGCCCACTTTATTCGAGTACCGTAAACTGGGGTGACTTTGATCACTTTTTTTATTGTATCTCAAATATTTTCAGAATATACTGAAAACAATATTCTTTGATATATTTTAAATAAGTACTGGCATGCATTGAAAAAGATTCAGTCACTGCTTCAAAAGTTTAGCAACAATTTTGCTGTTTTTAAATATGCTCTTAAAAATTTACACCCATTATCATTCCGGGGTGACTTTGATCACTTCTTTGTTTTGATAAATTTAGAGTAACACTTTGCTACTTTCACTAAATTGAACAGCCTAAAACGACTTGAATGAGTTTATAAATATGGAAAGAATTTGGGGGCCATTCACATTCTACGTGAACAGTTCATTATGGCGAATGTCCAAGATTCATACAAAATTTTTAGAATATATATGAATGATTATCCACTGAGAGAAAAGGTGGTCTGAAATCATCAAAAACTAGTCCACGAGGAATATGACTTATGAAATTGTCCAAATTTGCATGTTACTTCACGTCTTGGGTTTTTGTTAAGAAGAAATATGTAATACGCTGTGGAGAATATTAGGACTCAACATTGCCTTCGAGGAAAACCCTGCAAAAATAACAATAAAATGTATTGTTATAATATTTGTTCATCTTAAGAACTCATCTGGGAACAAAATAAAAACACTTTACGTATTGCAACTTGTTGTTTTGAATCTGCTTGAACCGATTGTTTGTATGCAACAAAAATCGCCAAAAATACACTTTATTTTCAATTAATATTTTAGCATGAAAAACACTCTTTAAATAGCAGAAAATGCATGAATAGTAGCAATGCGAACATATACCCACACAATCAGTGAAGATTACGACAAATCCCAAGCACTACGAGCGCTTTTTTACCACATTTTCAAAAAAGAGGTACAGTGATCAAAGTCACCCCAGTTTACGGTACCTAAAATTCGCCCACCTATTTTTTTATTGTTCGCAATATAGTGTCAACTTTTAGAACCGTGTTTAAACATAAACCTATTATAACCCTATTAGAAAATATTTTTTTTTAATGTTTTGAATGCTTTTGTTGCAAAAAAGTACCGAAAATAGAGCATGATTAAATAAATAATTTATTCTATCTTGATTTTTGATCAGCTTCTGACAACAGATCGTGATTGTATGTGATAAATTCTTGCGAAGAAGAAAATGTTTTTATTGTTTCATTGTGTTACAGGTGAAAACACAGGTCAAAATTGTACACGCTGTTTAAGTTGTTAGCGACGAGTTGCCTTGCAGTTGTTTGAATCCTGGGATTCATTAACAAAATTCGAAAGCCGATGGATTTGGTTTGCAATTCAACAAACATGTTTTTGCACGTATTAATAAACATCATTCAGGTAATAGAATTTGTTTATTTTTTTGATTTTGCACAGTCGGAAACAGTTTTCGACAAAAACAGACGCCAACATTACAATTCATAATTTACTTGCGATGACGTATGAACACCCCAGCGAAAAAAAAAAAACAACAACAGAAAACAGCAAACTGAATAAAATTGGCCTAGAAAAATTAGCGTTACGATTCGCATAATGAGAAAGTCAATCGAAACTTTTCCTCCTTGGCGAAAATCCGCAGACAAACTTGACTCCGGCCGTCGAATCGAGCGGTTAAACATTGCATTTGGCTGGTCCAATAGGAAAGATAAGCAGAAACCGATCAACTGAAGTTGAAATCCGAAAAGCGGTCAGAACACTTCGCTGATTACAATTGAATACGTTTTTCCTGCTATTCCAACGTGTTTTCATATCGCGAGTTCTACCGTTTATTAGACTGGTACTGGGTTTAGTTTCAGCCCATCCATTGTGGGTCAATATTCTAGTTCGTTTTAAAATCGTTTGCAAAAAAAACAATTGTTGAACCTCCCTAACGAATATAGTTCCGTTGGGCCTCTCGGTCAGCGCCGAATGCTATTTTTTTCAACGAAAACAATAAACAAACTTCTGTTCTGCTGAATTGGATGCTTATCTAATCAACAACTTACCAACTTGATTACTATTCATTCCATCCTCATCTCATTAGGTTCGTTTTCGTTTCTCTGGGGCAGGCAAGTTTTAGACCGCTGCGGATTGCGGGGAGGGGGATGGGGGAGAAAATGTCTTGTTTTTGCAGATCGCGACCGGTCAGGACACGCGATTCGGGCAGCGCAGCAGTGCTCGGTGCGAATCGAGAATATATAATTGAAAATTAATTTCCAGACTTGGCTACAGTACGAAGCTTCGCTTCGCATCGCTTGAGGCTCGGCTTCACGTGGGAGAATTTCTTCGCGTTTACGTGAACTGGAATAAGCAAACAAATTTGTATTTCAATGTGTGGAAAATTTGACCTTGCGCATATATTTCACGGTTAGCAAACCCGCCTTCGTACCCCGTGGAAATTAGCGTGAGAGCATGAGCAACAAAAATATAAAATAAAAATATCTGTCTTGGAGCTATTTTGAAATAAAACATAAATAAAAATTCTCGAAACTGTGAGATAATGTTTAACCAGTTTCCTTCGTGTATAAATGATCAGGTTACATCGACCGCAGGTCGTTTAACGAAGGTTCCGTGACGGTTGACTTTACGCTTCATCATATCGATTGATAGCTGAAAGCGTTGCAAATTCGGGCAATCGAATACAAACCGCTTCGATTATAAATACCACCGATAATCTGACTGTGTTACCACACACCCCAAATCCCGGCCAACTTTCCGAATCAACTAACAACACCGAGAGGGACCTTCGAAGCCGTCCAAGTATTGACAATCGTCGAGACCGAGCTTAATCCTGACAGCGATGAGTGATAAATCATCAAATATCAATTTCCTTCACTGACTGGCTGATGCAATATGAAAAGCACTGGGCGACCCCATTAAATATTCATATGCTGTCTGCAGGGAGGATCAACTGCGAAGTTGGACCGCCGGAGTTGATAGTACCCGGGGGGACAGTGTCCGGTCCGGGGTAGACCAACGCTTGGGCTCACGTGTTCCTGCTGCAGGGGTAAAAGATGAATATGATGCTGCTCACCCCTCCTCCACAGGCACCTGGCTTCTCCTCGTGCACCTGATTCGGTATGCATGTGTAACGTAACATCTATGAATCCGCTTCCGGGAACAGAGTTATTAATTATATCAATCAAATTTCATGCTTATGGTGTAATGAAAAGCATTGGATTCGTTGGTTGAATTGAAGCTGAGTTATGGGCGTATCCTTTGTAGGACTGGACGTTTTCGTGGTTATTGCATTCAGAATTTATTAGATGGCGGAAGCCATGAATTCGGATACACTGTTTACTGATATACGAATGAGAGCATGCTTTTATTAATACGTAGAATAATTGTGACGTATTTTGGATTTTCAATATTATTGATTATTATAAATGTCTTTCAATATTGCGTTGAATTGATGTTGCGAGAGATACGCCGATAACAGTTTTATTAGTCATAACGTACACGTGTGCCACATGAACGCCCTTTCTTGATGGTTTGCCATATAGTTAAAACCGGTAAACTATAGTACAAATGTGAAAAGTGAAGGAGAATTAAAAAAAAAAAAATCCGAACAAAATTGTTTGTTCAAAATGGTGAAGATGAAATTCGTTGAAGTGTATAAAATGTTTTTTGTAACAATTTACGATCCTGACTTCGCCTCCAGACTTCCATCTGGGACACCAAAACCTTTGTGAAAAGCTATAAGATAAAGCCACTAAACCCTGATATGAAAACTTCAGCATCCTAAGGGCCCGTACCTGCGGGTGGAAGATAATAATTTAGGGAGATAACAAAAATAAGATAGCTTTGTATAAGTCTATCATATTCTGATCTCGGCAAAGTTAAAAAACGATTTTTAGATTTGAAGCATATTATTTACAAGAAAAAATCATGCTACATTGTACATACAAACAAATGTAATATGATTAAAGCCAAGAGTCTCAAAAAAACTGCTCTGACATTCAAAAAAATTTATGTTTTGGACTATGGAAGGAGCATCAGTTATGGCAATACCTAAAAAAAAGTACCAGTTATGGCCTATGGAGGTTAAATGGTGAATTGCCATAACCGGTACCATTGCGCTTATGCGATATAGCCACAACTGGTGTACTTGCCATAACTGGCTCACCTACTCTACACGCAAGAAAAATAATGTTTCAATTTTGCACACCGTTCTAGTAAAAAACTTTTTCCGCAAAAACCGGGCGCAATATATGAAAAAAAAATTCTTTTCAGCAGTCGGGTCAGAATTAGACTAAATCGACTAATGGCTGATAGAGTCAGATTAGGGGAGCGACCGCAAAATGAAAAAAATATATATGTATATATATATTTAGAACATATCGACACTTTTACTTTCCTTCCCCAGTATTTGCCCGGCTCGCGTTGGCAGAAAATGTAAAACCCCTATATTGAGCTGAGCCACGAATATCCATCCATTCGGACGTTTCATATTTTCCACCTTTCCGGATCCATTTGCTACCCATGTAAAATCGGCCCGGTTGGACGACTGACGTGCGTGTTTGTTTCCACTATATTTTTTTTTTTGTTTTCTTTTCTCGTCCTTGTCAAAATGTGCCCTCGGTACCGGTGCTAAGTGCGCTCACGCGCCACCCGGTCGTACCGAGCCGGGCGGAAAATTGTTAACTTTTTCTGTGCGGATGATGTTTTCCACCGTTTCCTGCGGCTCTATTTGGGAGGGTTTTAAGCTGCCGTCATTTCGAACGAAAGAAAGTGCTAGTAGCGTGTTTTGGCGGAATAAACGTGGATGATTGATTTAAATTGTGCGTGGTCTGGTGACCGGTAACTCCTGCCGGGAACATTAGCGGGGACGTTGACGGGTTAGTTTCATGCTTGCGGAGGCAGGGTTTCACCCGGTGTTCGGCCTCGCATGTTCTTAAATGCATCTCGCCCCATCTATTATATTTTATTTCATCACTATCATCATAATTTGAAAATTGTAGCACGGGAATCGGTTACATCCTGGGATGTCAAGGTTAATGAGTCATTTTCGCGCCTGTTTTGAAGTCCATAACTGGTATCGGCGATCTTTTTCCTTCAATATGAAGCAGTTACTGTTGAAAATATAAATGTTTTCTGTGTTGATTTACCACATATTGATCACAAATTTACACTGGGGCCTTTTTTACGCGGTTGACTATGCCGCGT
Source organism: Wyeomyia smithii (assembly GCF_029784165.1). Taxonomy (NCBI): domain Eukaryota; kingdom Metazoa; phylum Arthropoda; class Insecta; order Diptera; family Culicidae; genus Wyeomyia; species Wyeomyia smithii. The sequence continues at coordinate 42,642,858 of NC_073696.1, forward strand.
TTAAAAGATTAGATTAGATTTATTTATGCTAGATTTATGTTATAATGTTATGTTATGTTATAAGTGTTTGTATTCAAGAAAAGAGAAAAAATGGTAAAAATTCAGCCTAATAGGATATCATTTTATTGCCAATAGTCTTATAAAAGTATAAGAGGTCGGAATTCGCTTTGTCAAAAATAGAGTTTTTGGGGTAGAAGGCAAAATATAAAACCTTCAGGAACTGGTTATTTAAACCATCCATAAACCATCTCAAACTGACTCATACTACTGAGTGATACGAGATTAAGCTGAAATTTAATATACTCATCTACGAGAATTTTGAAATTAACGCCTGTTTTCGCATGTTTCGGGGTTTACGCGGTTTTTTCACATGAGCTTCTCAGAAGAGTCGGCTTACACGTGGTATGTTTGGAAAAATTTTCAAAATGTGATTTCTCAAGAGCTTTTCATTTTTTTTTTGGTTTTCAATTGGTCGGATCATGATACATTACTCTATATACTGTTCTTGAGTTTGAGAGCGTTTGTGGAACATTTTGTCGGTGAATGCCAAGCTGGGAGACAAAAAAAAAGCAAAGCCTTGGTGCTACATTCCGATTCGGGACTTGACCTTCTGTTTGTTATACACAGACTTCGCAGCCAACTGCTTAGTGTACAGGACAATTGCGGGGCTGCGCTACGATCCAACTAACACTAACAGTCTCTCCCGAACCGAGACTCGAACCTACCACGACTGGCTTGCAAGGCCAGCATCGTACCTCGAGACCATATGGGAGGGTAAGCTGGGAGACACTCCACATGAAATCTCTACCCTGCAACAGATCCTAGATGTGGTGCGGGGGCCTAGTGTGGTTGGTAACGTCTCCGCCAACCACGCTCGACGCCTGGGTTCGAATCCCACCGCCGACATAGGTGTCGATGGTTGTGAGGTGGCATGATCCACTCACAACCAACCTAACTGGTCTAGATTCAATCCTAGCCGACACCGGGAGATTTTCTGAGGCGAAAAATCTCTGGGATCACGCCTTCCATCGCATGAGGAAGTAAAGCCGTTGGCGCCGGTCCGTTAATAAACGGGTCGTGAGTTAGGGTCCTGGGTGTGGAGTCGCCTCCCTGGGCGTCGGTGATTGGCCACAACAGTGGCGGAACTAGACCGACGGAAAATAAGCGAGAATAAAAAAAAAAACAGATCCTAGATAAGTTTCGGGAATATAATCTGCAGCTTCACAATTTTTTGTGGATTCTAAGGCGGCGTACGACTCAGTCGAGCGAAATAAGCTGTAGTAGATAATGTTAGCACACGTCTCTTTGACTTTAATACTTATTGGTAAATTAGAAGATAAAGTGTGGCGCAGACAAATAAATCACGAACTGTACCAATTATACACATATACTGACATAGTTAACCCATTCCCGGCGAAGAGAAATCAAATTTTACCTCGAAAAATGATCTTTAATATCGTGTTACTCAGCACCTACATGCACAATTGACACAAACTGTTTTGCATATTGTAGACCGATCTGTTCTCAAACCGTATTACATAGTCAGGTGATGCCATATGACATCATAATGGATTAATTTGAATAAAGCCTCTGGTTTCAGTGGGGTATTGATAATTTTTCAAGAGCCAACTTGACATCTCTAGAGAATAAGTATTGAAAAAGTGGATTTTCCCATATAAAATCGTATGGAAACTTAAAAAATCGGGCGCAAATCGGGCGTTTCACCGATCGATCTGAAAAGTTACACAGTTGTTATTGGACCCATAAGGAACACGTAAAGTGCATGGGAGCTAACATTTATTTTTGTCCCACCCTAGTGTGCATGCCAGAATCCATGACGTTACAGCCGCTAAAACTATTCTCAACAGAAAACCACAGAGAGGCCTGAGACTCTGGGATAAACCCTGCAACCGGTGGTTGTCCGCTGTCAGGAAAGACGCTCGAGCTGCTGAAAAAAAGCTCAGGACAGTAGCAGGTACTACACCTAAGATATCGAGGAATAAAGATAAAAAATTAATACCACCATATCTCTAGGAATTCTTGATCGATGTTCACCAAACGTGAGATGCATGTTTCTTGCACATTTGAGGTAGTCACTAGTATATTAGGAATCTATTGAATTTAACCGTTATAAAGTCACAAATAATTTTAGTCACCTGATTTCAATCATAAAGAGAAGAAGAATTCCAGAAGTTTCAGAAGAATGTTGGAAATATTTCTGTCCGCTTGATGGAGAAATTTGCCATTGTGGACGTCTGTCATAAAACAAACGTAGTGTTCAATAAGTTCAAAAAGTTCGAATACACTTTAAAAATGTGTTAAAAAATGAAAGTATGAGATTTTAATTTCTCGAATCAATTTTTATTGAAGCAGTGTTTATTGAGAACCTTCATGGCATATTACCTGGAAGCACACCCCCTTTGTGTTGAATAACGAGCTTGAGGCGTTTTTCAAAAAAAAAAAAAAAATCACAACACTTGAACGTTATTCGCCATGTGAACCGGTGCACCGTCCTGTTGAAGGACCTACTGATCCTTCCCAAAGAAGTCCCGAAGAAACGGGGTCACAACCTTCTTCCGAACATTAGTCTTGTAGGACGCGTCGTTGATTCCTATGCCTGGATACCGCCCCCAAACCATCATCGACGCGACGCTTTGGAACCGTAGGATGTTTATGTGGAACGGGAGGCTATTAGCCAACTTCGGCGCCCTCGGCTGATTATTTTGGACATTGTACGACTTTTGTAAGACAAAGAGACTCAGAAAACACGAACTTGCGTGCCGCAAACAACTTTACTACGACGTCGCGGTACTCTTTCATCGTGGGCGGTGAGCAAACAACAAATGTCAGCAAGTCACCATGCTCGTCGGTTAGGCTATATATGAGGCTTAAACTGACACCAATACCAGTACACAGAGTGCACATGGTGCGCATCTACACAACGATGAAAGGGTGTATTTGAACTCATTAAACATCTTGTAAAGTAAGTAAGCTTCTAAATCTAAATATAATCTATCTTGAGTTTGTTTTTCTCACTTTTCCTAAAGATATTATAGACAGGAGAGCTGGCAGCACGGTTATCGTTAAAAGTTTATATTTTAAGTGTTTTTCCCTCGGTTTTATTGCTGAGACTAGTGTGTTTGGTGTGAGTAGTTGCTGCAGGCTGTAGAGGCGCTCGACAATACAATAATTTCAATGAATTCAGTAAGATAAGTTCAAATTTTTGTTCGATTTTTTTAAGTGTTGATATTCGAGCTCATACCTAGTAAATCATATTCGACGCCCTAAGAGTGCAGAAAAATTTCGCATGTGTGGATTGCAATATCGGGGTTTTACCTGGTGTTTTTTCGATCTTCATCATATACTAAAAAAAAACAACAGGCTCGTACCAAATACTCTTTGGATATGAATGACAATAAACGAAATGAATGGCAATTTTTGCATAAGCGTGTGAATGGTGTGTTTAAATGGCTTTATGCGATGAATGCGATTGAGGAGGAGAGCGACCCCACTATGCGGGCACTTATAACTTAATTCATGTTTTCAGCCGCCGAAAGCAGCACAATAACAACTATTGATATGTCGTGAACTAGTCTCTAAAAAGTTCATCACTTTTTCTTGGGACAATACAACCGACACTTTCCATATGTTTTTCTAATTCGTTTTTATTATTCTTTTTTTGCGTTTTGCGTTGAAAATTTAAAAATTTCAGCTATAGAAGGCAAACAACCGGAATCTTCTTCATATGTCCTAATGCTTCTGATGGTGTTCACATTGTGTGTACATGGTCATATTTAAATTGTTACATTGTTCCCATTGAATTGTGGTCATATCACTTGTCAGGGTGAGTCCTGATCGTGGGCCCGCCCCACTAGCAGAGACTCCCTCCCGTGGTCTTTGTAGGGATGCAGAGGTTTACTCGGTCTCTAACAAGGTAAAGTCTACATTCTGGCATTCCTTGTTCGTTTCAGGTTTCATGCGGTACTAGTACGACTCGAATTTATATATATATATATATATATATATATATATATATATATATATATATATATATATATATATATATATATATATATATATATATATATATATATATATATATATATATATATATATCTTTATATATATATATATATATATATATATATATATATATATATATATATATATATATATATATATATATATATATATATATATATATATATATATATATATATATATATATATATATATATATATATATATATATATATATATATATGAATAGTTGAACCAAGAGAATATATATATATGAATAGTTGAACCAAGAGAAACGGGATTGAAATTTGACGTTTGAAATTACCTTTATCACATCTACGAAATCTATGAGCAAGTTAACACATCGGCTTTTTTTTTATTCTCGCTTATTTTCCGTCGGTCTAGTTCCGCCACTGTTGTGGCCAATCACCGACGCCCAGGGAGGCGACTCCACACCCAGGACTCTAACTCACGACCCGTTTATTAACGGACCGGCGCCAACGGCTTTACTTCCTCATGCGATGGAAGGCGTGATCCCAGAGATTTTTCGCCTCAGAAAATCTCCCGGTGTCGGCTAGGATTGAATATAGACCAGTTGGGTTGGTTGTGAGTGGATCACGCCACCTCACAACCATCGACACCTATGTCGGCGGTGGGATTCGAACCCAGGCGTCAAGCGTGGTTGGCGGAGACGTTACCAACCACACTAGGCCCCCGCTTAGGACACACATCGGCTTGTAACTCAGGATTTTAGTACAATTTGAAATAAGTCTTTGTGAATGACTCGAAGCTCTGCTTGTTTTGCATATATACATTTTTGGGTTTTTGAGTTTTGGAAGCATGGAATTTTGCCTCAGCTTTTGTAAAAATTTCAGCCTGACAATTCTATTCCCGTTTTGATCGACTGGTTCGGTACTTTGTGAATAGACTCCTAGGGTTGGTTTATTGTTTATATATGCACCCTCCTTTTTTGAGGGGGGTTTTTGGGCTTTAGAAGCATAGAAATTTGCGGGTTCCCCTTTTTTTTCAAATAAAGCGGGTATTCATTGCTTTTTCGTCATACCAGTGGTCGACATGCTCTTGTTTGATTTCGGAGAGGGCAGTTCAGTTTCGCGAGCGGTATTTTGATTTGAGCGCAGTTTGCGTTCGGCGTGCGGTTGTTGCGTTTTACGAAATCCATTCGTTTCTACACGGCCTATAATCGCATACCAGTCCCATATTGATTTTCATCGTTTTTGAGTTAAATATCAGATTACATAATAATAGCCTTGAGCAATGCTGCTTTCTGTAAGGGGTTTATTTCCTGTGAATGATCTGCTCACTTCAAATGATCATTAAAGTTAAAATTGTCAGAACTCAGAAGAAATCGTTTTTAGTTGCTTAGCTAAAAACAGCATGTACCTCTTTTCATCGCCGTTGTCTTCCGTCTAACCACTGTTGTAATGAAATTGGAAACTTCCCTTTCTGAATACCACTTTTCCAATATGCCGAATGAATGGGCTGATGCGGAATTATTTTATTCAGCACGTGTTGCGAAACACTGAAGAGGTAAAAAAGGAAATTATTTAGTAGCATATCCAAGACTTCAGCCTTATATTTTGCTTTTTCAACGACGACCTTAAAGTCAGGGTAAGTAATGGGTGAACTTGTCCGTCATTCTCCATCAAACATATTTAGAAGCTGTCTGCGGCCATAAACATTTGTCCATATTCAAAATACTTGAGAAAAATATGATTACCCCTACACCAGCGGTTGAAAGTGAGACTGGTATGCGATTATTTTGCTACTCGATGGCCTAAATAATCGCATATCAGTCTCTTTCTTATTATTCGTTGTAATTTTCACGAAAAAAACAATTATTTAATGAAGAAAAAATAAGAATAACCCACCCCAAACAGGTGAAACACCCAAAACAAAAAAAATATCTTTAAACGTTATTTTCTCAACTTTCCAGATGGGACTTATATGCGATTATAGGCAGTACATAGGTAAATTTAAAAAGTTCACGGAATGAAGCGCAAAGTTTGATGTGATACAGACTGGTAACTATTGGTAGGTTGCCGAAAATAACTAGAAACTTCTAGAAACTGTAGCAGTGTTGCTGGAAAAATTCAATGGTGAGCCGTTCGTCAGACATTCAACCAGTTTGGGGTGAATAACTTTTTCTACTAGCATCGTAGCGCCTTACGGTCTTCAGAAGAGTTTTTCCCAGGAAAATTTGCTACATACATCATGTATCGATATATTTTTAGAAACGAACTGGATATCTCTAGAGAATAAGTTTTGAAAAAGTGGATTTTCGCTTATAAAATCGTATGGAAACTTTAAAAATCGGGTGCAAAAATATAGTTCCACCGATCGATCTGAAAAGTTACACAGTTGTTATAGGACCCATAAGGAATACGAAAAGTGCATGGGAGCTAACAGATATTTTTTGTCCCACCCTAAACAAAATATTATTTTTCTGAAAGACATATTTTTCTGGATAACATTTTTATATCAGTAATTACAATGATGCTTAAAGCATCGCAATGAAAGCAAACAAAACTGAGTAAGCTGAACGTTCACGGATGGCGCAACTAAGATCCCGTAGCATACAGATCCCCACGAAATTTGCACTTTTTAGGACGCTGATACTCCCGATGGCGCTCAACGGGCATGTATCGTGGACATGCAACGAGGTCGAAGAAAAATAATTCGGTGGTAAACATGAAAATGGAGTGTAGCGTAGGCGCATGATTCACGAGCTCTACGCAGTATACAAAGACGCTTTTTTAGCCAAGCTGATAAAACATGACAGGTTTCAGTGGGCTGACCACGTATGGCGGCTAAGATAATATTCACCCAGATAGAGGCCGACGACTGTCACACGTTGGATGAGTGCTATCGACGAGATAGCCTTTTTTAAGAGGGGGATTTGTTAGTAGCTTAAGTATTTATGATAAATATTAGTAAATAATGTGTATGTGTGTTAGTAATTTGTAATTTTAATTGTTAGGATTTGTTTGCTTTCGCAATTAGGCCTTATCATTCGTAGGGATTTAAACCTACTTGTCAAGAAAGGAAAGTAAACTTACAACTAACTCAAATGCTAACTTATTGGCTATAAAGAGAGCTTATCGTAGCAATTGAGGATTGCAACGATTTTTGTCGAAAATTGTTAATAATTTTATTTGACATAGCTTCTAATGGTTCAACACCAGTAAGTCTATGTAATTCGAGTGTACCAAACCAAGGAGGACGCTTCAAAATCATTTTCAGAATTTATTCTGAATCCTTTGGAGCGTTTTCTTCCTTGTTGAACAGCAACTTGACCAGATTGGTACAGCATAAAGCATTGCTGGTCTAAAAATTTGTTTGTATTTGTTTGTTCTTTAAACAAAGTTTAGAATTCCTGTTAATGAGAGGATATAAACATCTCGTATATTTGATGCACTTGGCTTGTATACAAGCCTCCCCAACTAGTCTCGAGGTACGATGCTGGCCTAACAAGCCAGTCATCGAAGGTTCGAGTCTTGTCTCGGGAGAGACTGTTAGTGTCAGTAGGATCGTAGCGCTAGCCCCGCAATTGTCCTGTACACTTTACGGTTGGCTGCGAAGTCTGTGTATAATAAACAGAAGGTCAAGTTTCGAATCGGAATGTAGCACCAAGGCTTTGCTTTTTTTGGCTTGTATACTCTCAATGTGCTCTTTGAAAATAAGTTTTTTATCGTAAATTAGTCCCAAGTACTTAACCTTGTCAGACCAACTTAAAATAACCCCATTCATCTTGACAACGTGTGTATTGTTTAGCTTGAGGAAAGAAGCCCTAGGCTTATGCGGAAAAATTATCATTTGAGTTTTAGAAGTATTGGAAGAGATTTTCCACTTTTGCAAGTAGGAAGTAAAAAATATCTAAACTTTCCTGCAAATGACACGAAAGCTTTTTCCTTTTACGTAAATGCTTGTGTCATCGCAGAACAATGACTTTGTGCATCCTGGAGGCAAATCAGGAAGATCTGAAGTGAATATGTTGTACAGGACTGGGCTCAAGACAGAACCTTGAGGCACACCTGCTCTGACAGGAAATCTATCAGCTTTTGAATTCTGATAGATAACCTGCAGAGTTCGATCAGTAAGATAATTTTTCAAAATTTTGGTTAGGAAAATTGGAAAATTAAATGTTTGGAATTTCGCAATCAAATCTTTATGCCAAACACTGTCGAATGCCTTTTCTATGTCTAAAAGAGCAGCTCCAGTGAAATAACCTTCAGATTTGTTAGCTCGTAACATATTAGTAACTTTGAGCAATTGATGAGTAGTGGAATGCCCATGACGGAATCCAAACTGTTCATTCACAGACGAGATAGCCTGATAGGCGAATATAAGGGGCGACAGGAAAAAAGTAGCATGAGACCGTGTTTTTTAGAGGCGTATTCTGAATTCAGCATAGATTCTCTACGATCTGTCGCCATTAAAAAAAGAGCAAAACGATTGAATGTAATATTATTTATTGATTTAACATTGAAATAATATCAAACGCTGTCTAGTTTGCTAGTCGTTTAAAGGTCACTGAGAAATTGCCTAAGAATTGTTCAATATTGGGTAATCACTGCATTATTATAAACCATGTTTAAGATCTACATTTCCATAATATCGCAATAATTAGAATTTATAAGACTGATGTCGCGATAGTTTCCTATATAGAAATGTAAAGAAGAAATTTCAGGCAACTAAACTGTCCATCTAAAATTCTTCAATTCAATGAAATCTGAGGAGACCTATTTTCAAATCACTTTTTGTTTTCAGATAGTAACTTAGACAGTTGTACTGACACATTTCATATATCTCTTGTCATAATGTGGATATGATGAAACTTTTGAATATCAACTGTCCGTCTCATTTTTGATGTTTGAAACATATGTTTTCAGTTATTTATTGTCAGTAACGCGCTACTAAATAAACTATAACAATAGATGTTCCTAACAAATGTCGTACCAACACCTGCACTGCCACACGCGCCTTTTTCTCGCACATTGAACGATCCTGCGTTCCCCGGAAACCCATTGCTTCAACGGTTTGCCGTTAGCCGATAAAAATCATGCCTCGAATGGTTGCGTGCATGTTCAATTGATGGCTCTTCCACTTCCTCCGATAACGACTAAGTCGAACAAATTAGCACATGTTAGACAGAGCACATTAAACGATTAAACTGCCTCGCAGTGCTCTCCCCACCATCCGTCTAGGGCGCTTTATATCCTCACAATACATATGTCCTAATTCTGGACCGTCCGGCGTTGCTTTGGCCCCAGCCAGAAGAAGTGATCATAAAATCTTTATTTACATTGTCGACTGTCTTTATCTCGACTCCATCTCCCTGCGTGCTCCTGTAGCAGTTTCGGCTGGCTTGCTATGTATGTACTTATATCGGTCACAGCGTCAAACGGGCAGTCCTTCCTCTTCGAGTCCATAGTTAATGCCCGCACAGCAGAGCACAAATCCTGGCCTATTCGTAGAACGCAGAGCGTTCAACCCCTCAACAACATTTGGACAATAATGTACCATGCAGGAGGACGATTGGAACCCGGGTATCGGGGATAGATCGCGGTACGGTCTGGTTCTGTCTATGACTTGTTCGGTTGGTACGATTGAGTGGGTGGCAATATTTATGGTGATGTAATATCATCGACAATTATTGTTATGGATCGAAAAATGCTTCTGGGTTTCCATACCGCATAAAACAATGAATCGCTGGCTTTCTGCACTAACAATAATATTAAAAATATTTTTATCGATTTCCACTTCTAATAAAACTAAAATATTCGACAATAAAGTTAACTGAAAACAAACAAAAAAGCTCGGATTGGTCAGTGTATTTCTCGCTCGTAACAATCGCAAAGCTCACTTCATTGAACACAGAAAAATGGCATTGCAAAAATGCTATTTACGGAATCTTGTAGAGCTTAAAATGTCTCATTTACTGAAAACTAGAGTTTGTGGAATTCATGCGGTCCCAATGGCCATTTTCTCGTGCTTTACTCACGTATAGATATAGACCAGATATTTTCCGATCGGTATCAGCTGCAAAGCACCGAACCTCACATAGATTGGTTTTTATGCTAGAGAAAATACCAATAAATTGCAATCACGCTTAGTCTACAGCCATAAGCAATCGAAGTTTATGAGAGATATTCCCATTTGCTGCTCTTTTCCCAAGTATATGTGCCATCTGGGTGTACGGCATCTGCACGCTTTTCTCTGGGGGCGCTTTCTTCTGGGAGCCAAAGCCAATGACATATTTTGGAACAAATGGATCACTATGGTCACAAGAAATGCAACAACCAGCTCGGCACTAATATCGGCACAATCGTAGGGCCTACCCGCAAACGAGGGGCGGCCGAGACGAGAGCCCCGGCCACTCTGGGTTTGATTGTTCCTTCAGGGCTGCCTTTATTTAGTGTGTGTCGTTGTCGTACTTCGCATTCCAGCCCGGGAGCCATTTCTTACCATGCTACTTTTTCATTTCATTGTTTCGCCAGGCCTCTGCCTGTTTATGCCTGTACGGGGGACTCCCGGGCTATTGTTCACGTACGATAAATCGTTCGGGGGAGCGCTGGGGGAGTGAGGAAACGACAAAAATCCATAAAACAATTGGAGCAATAAAGCCGAATGATATGCCGAAAGATGGAGGTATAGCAGCAGCGTCACAGGGAGGTCATTTCGTTCGCCACAACACTAGACCTGACAATTTTCCGCCTTGGTGTTTCCCTAAAAAGAAGGATAATATATTCATATGGTACTGTGAAAAGAAACATCTCTCTAATAACAGTAATCTATTTGATAAGATTAAATACGTAATTGATCGGTGTATCGAACAAATTACAAATTATTCATCATTTTATATCTTCGAGCTTATTTTCTATTCTTTGAAACAAAATATTGTGAATTTGACCCTAGTAATCTAGAACAAAAACACGACAAAAACATCCTCCCTAATTGGTTTTCGATGTACCTTAGCTCATGTGCGCAGCAATACGCTCGGATGCACTTTACAAAAACCCCTGCCAAAATGACCTCTCACAACCAGCGATGGAAGAAAATCGTTTCTAGCGATTTTTGAATACGTATATATCTACTTTGTGATGCATTAACATCGCTGTCAGTGTGCGATATACATTTATTCTTCTCACATTTGCAAGCAGATCTATGTGTAAGACGAGTTACGAGGATTGCAAAGGAGCACCATGTATATAGTATCCCTGCTGGCGTCCTCTCTTTCGCTTCCTTCGCACTATTCACCTCTTCTCGTTCGTGCTAACAACAACATCTGTATCTAAATGTGCACAGCTGAGTATATGGAGTTAGTCGCAATATGTACATATGATGAACAAAGATCATTCAAGATCATTCTGCCAATGATTGTGATTTTTGTCAAAAAAAGGTTAATATATCCGCAAAAAGTTCGGCAAGTTTTCGCAGTAGAGAATGGCGGTTTCAGATGCATCGCGGCGGAGAAATGCACTTACCGGCCATAAACTATAATCATTTCAAACTGCCATCGGCATCTCCGGGAGCAGCACCCCATTGAATTTAATACTTAAATATCGGAAAACGGCTTGATGAAGATGACGAAGTAAAAAACCTTTTACGCCGCAAAAGAATCAAACACGCTGGGCAACCGGATGAGTCCACGATAGTGAGAGTGCACCGGCAGAAAATTATTGGTGGGCTGATTAAACTATGTACACTAGGGTGCCAATCATCGTATGGAAACCGAAATATCACCCAAGGAGGAGGTACGTGAAATTTCGGTTTTTGAATTTTTTTTTATGCCAAATGACTTAAAAACGCATGAAACGTCGAGAATTGGTGTCATCTGAAAAAAATTTTTTTTTTGCAAAAATCGACTCTTAAAACATTTAGAATTTATTCAATGAAATTGATCGCTAGTCTCTCGAAATAGCCTGTATATACACTATAACTGTATATACACTATAACTAGCATCGAATACATTATGTTTCATTAGGGTGGCTCATTTAGTCGGCATAGGGTGGTTCATAATATTGTGTAAAAATGCGTATGAAATGAAAAAAATCACTTTTCACTCCATACCAAGAGAAAAATTCCTGAAAATATAATATTTGTTACATCATTGTCCTAAGGGTGTAACGAGCACCTTGGAACTATTTATTTTCAAATATGAATCTTACTAATGGTAAAGTTGATCACAGATGTTTTCTTAGTTAATTTAATTTGCATTACTCAAAACGCATGCTAGTGTTAATTTTATAATTTAAAACGCTTCAATATTTTTTTAAAAAAAATCTGCTGTTGAGATTACCGCAACAGGCTCAAAAAGTAGTAATTGGCATAACATTTGACCAGAGCAAAGAGTTCCCTTACGTTCGCTTACGTTGCTTTGCATGCATCGCTGGCGGTCGAAGAGTAGATTGACCCAGCCGATTAAGTCTATTGACCTATTGCGTCACTGGGAGAGTTTCCTTTTTCTCTCTATCCTCGGGGATGGGATACTGGATGCAAGGTGGAAGATGCACGCTAGAAGAAGATGACTTTGCCGAAACTGCAACCTTCGGGTTTTAGCGTGGGCTATGATTCTCGCGAGACAGGTTCCGGTAACGAAGTTACCGTGGACGGTTGATCTGAGGGATCCCAATGCCTGATCTTTCATTCTTAGCTGACAAGTGCATGAGGCAGGATCAACCTGCATTTTAGAGTTCCGCGCGTGTACTAAGTCAGGTGGTTTTTAAACCAGTGGTATCCCCTAATTAGTGTATTAAAGACAGTGTTTTTTTCCTTAGATAGCCTTGTCCCGGTAAATAGCTAGGCAAATCAGTGCATGTGCGAAATAGGAGAAAGTGTGCAAAGTGAGCAAGAAGGTAAGAGCCAGATTCTTGCCGATGGTGGTAGATTATAAAACGGCACGTGCGGGCCACGTTTTTTCCTTCAACAGTATCGCTGCTAGTAATCATCCACTACACTTCCGTCAGCCCCAGCAGCATTCCTATGCAACACGAGCATCGTCAAACGTTTATGCCTGTACGGAACAGGCCGAAGGACCAATAATCGGCACCACTACCCTTAATGATCTCACCCGTCTAGTGATCGAAGCGCACGCTGTGCGCTGCCAGACAGCAGAGCAGACAACCGAGGAGACAATAGGCGAGACGACAGAGTGACAACTCCCGTTTTTGACCCAGCGTGGCGCTGGTAGCGTACCGAAAGGAATTCGGTAAAGGAGCACCCGCGTGGCGCGGAGCAACAAGTGAAGCCGCAGAGCATCAGTAAGCAGGCATGGCGGCTACGCCATGGTAAAACCTCATGTAAGACCGGCTATGAGTGAGTACGCAAATTTATATATATATATATATATATATATATATATATATATATATATATATATATATATATATATATATATATATATATATATATATATATATATATATATAAGTTATAAGCTTGCAACAATTAATGTTCGGATTGACGTGAGGACGACCTACTACGTTTACGAGTTAAAACAATAATGATTTATTTTACTTATAAAATGTTACACTGCTCGCGATTGTCGTCGTCGCCGTCGTCGTCGTCGTAGCTGTCCAAGGGTCATTATGCCCATTCTGCTAAATCGGCACTCTCGGTGCTATCGCATCGATAGGTAGTACGCTGAGTTCTGCTGCAGAGTGGAAGGTTTTGTTATTGATGATCGCGCCGGGTTCGTTGGCGTGGCAAAGCATTTAACGCAAGAATTACAGGTGGCTTCAACTGTACTTGCTCTCGATACAACTCGCGGGGTGCGAATAATCGTAGCACGTTGTTGTTGTTGTTATTGTTGTTGTTAAACTTCCATCGCAGCCAGGGTTGCTGCGATTTGTTGTTGTTGGGCTTTTAGCTTCTCAATCGCGTTCGTAACTACCCCCTCCTCAAGTTCGAGCCGTCCCGGGTCGACATTTGGTGGTTGCTTTTTCCTAAAATTGAACATTAGGCAAGGATTGATGTTTCTCAAAATGAGGATTATTATAATGAAGCAAATCGCTGTCGAAAGAGATATTCCTCCAAACGTTATCCATAGATTGAAGCGAAGGCTACTTTGTTGCAAATAAACGTGGTCTGACTTCCTTCTATTGTTGATGGCTGTTTCGTGGATTTCCTTCGTATTAGGTTGGTTTTGAATGGTCCAATTGATCAAAATATTGTGGAATGCTCCATGCAGGATTTCTGTATCCACCATGGTTTCCGAATTATGAAATTTATGGTTATTGAATTTAACCGTACAGTTCGCGAATTTGATGATGAAATTGCCAGTGATGGTTCTATTATCGGGTCCACAATTGGATTCTAGTGTGTGATTTTTAGCGTTTGAAATTAATAAGGTGTTTTCGTTTATTAGCTGTTGGGTAGTTTCATTTTTGTGAACTGAGGTACAACGTGATTGTTTTCCCAGTATTAGTGGTCTAATACATTTATTTTCGAATTCTTTAGTGTGGAATGATCTCTGTACGAAGTCTTCGGGCTTATCTGTTTCGAAAAGTTTTGGCCCACGCCGTATAATGTGGCTTGGGTACGATTTTATCATTTGATTATTTACGATCAGCGGGTATATCCTCACAATTGTAGATGTTGCGTTTTCCAATTCTGGAACATGGAGTATGTACAACAAGTCTCCTTCTTTCATGGCAATTTTTGGAGTAACAAACTGTAGGGCTTCGTCCGGAAAATTTATCTTCACTCCTTGGTCTTGAAGAGCGGTTTTAATCGCGTTTATTTTTCGTGTTAATAAAATTTGTTGTTAATAACGGAAATTCTGCTGAGGGTGATTGCTTCCTGGATATTGTCGAGGAGTTCATTAATGACGTCCATGTTCAACATTGTGGTAATTGCTTGCATAACGTCCAATCCATTCTGGGGGTTTAGAGCGCTGGCTATTTGATTGATTGCTTGCGTCAGTTTCGAAATCCGGTTGTTGATGTTTTCGTTAACTCTGTATTGCTGGTTATTTTGATCGATGATATCATTCATTGTAGAGTTAATGATCTGTAGATCTTGTGCATCGGGCGATCCGGCAATCCACTTCCACGCAGCGCCTAATGAGTCCCATCTCTTGTGTCGATGCGTTTGTTGCGGTTTCAACGCGTAGAGGGATGAATACAGCTTCTTGATCCGATATTTAACAACCTCGTTCATTGGGTTAGTTGGGGTTAGTTGTGTATAAAATTTTGTAGTCAGTAGTTCTATGCTCTCTTCGATTTGATGTAGATTGATTGGATGACTAATTTTAATGGTTCCGGTTTGTAATTTACAGTTGTTTTGTTTGATAAGAACGATTGGGTTATTATGAAGGTTAACAATATCTAATTCTGAACTACAGTATACTGGAATCGACAAGAGGAACCATGTTTTCAGTAAGCTTCGTAGCATTTTCCTGTAATTTAAAACGTATAATTGCTTTCGTTCGTGAGCGTCTAATTTTGATTGATTAAATTAAAGGATACGATCATAAATTCGCTTTCAATATTATAATTAGTGTTAGTTGGAGTTAGTCATTCGTTTTGTTTATTAAATCTACATACAATGGTAATTTACTTTTTTTCTATATCTAGGCATTCAAAGGTACCTGAAGGTGAGAGTTGTATTAGGCTCGATGTAACAGACGTGTAAAAGTACTTAGACGTAGGGTAGTAAGCTGCCAATGGAAAGTTTACTTTTTAACCTAAAATGGTAAGAGGAGAAGGTTTTATTATAGGGCACAACCATTTTTTTTTATTATTATTATTCCGTTCCAGAGAGTTAGGTTTGTCTACCATTGAAGTGAAATGATCTGTGTGATATCTCTTCATCTAGCCAGTTAGCCAGTTAGCCAGTTGAATGATATAGAGTGAGAACGGTATATCGTAACTGGTTTGCGGTTTCAATGTCTGAAAAGAAGAATAGAGAATATTAATTCCTAATCCGGTGTAGGTTTGATTTATGAATCTTTTTCCCGTCCTGGTCGTGGAGCGTTTGGTGTCCATCGTTATCTACAATTTTCAGTTCGAATCGATCCCTCCGTTTCGATTTGATACCTTGGCACTTAACGAGAATAGGTTGATCTTCTTCGAGAACTGGTGGGTCTTCTTTTGTAGCATTGTGATACATGTGCTGTTTAACCTGTGTTTCTTTGTTAGTGGCAGTAATTTTATCATAAAATTTATTACGGACTCTTATTAACTCAATTTGGTCGAGAGGTCTCTCCTCTCCGTCTTTGACTCCAAAAAATGCTTCACGTGGTTTCAAATTGATAGACGAATGGATAGCATTATTGTACAGTGTGCAGGCTAGTTGGAACATTTCTTTAAGAGAGAGATAGTCATACTTCGGCCTATTACACCGAAAGATTTCGATCAAAGTTGAATGAAAACGTTCAACTATACCATTTGTCTCGCTATTATTCACTGGTGTGAAATACTGTTGGATGTTCAAGTCATTTAGCATTCCACGAACTTCAATTGATTTTAGGGCTGGTTCATTATCGGAAACGATTAAACCTGGTTGCCCATAAAGTGACAGGTATTTGATAAGCGCTCTTCTTATATCCGGAATAGACCTGGATTTAACAGGGATTAAAGTTCCAAACCTTGAGAATTTATCGACAGCTGAGAGAAATATACACGGTTGTGATATGAAAACGTCCATATGGACAATTTCCAATGGTTTCTTAGGAATAGGCGTCTCTCCTAGTCGGATGCGATAGGGCTTCCTTTCGTATTTCATTTTGTTACACGTCTCACACAAAAGCACATATTTTCTAATTTTTGCTTTCATTCTGGGAAAATAATACCTTCTCAGAATTTCTGCTTGATTTTCTTTGATTCCCCGATGTGAAGTTTCATGGGTTTGGTCAATTAGTAGGTTTTGTTCAACTTCGTCAGGGATATTGATTAATATGCTCCGAGATATTTTTGCTCGAAATATTCTGTATCTACTGAAGTAATCTCTATAGACTTCTTGAACTGAAGTTAACATTGTTTCGGGACACATTATGCAATTTTGTTTTTTTCGTATCCATGTGGTCTTTGAATATCTTAATTAGGGCAGGGACTTCAAAGTGAAGTTTAGTTATTGTTCGACGACAAACCTTTGGGAAAACAGTTTCGAATACTTCTGACTCATCCTCTCCTATTTTGAGAATAATTTGGTTATGAAAAAAATTTAATGGTCTCTCAGTACATTCAATGAGGTTCGGCGGATCTGAGTTGGCGGAATACAAGAAATTCTCGTTCGTAGAATCCTCTTCGTTCGTGTTAACCTCGTGGGTAATTCTGGAACGGGCATCAGCTACCACGTTTTGCTTCCCTGGGCGATGCTTGATTTCGAAATCGTATTCTAGAAGCCTCAATCTCCACTTAACCAACCTGGTGTTAGGCGACTTCAGGTTCAGTGCATAGGTTAGTGGCTGGTGATCTGTATATAAGGTAAATTTCCTTCCAAACAAGTAGGGTCGGAAGTACTGCGTCGCCCAGACAATCGCCAGAAGCTCTTTTTCTATGGCGGAATACCTCTCCTCAGTCTTAGTTAGTGTTCTAGACGCAAAAGCAACTGGTCTGTCTCTTCCTACACTGCCTTGGGATAGAACTGCTCCGAGGGCAAAATTACTTGCATCTGTGGTTAAGACGAAAGGTGAATTGAAATCAGGATATTGGAGGATGTCGCTTTGCGTGAGCAATTCCTTGCACTTCTCAAAAGTTTTAACGAATAATGGTGTATGCTCGACCACTTCTGCTTTACGTAGTTGAGCTGTAAGGGTCTTAGTAATCTTGGCAAAATCGCGGATAAACCTCCGATAGTATCCCAGAATTTCAAGAAATCCTCTGAGTTCTTTTTGATTTTTTGGCAAGGGCCATTTTTTAATACTTTCAATTTATCGGGGTTTGGTTTAACACCCTGGTCTGTGACTATGTGGCCTAAAAAGCGATTTCTTTCTTGAGAAACTCGCATTTGTCAAGTTGTAATTTAAGATTCACCTTTTCAATAGCTTTTAGAATTTTTCCTAAATTCTCTATGTGCTCCTGGAGGGAGGTTGTAAAAACAATAATGTCGTCCATGTAAATTAGACAACATTTTCCAATAAGCTCTCTGAGCACATGGTCCATAACACGCTGGAAGGTAGCCGGTGCGTTCTTAAGACCGAATGGCATACGCAGGTATTCGTATAAGCCATGTTCAACTTGAAATGCAGTTTTCGGTACATCTCTGGGGTTCACTTCAATTTGATGGAAGCCAGAGGCTAGGTCTAATGTACTAAAATATTGGCACTTGCCCAATTTATCCAATATTTCTGTAATATTCGGCAGAGGATATTTATCGTCTACAGTTTTGGCATTCAACTTCCTATAGTCGACGACCAGCCGCCACTTTTGCTTGCCTGATGCATCGGCCTTTTTCGGTACAATCCATATGGGGGAAGCCTATGGCGATGTACTCGGTCTGATGATGCCTTGGCTAAGCATTTTGCTGATTTGTTTCTGCACTTCTTCCTTGTGTATGAAAGGGTATCTATAATTTTTAGTATATATTGGTATTTCATCACAAGTATTTATCGAATGTTTAACGATATTGGTGAAGGAAAGGCTATCGTTTTCTTTATAGAAAACCTTGGGAAATTTTCGGAGTATCTGGATTAATTTAGAGCGTTCCTCTACGTTCAAGTGATCAGATCGCACCTCGTCTTCAATCCGCCAAATTACTTTGGTTGCTTCGGAAGGATATTTAGATGGAAAAGTTACTCTCTCGAAATTGTTTACCTCGGCCAATATGCTTCCATAGTCGATGGTTGCTATTGTGGGTTCCCGGTTCACATTGACAAAAAGCAAGTTCGCTTTACCTTGCTCGATGCTGTATAATCCAGACGGAACAAAAATATTGGGATTAATTCTCAAGTCATTTTCAACGAAGAAATCTCCTGAGTTATCAGGCATAGGGATTTGTTGAATAGTATGTGATGATTCTTGAAAATTCAACTGTAACGTATCGGGAAACTTTTTTTTTTAGAGGTATGACGGTGTTGTCCAATATGATACTATTAGTTGATGCGTCCACGATGCATCCTAACTCGTGTAGGGTTTGCATACCAATTAGGCCGTCAAAGAACCTGTGGAATTTGGATAAGTAGAATTTTTGACAGGCAACGTCCTTACATTGTTTAGAAAAAGGGTTGAAGAGTGTGTACTGTTCTATATTGTAAGAGCCAATTAAATTTTTAACTTTGTGAGAGGGACCCAGTCGCACTGATTTCAGGGGTACAAACTCTGGGGAAATATAATTTTGGTTAGCTCCTGTATCGATAAGAAGCTTAAGCGGAGGACTGGACTTGGAGAGAATCTCCAGGTAAGGAAGAAAACTCATTCTATCTCTTGTTGCTCTAATTCCGGAGGAAAATTTAGCTCTTCTCCGAGATACTCTGGTTTATTTTCTTCTTCTGTGTATTCTTCATGTTGTGGATTAAAATATTCGCAATGCATATTTATTTGTGGGTTATTATTATAATAGTTTGATTTAGTCTGACGAGAATTGGGAGGAAGTGCTTTTTCCTGCTTAATGGGAGGGAACCGTGATCCGGACTGATTATTTGGGTTAA
Organism: Wyeomyia smithii; assembly: GCF_029784165.1. Taxonomy (NCBI): domain Eukaryota; kingdom Metazoa; phylum Arthropoda; class Insecta; order Diptera; family Culicidae; genus Wyeomyia; species Wyeomyia smithii. The sequence continues at coordinate 42,662,489 of NC_073696.1, forward strand.
ATAATTTCGGTACGAGGACGTTATTAACTGGTGGTTGTTGTTGGAAATATGGCCTATTTGCTACAACTTGACGTCTTGCTGCCCCGTATTGGTTTTGCGTCAAATTTGGTTGATATCGAGCATTACTCGGATTCATATAATTTGATTTCCTGGTCCTTTCTTTTCGTCTCTTGTAAGCATTGTCTTGGTCTAACGCATTCTGATAGGCAGAATACAGGCTGGTAGGTCTACTTGTTCTCGTTAATGACGATATTGAATCGTCCAGTCCGTCGACATAGGCATTTGTTACCATGGTCTCATAAGTTTCCATGATGCTCACCGCACAAGTTTTCAATTTATCATCAAGCATAACTTTCGCTCTAATTTCGGATAATACTGCAACACACTGGTGATAAAAATTTTCTACACTAAGATTTTCCTGTTGCAAATAAGGGATTTTGTTTAAAAGAGTGGATAAGTCTTGTTTGTCTCCAAAACGATCTTTTAATTTCTTTTTTAACGCGTCCCAAGTGCAATCTGTGTTGCTTAATAATAAAGCCTCATTAGCTTTTCCGCTTATTTTGTCCCTAATAACTGATTCCCAAATTGGCAACATTAAAGGAGTTTTGTCTGCCGGCACTAATCGTTTTGCGCACTCGAGTTTTCTCTCTACGGAGTCCAGCCACGCTGGCAATTCTTTTTCGACACCGCTGTATTCCGGGATCATATTAATCACGTCCGGAATCCTGGTGAGATCGAAATTGTCTCTCGGTTGCGAGACAGGTATTGATCTTTGCGACGCATTCTGCAGCCTTTCGAGTTGCAAAGACTGTTGTTCGACCAGGCGCTCGAGTTCACTTATTTTTTCTGCCATTTCAGACATTTTGCGTGTTAGCATTAACTTTTTTGATGAAATTAAATTTTAGAAAAATTAGAAACTTTCGTTACTATTTCTGGCTGATTTATTTATTCACAACCGCACACGCGAAATTGATACACACTCGGTCTTAATTCTAGCACTGATTAGGGTAAAACTAGTTTTAGTTAAGAAAAAAAATTACTTACAAAAAGACGATGTACTCTCGTCTGAGTTGGAGGTAGTGATTGTGTTTGGTGTCGTCTCTACGGGTTTGTCCTCAATCCTTCGATAAACCGTCGATGGCGTCCTTGGCGATTCCGATATTCCCTCGGAGAAGCACTGCTGACAGGAACAAACACACGTGAACGAAATCAAACACAGTTCTTGAACCGACTGCGCCAGTTATAAGCTTGCAACAATTAATGTTCGGATTGACGTGAGGACGACCTACTACGTTTACGAGTTAAAACAATAATGATTTATTTTACTTATAAAATGTTACACTGCTCGCGATTGTCGTCGTCGCCGTCGTCGTCGTCGTAGCTGTCCAAGGGTCATTATGCCCATTCTGCTAAATCGGCACTCTCGGTGCTATCGCATCGATAGGTAGTACGCTGAGTTCTGCTGCAGAGTGGAAGGTTTTGTTATTGATGATCGCGCCGGGTTCGTTGGCGTGGCAAAGCATTTAACGCAAGAATTACAGGTGGCTTCAACTGTACTTGCTCTCGATACAACTCGCGGGGTGCGAATAATCGTAGCACGTTGTTGTTGTTGTTATTGTTGTTGTTAAACTTCCATCGCAGCCAGGGTTGCTGCGATTTGTTGTTGTTGGGCTTTTAGCTTCTCAATCGCGTTCGTAACTACCCCCTCCTCAAGTTCGAGCCGTCCCGGGTCGACATTTGGTGGTTGCTTTTTCCTAAAATTGAACATTAGGCAAGGATTGATGTTTCTCAAAATGAGGATTATTATAATGAAGCAAATCGCTGTCGAAAGAGATATTCCTCCAAACGTTATCCATAGATTGAAGCGAAGGCTACTTTGTTGCAAATAAACGTGGTCTGACTTCCTTCTATTGTTGATGGCTGTGTCGTGGATTTCCTTCATATTAGGTTGGTTTTGAATGGTCCAATTGATCAAAATATTGTGGAATGCTCCATGCAGGATTTCTGTATCCACCATGGTTTCCGAATTATGAAATTTATGGTTATTGAATTTAACCGTACAGTTCGCGAATTTGATGATGAAATTGCCAGTGATGGTTCTATTATCGGGTCCACAATTGGATTCTAGTGTGTGATTTTTAGCGTTTGAAATTAATAAGGTGTTTTCGTTTATTAGCTGTTGGGTAGTTTCATTTTTGTGAACTGAGGTACAACGTGATTGTTTTCCCAGTATTAGTGGTCTAATACATTTATTTTCGAATTCTTTAGTGTGGAATGATCTCTGTACGAAGTCTTCGGGCTTATCTGTTTCGAAAAGTTTTGGCCCACGCCGTATAATGTGGCTTGGGTACGATTTTATCATTTGATTATTTACGATCAGCGGGTATATCCTCACAATTGTAGATGTTGCGTTTTCCAATTCTGGAACATGGAGTATGTACAACAAGTCTCCTTCTTTCATGGCAATTTTTGGAGTAACAAACTGTAGGGCTTCGTCCGGAAAATTTATCTTCACTCCTTGGTCTTGAAGAGCGGTTTTAATCGCGTTTATTTTTCGTGTTAATAAAATTTGTTGTTAATAACGGAAATTCTGCTGAGGGTGATTGCTTCCTGGATATTGTCGAGGAGTTCATTAATGACGTCCATGTTCAACATTGTGGTAATTGCTTGCATAACGTCCAATCCATTCTGGGGGTTTAGAGCGCTGGCTATTTGATTGATTGCTTGCGTCAGTTTCGAAATCCGGTTGTTGATGTTTTCGTTAACTCTGTATTGCTGGTTATTTTGTTCGATGATATCATTCATTGTAGAGTTAATGATCTGTAGATCTTGTGCATCGGGCGATCCGGCAATCCACTTCCACGCAGCGCCTAATGTGTCCCATCTCTTGTGTCGATGCGTTTGTTGCGGTTTCAACGCGTAGAGGGATGAATACAGCTTCTTGATCCGATATTTAACAACCTCGTTCATTGGGTTAGTTGGGGTTAGTTGTGTATAAAATTTTGTAGTCAGTAGTTCTATGCTCTCTTCGATTTGATGTAGATTGATTGGATGAATAATTTTAATGGTTCCGGTTTGTAATTTACAGTTGTTTTGTTTGATAAGAACGATTGGGTTATTATGAAGGTTAACAATATCTAATTCTGAACTACAGTATACTGGAATCGACAAGAGGAACCATGTTTTCAGTAAGCTTCGTAGCATTTTCCTGTAATTTAAAACGTATAATTGCTTTCGTTCGTGAGCGTCTAATTTTGATTGATTAAATTAAAGGATACGATCATAAATTCGCTTTCAATATTATAATTAGTGTTAGTTGGAGTTAGTCATTCGTTTTGTTTATTAAATCTACATACAATGGTAATTTACTTTTTTTCTATATCTAGGCATTCAAAGGTACCTGAAGGTGGGAGTTGTATTAGGCTCGATGTAACAGACGTGTAAAAGTACTTAGACGTAGGGTAGCAAGCTGCCAATGGAAAGTTTACTTTTTAACCTAAAATGGTAAGAGGAGAAGGTTTTATTATAGGGCACAACCATTTTTTTTATTATTATTATTCCGTTCCAGAGAGTTAGGTTTGTCTACCATTGAAGTGAGATGATCTGTGTGATATCTCTTCATCTAGCCAGTTAGCCAGTTAGCCAGTTGAATGATATAGAGTGAGAACGGTATATCGTAACTGGTTTGCGGTTTCAATGTCTGAAAAGAAGAATAGAGAATATTAATTCCTAATCCGGTGTAGGTTTGATTTATGAATCTTTTTCCCGTCCTGGTCGTGGAGCGTTTGGTGTCCATCGTTATCTACAATTTTCAGTTCGAATCGATCCCTCCGTTTCGATTTGATACCTTGGCACTTAACGAGAATAGGTTGATCTTCTTCGAGAACTGGTGGGTCTTCTCTTGTAGCATTGTGATACATGTGCTGTTTAACCTGTGTTTCTTTTTTAGTGGCAGTAATTTTATCATAAAATTCATTACGGACTCTTATTAACTCAATTTGGTCGAGAGGTCTCTCCTCTCCGTCTTTGACTCCAAAAAATGCTTCACGTGGTTTCAAATTGATAGACGAATGGATAGCATTATTGTACAGTGTGCAGGCTAGTTGGAACATTTCTTTAAGAGAGAGATAGTCATACTTCGGCCTATTACACCGAAAGATTTCGATCAAAGTTGAATGAAAACGTTCAACTATACCATTTGTCTCGCTATTATTCACTGGTGTGAAATACTGTTGGATGTTCAAGTCATTTAGCATTCCACGAACTTCAATTGATTTTAGGGCTGGTTCATTATCGGAAACGATTAAACCTGGTTGCCCATAAAGTGACAGGTATTTGATAAGCGCTCTTCTTATATCCGGAATAGACCTGGATTTAACAGGGATTAAAGTTCCAAACCTTGAGAATTTATCGACAGCTGAGAGAAATATACACGGTTGTGATATGAAAACGTCCATATGGACAATTTCCAATGGTTTCTTAGGAATAGGCGTCTCTCCTAGTCGGATGCGATAGGGCTTCCTTTCGTATTTCATTTTGTTACACGTCTCACACAAAAGCACATATTTTCTATTTTTTGCTTTCATTCTGGGAAAATAATACCTTCTCAGAATTTCTGCTTGATTTTCTTTGATTCCCCGATGTGAAGTTTCATGGGTTTGTTCAATTAGTAGGTTTTGTTCAACTTCGTCAGGGATATCGATTAATATGCTCCGAGATATTTTTGCTCGAAATATTCTGTATCTACTGAAGTAATCTCTATAGACTTCTTAAACTGAAGTTAACATTGTTTCGGGACACATTATGCAATTTTGTTTTTTTCGTATCCATGTGGTCTTTGAATATCTTAATTAGGGCAGGGACTTCAAAGTGAAGTTTAGTTATTGTTCGACGACAAACCTTTGGGAAAACAGTTTCGAATACTTCTGACTCATCCTCTCCTATTTTGAGAATAATTTGGTTATGAAAAAAATTTAATGGTCTCTCAGTACATTCAATGAGGTTCGGCGGATCTGAGTTGGCGGAATACAAGGAATTCTCGTCCGTAGAATCCTCTTCGTTCGTGTTAACCTCGTGGGTAATTCTGGAAAGGGCATCAGCTACCACGTTTTGCTTCCCTGGGCGATGCTTGATTTCGAAATCGTATTCTAGAAGCCTCAATCTCCACTTAACCAACCTGGTGTTAGGCGACTTCAGGTTCAGTGCATAGGTTAGTGGCTGGTGATCTGTATATAAGGTAAATTTCCTTCCAAACAAGTAGGGTCGGAAGTACTGCGTCGCCCAGACAATCGCCAGAAGCTCTTTTTCTATGGCGGAATACCTCTCCTCAGTCTTAGTTAGTGTTCTAGACGCAAAAGCAACTGGTCTGTCTCTTCCTACACTGCCTTGGGATAGAACTGCTCCGAGGGCAAAATTACTTGCATCTGTGGTTAAGACGAAAGGTGAATTGAAATCAGGATATTGGAGGATGTCGCTTTGCGTGAGCAATTCCTTGCACTTCTCAAAAGTTTTAACGAATAATGGTGTATGCTCGACCACTTCTGCTTTACGTAGTTGAGCTGTAAGGGGCTTAGTAATCTTGGCAAAATCGCGGATAAACCTCCGATAGTATCCCAGAATTTCAAGAAATCCTCTGAGTTCTTTTTGATTTTTTGGCAAGGGCCATTTTTTAATACTTTCAATTTATCGGGGTTTGGTTTAACACCCTGGTCTGTGACTATGTGGCCTAAAAAAGCGATTTCTTTCTTGAGAAACTCGCATTTGTCAAGTTGTAATTTAAGATTCACCTTTTCAATAGCTTTTAGAATTTTTCCTAAATTCTCTATGTGCTCCTGGAGGGAGGTTGAGAAAACAATAATGTCGTCCATGTAAATTAGACAACATTTTCCAATAAGCTCTCTGAGCACATGGTCCATAACACGCTGGAAGGTAGCCGGTGCGTTCTTAAGACCGAATGGCATACGCAGGTATTCGTATAAGCCATGTTCAACTTGAAATGCAGTTTTCGGTACATCTCTGGGGTTCACTTCAATTTGATGGAAGCCAGAGGCTAGGTCTAATGTACTAAAATATTGGCACTTGCCCAATTTATCCAATATTTCTGTAATATTCGGCAGAGGATATTTATCGTCTACAGTTTTGGCATTCAACTTCCTATAGTCGACGACCAGCCGCCACTTTTGCTTGCCTGATGCATCGGCCTTTTCCGGTACAATCCATATGGGGGAAGCCCACGGCGATGTACTCGGTCTGATGATGCCTTGGCTAAGCATTTTGCTGATTTGTTTCTGCACTTCTTCCTGGTGTATGAAAGGGTATCTATAATTTTTAGTATATATTGGTATTTCATCACAAGTATTTATCGAATGTTTGACGATATTGGTGAAGGAAAGGCTATCGTTTTCTTTATAGAAAACCTTGGGAAATTTTCGGAGTATCTGGATTAATTTAGAGCGTTCCTCTACGTTCAAGTGATCAGATCGCACCTCGTCTTCAATCCGCCAAATTACTTTGGTTGCTTCGGAAGGATATTTAGATGGAAAAGTTACTCTCTCGAAATTGTTTACCTCGGCCAATATGCTTCCATAGTCGATGGTTGCTATTGTGGGTTCCCGGTTCACATTGACAAAAAGCAAGTTCGCTTTACCTTGCTCGATGCTGTATAATCCAGACGGAACAAAAATATTGGGATTAATTCTCAAGTCATTTTCAACGAAGAAATCTCCTGAGTTATCAGGCATAGGGATTTGTTGAATAGTATGTGATGATTCTTGAAAATTCAACTGTAACGTATCGGGAAACTTTTTTTTTTAGAGGTATGACGGTGTTGTCCAATATGATACTATTAGTTGATGCGTCCACGATGCATCCTAACTCGTGTAGGGTTTGCATACCAATTAGGCCGTCAAAGAACCTGTGGAATTTGGATAAGTAGAATTTTTGACAGGCAACGTCCTTACATTGTTTAGAAAAAGGGTTGAAGAGTGTGTACTGTTCTATATTGTAAGAGCCAATTAAATTTTTAACTTTGTGAGAGGGACCCAGTCGCACTGATTTCAGGGGTACAAACTCTGGGGAAATATAATTTTGGTTAGCTCCTGTATCGATCAGAAGCTTAAGCGGAGGACTGGACTTGGAGAGAATCTCCAGGTAAGGAAGAAAACTCATTCTATCTCTTGTTGCTCTAATTCCGGAGGAAAATTTAGCTCTTCTCCGAGATACTCTGGTTTATTTTCTTCTTCTGTGTATTCTTCATGTTGTGGATTAAAATATTCGCAATGCATATTTATTTGTGGGTTATTATTATAATAGTTTGATTTAGTCTGACGAGAATTGGGAGGAAGTGCTTTTTCCTGCTTAATGGGAGGGAACCGTGATCCGGACTGATTATTTGGGTTAAATAATTTCGGTACGAGGACGTTATTAACTGGTGGTTGTTGTTGGAAATATGGCCTATTTGCTACAACTTGACGTCTTGCTGCCCCGTATTGGTTTTGCGTCAAATTTGGTTGATATCGAGCATTACTCGGATTCATATAATTTGATTTCCTGGTCCTTTCTTTTCGTCTCTTGTAAGCATTGTCTTGGTCTAACGCATTCTGATAGGCAGAATACAGGCTGGTAGGTCTACTTGTTCTCGTTAATGACGATATTGAATCGTCCAGTCCGTCGACATAGGCATTTGTTACCATGGTCTCATAAGTTTCCATGATGCTCACCGCACAAGTTTTCAATTTATCATCAAGCATAACTTTCGCTCTAATTTCGGATAATACTGCAACACACTGGTGATAAAAATTTTCTACACTAAGATTTTCCTGTTGCAAATAAGGGATTTTGTTTAAAAGAGTGGATAAGTCTTGTTTGTCTCCAAAACGATCTTTTAATTTCTTTTTAATCGCGTCCCAAGTGCAATCTGTGTTGCTTAATAATAAAGCCTCATTAGCTTTTCCGCTTATTTTGTCCCTAATAACTGATTCCCAAATTGGCAACATTAAAGGAGTTTTGTCTGCCGGCACTAATCGTTTTGCGCACTCGAGTTTTCTCTCTACGGAGTCCAGCCACGCTGGCAATTCTTTTTCGACACCGCTGTATTCCGGGATCATTTTAATCACGTCCGGAATCCTGGTGAGATCGAAATTGTATCTCGGTTGCGAGACAGGTATTGATCTTTGCGACGCATTCTGCAGCCTTTCGAGTTGCAAAGACTGTTGTTCGACCAGGCGCTCGAGCTCACTTATTTTTTCTGCCATTTCAGACATTTTGCGTGTTAGCATTAACTTTTTTGATGAAATTAAATTTTAGAAAAATTAGAAACTTTCGTTACTATTTCTGGCTGATTTATTTATTCACAACCGCACACGCGCAATTGATACACACTCGGTCTTAATTCTAGCACTGATTAGGGTAAAACTAGTTTTAGTTAAAAAAAAAAATTACTTACAAAAAGACGATGTACTCTCGTCTGAGTTGGAGGTAGTGATTGTGTTTGGTGTCGTCTCTACGGGTTTGTCCTCAATCCTTCGATAAACCGTCGATGGCGTCCTTGGCGATTCCGATATTCCCTCGGAGAAGCACTGCTGACAGGAACAAACACACGTGAACGAAATCAAACACAGTTCTTAAACCGACTGCGCCAGTTATAAGCTTGCAACAATTAATGTTCGGATTGACGTGAGGACGACCTACTACGTTTACGAGTTAAAACAATAATGATTTATTTTACTTATAAAATGTTACACTGCTCGCGATTGTCGTCGTCGCCGTCGTCGTCGTCGTAGCTGTCCAAGGGTCATTATGCCCATTCTGCTAAATCGGCACTCTCGGTGCTATCGCATCGATAGGTAGTACGCTGAGTTCTGCTGCAGAGTGGAAGGTTTTGTTATTGATGATCGCGCCGGGTTCGTTGGCGTGGCAAAGCATTTAACGCAAGAATTACAGGTGGCTTCAACTGTACTTGCTCTCGATACAACTCGCGGGGTGCGAATAATCGTAGCACGTTGTTGTTGTTGTTATTGTTGTTGTTAAACTTCCATCGCAGCCAGGGTTGCTGCGATTTGTTGTTGTTGGGCTTTTAGCTTCTCAATCGCGTTCGTAACTTATATATATATATATATATATATATATATATATATATATATATATATATATATATATATATATATATATATATATATATATATATATATATATATATATATATATATATATATATATATATATATATATATATATATATATATATATATTGTCCATGCGCATGCGACTAAGCTAGGGCCGCGACCCTGCGCAACCGCCGGTGAATATTACCGCCACCGCACCCGTACCCCTTTAATAGCACACTTAGAAGAGTTAGAATTTGAATGGGAAAAGGATAGGGGAAAGATGATTTAGATAAAACTAGGCCTAGTGGGAATAGTACCAAACTAATTGTAAAACCATTATACAATAAATGCCAAGACGTTAGTGTAATGAAAAATATCAACCTCGCAGTTTGAAATAAACTACATGTAGTTGGACAGCAGAAATCGGCTGTTTCTATGTAGAGGGAATTCACTGTCCTGGTAGATGAGTTAGGAGTTTCCGCTGGTTCGGGAGTACGATTTGTTTTCCGTTCTTCTTTTTTTGTTCTTTTGCTGGGGTGGCTGACTCCGAAATCAGTTCAGGAAAGTTTCCGAATCAGCACGGATCAGACAGAGTCTGCGAAACTGGATTGGGCCAGTGATGAGAATTAACCCTTCTACTGGTTTGTTTCTGCGATATCAAGTACCGCGTTTAAGGGCACTAGGTTTGCAGCGTAGGCAAGTCATCTGACGCGCTTCTGTTGCGGAGTATAGCGAGTCATTGTAAGGTCAGCGGACAGATTTCCTTCCTGAAACGGGATAAAAAGAACCTCCCCTTGGAAGGTCTCAGGCTGGGCAATCACATCTCGGCGGGTGGTCTCTCTTAGGAGAGTGGCGCATTTAAGCCACCCGCTTATCATCGGGGAGCGATTCGGCCGACCAGTTACAAGGGTGGCAATGTTGAATTGGAAAAAAACATGTAAAATGGCAAGATATTACGAAACAAATTTACAAAATGTTTCGAAAAACCAGTCTGTGCAAAAAAAAACTCTCTCAATCCAAAACTAAGATTGTGTCTCGCGAAAAATGTTGAATGCTTTCATGTCATTAGCAAAATCACACACTTTGAATATTTAAAAAATGTTTTCGATTCCAAATGTCTTAAAAGTACATGAAACGGTGGAAACTGATGGAATGTTTATTTTTATTTTGTTTGAAAAATCTACACTTGTACTTGTTTTTACGAATGTTGTACCAGACAATTTATTCGTTTTATTCACCGAATAATTTCTTTTGCCAACACTTGATCGAACACACAGTGCTCTGGCTTATATTCTCGGACAATAGACTGTATTGATGTTATTCAGTGATAATGAGAGTGTAGGGATCTCAATCAGATACGGAACACAATTGACTCGTTGTTTCTGGGTTTGCGTCGTTTTGACAGTTCGACCATACATTCTCTGTCATGTTTACATCATCAGAACGTGAACGTGCCCATTGGCTGAAACTTTACTTAGACGTTTTTATAGGCAAAAGATGCCATTTTGTGCTATTGGTTTAATTTATTGAAACACAACTCATTTTTGAAAAGCTATTGAAGAATGCTATTTCGGATAGGTATCGATGATTACAAATATTTTTAGAGCCAACACGGTTCGTTTGAGCGGTATGACGTCTTCGGCAAAGTTGTTTTGTCTTCCAAAAAAAAATATACACTCTGAAAACATATTATTGATTTTTTGAAAAAATAAAAAAAATTAAAAGAAAGTTAAAAATTAATTATCCAAAACAGCACACTTTAAAAAAACGATTTTTTTTTAATAAAAACTACGAAAGATTACCTGAGCAACGAAACCGGTCATGGAGGAATCAGAAAAAAAATGTTATTTTTTAAATTTAGTTTTTTTTCACAAGGGTACATCTTTTTTGGAGAACAAAGTTATTATTTATAACTTAGTCAGATACACTATGACAATCAAATAAACCTTTTTGACTGTACACATATTCTTAATTCCTCATACAGTGCTCTATTGGAAATTAAAAATATGTCTACAGTCAAAACGGTTTGTTTGATTGTCATAGTGTCTTCGGCAAAGTTGTAGATAATATTTTGTCCTTCCAAAAGAAAAACATTCCTTTAAAAAAAAATAATTGAAAGGATATTTTTTTTTAATTTCTAAAAGATCGAATTGTTTTTATTGTTTTAGTAATCTTTTGTAGGTTTTATTAAAAAAAAACAAATTTAAAAAAATGAGCTCATTTGAATAATTAATTTTTAATTTTTCTTCTAACTTTTTTTTTTCAATAAATAATTTTTTTATTTGTATTTTTTTTTGGAAAAACAGAAGTATTATCTACAATTTCGTCGAAAACGTCACACCAATCAAACGAATCGAAGTGCTTTTTTAATTTTATACTCATTTTTCACAATATTATGAATGAAACATAATGTATTCGATGCTAGTTATAGTGTATATCATTATACAGGCTATTACGAGAGACTAGCGATCAATTTCATTGAATAAATTCTAAATATTTTAAACTCCGCCTTCCACACTAATAAAACGACTCCCAGAGTCCCAGAGTCGAAAAAGAATTTTTTTCAGATGACACCAATTCTCGACGTTTCATGCGTTTTTAAGTCATTTAGCATCAAAAAATTTTTTTTTCAAAAACCGAAATTTCACGTACCTCCTCCTTTGGTGATTTTTCGGTTTTCAAAAAGGCCAAACTTCAATCGCTTTGCGCCACCCCATTTTAAGTCTGATTGAACTGAAATTTTGCACAGGGTGTTTTTTTGAGCAGATGAACATTTTGCATAGGTTTTTTTTTTTTAAACCCGAAATGACCATTTTGGCTGGCACCCTATTATAATCGATATCTCCATGATCGGACAGTTCTCAATGTTTAGGTAATCTTTCGTTGTTTTTATAAAATAATATGGATTTAAAAAAAAATAGCTTGTTTAGATAATTAATTTTTAATTTCACTTTTGAATCTCTTAAAAAAATTGTTTTAGAGTGTATTTTTTTTAAAGCTGAAATTATTACCTACGTCATTGCCGAAGACCTCACACCGATCAAACGAACCGTTTTGACTATAAAAATATTTGCAATGGTCGACTCAATTGATTGCCCGTTTTTGTGATGGAATTGCTCTGATATGTAACATAATGGTACAACATCGACGTGTTATATTACAAATTACGTAACGTTAAAAATCTAGATTTCAGACCCCCTCCTCCTCCTCCTATGTAACGATAGGTAGCGTTCGACATGACTCCCCCCCCTAAAATTACGTAACACTAATCAGTCTGACCCGTCTCCGAAATTTTCAATTTCGAGCAAACATGATAGTTACGCAACTGTCTCTAATAACCCCCCCCCCCCCCCCCTTCTGCGTAACAATAAAGCCTGTAGTACACTCTTTGTCTAATGGTCAAATATTTGACCTTCTGAAATAATGGTCAAATTTATTTGACATCATGGTAGTTGTTTGCCCGTGTTTGCCCCATGTTAAAATTGGAAAGTGACAAATAATTATCTTTGACCAAATTTTTATCTGTCAAAAAGTGCCAAATATTTATTATGTGAAGAAAAAAAAGTGCCAAATATTTGACGCTTGGTCAAAGAGTGTAATACAGGCTTAAGTAACACAGTGATTCTTTGTAAAAAAGAGTCAATCCGAAAGGAAACGAACGAAACGTACCCTGAAACTTATTGTTGCTTGAAAAGAATTATTGTTATGTTTACTAAAAATCTTAGTTCAATACGACTAAAAAGAAATTAGTTTTAGGAGATAGGATCAAGCATTTGAATGTCTACTAATTAGCACGCGAAGATGACTATTACGTTTATTTCGCGTCCACGACCCACGATCAATCACGCAAATTGTGCCAACCTTGCGTTTTGAAGTAGAATACTTCTCTCAGGAAGTTCAGCTACATAGGGATGTGAAATGAAAATCTAAAACCGAAAAAAGTGAAAAATATGTCCAATTTCAAATGCTAATAAATCGGTTAGTATTCGATGGATTTCCTTCGTTCTTGCAGCAATAGATTGGAAAATCTTCTAAGATTCTTCCCAAATAAGATAATTGTAATTTATTTATTCACACTATTGTACTATTGAAAATAGTCAAGCCTTGTTAAAACGAAAAATTCGACCTCTGATTGGTCGTTATATGCTTGTTTCCCAAGTACGGTCGACAGGATCATATACCTTGCAATTGAAAACATGCTATTTGGCCTATATAAGAGGCTGTTTCAGCCGGAGCCGCTCATAATTGTTCTAGACAGCGACAACAGCAGTCGTCCTTCCTTAGCAGCAGCACTTGCCCTGTGGTTGGTCACCACGTCTCAGGAGCAGCGCGGTTTTTCTCAGCGTGTGTCGCCAGACTGCCATTATTCCCCCCGTGTTGGGGCAGCATGAAAATTGCCATCAGGAAATCCAATTTTGGGAATCGAAATGCCTTTTTGAAGGCAAATAAACAAGTCATTGAAAGTTAATAATTTTTGTCAACGCAAGCAAGCATTCTGTGTTGTATCCTAGCAATTTAAATCTGTCGCACCCGTTGAATTTACTGAATGTAAAATAGCTTCCACAGTGCATGTTGTCCGTGTATCTTAATTCCCCCAATGTTAGGGCAGCTCAAAGGTTGTAATTAGCAACCGATTTTGAACCGCAAAATGCTTTTTTTTCAAGGCAAATAAAAAAATAATTGAAGATTAATAATTTTCTGACATCAACACAAGCAGACATTCTGTGCAGGATGCCATCAAATTCTGTTGTAGTCGTCTAATTTTTACTTTATTTAGTAAACCCCCCACTGTAGGGGCAGCGCAAAGGCTGCGAATAGCATAACCGACATTGAATAATAAACTGCCCTGTTAGAACGCATTCACAAAAGCAGTTAGTTCGACTATGCAGAGCTAACATGAAGTCGATTCAATCAATCAGCATAAACAGAATTTCGTCGTCTCCCAGCTGCCAAGTTGCAACATGATGCAACACGCAACAACGAGCAAACGAAATCGCTTGCTGTTACAAACCGCAATAAGATACGGGTTAAAACCGTTGCGTGTGTGAGAGCACCATCGGTGTTTATTCGCTGGATACGAAAATCAAATGCGAATTGTGGAATAATTTGTCTGAAGAACATTAGGGAATGGAACAACTGAACTGATAGGGCGTGGCCTATTACGTAGCACCCTTTGGCTATAAAAGAGTGTTTCTGGGAAAACTAGCTACATTCATTAGTCGGAAGGTGAGCTGGATGGACCGTCCACAACGTTGACAGCAGCAGCAGCAGCAGATATCAGCACTCAGCGGTAACAGAATATAGCAGCGGGTTGCGCCTATGGCTGCCTTCAAATTAAACAAATCACTTGCCCTGGGGTTGGTCATCACGTCTCAGGCCTCTGCCTGAGAACGAACGCCAACGCGAGTGATCGGGCGAGGTTTTTACCGTACATCAGCCGGCACTTCCTCTGATGGAAAAGTTGGATCATTTTGTTCAGAAGAATATTACTGTCAGTAATATTACAGAGCTGCGATTGTATTATATCCGATATGGAATTGAACAATTGTTCTTTTGAGGACAAATAAAACACTTAATTTGAAGAGTTAATAGTTTTGGGTACCAGTAGCAGTATGGTAACAGCCTCAGCGGTAGGTGCAGCCGGTTCTTCCATGAGGCGGATGTTATAAGGAAGTAAATGAAAGCGGCATGGCGAAACAGTTCGGGTGTGCTCAGACGCGCGTCATTTTTCGTTGTTGATATTATTCCCCACATGAAACGAAGCGCTTTCGTACGATAGCGGCGGTATTAGCGGTAGATGCATTTGCCAACACTTACTCCAGTTAAGCCGTGTCTAATTTTCAATGTGAAAACACCATTCTATTGTGTTGGCCGTGCACATTAGGCCTCTGCCAGGCTAAACGCGAAAAGCGGCGTGAACCGTTTCGCCCGGCCGTAGGTTAATGTGCAGCCGTAAGTAGAGCTGTGTAAAAGTATTCTACTTCAACCTCGCGGTCGTGGCTTTGCACACAACCCTCCTGTGATTTTTTAATTTATTTATATCAGTTAGCCACCTCCTCTCTCTCCCCTCTTAGCACTACCTCTCAAATTAATATGAGGAAAATGTTCGACATAACCGCAAGCCCAACGTAATTGAATAATAGCAAAGTTTGATACCTATTAATTTTTGTGTTACCTGCTTAAGCAGCCTTTTTTTAATGAATAAAACAAAAAAATATTATATATCATGTTTCAGACTACTCCAGTAGTTTTTCATTAATTTGTGTAGCAAACCTGCCGGAAACAATCGTTGCCCAAGTTGTCCGATAGCCTAAAATAACTCTCCCTCCCGCCGTAACCGCACCACATCATTGCTACTGCGTCACTGTGATACGAAGGGGACAAGTCAAGTTTATTATTCTCTATTGCTATCGTTTTTCCTCGTGCGACGAGCCACGTACGGAGAAAAAAACACAACGAGTTGCGCGGATCACTCTCTTCTAAGAGCTGTATATACTCTAGTTATGTATTTATTATTTCCGAGTGAGCAATGCATCAACATTTTGTTAAGGGGATTCAAGTTTATTCATTCGGGTTATTCGCGTTGAAAAAGGTTTTGAAGGCTGTTCGCACCTACGTGAACACTCATATGTAATTGTCAAAATGTGCGTGATGACAAAAGCAAAAATATTTCCTTCCTTCTTTTTCGCATGCAAAAACCAAACAAATATCAGCAACACCGTCAACGCGAATTACTTGAACACATCGCAATCTGTACAGTTTAGGATAAAACGACAAAAATTTCGCTCGCACCGAGAGCATCGAACAAACTCATTATCATTTTGATTTCGATATGCATGAACTAATTAGGGATTGTGTTTTGGAATAAAATCGTACATAATTATTTGATGCTTCCAAACTCGTGCCGGTGGTTCCGGTGGTGTGACTGAATTCGAAAAATTCCATCGTTTCGGGGCTACATGAGTGTTACTCATTAAAATAATGATGTAATGGAAAGGTAGGTTACGGTACAGTGTGGATTTCGCAACTCCAGCCGAGCGTTTGAAATGTTTTCTTCGAAAAAGTTCAAATGAATAATTCGTAAATTATTAATCTTGAATCCACTCGACCCCCGAGTGCTGCTGATTAAATAGTTTGGTTTAACATCGAAATTCACCGTACACGACACCATTCAGCAATGTGAGATTACACGCTTTCAAGCTGTGACACTGGTATGGAACGCATTTGTTCAAATTACATATGTCGACTGTCCGCTCGCCTGATGCTTGTAACAAGCCCCATGGGCCATGAATCCGGCTGGTCCTTCCGCCATCCCTCCCTCCCCGTAACGCGTTCTCGCATAATGCATTATCTACTGTGAACCTCTTTTGTCATCTCTCGCTGTTTCTCCCCGGGGGGATGCCGTAATTACTGGTCCTTTCAAAAGACTCCCCGAGTGCGCCCAGTGCTACCTGGATTGACCTCGCTGAATAGTCGAGGCTTGTGCGAATGGAATTTGACGGTGGTAGCGGCGGCTGAAGTGCGTGCAATCTCTGAATAATTAATTAATTATTTATTATATTGTTATTGCTTTTATTTATGGCCGCTGTCATAACGGAGCAGCGACCCGCTGAGTTTCCGCCAGACGTTTCAGCAGTTACTGCTGCTGCCGCAAGCACCACCTTCGATGAGGAGTAACCCATCCAGGATACCTATCGGCAGACCGAATTGCGCCAGCAGAAATAGTTTCATTTTTTGTCGCTTCCCGTACATCCCTCCGGGTGGTTGCACCCTGGAAATTAATTTTAATTTAATTTAAAATCAATATTTTCATAAAGCGTAACGGGCAGGATTTGCGTAGGCACATATCCATTCATATACTGGTGTGATTCAACCTGTTCTGGCGTAGATTTGTGCGAGTCCTAGTACGGACACGTACGATTCCATTGGGTTGATAAGTCCAATGGAAAGAAATAGGTTTAACATATTTTTACTAAATACGTTCTCCAATAAAAAGTCTCCGCTCTTGACTGAACGTGGCAATTTTATAATATAGAAATTTTGGAGAGCGTCAACTGGTTGTTACTCAATTAATACTGAGATCTTGGAGTTGATACAATAGTGGCGAAAAACACTGAATAAAAAACCAACCGTTCCAAAGCAGACTAAACATAAACAACTGAAGAAATTCTGTTTGATGTTCAACAAACGTCGTTGAGATCTCTTTTGCTTTTATCATCAACATAAGATTATTCCCACAATCTGGGGATGCAAATCTGTCTATTATGCAGCTGAATTGGTCCGCAACGCATCACGCTTTGCGTAGAATATCTGATCGAAAACAAGAGGCAAAATCAACAATGTCGAAAAGGATTCAAGCAGCTGCAATAATCGCTCGGAAAATATTCACACTAGACACTGCAAGTTCGGTTCGATTGATTCGATGAAATCAATCGAGCTTTCGATGCAACCGCGCGTACCGGTAACGATTTCGATTCTAAACGTTTCGGACAAAATATGCACATATCAAACGGTGACAAATTATACACACTACACTGGGAGTGAAGAAGCAACAACATCCCTTAGACCGGGTGAAACTTGTTTTCCAAACGAACCTGCTGCAACCGTCGCGAAGCGAAATCCGGCCGGAAATCAAGTCAGAACACCGGTGGAAAGCTGTCCAACTGGATTATTCTACTTTATATCGAATGACCATTACTCTCAATTGCACAACCGTTCTCCAGGCGACAGGTTTAACTTTCGTTCGTGCTTCCAGCGGTGTTAGCCGTGGGCCAAGCACATCCCTGTCACGAACGTCATCCCCATACATTTCGCTTGAAGCCGTTTTTCTCTGGCTCTCTGACTCGATTATACGTCAAAAGGCTGTCAGTGCTTGCGAAACAGCCGATTAAGCACCGTCCGTGCGAGATCAACTGTTGCTGCAAGTGGGGTTAAGAAATGCAGAAAGCGAAAAACGATTGTTTTGTTTTGAACGTTTTATAAATTTTGCGCAGGACATAAATGGTCACGTTCAAACATGTTTCAACACGTTCCGAATAGCCCTACATTCGATGTAGTTAGAAGCACGCAAAAAATCCATACAGTAACACATGCGGCACAATGAACGGAGCTTATGACCATATTTCCAACAGTAGCGCCATCATCATCGGCGGCGGCTTCAGGAAACTGTTGCCATGACATCGGTCTGGGGCCAAGGCGGGTGCGGTGGTTCCAGTACTAGCTTGATTCACTCTTTCCCTCGCATGGAATAATTAAAATTTAACCCATTGGAAATGACATTTTACGTAGAATAAAAAAGCTGAATTTAAAACAAAGTGCTAATCCTGCATTCAAATTTTGAACCACCGTAAAAACTATGCTATGTACTGGAACAATTTCGCAACTAAAGAGCCGCAGGATCGATTAACGCAAGCTTCACCGGAACAATTCAATCGGTGTTGAGGTGATGAATGAGCGGATGACGGAACGATTGAACACGGTTGGCAAAAGCAACAACAACAACAACACCAGAAGGCCTTCAGACGAAATCAAATGTCAGGATTCTGCGTGAATCACTGTGGTGAACTTTACAATTGCAGAAATTTTTCGCTTGCCACTCACGGGGAAAGATATTCAGTAAACGCGTTACGTATGTGACGGGTAACCTCCTAAAAAATGATCTTGGTTAATATTTGTTGTTTTGTAGTTTTTTGAATCCCAATCCCAATCCCAATCCCAATCCCAATCCCAATCCCAATCCCAATCCCAATCCCAATCCCAATCCCAATCCCAATCCCAATCCCAATCCCAATCCCAATCCCAATCCCAATCCTAATCCCAATCCCAATCCCAATCACAATCCCAATCCCAATCCCAATACCAATCCCAATCCCAATCCCAATCCCAATCCCAATCCCAATCCCAATCCCAATCCCAATCCCAATCCCAATCCCAATCCCAATCCCAATCCCAATCCCAATACCAATCCCAATCCCAATCCCAATCTCAATCCCAATCCCAATCCCAATCTCAATCCCAATCCAAATCCTAATCCAAATCCAAATCCAAATCCAAATCCCAATCCCAATCCAAATCCAAATCCAAATCCCAATCCCAATCCCAATCCCAATCCAAATCCAAATCCCAATCCAATATCCAATCCCAATCCCAATCCAAATCCCAATCCAATTTTAATTTCAAATCAAGTACCAATTCCCAATTCTCACTTCCGTTTATTCTTTCATTTCTATTCCTACTTCCACTCCCATTTACATTCTGAATGCACTTTCAATTCCACTCGCATTTCAACATCTACTTCCAATTTCACTCTCGCTTTCACTCCCACTTCCACTTCCACTTTGCCTCTCACTTCTTTTACTTCTACCACTTCCACTTCCACGCCCTTTTCTACGCCCACTTCCAATTCTACTCCTATTCCCACTCTCTGCTCCGTGCCCATTTACTCACCCATTGCCACGCTAATTTCCATGCTAATTTTCACGCCCACTCTCGCGCTTATTTCCCGTTTTGCTTCAACCCCCATTCCCCAGTTCCTCACTAACTTTTTCACTCTTTTCTACGCTCATAACTACACACATTTCCACACCTCTTTTACGCGTATTTCTACGTTCACTCCCACGCCCACTTCCATGCACTTTTTGATGCCAATTCTCACGAACCCTTCCACGCCCACTTTCAAGCCCACTTCCACATTTGCACGCCCATTTTCAAGCCTATTTCTACGCTCTTTTCCCTACCTACTTCCTCAATCCATTTCCACGCCCACTGCCACCTCCAATCTAATCCGTACCCTCACGCCAATTTACACGTCATTTTCCATGCCCAATTTCAATTCCAATCCCAATCCCAATTCCCAATTCTTACTTCCATTTCTTTTTCCATTTCCACTCCTACTTCCACTCCCATTTTTAATTCGAATTCCACTTTCAATTTCGATTCCTCTTGAATTTCAGCATCTACTTCCAATTCCACTCTCGCTTGCACTTCTACTTCCACTTCCACTTTTCCTCTCGCTTCTATTCTCAATTCCACTCCCACTTCCACGCCCTTTTCACACCCACTTCCAATTTTACTCCTCTTCCCACTCCCTGTTCCATGCCCATACTCTCATGCATAGCCAAGCCCATTTCCATGCTCATTTCCGCGCCCACTTCCGCGTCTATTTTCACCCCCAATTACACCACTATTTCCCTGTTTCTCGACCATTTCTTCACTCGTTTCTACTCTCATATCAACGGTCATTTCGACCCTTTTTTACGTCTATTTCCACGTTCACTTTCACGTCCACTTCCACGCTCATTTGCATGCCTATTTTCACTCAAATTTCCACACCAATTTCCACGCCCATTTTCACGCCTATTCCAACGCTCTTTCTCACACCCATTTTCGCACCTATTTCCACGCTCACTCCGACTTACACCCTAATTTCTACCCCCAGTTCCACGCCTATTCTACGCCCACTTCCACTTCTACTCCCATTTCCACTTTCAGTTCTTCGCCCGTTGCCAAACTCGATTCCACACCCGTTTCTCTAACTCATTTCTACGCCCATTTCTTCGCTTATTCCCACGCTCATTTCTATGCTCATTTGTATTCTATGTGGAATCCACTTTCTCTCACATTTCAACGCCCATTTCCTCTTCCACTCTCATATATGATCCCAGTTCCATGCCCATTTTCTCGCTCATTCTCACGACAATTTCAATGCCTATTCCAACGCTCACTTTCACATCCAATTCTTCTCTTATTTACACTCCCACTTCCACTTGGATGCATGCTCACTTCCACGCCCACTCTCCCTGCTGTTTTCTCAACTACCTTCCCATTTTCGCGCTAATTTCCTCGCCCACTTCCACACCCACTCTCACTTGTACTTCCACTCCTACTTTCTCTTCCACTTCAACTTCCACTTTCATTCCCACTTACACTACCTTTTCCATTTCCACTTCCATTCCCACTTCCACTTCCACTTCCACTTCCACTTCCACTTCCACTTCCACTTCCTCTTCCACTTCCATTCACCCTTACTTACGCTTCAACTCCCACTTCAACTTTCATTCTCACTTCCATTTCCACTCTCACTTTATTCGCGCTTCCACTTCCATTCCCACTTTCACTTCCATTTCCATTTCCACTTCCATTTCCTTTTTTACCCGCGCTTCCACTCGCACTTCCACTTCCACTGTCTCTTTTACTCCCACTTCAATATTCAAGATCGCACGCCAGTCTGGGGGGCTAAAGCGGTCTCGATAAACTAGATTGGTTCAGAGAATTCGTTATCGATATTGTTTTCGGCACATTTTGTATGTTGTAGGATAAGTACAACGATACACCGTGCCCCAGTGCTGAGTCTAGAAAATTTTCAGCTCGAAAAGATCCTCGACCTGATCGGGGATCGAACCCGATATCACAACCGTGTGGGAGAGCTAGCCGATCGACATCGCTAACCACCGAATCACGGGGATCACTCCTACTCCCATTTCCAATCACACCCCAAATTGCACTCCCACTCTCACTTCCACTCTCGCTTCCACTCCCACTTTCACAATCAGTTCTACTCCCATTTCCACTCCCACTACCACTTCCACTCTCACTTCCACTTGCGCTTTCACTCCCACTTCCACTCCCACTTCCATTCCCGCTTCTACTCTTACTTCCACTCTCACGCCCACTCCCATTTTCACTTTCACCTCTACACCCATTTCTATTCTCACTCCCACAACCACGATCACGCCCACTATTTACAGTGCTCGTGTTTCATGCGTTGCACAGAGGAGTAACTCGGGTGAAAACCTGGCCAAAATTATTTTCGCGCTGTTTAACAATATTTTGGGTAATAAATTTTGCTGAGTTTTCGACTGTTGGGATGTTGTGTACTTCCTTAGTAACAATATTGGTTTTATCAAAGTTTCATAGTGTTTAATACAGCCCGAACAACGCTATAAAATTTTGATAAAACTAGTTTGGTTACTTGGGTTATGTATGTTATACTTTCGGCTGACCAGTAACAAAAAGTTTAGAACGACTTATTTTATACTATCCAACGTTTCGTCACTGGTCAGTGACATGTTCAGGACTATAACTATTTTTAAAACTATGTTAAAAGCTTCTAATCATGTAATAAATCCCCGCAGTCTCCCCTGAAGATGTCACTGACCAGTGACGAAACGTCGGATTGTATAAAAAAAGGTCGTTCTAAATTTTTTGTTACTGCTCAGCCGAAGTATAACATAAGTACACAATTTTTGGTAATATTTGAGTGAGAAGTGGATATAAATGATTTCAGAATAATCAGATGTGAAATGAGTGAAATGAACTAGTAATTCTTCATTTTTTTATTTTTCAACTCAAATATCGCTGATTGTTTATAAGTTGTATAAAACCACCAAAAAGCTCAGTTAAACACTTGTTTTCTACAATGGTATAATACATGGACTTTTTATGGCTGGTTCGAGTATTATATCGAAGAGTAACGTAACTAACACACACACAACTTAATGTTTACATGTACATAGCTTAATGATGTGGCAAAATATCTTTATTTTGTATTTCTAGAAAATAACTTAAATTAGTTGAAATTCATTCACTAAACTAATCTCTTTAAATCATTGTTGAATTGGAACTCTGTTTGAAGCATGGGCCGGGACCCATCAGGTATTTTATTTTTTTTCTAGAAGACGTTCTGGAAGGCGTTTTGGTTCCATACTTGAAGGTTAAATGGACGAACCTGTTGTATTTCAGCAAGACAACGCTTCTATTAATGTTTTCCAACGAACCAAGGCCTGGCTTTCTGAAAAGGACACCGCCGTACATATTTGGTCAGCATACAGTCCGGGATGCAACTCGATCGAGAACCTCTGGGGTGTCTTGGTTGCAAGAGTTTACGCCAGTAAAACACAGTAAAATCATGCATGCGTTCATGCTGGCAAAAAAATTCTATAAATACTCTTCCTAACCTTGTCAATGCAATGCCCAGGAGAGTATTTGAAGTTAATAAGAATAAGGGAGGAACCACAAAGCATTAGCCAACTGATAGACTCTGAAAATTAGAGCTTTTACTAAGTTGACTTGAGGTGCGTCTCAACGAATGCATCAGCTTATTTTTAATTTTTCGCATTTTTTATTCTATTAAGTGCACTTTTTTTTAAGAAATGGTACGACTAAACGAATGCATGTCACTGTATCTCTTCAAAGAGATCATAAAGTGGTGTGAGCTTTCTCACACGAAACGACATCACGCACAATAACTACACAACACTACGGTGGTTTTACTGTGTGTCACTTAGACATATATCAAATGAGGAGATCATCTAGGTAGGAAAGTAGCTTGCGTTGTTTTATTTGCATCTCGAAACTGAAAAAAAAAACAGCTGTTCGTCAAGCATGTTTGCTCTTCGAATGCTACTCTTATGTATTCTCACTAGAGTGATTGATCACTCTAGTTTTGTATTGCGTATTAATTTTTCTGCGAACGGCAGAAACACAGCACAAAGCAGAATAAATAAAAAAGACATAAAATTGTTACACGCCGCGCTTATTTTGGACAAGAAGAGAGCCGTGAATATTTCTGGAGTACTTCATGATAAGGTCGTCTGTCTGAACGTAAACAAAACGAGTGAGGGTTGGTTTGTGCTTGTGAAGTTCAAAGGATATAACTCTCAATCATTTTGTTAACGTTTAGACATACGACCTTATTACAAAGAACTCCAGATCTACTCTGGGCTTTCCACATATTAAGGATTGTTATTCTCCTGCCGGAGACATACAAGATTGCGAGTTCAAGTCGCGTCTCGATGAGGAATTCATTTTCTAAATATAAGTCACACCTTTTGCCCTCGTTTATATTTCGCATTCTCGTTAAACTTCATATACTAAACTTTTGAGGTGTACTCAACCAGCAACCCTGCGAATATCTAACCGTTTTCTCCTCCAAATGTTCGATTTGCATACGTTGGTCAGTCGAGCCCGAATCGTTCCTGCCACTACATGGTGATCTGAGTCGACTTTTGGGCTCATTTTTTCGAAAATCTCCTAACAGTATTTCCAGACGTCTTACGTCTATAAAATGTAGGAAATAGAAAAAGTGGTTTGATATAAAAATGCATTGTCTTGCAGCGAAGAGGTGGTCAAACAGAGCGCGAAGTATTCCAATCGTCATCAAAATTGGGATTTTTCAAAAGTGACACTAGATGGGAAACTCTCCTATCTTTGAGCAAAATCTGTGATGGTTATGTCCAAGTTTATACTTGTTCGTGGTCACTTCATATGGAATGACCCATATTGTTCAGTCTGCTCGATTTGAGGTACAGGAAATGCCTTGTACGGGGTGGTCATTCAGGTGTGTATACGTTCATCCTCTGTAGCATTGCAGGACAATCATTTTGTCCTGATAAAAGTTTTGCCACGAAGCTGTTGTTCGTCGCTGTTTAAGTGATTCAAGTTCCAGTAGTCTGACGGGTTATTCCAGGGAAGCATGCAAAAAGCATATCGAGGATTTTTTTTCTGGACTGATTCGATTCTAGCGAACCAGTTTGACTGAGACGGAAACTAGACTACCGAGCAAGCCTCGAGGAAAGAGCATGATGGAGCGATCGACGGTTAGCCATCCAGATTACTTCATTGAAGTATAGACAAAACGTGAGCGCGCAGTCAAGGTTTACACCAAGGATGTGAGCTACCCATTTCAATGTATGATTGAGTACGGTGTTATCAAAAATGATTGGATCCAGCTTGCGGTAAAATGTAGTTATACGCAATTACTACAGATGCTCCGTAGGGATGGGCGAACGGCTCATGAGCCGTTCAAATGAACCGCTTCTTAGAAAAGAGCGAAAGAACGAACGGCTCACGAAAAAGAGCCACGGTTCTTTGAGCGCACCAGAACTGATGGGTTCGCGCGAACCCGAAGTTTACCGAGAAAACACGAACTGTCAACGCTCGTGAATTATTGTGAACCATGAGGTGAGTGAGCGGTTCAGAGCCGCTCTTGCAAAAGAGCCGTTTCGCCCACCCCTAATGTTCCGTGCACTATGCCTCGAACTCGTTGATCCAATGTTGTAGTTAAAGACTGTCGAACAAGACTTTGATTATAGCGTATATTTTCACATAATGTGCATAAACCAAGCGACACCCAATTGGCAGTGAAGTAGAGACTTCGTTGATGACAATTGTGAAAAGTAGGGGACCTAAATTGCTCCCTTGTGAAACGCCATATTCGATTATTCCAAATGCTTGAAAAATAAATCGGTCTAATTTTTTTCTAATCTATTATGTCGTCGAGGAAGTGTCTCCATTTCTCTGAAATTTAATTTTTAAAACAACCAGCATTCAAGATAAAACGCTATTTCTGAGTCTCCTCAACGTAAAATTCGCTCCACAATGCAGTTCTAGTAACATAAAAAAAGTTGTGAAGCGTAAGTTTTTTTGTTGATTTAATTTTTTTAAGTGTCGTAAAATTAATGTTCCGATATTATTAAGTATTTTTTGTTGTTATCCTTTCCATAATATTATCAACCCGCCTAAATTTTCAACAAAATTCTGTATTGCTGAAATCTGAAATGGGAATGATGATTTGCATCAACTAATCTTGTCATGGTAACTCCAATTTAGGTATTCGTCATAATTTCAACCCACCACTGTGCCCATAAATTTTTTTATTTTTTTTAAATCTCTAAGCATTATTATGATTATTATGGTGTCAGTATTCTGTTTTTTTTTTCTCTGGTGCATTGCTAATTTTTCATCGTTTACTATAAACTCGCAGCAAGTGAATCTCTAACTATTAAATTGATAAAAATAAAATCCATGATGTAGTACCAACAACGGATTCTCAATGATTAAATTTAATATTGAATCTCAACATTTGGGAGATGTTTTCTGCTTATGAAACTTTATTTTCGACTGTTCGAGAGATTTCTCAGTTATTGTACATCGGAATGTCCATTAACTGCAATAATTTTTCCCAGCCAACCATTCAAAAACTCGAACACTGGGATTCTAATTTAGCATCGTACCTTAAGGCTAACCCGCGAAGCGGAAGCTTCCAGGTTTTTTATTTTCAATTTTTTTTTCAATTTTCGACCCGAAAAAAAGACATCGTCGGCAAAATGCTCGAAAGCACTCGTCTCTCTAGTGCCATGGCATGACCCCTCTCTTTGGTTCACCGTGCTTCGAAAGTAGTCTCGAAAAAAAAAAGATATATTCCTGCCGCGATGACTCGTTATATTATGCTCTTTCACGGAACAGGCCGAACAAAATGAGCATTAAATTATTCACTCTATGTATGTGATAGCGCTTAAAGATCAGCCTCTTTCGCGTACGTCATCTGCAGGCAAATTGGGTTGCAGTGCGCGAAGGCCCATATGGCTCCGTTTTAGGCAGCGCCCATACAGACGCCCTCCATGATATTTCTCCACATCAATGAAAATGATGATGATTATTATGGCGACGACGACAACGACAACGACGATGAGGTACAGGCGGGTAAGCCCAAAAAATGAGCAAAAATGTTCATCAGCCGTCGTCTCGTGGGCGACCCAGCAAATCCTCGGAATGGCGAAGGATCGGGAGTCTTGGTTGGTCCCAGCGCAAATCCTCGGCTTGTCACATCCAGAGAGGCCGGTACTCCAACCTGTGCCAAGTGGAGTTCAAAATTCACTTGATTACATGAAATGAGACTATGCTTACCAAACCGCTTTTAGGTGAGTTGGCTTGTAAGCCAAACCAGTTTTTTTTTTCATAAACAATTCAGCTACCAAGCAAGCCAGCAAGCAAGGGTGCTTCCTTTTTATGACTTTGATTAAAGTCTGCACAGGGAAGCTTTCTATTGCTTGACGCAGGTTGGCTGAGACGTAAAATGTTTAGCGAGATGAAAAGGTTCTATTTTTGACAACGAAAGTAGCGGTAAGCAAGTATCAGTCCTGTCAGCAGGACCACGCTCCGCTCACCAGCCAAAGGAACGGCGTTAGATGAGTTGAGTGCGTTGGCACGTGACAACTAAGCTACGGGCGAGGATGTCTTAGAGTGATTGACTGGTGGGGGAGATTAAAATTTACTTTTCTACCTTTCGAACGGCCGAGCAGGTTGTTAATAGCTTCTGAAACGCGCGTTTGGATTGATTGGTTAAATACAGGGAATGATAAAATTAAGAGAAATTTGATAGAAGTTAGAATGTTGTTATTCGTTACTAAAATACCAAAGCAGAATAAATTCTTCATCCTCACCATATTTTTGATTATCAAAAATTATTCATACAAATTTCACCTCAGTTTTTGGGTCTCCTGTGTGAAACAGTCATCATTACATTGGTTTATAGACTCTGCGCGACCCCAGTTTTCTACCACACGCACGTGTCGTAATTAATTTTTATTTTCAGCGAAGTTATTAACTTATCTACTCATTATAATTAACACCATATGGATGGAACTGAAAAAAAAGTCTTTTGGTTTCTTCGTATACGTATGCTTAAATTCTAAGCAAAATCTTTTAATTGGTGATCAAGTATTCCACAGGCACGCATTCGAGTTTCTAACTTCTGGGCATAAAAGAGCATATATCAACTGTTGCCTCCATTGTTCGTTGCCGGCTGGATTTCCGATATTTCACTCGGAAATACGTATACATAAAAAAGCAATAACCGACAGAATGTTACCGCAGAAACCGCCCGGAAACGGGAACTCTCCCAGTCGGTGCCAATCTAGCCGTTGTTTAGGATACGGCAGCAAAGTGGCACATTCCATTCGGGACATCCGTTTGCACCCCGCGAAGGTCGTTTGTATTCCGTACACTCAGCGATTTGAACAATTTAAAATTCAACACCAGCTAGCGTGCGTTTCGCTAATGTTCCATCATCGAAAAAACGTTAGAATGGTCTTGAAATGGTGCCGATGCCGGTATGCTGGAATCTATATCGGCCAAGAACAGATACACCGCCAGTGAACTGCGAGGATGCTGTCTCGACCTCGAACAGACATGTACAGTGCTTCTTTCGTAATGTTGCAATGAAAACATTTTCTTTGATTGTACGTTTCTTGTTTTTGCGTTCCAGTCGCCACAGAAACCCGTTTTCCAATTAGCCGATTGAAACTGTTCTGTAGCAGTACTCAAATGGCATAATCATTGGGCTTGGAAGCGAGCATCTCGCTAACTGCGGCATCCAACCACACCTGCCGGAAATGTGTTTCTGCGAGCGCGATTTTATTAACATCAAACAAATAATTAATGTTAATTATCGCACCTTAATGGGACAAAACACGCATTGCCGGGCTATTGGCAGCGATTCTGCCGATCCCTCCCGATGTATGTATAGATTACCTACATCCTATTCAACCGGATGTTACGCACGTTAGAATGTGGCCTGATTCGAGCTGCCGGTGGGAATCGAATGAGGATTAAATTATCCGGTACTGGGTTTACTAGGCGGGAACTACTGTTTGCGTTGCTGAGGATTTCTAGGAGAATTATTATAATTTTATTTGAGTTTAGTTTTTTTTGCCTGACATGTGCAGTGTGCCTCCGATATTGGGAACCAATTACGTACCTTAAAATGGGAATAAAGTAAACATTAAAATTGAGTCATCCAATAACATTTATTATTTTATGAATGTTAATCCGGTTTTAATAAAAATGCAACATTGCTTATGGAATATTTCTAATCAAGGTTCTTCATGCTGCAATAACAGTTTTTCTGTTCTGCTACAACGATAGTCCGAATTTCCGAAAACAGTCCGTTGCGAAAAAGTGCCAAAGCTGAATGTTCAAAAGAACGATGGCGTCCTGTATCTTGAGCAAAATTTTCCGACCGTAAAGAAACTAAATGATAATCACTTTGCTGCCGGTTGGTAGTTAAAACACGTAATATGTGAGTTATATTAAATTAATAGTTCTCAAATCTGGAGGCACGTTGGAAGTCTGCACTGCAACGAGTTGGATGGGCTCAGCAGCCATATCGAAAAGATACCCGATCAGTCAAAAATATCAAAATTATAACAAAAGTTGATATTTTGTTACGAACTTTTTGTATCAACTTGCGTTCTAAACTTGGTCTCGTTAATAGTTAAAATATCAACATTCCTGTCAAAATTACTTATTGATTATTGCAAATTATCGCAAGTTTTGGAAGGTTTTTGGTGGAAAAAAAAAACAGAATTAGTTAGAATGTACAATATTTTGTCAATTGATTAACAAATTTTGTTATAAATATGCTTTAAAAACACACAATTTTAAACATTGAACTGCATGATAACAAAATATGATATAATTATATAATTTTTTATCATTCTGGCATACTAGAATATTACAAACTTTGTTATTTCTATCAAGTTCAGATGCATTTGTGTTAACCGTTTGTTATAATCGTTTGATCGGGTCTCTTTGCTTTCCTTTTTACGATATATTACGATATATTGCTTGTCGTTACACGTAAAAGTTAGTGGTGTAAAACCAGTACAAAATTGTTCGTTCTTAGCGCAATTGTTGTGTGATTTGAAACCAGTACAATGATTGCGTGCTGGACATAACGCAATAAATGCTCTAGCGTTTTTTCAATGTATTTGGCAGCTCCAAACTACTACACTTAAACAATTTCAACTGGTATCAAGCAGCATTGCAAAGCGAGCGAAAAGCGAAACCTTCCTCCTTCTTTCTTTTTGAGAACGAGACATACGCTACATTTCTCCAGTCTCCCGCACACACGCTTTCAAGATACTTTTTCTTCTTCATGCATTACCCTGAGTAGCAGCAAGCAGGCACCGACAGCATGAGTGAGACTAACAACACTGGTATCAAGTATGCACTGCACTGGTGTCTCGCTCATTTCGTACAGCGACGTGACATCGCTTTGTACGTCGCAATCCGAACCGAAAGAGAAGCGGAAGAGCAACCTGCAAATTGTATGTGATGTATCTAGTCTCGTCGCACGTACATGGAAATCATGGGAGCGAGAGAGAAATTTCTCCGTCGCTTGAAAAAAAAGCGCGTGCACAGGATGACAAATAATATTTATTTACAATTTACAAGTGTTGCCATAAAAAATCGAGTATAATAGCTATTTAAATCTAGTGAGTTCACAAGTTGTTGTTTGCTGCTTGCACTGCTCCATGAGTAGCAGTTACTAATACACTCGACGTGAGAAATAAAGTGTCGGTATATGATACATATTCTGACTTCATACTATGTCAATGTATTCGCAGTACAACTGTTGCGTTATGCGTTTCACACATTTATTGTGCGATTTCTGTGCAACATTTTTGCGAATCGGGAAGACACAATGATTGTACAAGACTCCAACTTTTGCGTGTAGTGTACACCACAAGATATATCTCAATGTGCACAACTCGGTATATGAAGTTATTCGTCTCTGTTACACAGAGCGATTTGATCTTGTTATATTGTTATTCATTTGACTCATGAATATGATTATTTGTCAGAAAAAGGAAGAAAATGACAGTGTATGCTCTCCTACTCTCGCTCAAGTCAACCGCTGCCGAAGTAGTCCCTTTCCTCACACTTTTCATCTCACCGCACCTACCTCTTCAGCTGTTCAGGTGACATGATATTCTTCTGCTGCTATTCTTTGTTCCCTTACCGACCGACATATGGAGAGACAAACGCAACGACCGAATCGCTACTCAGAGCAGTCAGAGCAGATGTAGTCTAGTCATGTGTCTATTTTCTCCCAGAAACCTGCGCACCATATCATGATTTCATTATGTGTTGAGAGGATTCAAGTTTAGTCGCGGTCTGTACACTTCATGCTGTGTACATGTTGAGATTAAACGAATATTGCATCATATTCGTTTCGTTTCCATCACTGGCTTCGACAAGCTTTTTACAAATCCGAACTTTAAATGTATGTATTTTCATTATTGTTTGTACTGCGTTGAAGACAATCAAAAGTTACCAAATCGGTTTGGGTTGATAAGGAAAAATTATACTGAAACAAATAATACTGAATTGACATGAAACGACAGCACTGCAGTGGTTACCTAGGTAAACGATTTTGTGCGTAAACAACTACAGCGGATACCTAGGTAACCGACTACGACGGCATGCGATTACTTCATTTACACCTTTTCCTGGACAAAAAGCGCCGCCCGGAGGAACTGGAGTTCGAAAAAATGGAGCAGCTGTATCGTTCTCAAGAAAAACGTAAATTCTACAGGAAACTGAACGCATCCCGCGCAGGTTTTGTGCTGTCAAGATAAGGTTGGAGGAGTCGCATGAACAAGGGGTGGTCGATAGGAGGAAGCAGCATTAACTGGGCCCGGATAGAGTGGCTTCTTGCTGCACCAATTGGTAGTCAGGATTTGGGACAGATAACAGCTTACGGAGGGGTGGAAGGATTTAGTAATGTACAAGAAAAGTGATAAGTTGGAGTAGAATTCACTTTACGAACTTATTTCATTTTTGTCTTACATTTTAAGTTTTAGTAAAGCGGGCAATGCATGTAGTTTGCGAGAATGCGAAAATTTTCACATACATTACCCGCTTTACTAAAACTTGGAATAGAATTACCGAGCGATCATGATCTCGCAGATCATCTTCTGTCGGTTTATGGGAAAATATCATGTCGGTTTTGTGGATAGGCGATCGACAACGGACCAATTCCTAACGCTGCTCACAGATCCTTAGAAAATGTTGGGAATATCAAGTACCCACATTACATCTTTTCTTCGATTCCAAGGTCGCTTAAGATGCTATCGACCGTGTAGAGCTACAGGAAAATAAGGACGAAATTTCCCTGCGAAACAAACGAGGCTGATCAAGACAACGATGGATGGTGTACAGTGCAGACTTTGACAAGATGACGATTTTTCCTGCATTTGAAGGTGAAGGTGTTATTAGGGTTTGCAATATTCCCGGAAATTGATTTCCCGGGAAACGGGAATAAAAAATCTCATTTCCCGGGAATTCCCGGGAACCGGGAATGGAAAAAATTTCTTAGCAAAAATGATATTTCAATAAAAGTTGAATTATAAAAAGTATCTGAAAATCGTTTACAATTTCATTATCAATTCGAATGAAAAAAGAATTACAAAACAAAACTTATTCAAGTTTATATCAGAGCCTCTTCGCTAATTTTTAACAAATATATTTACTGTGCCATTACACGATGCGAATTATTTTTAAAAAATAAACTGCATAATCAATCTAGTTTTCATTGGCGTAACAAACCCTTTTGTAATTAGTACCACCATTGATTAGAGAGTAGGAATTCATGTAAGAATTTTGATTGTTCAACTAGAACGTTATTTAGCCTCTCGGTAGTTTTCTTTGAAAGACCGAGACAAACTGGAAGGAAATGATAGAATAATTAATAATCTGTTTAATATGACTCTAAATAAGTTAGTTTCAGAGCATTTGAATGTATACGTAATTAATCTCAAAGATGATTTTTCGTGTGAAATCGTGGCCACGACCCAAATTACGCTGACTGAATTATTATTAAATTTTTTATTTCTGGTCGCATTGATTCACGGGTTTCAAATTTTCTTAATTTTTAACTTAATTTGACTTAATTTTTATCAATGGCAAAGAAAAAAATCACTATTCGCTCAGTAGTGAACTAACTGTCAAAGAATGAGACGACGAAGCAAATATTTGCCTAATTTTTCGTTTACTGAATAAGACAGCAAATATTTTCGACAAATAACCAAAGCAAATAAATTGATAGTACTCGGCAAGTAAACATTGACCGTCATTTCAAAGAAATATTTACTTCGTATAATGCCCCTTTTAAAGCTGCTATACTCTTTAACGACCTTAGTTCCGTGTTTTGATAGTATATACAATTTTATTGCAAAATTGAATGGGAAATTATATTAAATCTTGCGAAATTTTTTGAAGAGCTCGGGAATCCCGGGATTGCAAACCCTAGGTGTTATGAAATTTGCAGCCTTTAACATGCAGAGCACGATCTTCAAAAATCCAGCCAGTTCATCTGCTTCGCTGACGACGTGGACCTTGTCGGGGGACGTTCCAGGCGGTTGATGAACAGTACACCAAGTTTAAACGTGGAGAAAAAATTGAAGGTGAATACATCGAAAACCAAGTATCCGCTAGCTAACCAAACGCAACAGGGCTCGCACAGGTAGTAGCGTAGTAATCGATGGAGCTGAGATCGAGATGGTTGAGGAATTTGTGTACTTTGATCAAAGGTAATCACAGACAACAACTACAGCTGCAGAGAAATTCGCAAGCGTATTGTAACTGAAAATCGTGCCTACTGCGAACTCTACAAGACTTCGAGGTCTGGTAAATTCGCCGCCATTCTAAATGCATTATGTACAAGACGCTTGTTAGACTGGCAGTCTTATGGGGCATGAAATATGGACAATGCTCAAGGAGAACTCGCAAGCGCTGGCCGTTTCGAAAGACGTGTCCTTAGTAGTATTTTCGGTTTGCACAAACATAACGGCGTGAGCCTTATTTTTCCTGCGTTTTAATTTTTCAACAATGAAAATAAATTTGGTAACGGCCATATTCAAAAAGTCCAATGAACGCGCTCTTAAGCGTTATGTACTCGGCAGGGTACCCACAAAATGAAATGTTTCTTGATTTCCGCTCTTGGCCTGTCAATAGATTGGAAAATCTGTCTACTTTTGAATTCTGGAACCGACATGAACCTGTGATCACATCCAATTCCTGTAAATTCGGATCTTCGGGAGCATGTTCCGGTGAGACCAATTAGTACATTTGTCAATAAAACCGAACAACATTGCCCAGTCAACATTTTCATACGTATAATAATGTTTCGATTCCAATATCCGCACTCATATATATCATACATACTCGCATTTGTTGCACAAAAACAGCATATGCGTACTATTTTGGAGGCGATATACGTACTGAGGAATAATAGTATGCAATTCATTGAAATACGTATTAAAATACGATAATTTCCGATTGAAAATGATTTGTTTCACACTGTCTTACAATTCTAAGCCTACAATCGTAAATCAGTTAGACTCCATTATGATATACAATTAAAACTGAGTTTCTGCGCATGATAATAAGCGTGGTATACGATTTCGACTTCGTCAAGATATATTTGCGATAATTTTGGTACATTGATATACGATTTGTGGTTGACTGGGTGGTATCAAAATTCATGAAATCACTCCAGGAGTTGATTTTCATTCATTTTGAGTCCATCTGATAAGTTGTCCGGAATGGCCATTTCGGAGCAGATTTCCGATCTTGGACATGGTCCCGAAGATCCGGATTTACGGGAACCATATGGGGACCAATGGCTCTTTAGGTCCCATATACTGAAAAAGACGAATTTACCAATCTTTTGACGGGCCAAGTTCGCAAATTTACGGAATTTACGCGTTTTTTACGCGGATTCCAAGATTTTTGCGTATTTTACGCGGATTGCATAATTTACGCGATTTTATTACTCAGATTCCGGAATTTGGGAGGTTATTTTTACGCGGCACGCAACCACCACGTAAGAAGCTACTCTAGTGTACTGCTGAAATCAATTTGATAAAAACATTAACACCACTTAACACCGACCTTCTTCCATTCATTCTTTGCGGAGAGATCAGCTCCTGCTCCAAAGATGACTTCAATTCTCGACCCCTATATAATCCCACCGGTGTCACGATGATGTAGAGCAATATTTATAATTGGAAGGTTGTCTAAGAAGAAAAAACGCACAACGTTCCGTAAGTGAAGGGCTATTCTGCACGGAATACAGCTAGAAAGCGATTTATTGTTTTAATTCACTAAAACTTAATGCTAATTTACAGAAAAATTTGATGACGTTTTTTGACGATTTCGCCCACGTTACCTCTTCCCAGCGTTCCCAGGACAATTTCGTCAATATCTGAAAAAGTGAAAAAAAAATTGGAAAAAATTTGGACGACATTTCGTGGGAAAATAGGTAATTATTTCGGATAAAATTCATGTGGTAAGCCTCATTTCAACGCGTGTTCAACGGTATTTAACAATTTCAACCATGTGCAACGGCAACGCTGCCCCTACCTATCACATTCTGAACGCATCAACGGTAGCAGCCTCCTGAAAATTTTTCGAAAATATCCTGAAAAAATTTTTGAAAATATCATA
This sequence comes from Wyeomyia smithii, assembly GCF_029784165.1. Lineage (NCBI taxonomy): Eukaryota > Metazoa > Arthropoda > Insecta > Diptera > Culicidae > Wyeomyia > Wyeomyia smithii. The sequence goes on from NC_073696.1 coordinate 42,697,666, forward strand.
AGCATCACCAGTCAGTCAATAACATCAAGATCAAACTAGAATTCGAACAAAATCTAATACATATATCACTTAAATTCAGCCAAAAAACTGCTATCACAGCTCAGTAAATTTCAATATTTTTCACAAACAGTTCAGTATAAGCGGTATAAATATATATGGAGCTTCTTCGAGATAATTCATAATGCGCCTCCATCGCGCTGTTTTGTTACGTACCACAAAAAAGATTATAGTAAAGCTACAGGAAAACCTTGTACTCGTGAAGATGCAGTGAAGCCCGTGGTTTCTATACAAATAAAGTATAATCCCTTTCTTTCCCAGGTAGCGCTCCCTTGGTCGTGGGTGGCTTCCATATTGGTAAGTAGTAAAACCAGTGAAAATTGCAAAATGAGAATGTAATGCCAGTCATTTTTCAATTTGTTGGTTTGACCAAACACGGAGTGCAACTACGGGCAGTCTACCTGAGCTAAGCTTAGCTAGAGCTACGGGAAAATCGTCTGTCACTATAACTAGTTGACCACAATAAGAATCAGACTTTACGTTGAACACCTGTAAAGTTTTTGAACTGAGAGAAAATTGATTTCAAATGGTTGATACATTGAAAAAGCCAATTAAAATTTCAAACAAAACTTTTACTTCACTAACAATTAATTATTGTTTACACGTTCAATTTTATGGTCGTTTTTGAGGAGCGCAGGAAAGCGTCCGGTCGCATGTCTAGTATAAAACATAAAAGCACCGGATATCATCAGCAGTCTCCGCTTGTCTCTATATCCTCAGCGTACCACAACCAAGTAATATCTATTCAACGTGAAATATTCCACTCTTCTCAGCAGCTGAGTCAACGAGTACCAGTAGATAGATACAAGCGAGTCGGAAAGCTAAACATTGAACTGGGTTCACTCAACTTTCGCCCCGCTTGTGTGGTGCGGTAATAGCCGGAAGGAAGCAACATTACCAGCGCGAAGCACGGCTTACATCGGTCCGGTTTAGAAGGCGTGGATCTGAAACATCGTCTGGGTAGTATTGGTACAATTTTGCTGAACAGAGATTGACAAACAGTACTGCATGATAAAATGATGATACCGCCAGTGCAGAGCATCCGAATTTGTAAACATCTAAATTGGTAATATCGAATTGTTCGTCTTCACATGAAGTAGGTTGCCGATAAGCATGTCGGAGAGCAAAAATCTAATCTAATCCTCACTTGTAATCCGTATGTGTATGCAATGAGTGTTCTGTTCAGGAGAAAGTTCTGCCCAAATATAGAATGTGACAGAGGAAAGTAGGCCTCCGCCGAAAAATATATCTCTCATGTTGCTCCCATTTCAGTTCGCCCTTTTTTCGACAGACGTATGTAGCGGAAATGTGATACTACGACGAGATAAAAGTTATCTTCTGGGGCACCGCCGGAGAAAAATCGATATGAATAGAACCAGCAGAAAAAAAAAAGAATCGATCGCTAGGAACCAGCAAACGTGAGGTTTGGTACAAAACACAAGCGAATAACAGACTACACACGGACCGGGGTCGAATGTTCGGGGGAAAATATTTGTCAGCTCCGAGCCGCGCTTTGTTTGTGCCGTTTGGCGAAGCTATGCTACGAGTGAATAATAAAATCAAATACCTGGCAGTATTAAAATTTTTGGCAACTCCCTGGAGCTATAGAGTCTGAACAATTTTCAAAACACTCGTCGATGAAAAAACACAGTAGTCATTTTGCGAAAAGTGTGATTTCACTTTTTGTCTTCATGCGGATTTTTGGAATTTTTGCGCGTGAAATGTTTTTTTCCTTCAAATAAATAATGTGTTATGAAAATTGTTTAGAACATGTTAATGCCTGACACTAACACTGAATTTCTCTATAAACAGAGCAAAAACCACAAAATGACAAGAAAAATTCACCAAAACGCTGACGGTCCATTAGAGGCTTAATTCAAATTACTCTGCCGCATATTCGGCAACACTTCGTTACTATTTATTTGTGCACCCTTCCGGGAAAGGCCGAGAACGAAATTCCCGGGACAAGAACTCTGGGATGAAAACAAATCAATAAAAATGTTGAATTGCCCACAAAATTCTTCGCCAAATAAACTCGCAAAACAGGAATTACCAATTCTTTCTGTAAAGAGTTGACGATAACTCAAATTAAAGTTTTTACTGTTTACCACAGATAAAAAAGATTATTAATCCGCATCGCACAAATAACGCGTTTCAATTTGGGAACATTTTTATCTACCTATTTAAAATAGTCATACTGAGCACAATCGTAATAGTGTGAGAAATTTCTGGTAGGTAATTGAACGAATCCGTTGACATTACAAAAAAGCTAAAATATGTTCATATTGAAAATAAAAAAGCACTAAAGTTCCGCGCATTCAAATCCCAAAAACCACACATTCTTAGCCCAAAAACTAGAAATATACATAAAAAACACATTCATTTACAAAATACCACAAAATACTACCGAAAAAAGAATTAGCGGCGCTATCAAATCTACACTTTTTTAAACGAAGAACAGTTTTCCTTGCAATTGAATATCCCAGTGACTATTGACTGACTTTAACTCGTTCAATTTCAGAAATAAAAAAGTTTCTAACGAAACTTTCTCCGGGTAGTTCACTGTTCCATAAAGCCCTTCTATAAAACTATTCGCACACATACGAACGTCAATGAACTTCCGCTTTTGTGGCTTATTTTATTAGCGTAAACAATAGAGCGGATCAGTGTATTTGCTGGGTTCTTGCTCAGAAGATGGCAGCGATGTTCGATTTAAAACCACCCCTCCCCTGGGTTCAGCCAACCGTGGCCGGTTTCGAAACCCGCGCCATCGAACCGAAGCGTGCGGTTCCCATGCGAAATAAAAGGAAACCGCTTACACGCAGGCCAGTTTAGCCGAGCAAATAGAGTACCTACCGATGAAAAGGAGAAATTTTATTTGACCAAGCAAATAGAGCAAGACCTGAGGAATTTGGCCGTACGGTGGTGATGCCAAGCCGCCACCAATGGTACAGCATCCGTTATCCTTATCAAAAGAGCATAAAATAAAGTGTTAAAATTACATCGTCTATAAAATTTTATGATCTCGCACAGAAAAGCTCTTTGGACTCCCGGCCAAGCTGTGAATGTGCGTGTGTGTGGATATCTACACGCTCTCTGCCACTTTTTGGGCAAAAGCTGTCTGATGCTTCGGTTGATGTTTGCGCTAGGACGCGCCGGCACACACCACCAAGCGGCTGGTTGACGCCTTAGTTGCGATGAGTGGGTTAGGATTTCTCCGGAATCCCTTAGCAATCAAACCATTCCCAGGACCCAACCAAAACGAAGTACGGTTCGTATATTGCAGTGGCTCCGGAAGGTACTACCTCTCTATAAACCTATAACCTATTTCGAAGTTAACAAGCGTATATATGCATACAATTTTCTCTGACGATTGACGTACTGCCAGGCGCCTACATGTGGAAGGAAGCAATTGGTAGCCGGCGGCGATAACCCTGACGAACATTACTGGCCGTAATTTGTGACTACAAAATTCACTGACACCCGCTTCTTGCAGACGCAGATTTTTACGATTGAATTTTACTTTGATGTCACGCTTGGAATAATTTCTATGGGCAGTAGTTTCGAGGAATGTGTGTATGTGGGTGCTGTCACATGTAAAGTAGAAAATCAAATATGTGCCCCCAAGGGAGGGTTCGCATAGTTCGGCTCGATGAACTGCTGATGTCATTATTGGCATGTTCGGGAGGGGGACGGACAGCAGTGAATTCAAGTGAACGCCGGGCCGTTGGTGACCAGCGGAAGACTACAACCCTGTGGTGAACTGTGATTCGAACTAGAGCGGAGTGGAAATTTTATCATCCAATCAGTCGTAAAAATGAGCTTGCAAGCAATAGATAAAAATATACCAATGTAAGCAAATTTTATGGAAGTGTTATTTTTTGGTTCACTTTATGAGCTTCGTAACAACAGCGTAACGGGACAATCAACTTTGCGGCTGTGGTTTATCTTCGAACAGTCACTCGGATATCTCCTATTTTAATAAACGAATGTTGCTTGCTTATTTACTAATCTCGATTCGACATTCCCGGGAATCAAAATCTCATACAACACTTCCGTATTGACGAGATTCAACTTCCTCACGGCCTTGTCTTCACACCCCGACTGAGTTCGAGTGTGAACTGCGATGAACATTGACGCGAATCGAAACAATCGAATTGTGGGTTTGTACAAGTTTGCGTTGAATTTGCATAACAATGAATTAGTTATACGCTTCTGCTTTCGTGTTTTCGTTTGCGCTCTTCTAAATTGGTTAAGACTTGAAGTGGTTTTTTTTTCATGCTGATTTTGTTCCTCGATGAGGTGATCGATGTTGAATGTTTTTCCTAGGTGACTAGTTTTTTTTCATCGCTCTGACTAAGTAGAATAAAGATCGACTTCGGAACAACAAGTTAAGTCCGGGGTCTGGTTCGGTTTATGTTGGTCGAGGATCAAAATAGGTTCGAAAATTCCGTTCCATTTCAGATTTGTTCCAAAGTTCAATTCGAAGTCAGATCCGGAAATGAGAAAGTGCTGTTTTGGCAAATAAACCAATGGTCACCAACATGATTCGATAGAAACCCTAGCAATATGTATGTCAAATCCCATGAAATCATTCTGAATCCACCTGAAAACTCGTCAGATGGGTCAACATGGAGGGGAATTAACTTCAGGAGTGATCACAGGAACTTTGACATAATTGCCAAATTGGATTTTGAAAAGTATGTTTGTAACCATGTAGGTCTCTTCTATGCACAATTCGTCTGATGAACACAGAATGGATTGAAGTTTGAATGAATTTTGACATAGGTTTTGCTGAGGATTTCTTAAAACATACTAGTGGCCATATAGGGCTCCACTGGAGCCTGGTCCAGAGTGGCCATTTCAAGGCTAACTCGGCTGATGGACTCAAAATGGGTTAAGATCAACTGCTGGAGTGATGTTATGGATTTTAATACCAATGTTGTTAGGTTTTATTGTCAATTGTTGACATTTGCTTTAGATCTTGAACATAGTCCCGAAGAACTGGATATACGGGAACCGTATTGTGGCTGACGGTTGAACATTAGACTGGGACACGGTTATATGGGAAAAAAGGGATGGTGTTATTTTTTCGCTCCCATGCACTTTTCATGTTCCTCATGGGTCCTATAACAACTGTGTAAATTTTCAGATCGATCGGTGAAACGCCCGATTTGCGCCCGATTTTTTAAGCTTCCATACGATTTTATATGGGAAAAACTACTTTTTCAAAACTTTTTCTATGGAATTGTCCAGTTGGCTCCTAAAAATATATCAATACATGATATTTATAGGAAATTTTCCTGGGAAAAACTCTTTTAAAGACCGCAAGGCGCTACCTTGTTTGTGAAAAAAGATATTCACCCCAGACTGATTGAATATCTGACGAACGGCTCACCATTGAACTCTACTAGCAATACTGCTGCAGCATGCTACTGTTGCAAATTCAACCATGTGATGAGAAATGATATCGCTAAAATTTATCTTGGAGGCTTCCCCGAAAATACTATGAGCAAAAATCACACTTTGAAAATTCCACGCGAAATTATTTTTTATACTTAAGCAAATTTGCAATAGCAGCATGCTGTAGCAGTGTTGCTGGAAAATTTCAATGGAGAGCCGTCCGTCAGACATTCAATCAGTTTGGGGTGAATAGCTGTTTCTACAAGCATCGTAGCGCCAGGAAAATTTCCTACAAATATAATGTATTGATATTTTTTTTAATAGTTTAAAAAATAGTTTATTTGACACGGCATGACACAATTCATGTTTAACTGAGCCTGGTACATTTTTTTAAGTTTAAATTAGCAGGGAAAAGAGGGAGGCACATTTTTTATATCTCGCGGCCGACAACGAGCTAGTGGGGATTTAAGGTGAGAGGAGGGGTGTTACAATTTTGTTTTTAACTATTTTATATTACAGATTGTATTCATTTGTACGTGGCTCACCAGTGATGTTCTATTTGAGCAGTTTTGGTCTGAGGTGTCTGCGTAAACATAGAGATGCCGAGTTTTCGTTTTAGTGTCTCCAGCCTATCATTCTCTTCCAGTTTGTAACAGAAATTGTATTCTAGCAAATAGATAAAAGTAATCAAATTTTAATACCAGCATTTTTTATAAACCCGTATAGCTGTGTCATGTACTGGAGATCACCGCTTCCCAGAATGTCTCTGATGGGAACGTTCGGTTGTTTTCCTCGGGCCCGAAGGGAATCTATCAGCTTGGACCTAGCACCAGAGAATTCGGTACACGACCAAACAACATTCTCAATGTCGTGAAAGCCATCGCCACAAATGCAGTGATTACTTTCCACAAGCCCTATACGAAAGAGATGCGCGTTTAACGTGTAGTGATTGGACATAAGTCTGGACATCACGCGAATGAAGTCCCGACCTACATCCAACCCCTTGAACCATGCTTTCGTCGATACCTTAGGAGAAATGGAATGTAGCCACCGTCCCAGTTCATCTGTATCCCATGATTTTTGCCAACTTTTGAGCGTCCTCTGACGCAAAATACTGAAAAATTCATCATAAGCAATTGTTCTATCATAAATATCGCCATCAATAGCACCCACCTTAGCTAAAGCGTCAGCCTTTTCATTGCCCTGAATGGAACAATGAGAAGGGACCCACGCTTAGGTAACCTGGTAATTTTTATCTGTTAAAGCACTTAAAAACCGCCGTATTTTCCCCAGGAAATACGGGGTGTGCTTCACAGTCTTCATCGATCGCAGAGCCTCAATGGCACTGAGACTGTCTGTGAAGATGAAGTAGTGGTCTATGGGCAGGGTTTCGATGATCCCAAGAGAGTACTGAATGGCAGCAAGTTCTGCGACGTACACGGAAGCAGGAGCATCGAGTTTGTAGGAGGCGGTAAAATTTGCGTGGAAAACACCGAAGCCAGTGGACTCATCTAGATTAGATCCGTCAGTGTAAAACATTTTATCACAACTAACATGTTTGAACTTATTGGAAAAAATCTTAGGGATCTTTTGCGGTCGCAATTGATCCGGGATTCCAATAATATCTTCTTTCATGGTGGTATAGCATTATTAGAAGTATCTAAAAGTGCGACATTGGAGGAATCGTATGAAGAAGGATTAATATCTTGAGCCATATAGTCAAAATATAAAGTCATAAATCTGGATTGAGATTGATGGTCGACCAACCTCTCGAAATTTTCAATTACTAATGGGTTCATAACTGTGCATCGAATTAGTAACCGGTAAGAGAGATTCCAAAAACGATGTTTCAACGGAAGAATACCCGCTAGCACTTCAAGACTCATCGTATGGGTCGACTGCATGCAACCCAAGGCAATACGCAAACAACGATTTTGTATTCTCTCTAATTTTATAATGTGCGTGTTCGCGGCGGAGCGAAAGCAGAAACAGCCGTACTCAAGAACTGACAATATCGTTGTTTGGTATAACCTTAGAAGATCTCCTGGGTGGGCACCCCACCAGGTTCCGGTAATCGTACGAAGAAAATTAATCCTCTGTTGGCATTTTTGTGTCAGATACCTAATATGACAAGCCCAGGTGCATTTAGAGTCGAACCAGACGCCGAGATATTTAGCGACTAAAACCTGAGAGATCGTTTCACCCGTTAGTAGGAGCTGCAGCTGAGCTGGGTTATGCTTCCTAGAGAAAACGACCAGCTCAGTTTTCTCCGGAAAGAATTCGATACCCAGCTTGAGAGCCCATTCAGACAAATTGTCTAAGGTATCTTGCAATGGTCCTTGCAGATCGCTAGCATCGATACCAGTAATGGATACAACGCTATCGTCTGCAAGTTGCCTTAGCGTGCAAGACATTCATCGATGTCATTGACGTAAAAATTATATAAGAGAGGGCTTAAACATGAGCCCTGGGGAAGGCCCATGTAACTAATTCGGGAAGTTGTCGAACCGCCATGTGAGAAATACATATGCTTTTCTGACAACAAATTGAGCAAAAAGTTATTCAAATTTGGTGAAAGTCCCTGCGAATGAAGTTTCGCGCTTAAAACTTCTACAGAGACAGAGTCAAAAGCCCCCTTAATATCCATGAACGCAGAAGCCATTTGCTCTTTTCGAGCAAAGGCGAGTTGAATTTCAGTAGAAAGCAACGCTAGGCAATCGTTCGTCCCTTTGCCCCGGCGAAAGCCAAATTGAGTATCTGAAAGTAAACCGTTTGTTTCGACCCATTTGTTTAACCGTAAGAGAATCATTTTCTCCATTAAATTGCGGAGGCAAGAGAGCATCGCAATCGGCCTATATGAATTGTGATCAGAGGCAGGTTTCCCGGGTTTCCGAATAGCAACGACTTTTACCTCCCTCCAGTCATGCGGAACAATATATAGCTCAAGAAACTTGTTGAACAAATTCAACAAGCGTCTTTTTGCAGAGTCGGGTAGATTCTTCAACAGGTTGAATTTTATTCGATCTAACCCTGGAGCCTTATTGTTGCACGACAGGAGAGCCACTGAAAATTCCAACATCGAAAATGGAGGCTCTTCCGTAGTTACTAATAACGCGTCGCGAAAGGTTTTCTGTTCCGGTACAGAGTCCGGACTGACCTTTTTGGCAAAATCGAGTATCCAGCGATCTGAATACTCCTCACTCTCATTCGAAACGTCACGGTTCCGCATGCGCCTGGCGGTATCCCAAAGAGTGCTCATCGCTGTTTCCCTCGACAACGCGTCCACGAACCGCCGCCAGTACCCGCGTTTTTTCGCCTTTACTAAGCTCTTCATCTGCCTGCCCAGTGCCTCGTACTTTCGGTAGTCCTTATACGCCGCGGACTTTCGCGCGTACAGCTCAGAGCACTCTTTGTCCCACTATTTGTTGGGAGGGCGCTGTCTAATCGTTACCCCGGGTATCGGTTTCATCTGAGCTTGAGTCGCGGCGTCGATTATCAAGCCAGCTAAGAACGCGTATTCTTCCTCCGGAAGAAGTTCCTCGTGAGTCTCGATAGATTGGGCTATAATAGACTCATAACACTTCCAATCAATATTACGTGTAAGGTCGTAGGAAATATTGATTGGGTTCGGGGGAGTTGAATCATTAGCAATTGATATAACGATTGGAAGATGATCACTACCGTGGGGATCGTTGATTACTTTCCACTGGCAATCTAACGCTAGTGATGTCGAGCAGAGGGATAGGTCAAGCACGCTTTCACGTGCTGGAGGATTAGGTACACGTGTCGCTTCCCCAGTATTCAAAACTGTCATATTGAAGTCGTCGATCAAGTTACAGATTAAAGAAGATCGGTTGTCGTCGTACAGCGACCCCCATAACGAACAGTGAGAGCTAAAATCTCCCAATATCAAAAAAGGCGCGGGAAGCAACTCTGCTATGTCAGTGAGATGCCTCTGTTTAATCCGCGCGGATGGAGGGATATATAACGAAACAAGGCATAATTCTTTTCCATTCATATTCGTTTGAATGGCAACGACTTCAATATTCGAGATCGAGGGGAGATCGATTCTGAAGAAGGAATAGAACTTTTTAATCCCCAAAAGTACCCCTCCACCGCGTGAGTCTCAATCTCGACGAATAATGTTAAAATCGTGGAAATTGAGTTGATCGTTTGAATTGAGAAAGGTTTCACAAAGGGCAAATGCGTCACAATTGTATGTATTTATCAAATGAGAAAATAGATCGAATTTGGGGATGATACTTCTGCAATTCCACTGTAATACAGTGATAAAATTCCTAACCTCTTTCGCCGGATTAGTCATTGAAAGATATGATAACAAAAATGAGGGGCCAAGTTGCTGCTAGTTGCTTCAAAAAGGTTTTCACTGTAGAAAGAAGGGCAAGAAAAATATTTTGTAGGGGATCTGGGATGTTGAATGTTTTAAATATCTTGTCCACAATATCAGAAAATTTTACGAACCCTGTTTCTTTTTTATCTTCTGATCGAGAAATGGGTGCACGAGTGGTTTTTGGTGCCCCAGGAAGTGGTGGGTACTCCTGGTTTGATTTAAAATTAAATCCGGGAGGTACTTGCGTCGGTTTTTCTTCACCACTTGCTTTTTGTGTTGGCTTATTGGTCATTCCGCTAGGGGTTATCTTACGACCTTTGCGAGAAAGATTAGGAGAGTTGATCAATCTCAATCTCTTCCTAGATCCTTCTGGCATGGCATAAGAACACCCTTCGACGGGATCGTCAGATGTACCCTCATCGTTTGGCAGAAAGGAAAAGATGTTTCCTGTCGAGGGTGGCTCAGCCCTCTTAAGCATTTCTGCAAAAGAGCGCTTTGATCGTTCCTTAAGGGAACGCTTAATTTTTTCCTCGCGCTGTTTGTATGCGGGATACGCCGAAAGGTCATGCCGAGTTCCCTCGCAGTAAAGACACTTTCCAGTATTCTCACTGCAAGCGGTCTCAGCATGATTGCCTCCGCACTTGCTGCAGCGTGCCTTGTTGCAGCAGTAGGTGGCTGTATGACCTAACTGCTTGCAGTTTTGGCAATGCATGACCCGCGGTACGAACAGGCAGACGAACCCTGTCCAAAGAGATGTAGTTCGGCAGTGCGGATCCGGCGAATGTTACACGGAAGGAATCCGAAGGGAAGAATTTCTTCTTCCCTTCTTCGATGGATACTGAATGCAATTGCTTGACATCCAGTATCTTTACATCTTGAATCAGGGGGTTCATGAAGCAGCCAACCCCGTGACGCAAAATGTCATCGACCGTGAGGCTTCCTTCGGTAACCACATCGTCGATCTCCACGTCCTTGGCAGGAATGTACACGCGGTACTCTCTCGTGAAGAGCTCGTAGCTAGCAATTGCGTTTGCTTGCTTCAAGCTACTCACAACAACTCGCAGTTTGTTCGGTCTAACCTTTGTAATTTCGGTTACGTCCGAAAACTGTTTTGCCAGGTCCTTGCCGATTTGAATAATATTTAGAGGCTTCTTCATGGGCCTGAAGTAAACTACGAACGGACCTTTCGAAGCATCTGGGTAAGCTTTCACCCGTGTTGCCGGTACCCTTGGTACGGGGCCAGGTAGCGGGGAAGGTAGAGGGGAATTGATGGGGGACATCTCAATTTCTTCCCCATTTGTTTCCACATCCAGGAATAGTTGCACCAGCATGTCGTCCGTTTTGCGGGAGCGTTATGCTCTACCGCACACAAACGATAAATATTCGAATGTGGGGGGGGGGGTCAAGTAGTTGCTATTAAATTTTAAAAACAATTTTTCAAACTACAATGGATCAAAATAAAAAAAAGGCAGTAATACTAATACTAATAACAATAGTAATAAAAATATTAATAATAATAATAATGATAATAATAATAATAATAATAATAATAATAATAATGATAATAATAATAATAATAATAATAATAATAATAATAATTATAATAATAATAATAATAATAATAATATTAATAATTATAATAATAATAATATTAATAATAATAATAATATTAATTATAATAATAACAATAATAATAATAATATTAATAATAATGATAAAAATTCTAAAGTGAATACTTCACCGAACGTCTAAGTCACGACCTCACGGCTGATAGTAGGATTAATCGAGCGTCTCCGCAGAATAAACAATGACGATCCAGCTTCGTGTTGTGACACAGTGACCGTGTCCTACACGCGACCTTGTAGATGCCACTTGTAGTTGACTTCCACTCGCTCGATCGTATGGTGGTCCGTGCTGCTAGCGGGGTAACAGCGGTGCGGGAAAATTATTCTTGCTGATATATCAGCTGCGTATCAGATCACTGGCGGGGTAGCCTGCCCCTACCAGTGTGCAGAAGATGTTTCTGCCGATAAACTGCAGGCTATTGTTATCGCGCAGCACATGAACTAATCGACAAAAAAAAAACACCCGTACGATAACTCGTGTATTGTTATTTTGCATAGCAGCATAGCATAGCATAGCATAGCATATTTGATCGCCCGTGTGTTGCCCGCGATTGACCAGAATCAGCTGAAATTGCACAAAGAACCGTCAAAATGGTGCCTAGGAGTAGCAAGCCATTTTCAGTGTACAACTCCTGGTGATCTCTCTTTTCACTGGTCAATAACGTAGCTGGCCACGCCCAATGCAGATCAATAGAGGAAGAGATATCGGGAGTGTTAGTTTAATACTTGTTGCTACTAGAGACCGAGGAATCCTCTGCATCGTCCACAAGTATCAAAGGAAGGAATAAGTGTAAGTGGAAAGGAATTGATCTGGATCCATCGCGGTTAATGGTGCGATCTTTTCTACACAAATTCGCGCACGATATGGTTACTTCTCGGTCTCTGGGCAACCGGCCACCAGGAGACGATATAAATAGAACCGCGCCATGAACGCTGTATCGGTATACAGGAGAATCGGAGTTTATAGTTGTCTTCGGCAACCTACCAATCGTTAACAGTCTGTATCATAGCAAACTTCGCGTTTTATCCCGTGAACTTTTTAAATTTACCTAGAAACGAATGGATTTTGTAAAACGCAACAACCGCACGCCGAACGCTAACAACGCTAACTACTGGTACCAGTGATCATACCGCGTTGATTTGTGGCATGATGGAAAAATGGATAATGCGCTCAAATAACCGATAGAACAAGTAAGGAAAAAAACCTTCGCGAGCACAGTCTCTGACCAGAAAGCCACCACGAGGCACACCCGAGCATAGTACGATGTAATGGTCATTGATGCGTAGTCATTGAACTTCGAAACCGTCGTATTAAGATAGTCACACTGAGTGCAGTCAAAATACCGCGTGCGAAACTGAACTACCCTCTCCGAAAGCAAACAAGAGCGTGCCGACCACTGGTATGACGGAAAAGCCAAAACACACGCTTTGTTAAAAAAAATAATAATAATAATAAAAATAAATCTAAAAGGGAATCGGCGAAATTCCATGAATCCAAAGCTCAAAACATCAAAGCTGAAAATATAAAACCGAGCAAAATGGTCGCAGCCGTCCGAGTGAAGCGATCTTTCTGATGAAATCTATCTCTCGTTGCAAGTTTCCTATTGAGTAGAAAAAACTGGCAAAGTTCCATGCATTCAAAGCCATAAGAATTAAAAAAATGCAGATACACATGTTCGCCAAAACAATATGCATAAATGTAGTTATTAAAACCCGAACAGAATTCTAAGTTTATTTGAAAATTGCCAAACCAATCACAATCAAAGTAAGTTTGTAAATTATTGTTTGGAAAACATATACAGAAATATCTATCCAAAAGCTAGGAAAATCATAAAATGAAATCAAGTTTCACCCGTGGAATCAAAACTGGCGCAAATTGAGTGAAAAAGTTAGTGGAGCAGCGGCCGTTGTTCTGGCGAAGCTCACTTGAATATTTCAGGTCAAACAATTTTGACTTACCGCAGCTAAAATAAACGTTGCTACTTCAACAGCAACAACAAATTGTTAGAAGAGCAGTTTGAACGAATTCGCGGACAAGTGTGCCCTCTGTTACCTTTTATTTTAATTTTATCATGGAATCTATTCTGTAATCCGTTCAAGATGAAGTACCTACGTTACGTCTTAATTAGTAGGACCGCATTACTCTCCCCATGGTTTTGGCTTTTGCCGATGATTTAATTTTGATTGCAGAAAACATTGAAGATTTTGAATTAATCCTGACCAAGCTAACAGAATGATTAAACTATGTATGATTAAAATTAAATGACAAAGAGTGCAAGGCACTGGTTCGAGAGCGAGAGGTGACACTGCAGGAAAAAAATATTAGTGGAATATTAGCATACTACTACCGACCCGTTGCGTTATCTAGGTGTTAATCTCAGTTTGAAATTGGATCGACCAATGAAAGTACGCACGCGGTGCAGGAATTCTGTCCGAGTTGCTAAAGCGGTGATGCGATTTCTAAAAAAAAAATATAAACCAACCTGAGAAGTTACCCGTGATATATATGAGACAATGATTGCACCTGCCATAATATACGGAACTCAGGTGACGGTATTGACTAAATATAGCCGCCTTTCGATTCGCGACTATCAAAAGCAGTTATTTGTGGGATGGCTAGCTTATGCCGTGCTTCAGATGCTGGACAAATGGCAAGATCCGTGAATACCCGTGAAATGAAGTACGACGACGCGGGAGATCACACCCATTTAAGGCTGCCACTCGTCTGCAAGCTAAACATTTACGTCGATGTAGACCTTCATTTGCTTGGAGGGACACTATAAGGCACAATATGGGGCTATACGAAGCGCTGATGTATCAGGACTGGTTAGAATTAGCACAGCAAAAAAGAAAAAGATTTCATTCAAAGTAATAAATTCTGTTTGGTATCATTGATAACTGGCTCTCATAGAAGCTATTTTATGAAAATACCTGAGATCAATCACTTCACTTTCTACAAGGCAAAGCGTTCCGCTAGAAGTGAAGTATTTCAAACACAAATTTTATACCAACAATTAACTTATTCATTGGAATTCTTACTAGAGACACAAAGAAGTTTTATTGTGAGCTAGACACCTTTCAAGAAATTGTATGTATATCCCAGCTATTAACAAGCTAGATACTTGAGCCGCTAAAACACGTTATACTCACAGCAACATATTAATGAGCAGTTTTAGATAAATTCTATATTAGACTCCTATCCAAATTCATTTAAACTATCTAGTTCAATTGAAAAAAGTAAACAGATCAACTCGTGTATTGTTATTTTGCGAACTCAAACAGAGATGAACAATTTGCATCTAATCGAGACGAAAGCAAAACAACGAATGATTGATATTTATTAAGAGCCAACTTAACATCTCTAGAAAATAAGTATTGAAAAAGTGGATTTTCCCATATAAAATCGTATGGAAACTTTAAAAATCAGGCGCAAATCGGGCGTTTCACCGATTGATCTGAAAAGTTACACAGTTGCTATGGGACCCATAAGGAACACGAAAAGTGTATGGGAGCTAACATTTATTTTTTGTCCCACCCTATTGAACATGTGTTTTACTGGAAGAAATCTTCGAGTGCAGCTCGGCTCGTGTATCTTTTCAGGCTTTACCAACACTTCCGGGGTACCACAAGCGAGCAAGCTGAATTCACTTCTGTTCACGTGATTCGTAAACGATAAGGCAACTCTGTTTCTAGTGAAATGTAAGCTCATTTATGTAGATGATCTAAAACTGTATGTTATAGTCTACTCGATCTAGAATTGTCATCGCCTTCAGCGGGTACTATCGTTGACTGGTGCCGTCGTAATATATTTATTATTAGTGTTCCAAAGGGTGCGGTGATGCCGTTCCTCCACTCTATGAACCACACTCTATTTAATTACAGAATAGATCGTCTGACAGATTTTGGTATTCTACTTGTCTTGAAGCTGGACTTCTAAAGCAAATCGGCAAATGGGATCATCTCCAAAATAGCTCGCGATTTCAACATCCCGCAATGTCTGAAAGCGCTGCATTACTCACTAGTTGTTTTACATAACCTACCGTGGCGTAAGTAATTGAATTCGCCGCCTATCCAAAACGATGAATCCTGCATTGACCTTAAACACGTCGAAAGACAGAAGAAAACTACACCGACAGATATTCGTCTTCTGTTACTCGCTCAACTTAACTTCCATATCCCCTGAAGGAAGATGCGGAAGTCATCCTTGTTGAAATCCCTCCTATAGTTAAACTAGTCAGAGAAACAGGAAGTTATAGATGTCGATATTGGCAGGAGGGAAAGAGGTTTGGTATAGTAGATTAGTGGGCCTAAAATAGAAGGTTAGGAGTTTACAAATAAGCACGAAACTGATAAGCATGTCACCCCCTCTCAATAGTGATATAGCCGATATGAAGTGCGGAGTACACAAAGCACCTGGGAAATATCACAACAAGCAAAAACGCAGTTTAAGGAATAATCTTCTTCAGAATAAATTCAATAATTCGAAGAATATTCCGAAAAAAAATTCTATCAACACGAGATACGAATGACAAATTTTGATATGATTTTGTTTCTTCTCACACGCTCTTGATAATGGAAATGAATCTTTATGAGTTATAATAACAAATCGTTAAATGAAGTTGTTTGAAACAAGTCTAACAAATTTTTCGTCTCTATAAACACCTGTTGTTTCTAAGAATGGTTGTTATTATACTGTTCTATATGCTATCTTATTTTCTTAGAAAGCTGATTCAATAGAAACAAAGTTTGACATGTGTTTGATACTGGTGGAATCATTGATGTTATGTTTTCTGCTATTCTGATACCTAACAGGATCAAATTGAAGACACAACCTGGAAGGTTTTTTGTATAACAAGCCAACAGCTTCTGTTACGTTTTTGTTTTGCCTTCTCTGATCGGGTAAGAATAGGAAAGATTATTCTTTTATTTAATAAACCTTTTATCTGTTAATATCTACAATGGCTATTTTACGACTGGTTGGTGCTGTACTGGATACGCGCCCCATCAGACCTTACAGGGGTCATCCACATTTGCTCAACAACTCCTATTCTTATTCCCAACGAAGTGCCAACCGGGATTCGAGTAACCTTTGCGAAGACCGGGTAATCAATCTGGTACATGTTGGTCTTATGCTGGCTGAGAAGGGTCGTAAGCGGCTGCTTTTCTATCTCATGGGCGGCGTACAGCAGCGTCTGATCCAAAGTGAGCGGCTGAATCGTGAAATGCGGTGCCTCGTCAGCTATATCTAAGACGGTAGTCAGCAGGTAGCATTAGTTACTTTACTTACTTTTATAGGCGATCGCAGAGTGGCCGAAAGCCGGACAAAACTCAGGTTCTAATTATTGATTTTTCATATTTATCTTAGAGTTGTACTGCATTGAAAAACAAGTTTTTCGAATTTCATGACAATTGGATCAAATTTGAATTTTCAGGAGCACTTTAAACGTTGTTGAGTCATGTTGTTTCAATGATTTTTTCGCTCAGAAACTACATATTGGGGTTTACTTTAATTAGTAAATACTCACCTAATTCTTAACCGAATTTAATGCAATAGGTTGCATTTTGAAGATAAATGATAAGTGTTGTTTTTCGCATTGTTCGTTTTTTTTATGATTGATCATAACTGTTGGAAAATGTTTGAAATACCTGTTGAGTGGTCTGAAAAAACTTTTTTTTGCGCAAATGTATGCTGTACGATCTGACCCATCGGTTGCCACATGTCGCATAGTATGCATTCGATAGGAAATTTTCTCTGCTTTTCGAATATTAAGGGCCCGTTTTGCCCCTTTTTGCCCCGTTGAACAAAAATTTCAATTGAAAATTAAATAGTTTGGATGAAGGCGCATGGTGATTTGTGAAAATTGTATGCTTTACAGAAGTAGTAAGTAGGTTCATTCAACTGTTCTAAACGAAATTTTTTTATTTATTTTCAGATGTAGGAACAAGACAAAAGAACACACATAATAATATTTAATTCACATGAGGGTTTATTTTTTAATCCAACAGTTATTCATTAGTTTTCTACATTTTATTCATCATGATACTGACCATCATCACTGAAAATTAGTAAATTTTCCACCTCTTTTTCGAAACGCTTCTTGATTTAGGCTCGTTGTGTCTATAACTCGATACCACCGGATCTGACACAATTAGCAGCCCACGAAACATGTCAAAAAAAATGCAAATATCGGAAAACCAATAAAAGTCTGCACACGGGCTCAAAAAATTTATATTTTCTGACAAATTTGAAAATTTGGTACCATGACTACGATAATATGATTGTGATACGTCACTAATTATGCACTAACGCATATAGACACTATATTTTTATTAGTCTGGTGGAGTGAAAACTTATAAAACTGGAAAACACCATTTTGACTATGTTAAACGACGAATTTTTGTTGAACTAAAGATTTTTAAGTCTACTAAAATGGGACCATTTGCATATTCCATTACTCTGTTTTTCACTACTGTTTTTAACGTAAATTCAACGTAAACATAAAATCATTTCAATCATATAAATACAAAAAGGTATTTATCTAATTACTACACGATCGCAGTTTTTCAACTGCGAAACTCGAAACACAATCGACTATTTCCCATTTTTACAGTTAATACTGGTTTCCCATCTTCACTTCGCCAGACTAGTAAAAAGAAATGGACTATACTGACGCTAGCCGTACTTATTGAAATTTTGATAAAAATTTTCAATTATTATTTTGAAATAATTTATTATCATTGATATTTCATATTGTATATATTATTCTCAGTTTCGCTAAGTCTGCTGGTCCTTCAAACATAACAAAAATGGGAATAATATACATAAAAAAAAATTTAGTCATATGAAAATTTTGATTGCACTTTAGGGAGATGTTTTCCTGACTTTTTGAATTTTTGATACCAAAATTGAATTTTGCATCCAAAAATCAACCTAATATGGTTTTTTCTGCTCATTAAATGAACATTTTGGGTTTTGTCCGACTTTTGTTCGAAGACCCGCCACTGTGGATCGTTGAGATCCTATGCCGAACCCGGAATACGCCTTCATAAAACTCGGTCTTGGGCTGCTCCTCTCCAGTCACCTCTTACACCTGCTGATCTGACATCCTCGTCGACAACACACATCCAGCGTGTGCGAGGCCTGCCTCGAAATCGTCGGATTCTATCCAGTTCTCTGCAAAATACTATCTATGCCAGTCGCTCATCCGCCATACGTGCTACGTTGCCAGCCCACTGTAACCTGCCGTGTTTCATCAGCTTGACAATATCAGCGTGTTTGTAAACTTCGTACTGCTCGTGATTCATGCACCTGCGCCAAACCCCCGTTTTCTAGTTTGCCTACGAGTATTCATCGCAGGATTTTACGCTCGAAGACCCCAAGCGCTCGACGATCGGCTTCCTTCTACGCGAGAATCAGAGTCTCATAGAGAGCAAATTTTGTACGAATCTGTAGGCTACGGGACCTAAGCTGGATACGCAATCCGTAATAAGCCCTATTCGCTGCAGCAATCAGTCTCTTTACCTCGCAGCTCACGTCGTTGTCACGTGTCACGAGAGTACCAAGATAAATAAATTCGTCGACCACTTCGAAAGTATCCCCATCCAACATCCGCAGAACTCACGCTCTCTGCCAGCCAGCATATACTCCGTTTTGGCAGTGTTTGTGGTAAGTCCAATTCTCGCAGCTTACCTTTTGAAAACCGCAAGGGCCTTCTCAGCAGCTCTACGGTTAAACCAATTATATCAATGTGGTCCGCGAAGCCTAAAAGCATGTGAGACTTGGTGAGGATGGTACCGCTCCTCTGCACACCTGCCCTTCGTACTGCCCCTTCCAAAGCTATGTTGAACAGCAAGTTCGAGAGCCCTTCACCTTGCTTCAGACCATCTAACGTCACAAACGCGTCCGAAAATTCGCCCACTGACCTGACGCATGATGTGAAACCTTCAAGTGTCGCACGTAACATTTTAATTAGTTTTGGTGGAAAACCATGTTCTAGCATTGTTTGCCACAGCTCGTTGCGTTTCACTGTATCGTACGCCGCCTTAAAGTCAATAAACAGATGATTTAGAAAATCTATTTAGAAAATCTATACCGAGCGTCTTAGCAGAGTCCACATAAGCACTGAGGAAGACTGTATGTCACAGTCGAAATATATATTTGCGCGGACTGAATTTCAATATTTATTTCCAAAATATTTTCTAGTAGAGTATAACGGAAACCGATAAATATTTCTTTGAAACAGATGATGTTTCTGCATGTTGTATTCTCAAAACTTGTCGAGGATCTGTCGCAAGGTAAACATCTAATCCGTTGTAGATCGCCCCATTCGAAAATTGAATTAGTATTCTCCAACAAAGGCTTCCTGCAACGGCCTTAGTCACTGGAACAGGATACGGGAGAGAATTTTGTAAGCGGAATTGAGGAGGGTTATGCCTCGATAATTACTACAATCGAGTCTATGTCCCTTCTTATAGATAGGGCATATGAGACCTTCCAACCAGTTCGTAGGTAGGTAGTTTCTCAGACCATGGCCTTGGCGATGCCCATCTAGCTGAATAATTATCTCAGCGCATTCAAATCGTATATAACAGCAGATAGCTGCGATCGTGCCCAACAAGGCGGTTAACTTCGAACGCTTTCTGTTTAGCACAAAACCGAAGACCGTTCCTACCGGATTATATGCATGCAATCGAGTATTCGACGCGGAGTTAGGCGTGTGTGCAAATGAAGGCCGATCAGCGACCGTATATGCGTATTGAGAATAACGGGCTTTAATTTCAATAAACTCGTTGACGAGAAGGAGTTCTTTGTACTCCTTAGAAAGACATATAAAGAATGCTGCAAATGCGCAGGTTGTACGGTTTCATCGTTACTTCGGTGGGGATAGATGGGGAATCTTTCGAAGTAGTCGACGAATTTATTCGCTTGGGTACATTGGTGACGAGTGACAATGAGGTTAGTCGTAAAACGAAAAGGCGGGTAGCGGCTGAAAACAGGGCCTTCTATGAATAGTGTAACCAGCTAAGGTCCTGCAGCCTGCAAACCTTTACAAAACTAGTACTCTACGAAACACTGATGCTCGCGATGGCGCTCTATGACCATGACGCCTGGTCATTGAAAAAGCTAATCGACGAGCTGTTGGTGTTTTTGGGCGTAGGATCTTGCAGTTAACGCCACCACAAGCGCCCTAAGTGACGTACCCACAAGCGTTATGTCCAAGTCCTGGTTGTGTTCGGGACTCAAAACAGTAGTACTACGTCGGTTCTTCTGCAAGAAAGTGGGGTTGGTCGTGGGCCTTGCAAGTCCGTACCGCGAAAAACAAAAGCAACGAACGCTATAACAGAAAATTCGAACCAGAATAATCGGCAAAGACCCAGGTGACGGAAACGGACTAACGATTGGATACTCGGAACAATAAACTGCCGTTCTCTCAATTTCCTAGGAAGTACCCGTATACTTTCCGAAGAATTGAAGAACCGAAAGTTCAACATTGTAGCGCTGCAGGAAGTATGCTGGAAAAAGACGACGGTGCGTACGTATAGGGATGGGCACACCATCTAACAGAGTTGTGGTGACACACATAAGCTGGGCACAGCTTTTATAGTGATGGGTGAGATGCAGAAGCGGGTAATTGGGTGGTGGCCGGTTAACCCCAGAATGTGCAGGTTAAGAATCAAGGGCCGATTTTTTTACATTAGCATTATAATCGTGCACAGCCCTCACCTCGGAAGTACCGATGACCACAAAGACTAATTCTACGCGCAGTTGGAACGTGAATACGATCGCTGCCCAAAATATGATGTTAAGATTGTCATCGGGGATAGCAACGCTCAGGTCGGTCAGGAAGAGGAATTTAGACCGGTAATTGGACGATTCAGCGCACACCGGCTGACAAATGGAAAAGGCCTAAGACTAATTGACTTCGCCGCCTCCTAGAACATGGCCATACATAGCACTTTTTTCCAGCATAGCCTCCAGAATTGGTACACCTGGAGATCACTTAACCAAACAGAAACTCAAATCGACCACGTTTTGATAGATGGTCGGCACTTCTCAGACATTATCGACGTCAAAACACATCGGGGTGCTAACATCGACTCGAACCACTACCTAATGTTGCTAAAGATACGCCAAAAACTATCCGTTGTGAACAACATACGGTACCGTTGCCCGCCGAGGTATATTTTCGCGCGGGTGAAGCAACCCGAAGTCGTCGAAAACTACGCGCTTTCTCTCGAAGCTGCAGTGCCAGAAGAGGACGAGCTGGAAAAAGGCCCTCTAGAGGCCTGCTGGAATACCGTCAAGTCAGCTATCAGCAGTGTTACGGAGAACGTCCTTGGTCGCGAAGTACCGAGTCGACGTAACGAATGGTTTGACGAGGAATGTCGGCAGATACTGGATGAAAAGAACGCAGCGCGGGCAGTAATGCTGCGGAGAGCCACCCGTCAGAAAGTGGAGTGGTACAAACAGAAACGGAGACAGCAAACCCAACCCTTCCAGGAAAAAAAAGCGCCGCTAGGAGAAGGAGGAGTGCGAAGAACTACGGCAGCTGTACCGCTTTCATGAAACACGAAAGTTGTATCAGAGATTCAACACATCCCACAATGATTTTGTTCCGCGAGCAGAAATGTGCAGGAAAAAGGGGGGAAATATCTGGAGGGAGGGATGATCGTGAGGTGATCGAAAGGTGCATGTCGATGAACATCTGAATGGCGTACAGGCAGCAAGCAACGGAGATGTGCCACCTTCATCGATAAGCGAAGTTAATGATGCTATCCAATGGCTTAAGAACAACAAGGCAGGTAGAAAGGACGGTATCGGAGCGGAGCTTCTCAAGATGGGCCCGGGCAAGTTGGACAGTTGTGTGCATCGACTGATTGCTAAGATTTGGGAAACGAAATGCCTACCGGAGGAGTGGAAAGATGGGGTTATTCGCCCCATCTACAAGAAAGGAAAACTACCGAGCGTTCACTATCCTGAATGCCGCCTACAAAGTGATATCTCAAATAATTTTCCAGCGGCTGTCACCACTAACCAACAGATTCGTGGGAAGTTACCAGGCCGGCTTCATGGAGGGTCGGTCCACAACGGACCAGATCTTTACTCTGCGGCAGATCCTCCAAAAATGCCGCGAATACAGAGTCCCTACGCATCATATCTTCATCGACTTCAAAGCCGCTTATGACACGATTAATCGTGAAGAGCTATGGAGAATTCTCGACGAAAGCGGCTTCCCCGGGAAGCTTGCCAGAC
Source organism: Wyeomyia smithii (assembly GCF_029784165.1). Classification (NCBI taxonomy): domain Eukaryota; kingdom Metazoa; phylum Arthropoda; class Insecta; order Diptera; family Culicidae; genus Wyeomyia; species Wyeomyia smithii. The sequence continues at coordinate 42,720,356 of NC_073696.1, forward strand.
TGATAAAGGCCACGATGGAGAATCTGCAGTGTTGTGTGAAGATTTCGGGTGGTCTATCCGACCCATTCGGATCCCTCAGGGGACTTCGACAAGGTGATGGTCTTTCCTGCCTACTGTTCAACATTGCGCTAGAAGGTGTTGTAAGACGAGCGTGAGTAGACACGCGGGGCACGATTTTCGTTAAATCCGGTTAATTAATCAGCTTTGCGAATGACATGAACACTGTCGTGAACATTTGAGGCGGTGGCGGTTCAGTACACCAGACTAAAATGTGAAGCAGAGAAGATTGGACTGAAGATAAATTCGTCCAAACGAAGTACATGCTAGCGGGTGGTGCTGAGCGCGACAGAGCACGCCTAGGTAAGCAAAGCAAAGCCTTGGTGCTATATTCTGACTCGGAACTCGACCTTTTGTTTATAATACACAGACTTCGCAGCCAACTGTTAAGTGTACAGGACAATTGCGGGGCCAGTGCTACGATCTCACTAACACTAACAGTCTCTCCCGAGCCGAGACTCGAACCTATGACAACTGGATTGTTAGGCCAGTACGTGCCTCGAGACCAGCTGGCACGCCTAGGTAGTGTTGTGATAATCGACGGTGATGAGTTTGAAGTAGATGACGAGTTCGTGTACCTTAGCTCAATGGTAACTGAGAACAACGATACCAGCCGTGAGATTAGGAGGCGAATCATCAGCGGGAGTCGTACCTACTATGGGCTCCGCAAAAAATTACGGTCGAAACGTCTAAGTTCCCGCGCAAACTGCACCTTGTACAAAACGCTCATTAGACCGGTTGTTCTCTACGAGCATGAGACGTGGACAATGCTTGAGGAGGACCTGCGAGCGCTCGGAGTTTTCGAACGACGGGTGCTAAGGAAAACGGAGTGTGGAGACGGAGAATGAACCATGAACTCGCGCAACTCTACGGTGAACCCAGCATCCAGAAAGTGGCCAAATCTGGACGGATACGTTGGGCAGGGCACGTGGCGAGAACAACGGACAGTTACCCTGCAAAATTGGTTATCACCTCGAATCCGATTGGTACGAGACGAAGAGGAGCACAAAGAGCAAGATAGTTAGACCAGGTGGAGCATGATCTGGCAAGTACGGAGTGCCCGCGGGATTGGAGGTGAGCAGCCATGGACCGATCAAGTTGGCGGAATTATGTTGTGCAGGTCGTGTCTTAGGACGTACGGCCATTTAAGTATCTTGCGTTCAATCCTTGGCGCAAAATCGAAGATGGTGTTTGGTGCAGACGCATGACCCATGAAGAGAACCAAGCATACAAATTAGTGGAGGCCGTTTGGTGAAGGGTGTTACGTTCAAAAATTGGTCATACAGAAATGTGCGTAAATCGGTATTTTTTTATTGGAAAACCAAACCGACCCCGCACGCGTTGAACGTGTGATGTTGACGAGGATGATCGCGTAATAGGTTTATAGGCGATTGTAGGATATCAGGCCAAGACCAAGTGACATGGGTACGTAATCTGGATTCGGCACGACTTTTCCGTTGGTTGGGTGTTTGTATTGGGCCATTATTTACTAAATAGTGCGAGAATTGCGAGATTTTGATGCTATCAATATTAGTTTACCTATTGAAATTCCTAAACACAGTTTGTTTCGATCAGACTTCGGTTTGGAATCTACCTGTTTTTTTCTCGAAAAAGAACGGACCATTTAGATTATCGAAGGATCGAGTAAAACTTTTGATTTCGGAAAAGTTCGATTGAATTTTTTTCAGCATATTCGGGAGAACAGTTCGCAGTGTCAGTTGAAATGTAACACAAATAAAAGAGTTACTAATGTGTTCAGCTACGGATACCGTAAAAACAACCCTGTCGAAAGGTCTCAATCAGTGAATAACATCATACGCCCACACAAAAATTTGTTTGAACTCCAGCAAAACATTATAATGTCACCCTTTTTCCGACAAATAATAAACACGAAACTATAAAAATGTTGCCGAACAAAAAAAAACTCCTAGCAACAAACAACATCCGCCAGAGCTCTTGTTTCCTACAGTCCCATCCCTCATTCTGCTTAGTCGAGCAAATTGACACACTTCTTTTTCCGAAACATTCGAAATCATCCCGGGGCAGAGTTTAGATGTTTAGCATAATTTCTGCTTCGACGCTTTTGCTGTCGAAACTTTTGTCCACTGTGTTCGGGCCGAAGCCATAGGCAGGAATCAGAGCGTAACGATCCACAAAGAAAGATTATGGAACCTTTTATTTCAGTAATTACCATTCGTAGAAGCTTCCTCCAGTACTGTAAATATTGAATATTCAACATCCCCGGTATCGAAATTGAAATTCAGGTCCATTTAATCGTCTAATTACTTGGTGGGACTTTCGTAAATATCTTCTAAATTATAAACTGTGTGTTCGACTTCCGTGATTGTTTTGTACACTGAATACTGTCTGCAATGTAAGTATGAGAATCTTTCAAGTCTGAGTATTATAACGAGCACTGCTATTTTTGTGGCTTATGGTAATATCGTGCGAACTCTTTTTTGTACCCTAAGACCGGATCCCATTTGCTCAACATTCGGAACTAAGTCGATTGGTTAACTTTGTTCTATTGAGGCTTAATTAAAAAGTTCACTGCCGAAGCGAAATTATTACCCTTTCCCCGATGCGGAGAGCAAAAATGAGTTATTTGAAACAATATTACTAATGGGAAGTACTATCACGGCGGCGCATGCAGATGCATACAGAGGAACGAGTTTTTCCGTTCATAAAAGTATCAGTTATCAAGCTGAATAGACATACTAATGAAGCACCGTTCTCCCGGTACTGGCTTCAGTGGTGTACTCGAAACAAATTAGTCATCCCCAACTAGTATGCTCGGGAGCGGGCGGAAATATGGCAGTTGACGTTTTTTTTCTGCTTCATAAGTCGAAAGTTCCCCATACTAGACCGGGAGCTTAAATTTAGATTATGTTCAACTGGCAACTTTGTTCTGTTGGCTTTGTGCGTCACCGAGAGGGGTGATGATCAATTAGCATTTATTTTTACATAGAAATGGAGTTTAAGGAACTGACCAAAGCTGATACCCGTAAGTGGCTTAGTAAAATTGCAAACAAACAAGGTTTAGTTAGCATTGTAGCATATATTGAGATACTTTCTGTGCATTTAACAGTTTCATCAACCTCAAAAAAAAATCTAGCCCTAGCACAGTTTTACGTTAATCAACTCCCACATGTATACGAAAAAGTGTACAATGAATCGTGAATATTCGACCCCGAGATGGCGCAGGAATAATTTTCAGGTTGCTACTCTTGACAGCGATCTCAACGTAACCCATATCAATGGGAGGAAATATTGGAAAGTGTAGCTTACTAGGGCGATGCACTGCACGGAGGACCACGCTTCCCATGTTAAGGTTACACAGAACGGATGACGCGAAATTGCGCCTGTTTCCTGTGCTGCTACGTTTTTCCGCCCACATCCAATCTGCTCAGTTAGCACCCCCACTGTGTGTGCGCTGGTTGGCACCGACCAACCGTGGCAATCGCTACGGCGACCCCGAGGATGTGCCGAGGCTATGCAGAATCGTGTGGTGGATTTTCATTCGCCACTTGCCAATTGCAACAGTGTGGTGGGAATGTTCATATTGTTCAAACATACTAAGTCTTGAATTTTTAAACCGATTTGTACATAATCATCCACCTTGTTTCCAAAAACAAAAAACCCCGTATGAAAGATTTAAAAATACTCAACCTACATGCGGTGTAGCTCAAATCCCGTCCCGGACCATCCCTAATCTAAAATATGGTGTGCATACTTTATGATACATCGCTTCTTCCGTGTGTGCGAGCTTCAATACGCTCCACCTCGTATATAATTTTACATTTTAATTAAAAACGTCCGCTTTCCTCCGGCAGATGTGAATCGACCTGGTGGCTGTAATCGCCGCTAGCTAGGCAAAATCCACCGGAGGCTTCTCCCTGGCGGCTATCACCGTGGTCAATTGAAAAGCGCTTGAATTTTCATTGGCAAGTAACATGTAGAATTTTCCACTCCGATAGCGATACTGGGGCGCCCCAGTCGCACAAATAAATTTACCAACCAAAAGTTGCGTGTGTTCGAAAACTCAATTGTCAGTGCCGCCGGTTGGTCAAACGATCAAAATCCGGTCATAGAGGATCATGAATGGTGTGCAGTGGGGCCGAATTTCCTAGAATTTGGTGTCCTCAATACACTACTGAAAGTCGAGCTTACTGCAGGTTGAACGGTTTTAGGCCTAGAATGAGAAGCTATTCAGAGAGGACATGTGGAAAAAACTGAAAACCTCCGCAGGGGCGGATCTATCAGCGAGAAAAATATTCACAAGCGTGACTGTGTATCGCGAACATCTGAATCGGTAAACTGGGAAAGACCGGATGACCGTTTTCCGGTTCGAAATTTTTTCATCGCTCTGTTAAATTTTTATATTTTTTATTCGTCACGTACTAGAGATTCACATAATATTTTAACGCGTGACAGCAAACATGGATTTTTCGATGTTCAATAACTTGTTGCCATGTTCCTATATTGCGTAGCGAGAGGCTCTGCGAATGAAAACTAATTGACAGTTTTCGCATTTAGAGATCTACTATTTTATCTTCTCCTGTTCACAAAATAACATTACTAGTACTGCCGTTTTGGATAACCACGACCTGGAGTATATACCATTGAGCATCCTCTGGCTTCAGTGGACCCATTTGCATCGATTGCATGCCACATGCATACAGCAACAGACTCTGGTGAGTTTTTCGGTTTAATCCCGGTTTTATTCACCAACCACACGTGTGGAGGCCTTTCGGTCGGACAAAGAAGCGGACACGGGACTATGTTAGAAAGAATGAATGGGATTGGATTGCACACCACCCTATGCTGTGACCCCAAAAACAAGATTGTCGAACAACGTGTTCCGACGACGAAGTGCGTGATCCAGGCGAACTCACCGCGTGGGCATCTTCTGGCTCTACAACTGACCGAAATGCAGCATACATAGCTGGCATATGTTTTATTGTCAGTCGTTTTTGTCGGTCCGCGCGGGAAACTGCAGGTTTGCAAACCCGTGGAAACGAGTGCCTCTAGCAATAATTTATCCAATTTGCATGCAACATAGTCGCAACGGAAGATGCATCAATGCAGACTCACGCTCTACGGTGGTTGATTGGATGATTTTTCTCGAGTGCAGGAAACTGAGCCGATGAATTCTAATGGCTCGCTTTGAGTTTGCACAAAGAAAGCAAATTAAACGGGAGACCGGGAAGAGGCCAATTTTGACTTTATATTTGGTTCTGCTTATTTCACTGTTCATGCCTTACTTTGAAATTGTAACTTTGAATCAAACAAATTAAGACCGTACTCGGAAAAGTGCAGTAGACAAAAATGATCACCAAAAATGAATTTTTAATCGAACATTTTTGTAATTCCGGTAGAATAATCAACAACATTAACCATGTTCTTACAAAAAGTTGATTTATCCAACTTCCGTTCTTAGGGCAAATGCCCGCATCTTGGACTGTGACTACTTTTTCATATACACTTTCTCACCTTTTTCTTTAGTTCGTGGTCATTTCTTTCTTTGCCGGAGTTTACCCTTCAAATCACCCAGAATTTTTCTGTTGGGTGAAGTTTCAACGACTTTTGCGAATTCACCTCTTTCGGCACACAAACAACATCGTTGGCTCCGTTCGATTATATCACCGGTTCCGGACAAAACAGGAGAACAGCAACAAGCACTTTTGGAGGCATTCATGTTATATATTTGGCCGTTGATCGTGCCGGACGCTATTACGGCTTGCTGAATTTGTCGCACCCACAGATCGCCTGCCACATCAGGTACTACTTGGCAACTTTGTCGATTTTCTTCTTCCGGAAATCCAGGCAGAACTAGCTTACGAAAAACTCCAGACCCAGTACCTGATTGACGTGCGCTTTAACCCGTAAAGACCCGGGACGGAACTTATTTTTTGAAAATGCTCATTTTCAGCACTGGAACGGCCGATTTGGGTAAACTTGGAATTTTATTTAAGGGGAATAGTTGCTCTAAGTTTTGGTAAAGGTGCCACCCCTCTGAACCCCTCCCTATTTTCGTGAGACGCAAATATGTCTGTGTTTTTTTTTCAAATTTTTCAAACAGATTGAGCAAACACTAGGAATTTTCATACGTATCAATTGCTCTATGTATCAAAGCATTTCAGGTAGATGAAGTATGGTATGTAAGTGTAAATTTTTGAATTTCCAAATTATTTCAGTACAAAATCACAAAACTACGCATTTTTATAAAAATTCAAACAACAAAACCGTTCTTCAGATTTTAAGCTCTACATTTCTGAGGTAAGGTCACCTGAATCCATACGCGATGAAATATTCATTTTAGCTCGCAAATATTATGAGAAAAACGAGTTTAAATTCACTAAAGTACGTATTTTCATTGAAACTGTTTTTCTCAGTCTTCCACAGTAGGTTTCAGCTTAGCACTTCAATTTTCAAGCTCTATATTTCTAGAATAACGTCTTCTGAATCCAAAGATGCTGAAAGATTTATTCTAGCATGCGCAGATTTAGAGAAAAACAAGTTTGAATTCACTAAAGTACGAGTTCTTACGAAAACTTGATTTTCTCCAAATCTGTGCATGCTAGAATAAATCTTTCACCTTCTTTGGATCCAGAAGACCTTACTCTAAAAATATAGAGCTGGAAAATTGAAGAGCTAAGTTGAAACCTACCGTGGGAGACTGAGAAAATCAGGTTTTCATGAGAATACGTAGTTTGGTGAATTTAAACTCGTTTTTCTCAAAATGTTTGCATGCTAAAATGAATATTTCATCGCGTATGGATTCAGGTGACCTTACCTCAGAAATGTTGAGCTTAAAATTTGGAGAACGGTTTTGTTGTTTGAATTTTTATAAAAATACGTAGTTTTGTGATTTTGTACTGAAATAATTTGGAAACTCAAAAATTCACACTTACATACCAGATTCCATCCAACTGACATGATTTGATACATGGAGCAATTGATACGTATGAAAATTACTAGTGTTTGCTCAATCTCTTTGAAAAATTAGAAAAAAAAACACAGACATATTTGCGTCTCACAAAAACGGGGAGGGGTACAGAGGGGTGGCACCTTTACCAAAACTTAGAGCAACTATTCCCCTTGAATAAAATTCCAAGTTTTCCCAAATCGGCCTTTCCAGTGCTGGAAATGAGCATTTTCAAAAACAAGTTCCGTCCCGGGTCTTTACGGGTTAATGTACGTAGTATCGTCCATTATAATGCATTTCGGCTGCACCAGCCACTCGCGGCACAACTCCTTGGCACGGAATTTGGCCACCGTTTACTGTGTATCGGTTCAGTTAAGTACCTTTCTTACCTTGAAGATATGAAGTCCGGTCCGTGCCATAGTCTACTAGACGAACCAGATGGAAAAATTGACCTTCTTAGCCACGTCTCGAATCGAAAGAACCGGATTGCACTTACAGTTCCTCATCGCCCTTGTCTTCACGAGGTAGGTCGTCTTTGCTTGTCTTCCACTGCCAGCTCACTGTTGGGTCGTCTAAGTTTTCTGGGACGCTTTCACCGCACAAGATATGGTCAAATGGTCAATTCCTAATTGTTCCGTGATCCACCTGTGACCTGGATTTTTAACAATCGCGCTCGTAAATTTTTGTCCAAGAACTTCTTGCTTGGAAGTCACGAAATTTGTAAACTTTACACTCTAGTTTTACCCCAATTTTCATTAATTTTTACTCATGTAAAATTAACAAATAAGAATGCGTTACATTTTTTCGAGCTCGAGACACGGACGTTGAGTTGGTCACCCAGCAAGCCATAAGTTATATGTGGATGTCATTTTTAAGTCGCTCAAATTTGCATAACAAGATGAAGTCACTTAAGATGTACTCAATTCCTTAGCGTCCCGTATCCCAAAACATACCAAGTATTTCGGAGACTTCAGAGGCAATTTCTTGTTCTCTGACCTGCTCCTTTGCAACGCCTGCATAGGTTACTCTTGTCAGGCACTTTGCAGGACCAGGAATTATGTCAACCCTCAGAGCACCTAAGACATAGCGCATTCCAGTACGTTCTGAGTCCATTGCCTGGAGGGAATCAGGCAGGAGTACGATCGGATGCCTTTTTTTGACTTATACCGGTTGGGGACGATACAGAATGACCTATAAATAGGGTGCTACGATGACCTTCCTTATCCATGGCCTCCTGACTTCGGGTAGCTTACTATTGGACCATATAGGCGACCAAATTAACAATATAGCGGCTAGGGGGGGAACCAACTTTTTTCCTGTTAGGGGGGTTTTTTGGACCACGGCGTCCTTTTATTTGAACTATTGCGGTATGCCCCGGTTTGCTGTAATGCGCTTCAAGTTTGTCTACCACTTATTGAGGAAGTGATAGACGACGAGCTATAGCGAGATAGGTACCAATCGGCAATAATAAAGTGGTTATTCTCATATATTTAGCTCAGCCTTCAGGACACATTCTGAGAATGGTTCTAACACAGTCTGAGAATGGAAATGGTTCTAGACCAAAGAATTTTGATTGAGAACCAAATCTGGCGAATTCATCTGCAACTTCATTGCCCTCTATTCCGCAGTGACCAGGAATCCAATAAAGATTTAGAGAACTCAACTGTCTCATCTGTTGTAGAAGGCAAATGCAATTCCAGACAATTCTAGACGTGCACTTGCAGGCTTTCAGGGCCTTAAGTGCCGCTTGGTTGCCCGAGAAAATGCAGATGTTGGCGTGTCTCTACCTCCTTTTCAGGCAGATATTGGCACATTCTATAACGGCGGCTATTTCAGCCTGGAAGACTGTTGGCCAGTTTCCCATAGCCACTGATATTTTTGTTCTAGGACCGTACACTCCCGCCCCTGCTATGATCCCTATTTTTGAACCGTCAGTATAGAACTTGATAGATCCATTTCGAACGCTAGGTCCTCCCGCATCTCATACTGAGAGAGAGGGTTTGTACCCTGAGTATGGGATGTCGTAGTTTGTAGGGGTTCCATCCAATCACTGTTCATGTTCGTTGTTGGTTTAGCAGGTAGGAGATTCAAGTGATATATATTTTCCCCGACTAGTATCATATTTTGTCGTTTGAGCTTATGTGCACTTTTCTTGGCCTCTAGTGTTGATTCAAAGGAAGTAGATGGAGGATAGCTTCTAATGCTTTAGAAGGTGTATTCCGCATTGCTCCGGTAGTGGCAATACAAGCTAGCCGCTGAAGTTTTTCTAGATTCCTCGTTGCCGTGGTCTCCTTGGTTTTTGGCCAGCATACTAACGAAGCGAAAGAAATTCGAGGCCTTACTGTTGCGGTGTACACCCACATTACCATTTTTGTTTTTAAGCTCCAAATTCTTCCCACCATCATGGAGCAAACCCACAACGGTGAGCTTGCCTTGCTCATTCTTGAATCTTAGTAAGCGTTCCAGGTTAATTTAGCATCTAGGATTACACCGAGATACTTAAAACTGAGCCGATGTATTTGATTTCCACCCCACTGAGATGTAGAGACTGCAGGTGCAGTTTTCTTCTTTTTGTGAAGGGGACAATTGATGTTTTTGCTGGACTGATGCTCAGCAAAGCCAAAAACTTCAAACCCTTCTGTCTCAAGGTCCCTTAGAAGGTCATCAACCACCAATGACCATAGCAAGGGAGAGAGAACCCCCCCTTGCGGGCAAACTTTAGTTGCAATCATGATGGCTGACGACCCAGTCAGCTCTGAGGTAATTTGTCTATTTGTGAGCATGCTACGGATCCATTCGACTATGCAATTATTGAAATGTCTCTTTTTCATGGCTTGTGTCATCGATAAATATGAAGCATTATCGAAGGCCCCGTCAATGTCGAGAAATGCGCACAGGGCTACTGTGATCGTTGATTTTCCAGATTGATAAGCAAACTGGAACTCAGATAGTGGATATTTAGTCATGTTTTCAAATTTTAGGTATTCGTATATAACCTTCTTCATCGTTTTCAGCAGAATTGATGATAAACTGATGGGTCTGAATGCTTTTGGGAGTGACTTGTCGCGTTTCCCTGCTTTTGGTATGAAGACTACCTTTACGAGTCTCCATGCGGAAGGTTTGTGGTGAAGTAGTAGGCTTGCCTTGAAAATCTTCATAAGAGATGGGATTATTGCTGATTCACCATTTTGAATCATGGCAGGTAGAATCCCATCTGCATCTGCGGGTTTATCGGGTTGGATGGACCTCACCGCGTTCCCGATTCCCGGGACCAATTTAACAAACACATGACTAAAAGTAATAAAACTTAGTGTTTGACTCGAAAGCACTACTTCGCCAGAGGTGACAGTGGTCTTCACCAAAATCGACGGATGCGTTCATGAAGTCCAATCGCATATGAAAGAACTGCCAAGTAAGGCGGCGCTAACGGCACAACTCAATGCTACAATCGGGTTTGCAGAAATCCTTAGCAATATCTCGAATGATCCCAAAACTCCACAGAGATGCGAAGGGAAACGAAACTGCGTACGAAGAGGTGGCTCAAAAAGTGTTTGGAAAAGACGTGCAGGTTTGGGCCCTCACTTCAGAAGTGAGTTATTTATTTCGCTCCTCCGATATCCGTGCTACGTGGCCCGCCTGTTGCAGCCGACAGTATTTTAACAGCTGGATGATATACGCATTTTGGTATGCTTGGAACACCTTGTGGTTCAAGCGCCTGTGCCCCACTCCATTCTCCAGTTTTCCGGAAAGTATTGGACTATTGGACTACTGGATCTTACACTCGAAGAGTCCAAGTACACGCTGGTCGGCCTCGTGCATCGACCAACACTCATAGCATCTACAGCATCCTGTAGAGCGTACATTTCGTGCAAGGCGAATATATACTTTGTTAGGTAGAATTAATGGTAAGGTAAATTCTCGCTGCTTTCTTCTTGAAAGGCACGAATGTCCCTTTGGGGTAATACCGACGATCTTCCTCAAAGCCAAGAAGCATAGAAAGCTTCGAAATAATAAAACAGCTTCTTTGCACGCCAGCTCTCCGTACTGCATCAAGGCAATGTTGAACAACAGGCTCGAGGCCCCGTCTCTCTGCTTCAGACCGTCTACAGTCACGAACGGGTCCGAAATTATGCCCGTTACCCTAATGTATAATGAACAACCGTCAAGGGTGGCATAAATCAATTTAATAAGTTTTGTATAAAACCCGTGATCAAGCATAATCTGTTATAATTTGTTACGCTTAACTGAATCGTAAGTCGTCTTGAAGTCTATAAACAGATGATGATTGTGCACGTTTACTTCCCAGAGTTTGACAAGGGTTTCGCGCAGGGTGAACATGTGGTCCGTTGTATATCGCCCTTCACGGAAGCCGCCCTAGTGCTCTCCGACAAAGACTCTCAGCAACGGCCTCAGTTTATTAAACAAGATGCGAGAGAGAAACTTGTAATCAGAATTGAGGAGTAGTATACCTCTATATTTACTGCAATCGAGTCGGTGGCCCTTCTTTATAGACTGGACAAATCAGTCAGCTCTGGTAGTTTGTCTTCAGTCCAAACTTTCAAGATTAGCCGATGGATTGCACGCAACAGCTGCTCACTCCCGGCTTTGAAAAGTTCGACTGGGAGACTGTCCTTTCCAGCTGCTTACAAACAAAACAATATCGCGCGCTAGCCTGGGGGGCAAATGTGGTCTCGATCAACTAGATTAGTTGAGAGAATTCGTTATCGATATTGTTTTTGGCACATTTTGCATGTGTAGGATAAGTACAACGATACACCGTGCCCCAGTGATGAGTCGAGAAAATTTCCAGCTCGAAAAGATCCTCGACCTGATCGGGAATCGAACCTGATATCACAACCGTGTGGGAGAGCGAGCCGACCGACATCGCTAACCACAGAACCACGGGGACCACATTCCAGCTGCTTAGTGGTTTTTAAACTCTACAAAATTTTCTAATCTCGTCCAAGCCTTGCGGATCCAGAGCTTGTCGAGAAACACCTCGAAATTCTTCGCTTATTTGTTGTTGCACATGGCAAGAAATTTGCACCGTCCGGTTCCTGATTCCCTGTACCACTTTATGGAAACTTTTCGTGTCGTGTCGAAACTTTTCGTGTCGTACCTGGCTCCGCAAGAAATCGTTCTCAGTGCTCACATTTATTGCTTTGATGGATTCTTTTTTCGGCCGCTGTTAGCCTCTCGATAACTCTCCCTCATCTGGTGAGTCACACGATTTGCTGCCACCATCGAGCGAGCGCAGGCCTGATTTTTCTCTCGGAAGGACATCTGAGAAATGCTGACCCTCAACCAGAATATGGTCAATCTGAGAGCAGGACCCGCCTTTGGGATGGTGCCATGTGTGTTTCCGGAAATCTTTTCGTAGTATGTAATATGTGCTACACGCATTAAGGATCACTGATGGACCTCCACCTAATGACTCCGCTTAATCTGTTTTCATTGTATGACGAATCCGATGCCTCGTTCACCACTGTCATCGCGATCCCGCGATCTTCGGCCACCACACATCCTGTATGGCTACAATTTTTACTTTCACTTTTCGCAGCTCCCTAGCATACATGCCCAAGCGTGCCGGTTCGAGTAGAAAGCTGACGCTCCATGTACTGAGCTCCAATCATTGTACCTTCTCGTTCGCCTGGGTCGATACCGATTGTTTCGATTATTAATACTTTCTGGATTGTTCATCGTGAGGTACTTTCGGCATACTACCTTACTAGTGTCATGATACCTTGTCTCGAGACGCCACTAAGACTGCCGTCTTTAGGTGAAGCTGGTAAGATACAGCATTTTATAATTCAGTCGTCCGCTTCGGATAAGTTGCTGTTCGAGCCGCCCCTGACATGAGAAACAGACGCTCGGACAAGCTGTCCTCCAAAAAGAATAGCTCCACCTTCCTCGCCAGTATTCGACCAAATTTTTACTGGTTCACCGATCTTCCCTTGGTGCTCGTATCCCAGTTGGTACCATGTGGAGTTGAAGTTCTGCCCAGTTAGAATCCGGAATTACCTATCGTGTTGCAGCGGCACGGAAAGTGTCTGCTGCAAGAATTCTTTCACAGCGGTTTGTTCCTAGGATCCCACTCTCTGTGGTATAAATTTCACGGTGTTTAGTGCAGTGAGTCAAAAGTTACTCCAGATGGAAGCCGAGATGAGAGAAAAAATTCTGCACACCCACGTTGATATTAATCGCAATACAAATCACGAGCAGGATATCGTTTTTATCGAGCCAGCAAGCAACCAAATGGAACGTAGGAGCAAAGTTTCGTCACCAAAACTGGAGCTCGGAAATTGTACCAGCAGGTTTTGACCAAAGATGCCAAGGGTTATTTATATTTTTGTATGTAACTAACCTGTATAAGGGCAATGTAAAACTTATTATTAATAATGAGTAACGGGCTTTCAGCCTATATTCAAATTCAAATACAAGAAATACAACAAATACAATGCCCGCTCATCGACGATGAAACCTACGTTAAAATGGATTTTGGGCAGCTTCCTGGCCAGAAATTCTACATGGCGACGGCACGAGGAGGTGTTCCTGCGAAGTTTAAGTTTGCTTTTATGGACAAATTTTCCAAAAAACTGATGGTTTGGCAAGGAATATGCAGCTGCAGAGCAAAGACCACAGTATGCGCAGCAAATAAAACGATGATTTCGAAGCTGTACAAGGTAGAATACCTTAAAAATCGCGTACTACCTTCGTTGAAGCCCGTGTAGGTCCCGTAAAGTTTTGGCCAGACTTGGCAAGTTGCCACTACAGCCGGGAAGTCATCCAGTGGTACTGTGATAATAACGTAGATTAAGAGAGAGTTTTCATCACGGCCGAACTATAAACCAGACTACAACACTACAAGACTGCCGACAGTTATAAGACAACTAAACGTACGACACAACTAAGTTGGTGACTATTTTAAATTCTGTGCTATTGTTACTAACATCCAATATCAATACAGGTTCCCTTGAAAAAGGCCACCAAAACAGCCGAAACGTCGGGCAATAACGAAAGATTGTCGTGTACTTTTTAAAAAAGACTGAGAGTGCCAAAATACACTAAAGTCGCTTTTTACGCGGGAGATACGTGCCGCGTAAAAACCGCGTAAATTCAGGAATCCTCGTAAAAAACCGCGTAAATTCCGGATTCCGCGTAAGAAACCCGCGATAAAAACGCGTAAAAAGCGACCTTAGTGTAGAAAACATCCGCATAACTACTACCAGTTGTTAAAATAACAAAAGATCACATCGATAAAAACATAAATTCACCAAAGTGCCCGCAGTTTCGGCCCATCGAGAAATTTTCAGCAATAATGAAGCGGAAGCTTAACCCTCTAGTACCCAAATTAGTTTTTAGACAGACTTTGAAAAAATCACTTTGAAGCTTTATAAACATTTTTTAAGTTCTGATTGAAGCTTTTTGGAGGTTGAACTGAAGATCGTCTAAAGGCGGCTTTGGGCACTAGAAGGTTGAGCAAAGTGGAAAAACGGGAGGCGACTCAGATGACCAAAATGTGAAACAAATGAGCCATGAAGGTGACTCCGCAGGAGTTTGATGGGAGGAATAAAACAGAAAGTGAGAATTTTCATTAGAAACGAAGAGAAATTATTTGTATTGGTATGTTCAAAGTACAGTGAAGTATCCATCCTATTTGTACATCAATCCGTAACCGAGATACAGATGATTTAATTATTCCTAATTCCAAATGGACATAGCTTTAGGGATATGAGTTGCTGAGCAGTATGCTTTAAACCACACTGAGGTCTATTTTATGTCGACTAGTACGAATTGTACTGCTGTCCAGCCGTTCACCGACCCCTGCGGAGTGACACTCCAGCTTAAAAACCTGAATGAGATCACCGAAGGGTGCGACATTTCACAAGCCTTTGAGAAAAAGTGTGGAGTGGTGGTGACCACAAAGGCAATTTGCCTTTGCAAGGGCCCAGCTGTGGCCACGGTAGCCATCACAAAGCTCCCATTGACCGAGGAAAGCGACACCCTGAAGCAAGCCAAACTTAAGACGAATCCGATGCCTCGTTCACCACTGTCATCGCGATCCCGCGATCTTCGGCCACCACACATCCTGTATGGCTACAATTTTTACTTTCACTTTTCGCAGCTCCCTAGCATACATGCCCAAGCGTGCCGGTTCGAGTAGAAAGCTGACGCTCCATGTACTGAGCTCCAATCATTGTACCTTCTCGTTCGCCTGGGTCGATACCGATTGTTTCGATTATTAATACTTTCTGGATTGTTCATCGTGAGGTACTTTCGGCATACTACCTTACTAGTGTCATGATACCTTGTCTCGAGACGCCACTAAGACTGCCGTCTTTAGGTGAAGCTGGTAAGATACAGCATTTTATAATTCAGTCGTCCGCTTCGGATAAGTTGCTGTTCGAGCCGCCCCTGACATGAGAAACAGACGCTCGGACAAGCTGTCCTCCAAAAAGAATAGCTCCACCTTCCTCGCCAGTATTCGACCAAATTTTTACTGGTTCACCGATCTTCCCTTGGTGCTCGTATCCCAGTTGGTACCATGTGGAGTTGAAGTTCTGCCCAGTTAGAATCCGGAATTACCTATCGTGTTGCAGCGGCACGGAAAGTGTCTGCTGCAAGAATTCTTTCACAGCGGTTTGTTCCTAGGATCCCACTCTCTGTGGTATAAATTTCACGGTGTTTAGTGCAGTGAGTCAAAAGTTACTCCAGATGGAAGCCGAGATGAGAGAAAAAATTCTGCACACCCACGTTGATATTAATCGCAATACAAATCACGAGCAGGATATCGTTTTTATCGAGCCAGCAAGCAACCAAATGGAACGTAGGAGCAAAGTTTCGTCACCAAAACTGGAGCTCGGAAATTGTACCAGCAGGTTTTGACCAAAGATGCCAAGGGTTATTTATATTTTTGTATGTAACTAACCTGTATAAGGGCAATGTAAAACTTATTATTAATAATGAGTAACGGGCTTTCAGCCTATATTCAAATTCAAATACAAGAAATACAACAAATACAATGCCCGCTCATCGACGATGAAACCTACGTTAAAATGGATTTTGGGCAGCTTCCTGGCCAGAAATTCTACATGGCGACGGCACGAGGAGGTGTTCCTGCGAAGTTTAAGTTTGCTTTTATGGACAAATTTTCCAAAAAACTGATGGTTTGGCAAGGAATATGCAGCTGCAGAGCAAAGACCACAGTATGCGCAGCAAATAAAACGATGATTTCGAAGCTGTACAAGGTAGAATACCTTAAAAATCGCGTACTACCTTCGTTGAAGCCCGTGTAGGTCCCGTAAAGTTTTGGCCAGACTTGGCAAGTTGCCACTACAGCCGGGAAGTCATCCAGTGGTACTGTGATAATAACGTAGATTAAGAGAGAGTTTTCATCACGGCCGAACTATAAACCAGACTACAACACTACAAGACTGCCGACAGTTATAAGACAACTAAACGTACGACACAACTAAGTTGGTGACTATTTTAAATTCTGTGCTATTGTTACTAACATCCAATATCAATACAGGTTCCCTTGAAAAAGGCCACCAAAACAGCCGAAACGTCGGGCAATAACGAAAGATTGTCGTGTACTTTTTAAAAAAGACTGAGAGTGCCAAAATACACTAAAGTCGCTTTTTACGCGGGAGATACGTGCCGCGTAAAAACCGCGTAAATTCAGGAATCCTCGTAAAAAACCGCGTAAATTCCGGATTCCGCGTAAGAAACCCGCGATAAAAACGCGTAAAAAGCGACCTTAGTGTAGAAAACATCCGCATAACTACTACCAGTTGTTAAAATAACAAAAGATCACATCGATAAAAACATAAATTCACCAAAGTGCCCGCAGTTTCGGCCCATCGAGAAATTTTCAGCAATAATGAAGCGGAAGCTTAACCCTCTAGTACCCAAATTAGTTTTTAGACAGACTTTGAAAAAATCACTTTGAAGCTTTATAAACATTTTTTAAGTTCTGATTGAAGCTTTTTGGAGGTTGAACTGAAGATCGTCTAAAGGCGGCTTTGGGCACTAGAAGGTTGAGCAAAGTGGAAAAACGGGAGGCGACTCAGATGACCAAAATGTGAAACAAATGAGCCATGAAGGTGACTCCGCAGGAGTTTGATGGGAGGAATAAAACAGAAAGTGAGAATTTTCATTAGAAACGAAGAGAAATTATTTGTATTGGTATGTTCAAAGTACAGTGAAGTATCCATCCTATTTGTACATCAATCCGTAACCGAGATACAGATGATTTAATTATTCCTAATTCCAAATGGACATAGCTTTAGGGATATGAGTTGCTGAGCAGTATGCTTTAAACCACACTGAGGTCTATTTTATGTCGACTAGTACGAATTGTACGGCTGTCCAGCCGTTCACCGACCCCTGCGGAGTGACACTCCAGCTTAAAAACCTGAATGAGATCACCGAAGGGTGCGACATTTCACAAGCCTTTGAGAAAAAGTGTGGAGTGGTGGTGACCACAAAGGCAATTTGCCTTTGCAAGGGCCCAGCTGTGGCCACGGTAGCCATCACAAAGCTCCCATTGACCGAGGAAAGCGACACCCTGAAGCAAGCCAAACTTAAGATTGGTTGGTCGCTATGCCCTGGGTATTCTCTAACAGCCTGACGTTTGCTTCAGGTGCTGGTTGTGTAAAGGGCCCAACAAGTCTAATTTATGCCGACGTCGACGAGCGCGGTACTGCAAGGCGCCTCCCAAGTGATTAGAACGTACCATGAAACGGGACACTAAGCACGCCAAAGCGGCTTCTAACCCGCTGATGTAAAGGGGACACAATTAAACCTGAGCCGCTGCCACGTGGCACCACAACTGTTATACCAAGCAGCATCTGGGTCGTTGTCGGACATTGCTATCGTAGCGAACACTTACCGCATCACTCTCGGAAACGGTAACTGGGTGGCGCATAAGTCCGAGATGGCGGCCATATGGACGAAAGGCAGGTTTCCGGCGCAGGAAGTTGTGTCGACTTCGAATGAGGGTTACGTGGTTGCCAAGGTGAACGGGGCATTCTATTGCAGTTGTTATGTTCCTCCGCGTTGGTATTCAGAAGGGTTCGCTCAGCTGGTCGATCGTTCAATTGTAGAACTAACGGTTCTAAGGCCGTTTGTAATGGCGTGTGACATTAATGCTTGGGCTGTTGAGTGGGAAAATCGCCGTACGAACCAGAGGGCCAAATTTTGTTAGAAGCTTCGGCGAAGCTCAACATAGACTTGGGAAACGGCTGTTGAGCCACCACGAATAGTAGTGGCAGCCACGCAGAGGTAGAAGAAGCGGTAAGTGTTACGCATAATTAACTCCATAAGATCTCCCTGATGGTGAATTTTGATCCTAGTTATTGGTATGACCGTAAAGGTAGTCCCCTGGTTATGTAGATTTGCCTAGATGATTGCGATTCCCCGGACAAGTGGAAGCGACAGAGACTGGTATTACTGTCGAAGACCAATCTGTCGACTAGCCACAGCAGTCAGATCGATGACAAGCTCACATTTGGGAGCCACATCGACTATGCCTATAGGAAAGCTTCTATGGCTATAACGGCATTATCAAAAATCAAATATCAATTAGCTCGGCGGTATAGTAAGCGTAGTATAGTATATTAGTATGCGTAAACTTCGTCCATACTCAGGTATGGGAGGCCAGTGTGGTCCAAAGCATTGGGTACTTTTTTTTACTGCGGTAAACTAGAAAGTACCTACAGGCTTATGTTCCTGAGGGTCATATACGCGTACTGCACTGTGTCATACGAGGCAATATGCGTCCTGGCTGGCATAATGCTTATCAGTATCATCGTCAAAAAAGACGTCAAGTGCTTCTACTGACATTACACAAGAGGTATACGTAACCCCAAAAGGTTATCTTCGATGGTCAGGTGGCAGTGGGGATGGTCAAATTCTATCAAAGATAGATGGACACATCGACTCATTTCGGCGACATCCGTATGGATTGAGAGTCGTCATTCCACTTGACACAGATCCAGGCCATGGCTGCTTCAGGTAGTACCTGCACAGGTTTTGACACACGGAGTCATCCATGTGTCCACAATGTGCGGGTACAGGGAAAACCGCTGAGCACATGCTCTTTGTATGCCCTCGTTTCGCAAAGGCGAAGAGCGAGCTGGTATTGCGGAGGATGTGCGACCACGACGGCAGTCAATGCGGCTACTTCTCAGATCGTTTTCGGGAAGCTAATTGTCCGACTCCAGGTAGCTAGCTAAGAGGTTTACGTGTACTAAGCACAATCGCCCTTCCCTGATGCAATGCCTAACGGTAGTCTCAAGAAGAAATAGGGCTAGAAATGCTCAACCTGGTCGTAGTAAATGTGCAGTTACTGGTTACTTGGTTAGTTAGGTGTTTAAAGGAATACCAATGCATAGAATTCTACACTATTATTAGGGAATTACTGCACTGCAACTTACTTGCATAACAACTCGCCCTGCACAGGATAGAAAATTAACTAACATCATATCACGGTTTAAATTCATACCACACCGACAGAGACCAGCAACAGTTTTCGACTTCCCTATCCCCAGAAATGCAGCGCCACCAGAATAGAGAAGGAATAAGTGACGCATCAACGCCGGTAACGGCAACCACATTGTTAGTAGCAATCGCTAAGGAGAGTTGCCTGCTCGGATGTGAAAACGGAATCACCATCAGTGGTATCCGTGGTGATATTAGCTCGTTCCGTTTGAACAGTTCTCCTTTGAGTGGTCTCCTTTCCGTGTCTGCCGGGGCGGAAGCAGAAGACGGCTGATATTCAGAAGCAATTGCTGTCACCATTCCGCCTCACTATGGACGGGTTATCAAAACAATCCGCGATGACATTACAAGCAGCTCCCGGTCGAAGTGTTTCACCAATCTCCATCTTAATGCTGCATACTTTGGAACCTTTCTCCCACTGTGCAATGTCGGTGGAATGTTTGAAGATAAAATAATGTCGAAAATCGATTGATTTTATCTCCAAGCCACAAAGCCACCGTCGTCGTTGTCTTCGTCGTTTCCGTTGTCCTCGCGGGCTGTCTTGGCTTGGGAACAAATTTTCCTACCCTCCGAACAGACACGCACGGTAGCACACATACACAAGCACAAAGTAAGTTAGGCAACAATCCCGAGCAAAATCAGTGCCAATGAGCGCGGTTGGGCGGCGGCGGCAGGAGCGATATCCGAACATATTTGCCAGAACAGCACAAAATTCCGCAGATAATCTCGTTAAATGATTTTCTATTTGTGTATGAGCGTCCCGATTTTGGCTTTCGCCGGTCGAGGACAAGACGGTGAAATTGATGAGGATGCTGAATCGGCAGTGTAAATTGCGCTGCGGTGGAGATTTATCCGTAGAGTTGCCGGTTGGTACGTTCCGGCTCACTCGAGCAACTGGAGGTTCCGTAACCACAGGACTGTACGCGGAATTAACGATTAGCTTGATGAATGCATTGGATGTACTGCAGTGATTGTTTTGTCTTCCTCATTAGATTGATTTGTCAAAAGTTAGTGCTGTTCTGGGGAAACTTTAGCCGCTGCCAGTGAGCTGAAATTATTTTATTAAATCGAAACCCTCGTAACTTTAATGGCATTAATTTTCAACAGCTCAAGCACAAATTGTTAAATGATTGTTGTTTAATTGGATTCGACAGTAACTCCTTACCCTTTGTGATTGGCAGCTAAAATGAACGATAGGTTTCATGATCCAATTCTTGTTTGGCGCAAAACTGTCCCACGATATGTTTGCTCAAAATGTGGTGACGCCCGATAATCCCTACATTCTTTACGGTCGCTTCAAAAGTTTTCACCTGCTTCCGTTTGTTTCACGTGTTTGTGATGATATTTTGGTCCTACAGAATGCAGGAGTATACTGCTTGTGCCGTTCCTGGAGGCTGTCTGCTCCAAGCTACGGTACGGATCGTAAATATGTGTTTATATGTGTGTGTGTGTGTTTGTATGTGAGTATGTGCGATCATCTCCTCGGTGGAACTGGAAGGTTTTTGTTGCATACCTGTGTTTCTGTGTTTAATGACGGTTTAACATGACAGGTCAAAATATGCAGGATACAGTTTTGCTTGACTCGCCGACAGAAGGAACAACCCAAAGATAACGGCGGTAGAAAAGTGATGATTTCCGTTCAACAGCTCTACGTTAAACCCAGCCTGTCAGCGACGTTGTTTGCCTGGTACGGAGTGTTGAATGGTAATCACACTGTTACCATTGGCCTTATTCTAGAGCGATTCTTCAGAACAGATATTTACTTAGAATGGGGGAAATTCAAGGGCAATATGATTCATTCCATCTGCAAATTGGTTCGCATCCGGGTCAATATCATTTTTACATTGCTTGAAATTGTTATTGATTTCATATCACAATTTTATCTATTTCTCTTCACCTATTGATTATATCGTTCAAAACTGTTTATGATAAATATTCATCTAATATATTTTATTGTTTAGATTTATGTTTTCTTTATTGCATATAGAATTACCTTTTCCAACATCTTCTAACATTACACGTATTTGAGTTATAAGTGTTTATTGTTGCAATTCAACTTATTTAGTTGCTGTATAGTTGAATCAAATTCACATGTATGAATCTTAATCCCACATCCAGTCTTAAACCCACTTCTAATTCCAATACCAATCCAAGTCCTAATCCTCATCCCTATTCTAATCTCTATCCCATATTCTTTTTCATTCGCAGCCACATTCCATAGTACCAAATCTAACCTCAGGCTTAATTCCTCATCTCAATCCCATTTATAGCCCAATCACAATTCACAATCCCATATCAAAGTAGCGCCCATAGTGAACCTACGTAATCCAATTCAAAATCTCAGCTCCTGGTACTAAAACAGACTTCCGATAAACGATCGAATATGTGCGTACATAGGACAAAAAGTCATCTAAAAGGACATATTTGTTTTGTTTCAAAATGCAGAATACAGCGGGAACGAGTTTTTATGGTTCGAACTCAAACTTGTCTTAAAATTGGAAGCTATTAGTCTATTAAATTCGTATTCCTATGCTAGTTTATGACATATACGGTCTTAATTTAACATCGGAAATAGAATAAATATTCCTTAAGTTTGTATTTGTACCATGATATAGACTCACAATTGAAGTTTTGAAAATATGTTAGTTCCTAAATTCTAAAATTATCTAACACAGTGCAAAAATCAAAGACGAATTTCAAACTTTCGAGCAATGTTTTATATAAATTTTGTAGAGGTAATAATGCAATAGAACGAAATGACATTTATCTCAATTAACCCGAGTCTTTCAAAACGATTGTTTCTAACTTACATTACGTCGTTATTATTTCGTGTTTTTATTTTGAATCAATTCCATATTGTTACCGTTTGTTGTGTAGAGTAAGTAGAAGCCAAATCATTCACAAAATTGATGTGAAATCAATTGGAGAAGTTTTTGATTTTATAAATCCACTGCCATTTTGTAGACAAAAGCGATGTGCACATACCACACAAACAAGATGCCACTAAAGTTTATACATCAAATAGAGTAGAGCTTGTCAAAATATGGGCTCTAAATTTTTTTTTTTTGATAACTCCTGGGCCTCCATGAAACCGAGCGTGTTCGGATGTATACAGTCGAAGCTAGCGACAAAAGAAACACATTCGGAACTCGGGTGAAACCAACCGATGATGATACGTACCTACAAGTGGCGAATGGAACGGAACAAACAAATTGAAAACCGCTCTCGCCGGTTTGTGAGCTTACGTTTTGGAAACCGGGCACCCAGTCACAGCTGTGTCTGCTCTCACGGTTCGATTTCGACGGCGGCAAAGGGGACAGCAGTTATCTGGCGCAGATTTCCAGCTTTGATGGAGGACAGCTTTTCACTTTTACGAAAGCAATCGATCATCACAATAAATCGGATGTGACAAAGTATTACTTTTTGTTCTTACATGTTCGGTGGATCTTCGGGCCGGGGCCAGAGCTGGGCTGGTTGAGTCGGGCAGCCAGGAGGATGCGATGACGATTCTCGTTTGTACGCTCCCGTTCGCACAGGATTGGCACTCAGGGGTGCTTTTGATTGATTACACTACATGTGAAGTGTTTTTGTCGATCTGGGAAACGATTTTTGTTTCCTCTGGTGAGTTGAAAAATAACAGAATTATTCGATAAGATTCTTTGGGACGGCGGAGGCTTAGCGGGGCAGCCAACCGCAGTTAAGCACACACACACGTAACAAAATAAATCGATACAATATGCGTATTGAAACGATAAATTTTTACAATCATGAAATAAATGTAGAAGCATAACCTTACTATAAATTTTGTTACATTTATATTTTCAACGTGTGAATGGGGGCAAAATCAAAGTTCTCTAGCATGTCATGAAACGTTTTCTCATGTAACCTCTATTCAGTCTTGATGTGGTTTTGAATTGTTTTCTTTTTTTACAAACTAGTGCAATTCTAACTTCCTACAGTTTCTTTAGCTGCAAACAGAAGAATATTTGGGTTTTGAGTTATTGTGCAACCCACAAGAGTAGGTACGAGTTCAAATATTTTACACGTTTGATATTTTTCTAGTTTGCAGCGCACTTGAAATGGCTGTAATCTTCCGACTTTGATAATCGAACTTTTCATGAAATTTTTTATTGGGATTATAAGAGCAACAAACACATTCCTAAAATAGAAAAAGAATCCCAGAAATAGGTGAAAATTTAGTTTGAAGTTATTCAAAAATCGAAAGTAATTATTATTTGCTCTGATGAGCTATGAATTTAACCCTGTAACAACCTGCGCTATAATAGCTGTTGTTGGCAAGAATATCTGGAACCTCTGTGTTACATTGATTTGTAACTTTCATTGAAAATTGAGAGCTATACAAATTTTAGTTTAGAAGGTGACTTACAAGTATTCATGGAATTGGACATGCTCAAGGAAAAAGACTATGTTGTAGGCCAGGTTCAGTTTGCCTCAATAGCTCTACTGTCTGTAATTCACTCAGGAACTCAATAAGCGTTATTTTACCTTGAATATCAAAGTTTTCTTGTTTGCATGATCTGATCACCTCACAAAACAAGATTTTTTGTAGCAAAATGTGCCGTATCATTCATTCATTAAAGTTCATAACATGTGAAACCATTTTTTGATGTTTATTGAACTGCAAAATCTTATTTATTTATTTATTTGGTTCTCCAATTCACAGCACTTGCAGGTCCTCCTCGAGTATTGTCCACGTTTCATGTCCATAGACAACAACCGGTCTTATGAGCGTTTTTTACAGGTTACACTCCGTACGATTGCAAAAATTAGCTTTTCTGTACATGAAGAAATCATATTATAAATCAAATTTATATTGTATTTAGATTTAAAGTTTAAACAAATTTTGCGGTGAATTCTGAAGCACTGTACAGCTTTGGGCGAATGTATGTTCTCTCCGTGTAGAGAAATCGCTTTTCTACCTCATAAAGTGCGTTTCAAACTCATATCCCTTAGTAAAAGTATGCGCAATTGACACAAACTGTATTGCATATCAAAGATCAGTCTGTTCTCTAACCGATTTGAATTGTTTATTCGATGGAAATTTCTAGCATATTTGTTAAACTGTAATTAATGTTTGAATGTCAGGCATCATCCGCTGAGAGTCGGTTAAAATATCGACAAACGTGTATACAAAGGTGCATCTTATACGTCTACATATGTCTAGATGTTGGTGGCACCCTCTCAGAATGCATTGAAACATTGCCCCATTTTTTTTCAAAATTTCTATGTGTGTTCTATCTGGACTAGTATTTGAAAAGGGTTGAAATTTCAGAACCATTTTTGACGTAGAACTACGTCTATTTAGTCTACCACATAGAAGTGTAAATTGAAAATCTATTAACAAAAAGGGGACGAAATTTGTCCCTTTTAAAATGTAATCGGCTTGTTTTCAACCGATTCCCTTCATTCTTGCTGCAATCGATTGGAAAATTAAAGACGCATCCGCCCAAATGTAGAAAAATGTTGTTTGATTATGCAAATTATTGTACTTTCAAAATTTTTTGGATGATTGATTTTTTTTTTATAATTCTCACTTATTTACCGTCGGTCTAGTTCCGCCACTGTTGTTGTGCCAATCATCGACGCCCGGGGAGGCGACTCCACCCAGGACCCTAACTTACGACCCGTTGATTAACGGACTGGCGCCAACGGCTTTACTTCCTCATGCGATGGAAGGCGTGATCCCAGAGATTTTTTGCCTCAGAAAATCTCCCGGTGTCGGCTAGGATTGAATCTAGACCAGTTGGGTTGCTTGTGAGTTGATCACGCCACCTCACAACCATCGACACCTATGTCGGCGGTGGGATTCGAACCCAGGCGTCGAGCATGGTTGGCGAAGACGTTACCAACCACGCTAGGCCCCCGCTCGAATGATTGATTGTTGAGACGCAAAATAACGTGAAAACAGGTTAGACTGTGCGTCTTGTCAGAGTGCTTTACTCCCCTACAGTCGGGGCAGCACGAAAATTGCGATCGGCACAAACGATTTTGAACAATAAACTGGCCTGTTAGAACGCGTTAACAAAGGTTCGACTTCGACTTTGCAGAAATAATTTGAAGTCGATTCTATCAATCAAAATGAACAAAATTTCGTCGTCTCCTAGCTGCTCAGTTGCGACATGATGCAACACGCAACAGCGTGCAGAAGAATTCGTTTGATGTTCCAAGCCGTAATACGATACAAGTTATCGATTATACGCACCCTCGATTTTACGTACTTCGATTTTACGCACATTTTACCTCGATTTTACGTACATTTTTGCCAAAAATATTTTTAATTCAATTTTTTTGTTTAAATTATGCATATCGCAGGATTCTATATATTAGACATCGTTCACAAGTAACGGGCTGTTTACATAGACTGGTAAGTCTGCCGAAAATTGGGAGACAGTAACAAAAACACCGCTTCTGGGAAACAGCGAACTACTTTACACGTTTCTAACGTGTAAAATATATAATGTCGTACAGATACAACCTCTGTTGAAGTAAATTAATAAAACGTTTATATAAAACGTCTACCGTTGCAAAATAAAGGGGCTGTTTTCAATGGATGTCGACGATATGTGGGTAGATGAATGTGTGGTCATACAAATACTCACACATATACTCACATACACAACATACACACACTTACACTTATACATACACACATACATATATGTACACATATATACACGCATATACACATGCATACACACGTACACACACACCCATATTCATTGTCATAGGTAATTTCTTTCAAGCATTTTCCAAATCTTTTGGACCAATTAGAGAACGTCTATTGACTACGTAACGCAAATAATTACCTCCTTCGACCCCCCTTCTCCTCCCATTTCACACTCTTATTTGAATCTTTTTTTTTTTGTGCGGGTTTCCAAACTTTCTAACCCCCTTTCGAACGTTACGTAATAATTGGATGTTCCCTCACAAGTTTCCGATCACGGGAACTAATTTTGGACTATGAAAATTTGAAAAATCTTGCTTCGATTTTACGCACATTTCGAAAACGAGAATCGTTTATGTATCGTTATGTGCTAGAGCACTATCGGTGTTTTATTCGTTGGATACTAAAGTTGATTGCGGATTGTGGAGTGATTCGTCTAAAGAAAATGAGAGAATGTGGTGAAACTTAGCAAAAGAGCCGGGCATATTTCATAGCACTTTTCGGCCATAAAATAGTGTTTCTGGTAGAATTAGTTTCTTTGTTTCGACAGTCCAACAATGACAGTAACGTAGCAGGTTGTGAGAGTGGCAGCAGCGGATTGCGGTAGCAGCAGCAGCGGGTTGCACCAGTATCAGCTGGCTTTCTGAGTTTGCTTTCGGCTTAAACATATCACTTCCCCGGTGGGTTACACGTCTCAGCAGCAGCGCGGTGTTGTCAGAGTGTTTTTATTCACCCCCACTGTTAGGGCAGCACAAAGGATGTGATCTGCATATCCAATTTTGAACATCAAAAATTCTTTTTCAAGGCAGATAAACAAGTTATTGAAGGTCAATAAGTTTTTGGCAACAACACAAACAAGCATTCTATGTTGGATTCTGGTGATCAAAATATGCTGCGGCTGTCTAATTTTCTTATTGTGAAAACAGCTTTTTCAGTGTGTGTTTGTCAGTCCCCCACCGTTGGGGCAGCACAAAGAATTGCGAATAAGAAAACATTCTCAACAATGCGTTTGTTGATAGTGTGCGTAATTCTACGTCAGTTACGCAGTCGTGCTTGGATAAGCGCGTAGATAGAGAAAAGTTGTCAATGGATGATTTCTATATTGTCTGCAATTCGATTTAAAACATTGGAAAAATCAAATTTGAGATTCTACACTAGAGCAAATGATTTTGAAAAATAAAAGCAATTTGAAAAGTAACGGTTAGTTTTTTGGAAAAAAAATTAGTTACCTAACTGCCGCGCATAGTAAGTCCGTCCCAATTGCATTTTCACCAAAATTGAGCTAATAAGCGAAAAATTTGTTCGGGAAAACATTTAACCGTTATGTACTCGGTAATTTTAACATACATCAGTACTCGGCAGGGTACCGGGGTACCCACCAAAATGAAATGCTTATTAGTTCTTCAATTCTTGACCGATTTTCGATCTTGAACCGTCAAAAAATTGGAATATTTTTCTGTTTTTAGTAAACGGAACCTGAAGAGCCATTGGTCCCCATATGGTTCCCGTAAATCCGGATCTTCGGGACCATGTTCAAAATCGGGAATCTGCTCCGATATGGCCATTTCGGACAACTTATCAGATCGACTCATAATGAATGAATATCAACTCCTGAAGTGAATTCTTGAATTTTGAGTAATAATTTTTCTCACCGGAACTTGCTCCCGAAAATCCGGATTTACAGGAACTAGATGTGGTCACAGGTTCTTGTCGGTCCCGGAATCTAAGATCTTGACAGGCCAAGATCGAAAATTGGCCAAGAAATGAAGAAGCAAGAAGCATTTTATTTTGTGGGTACCCTGGTACCCTACCGAGTACTTATGGGGTAAAAAAATTCGAAGACCCTTCCGTCGACCCCCCCCCCCCTGCTGCTCAGTCTGATGATGGAAATGGTTTATATGCACTAGTTAGGAGCATTCCATAAGTTTCAGCTGACTGAGTTGAGGTCACCCTCTTTTATTAAAACAATAAAGTCCGAAAAGGTACCCGGGTACCCTGCAGACCCATCTCGTTAGAAATAATGGTATAAAACTCTATACAAACATGTTTTTCTCCACTTGCTGAAATTGCAAATGTTTTATAGAGTAAATTTCGGATCTGAAAAGCTAATTGAGACTTTTCTGAAATGACCTTTTCTCAAATTTATTTTGTATTTCGAATATTTTTTAAGTGTTTCAATTTTAAAAATATTTTTAAATACTCTCTAGAAGTAACCTAATTTTTTCCATATCTCGCTATTATTTAGAAGCATCGACTCACAAACATGAGGTTTAAAAACTTTATCCCTCTTAAAGTTTTTGTCCAGCTAAGTTTTTGAAAAAAAGTATGCAAAGTCGCTTGGTTTTTAGGATCTGTGTAATCACAAACTTTAATTGGATTCTGAAAAGGTGCTGCGAGTCCCTCAGTCGTGTAATGTGCACACATGATGTACGCGACCTTCTCATATTTGGCTCAAATTTTGTGGAATTGTTGATTCATGGTCATTATGCAAAAATCTCAATTCGGGTGATGATCGGTCCACCCCTCGCCCCGTGAGACCATCCCCGTTTATGAATAAAGTACTATCGTTCGTCAAAAAGTCTTGTTTTCTTTCAATTATAGCTTCAAAAGCATGATGTCTAAAAATAAATTGATGAATTGAAGAAACTTCCTTGTTCTTATGTTAACTTCAAAAATAAGTATTCGAATTAAAAATTTAATAGTTTCTCAAGAATGTTGTAACTCGAGCTTTTCTCATAATAACTCTACGTAATAGGTGTTTTTCAGGCAAAATTTTTTCAGCAACACGATGCAATTGTCAAACTGGAAATCAAAATATACTTATTGGTCGAAAAATGCTATTAAATTTTTCAACTGTAAAATTAACATATCTGGCCGTACTGCCGGTGTTATTTTTTTTGCATTTCTTGAATAACTTCCTTAAAATTACATTATTACGAACGTCCATAATCAAGCCAGTTTCACAAATATTGGCAGAAATGCTACAACTCGAGTTTCGTTCGCGGTGATAAGTATTTTTTATGTAAAACTTTCTCATGAACACGAAGGAATTGTTTAAACTGAAATCAAAATATATTCATTCGCCAAAAATTATAATTTCATTTTCCAAATGCAAAAACAATTTATCTGGAGACACTGTCGCTCAAAATTGCCATATTTTTAAAATTCTCAACTAATTTTCTTCAAAATCCATGTATCACTTTATTTCTAGATATCAAACTTTTGAAGCTATAATTTGAAAGAAAACGAGACTTTTTGACGAAAAATTGTACTTGTTTCTAAAAAGGGGAGGGTCTCACTGGGCGAGGGTTTTCAATTGTTGCTTCAAAATTGCATATTTTCCCAAATTATGGAAAAATGCAAAAATTACTCCAATTTTAAAGCCGGATAAGAATCCAGCTGAAGTTTCAAGTTACCGACCAATCAGTTTGCTTTCTTCAATAAGTAAACTGTTTGAGAGAATTATTCTTAACAGAATGATGTCACACATCAACGAAAATTCAATTTTTGCAAATGAACAGTTTGGATTTCGCCATGGGCATTCCACTACTCATCAATTGCTCAGAGTTACTAATATGATTCGAGCTAACAAATCTGAAGGTTATTCCACTGGAGCTGCTCTTTTAGACATAGAAAAAGCATTCGACAGTGTTTGGCATAAAGGTTTGATTGCGAAATTGCAAACTTTTAATTTTCCGATTTTCCTTATCAAAATTTTAAAAAATTATCTTACTGATCGAACTCTGCAGGTTGTCTATCAGAATTCAAAATCTGATAGATTTCCTGTCAGAGCAGGTGTACCTCAAGGTTCAGTCATGGGGCCAGTCCTGTACAACATATTCACTTCAGATCTTCCTGATTTGCCTCCAGGATGCACAAAGTCATTGTTCTGCAATGACACAAGCATTTCCGTAAAAGGAAAAAGCCTTCGTGTCATATGCAGTCGATTGCAGAAAAGTTTAGATATTTTTTCTTCCTACTTGCAAAAGTGGAAAATCTCTCCCAATGCTTCTAAAACTCAAATGATAATTTTTCCGCATAAGCCTAGGGCGTCTTTCCTCAAGCCAAACAATAATCACGTTGTCAAGATGAATGGGGTTATTTTAAGTTGGTCCGACAAGGTTAAGTACTTGGGACTAATTTATGATAAAAAACTTATTTTCAAAGAGCATATTGAGAGTATACAAGCCAAGTGCATCAAATATACGAGATGTTTATATCCTCTCATTAACAGGAATTCTAAACTTTGTTTAAAGAACAAACTTTTGATTTACAAACAAATTTTTAGACCAGCAATGCTTTATGCTGTACCGATCTGGTCAAGTTGCTGTTCAACAAGGAAGAAAACGCTCCAAAGCATTCAGAATAAAATTCTGAAAATGATTTTGAAGCGTCCTCCTTGGTTTGGTACACTCGAATTACATAGACTTACTGGTGTTGAACCATTAGAAGCTATGTCAAATAAAATTATTAACAATTTTCGACAAAAATCGTTGCAATCCTCAATTGCTACGATAAGCTCTCTTTATAGCCAATAAGTTAGCAATTAAGTTAGTTGTAAGTTTACTTCCCCTTTTCTGACAAGTAGGTTTAAATCCCTACGAATGATAAGTCCTTATTGCGAAAGCAAACAAATCCTAACAATTAAAATTTCAAATTTCTAACAGTGTTGAGAAGTCACCATTTGTGATTGGACACACATACTCATTATTTACTAATATTTATCATAAATACTTAAGCTACTAACAAATCCCCCCTTAAAAAAAAAAAAAAATACTGAGTGAGTTTTTTCATCAGTTGCTTGAATGTTACAATATTTAAATCAGAATGTTTGAACATAAGATATTTTACATTTTGGGTCATTTCTTTCTCTATCTTTCTTTTGTTTCTACCTCCCTTTCTCTTTTTTTCTCTCGCTCTCTCTTTTTTCAACCGCTTTATATTTCTCAAAAGAAACTAAGAGTAAAAGACATCTGTGCTCTGTTTCATACCCTGTGTAGTGCGTCCTAACTGGTGTAAATTAATGAACCTTTTGTTTTTAATAGCTCTTTACTAACAGTTTTCGATTTATTTCAGAGGGAACCGGAATGCTTATTTAAGTCCGCTTTCTACTCACTTGATACACTACGCTTTTGTGTATTATAAGTATTGCTTTCTAATTTAAAAGTCTAATTTAAAAGTCTTTCAAAAGTCTTTAAAAGTCTAATTTAAAAGTGCAAACAGAGTATCCATATTATCCCACTTTTCGTTGTTGCAGCAAGTTTTATAAAGTTCTGAAATTGTTTTGGGTTTTACCATGCAGCCTATGCCTTGAAAAAGAGTAACGTTCTCGAATACACTTTGGAAAGCCAAAATCCATAAGTCTTGCGAAAACCCTTAATTTTCAAATCATACATTTGGAATAGAATTGAACTGATAACTTTCAACAGCAGTTATATGAAGTTCAATGAAATCTTTCAGCATTTGATCCTCATAGATTTTATCAAGATTTTTGTTGATTTCTTGAAATAATTACACGTATGATTCAAGTAACTTTTATACGGTAACAAAGCATTCAACGCGTTCCTATATAATTCTGATCTATAATTTCTTGAGAGCAAGTTTGTAGAACTTTGCTGCAATTCGTAGGAAATATTCGATGCTAATTCATAATCTACAATCATTTTGTTCTTATCTAGATTTTGTGATTTTTGAAAACGAAGCCATTGTGGTATTTAAGCTTGGATTATGAGGAATTATTTCAATAGTATTGCAATGAACTAACAAACATATTTTCTGATCTATAATGAAATCTGCATCATTGTTATCTTTATTGTTTCTGGGCGTTCGATTATGTCGAAAATTCATGAATTGTTTCTATCCTAGACAGCTTAAAATATGGTTTGGAGTCGAAAAAATATAACCCAGATTCCAGTGATGACATTCACAATATTTTATGATCGTATTTGGTTCATCCTCTGGAAAACTGTCTTATGAATTAAATTTTAAACGATTTATGGTTTACTGGCATTAAAAAGTTTATGTGTAGTAATAGTTAGTATAGCAATGGTTTCTGCACTGCAAGATGGATTAATTCAGGTTTTTTTTGCACACTTTAGATGGAATGACCCTAATTTATATTATGAAAAATTCTATTACACAGCAAATATTATCGATATTATTCTCTTGTTACAGAGATTTTTTGACGTAAGAATACGTCCATCTGGAAGTTAGGGACGCAAATCAAAAATCTAACAATGCAATCATTGAAACATTGGTTAGGGTTTGGGCGCTTATATTTTAATGATTTCTCATCAAATTTTCAAGCTCTTGATATCAATCGATCAGAAGTTCTTAAACGGTTGAGTTCTTGGGACGAAAACAATCTTTTGATCCTGATCCATAATTGAGAAGTTGATGAATAATATGGATTGTTTAAACCAAACAGAGCAACCAATCACTACTTTTCTTCCTCAACACAGCTGACACTTTATATATACAAACGATTGTTGTTGTTTTTGCTTGCTCGACTGCACAACGACACGCCCATGAGAAGTATAGCTCCCAGTAGTCGCGTATAAAAGCTAGCATGCAAACATTTGTCCTCATTGTCTATCTGATCACTGTAGCAAGAGAATGATTACTTAAGAACTGGATCGACCACGAGTAAGCAGAGTTGTGGCATGTTGCAGTGCAGCATACGGCGATTTTAAATATAAATATTTGTATGATTTTTGCTCCGACTCCCGCTCAGTCGATCGTAGCCTTTCCTTTTTTTTGTTCACACAACATATAATTGACACGGGATCGTAGCCTTTCATACCCTACCGAGAAAATCAGCGGACGGTGTCCGGAAATGTTAGTGTTTCTGTTTGGATCCGGTATGATCGCTGTAAACTATTTTCAAATGCAATCGACGCAACATTTAACACGTCTATTCTTTATTCTACGTTACAAATTTTTCTCATATCTATTTCTGCATAAAATACCTCTTTGGGTCTCCTTTGGATGCAGAGCTCTTGCTCTTGATCTTGACGACTTCCGGAGAAGCCTCGTTTCGAATTCACTTTACTCAGATAGTGCTGTTGTAACACTCACGCTCATCTAATATCTAAATTATATAATTGCAGCAGTTGATATTTTTCTACCACTCATCAAACTGTTGTTGATAGTGATAAAACTATAGTAGTCCTACATCAAGTATGCGTTCGTGTTTTGGATATCTTGACACCGGGATGATATTCGGACGCCATTTTGTTTTCCAAAATAATCGAGCACCATCCAATAAGGATATTTCTAGAATCGGAACGATACCCAAAAACCAGGAACCATTATCAAATTCAAAATTGCTTTTTCTGATATCGCAAAACAGCCATAAATGGTTTAATACCACCCAATATGAACATTCCTGTAACTAGAATGATAGAGGTAAGAAGTCTGCCCCATATGCAATTTCTGAATACAAAATGGTTGAATGAAATTTAAAAACGGTTTTGAATTTTGAAACCTTTTATACCGAGCGAAGCCGATACGATGGACCAGTTGGTAATAAGTTAATATCTTATCGGCCAACGATATCACGATATCGTGATACACATCTCTAAAGTCTCAGATAAGTTGGAATAAATTGACACAAACACCGGAGTACTCGTAGAAAATGAAAAACAAACTGGGTAAATTACGAAATTCGCCTCTTCACATAATCGAAAATAGAAATTCGCGTTATTTTAACGTTCAAGTATGTTATCATTCATCTATTTAAACTTTCATCCTCTCGCAATTAAGGGATTAATAACAGCATTTTGTATTCACAGTCGAATGACTAAATGAATGAAATACTTTAAAAATAATAAATATTTTGGTGTGTTATCATAAGAAAAGAAGGTACAAAATAAATTTATTCCACAATAAGCGGGGACCGGAAGTAAACCCTTTGGACTTTGTACCACCTAGAGGTAATATCGCAAATAGTTCCAGCAGAACGTTACCTATATTAGAAACGTGAGTGCCATAAAATAAAATTCTAAATTCTACTGGATGTATGAACCCTTCTCTCTCTGTTAGCCATCTCACGTGCCTTTATGCATTCACGTTGATGACTGTAAAACGAATGATTACCTCTTCCGTGTGGTTCCATTTCTCAACTTCCCGGATTTTTTTTTTTGCTTTGCCTCGAGAAGTTTCCCATTTTTCTATCTTGCATCCGCCAGAAAAAACGACATTCTCGGAATAGTTTGTCTGATGGGTGCTCGAGCGAAACGAACCTGTCTACTTATATTTTTATTGCAATTTATCGACACCTGTCGTGTACTTTTTTTTTCATCTTCACGCCTCAGTTTGGTAGAATCGCTCGCTTCCTGCTGCTAGATGGAATCGATCGAAGAGGCAGGAACCGTTCATGAATCACGACGAAATGTGATTATTCTTTTTCTGACGCATTAGGATCACCTTCAACTAGCAGCAGCTACAGCTACACGCGCTACACGGGAAGGGCCTCAAACGTAAGGAAGTAAAAAAGCCAAACCGTAGAGGGAGGTGCTGGGCGGTGGGTTTTGTGTGGGGAAGAACAGTATGTTTGATGTGGGTTTTCTCTGTGCGCCCGAGCGTTTAACGGCGAGGACGGAAGAATCATTTGCGCTAACAATTGACGCATTTATTGGAGAGTAATGAATTCATATTTTTCTTGAAACGACATTTAAAGTGGCAGGTAGGTGGCATTTTTCCTGATTGAAAGGGACAGTTATGAAAAGGGGCGCTGGTGAATGTATTTGAAAGCACTTAGACGGGCGGTTTGGGGGTGAAGAAAATGGATCGAGGAGATACGTTCAAGTGGCAGTCACTAGACATAAAGCGATAAATTATGTTTGGAAATTGATACATGATGAACAAGTGCACTCTAACGAAATACTTAGGACGTTAGGAACAAATTTGCATTGAAGTATATTAATCTAATGAATTTAAAAAAAATCACAGGAGGGTTGTGTGCAAAGCCACGACCGCAAGGATGAAGTAGAATACTTTTACAAGAAAGAAAACCCGGCTGCTTGCGTGTCAGTCATTTTTTAATTTGTTCAATTCAATATGAAGTATTCCTTGTGATAAAATAAACATTGAAAAGCTGATTTACCACTCAAAACTAGACGGCTTATGTCAAAATGAGTCAACATTTTTAATTGAATGCATTTACTAGTGCCCGCTATCGCACAGAGACTGCATTTCACTAAAGTGCCTCACTGCATCAGCTGCTATCGATGCTAAACCCGCTGCAACTGCTATGCTATCCGTAGCCATGCCAATGTTTTAGCCGCTATACGCGGCTATGCAAGGTCTATGATTCTGTCGACCGTGCTTGGGAGGTAATCATATTAACGACTAATCAGATCAGTCGAATTTCGCGCTTCAATAAGGATTGACCATTCTCAATAATATAGTTGCTTGTCATGATTTGGATTTGATAATTTTGAATTTCAATTATGCGAAAAATTATTTTTTATGCTGATAATGAAAGCTTTTCGGATGTTGTGCTCATGACTGAAGGAAAAGATAATTCAGTACGTTCTGAGACACGGAGATGAAGCCAAATATATATCTGTTCCAAATTTCTTGAAAGTGTAAATTGATTTAAGAGAAAATATTAACTCTTCAAATAGGTTTTTTATTTCATCCTGAAAAGGACAATTGGTTGTTTTTTTGTCTGATAAGATGCCGATCACATCTTTGCGTTATCACTGGCAGTGCAAATAAAGTATTCCTTGGGGGGAAAAAACACTGAGAAGCTTTCCAGAACGTTCTTTTCATTGGATGCATTTGCTGGTGTGCCTGCTATCGCTCAGAGACAGCATTCCACTAAAATGCCGCACTGCATCAGCTGGCTCTGCTTATATTGATGCTGAGACCAACGTCAACCGCTGCGCTATCCCCGTGGCCACAGTAGTGGATGCTATACGCTGCCATTGGTATCCGCTGCCCTGCATCACCTGGTCCTGCTATCGATGCTGAGACGCGCTCCGCTATCCGTTGCCATACCACAGCTGTGGCTACTGCTGCTGCTAAGGGAGGACTGCTGTTGTCGCTGTCTAGAACTATTATAAGCGGCTTCGGCTGAAACAGGCTCTTGTATAGGCCGAATAGCATGTTTGAAATTGCAAGGTATATGATTCTGTCGACCGTGCTTTGGACCAATCAGAGGCCGAAGTTTTAGTTTTGACAAGGCTCGACTATTTTCAATAGTACAATAGGTTGAAAAATAAATTTACAATTATCTGCATTTGGGAAGAATCTTAGATTTTCCAAGCTATTGCTGCAACAACGAAGGAAATCCATCGAATACTAACCAATTTATTAGCATTTGAAATTGGACATATTTTTCACTTTTTTTCGGTTTTTGATTTGCATTTCACATCCCTATGTAGCCTACCTTCCTGAGAGAAGTATTCTACATCAAAAAAACATCTGGGCGCTTTCATCACTGCCCGAGGTTCAATCCCAGTCAGCTTGGATGATCATAGATAGGCTTTGTTGATTCCGTTACGGCTATCGGAGCCGTTTCTCAGATTTGGACCAATAAGCACAGTCCGGTGGTCTCCCCTTAGAGCACATTAGAAATAAAAATGATGCTCCCTTCGAGGTCCATTTTCTCTCTGGCCGCAAATAATCACGACCATGTAAGAAGTGCATCGAACTGCAAAACTGGCCAGGTTCCGCTCCATTTCCAGCCCACCACACGGAAGTCAAAACGAAGCCAATCGCTTATGTAAGCGTTTCCCTGTGCCGACTTCCGACCTATTGGCATTACTGTCTATCATTTTGGAACCGTTCGAAAGTGGATGGGTTAAATCCATCCCGGTTGCAATAGTTGGAAAACAGACAAATGAAGCAGATTTCAGCCGGGCGAATGCAGTCCACATTTAC
This sequence comes from Wyeomyia smithii, assembly GCF_029784165.1. Lineage (NCBI taxonomy): Eukaryota > Metazoa > Arthropoda > Insecta > Diptera > Culicidae > Wyeomyia > Wyeomyia smithii. The sequence continues at coordinate 42,757,420 of NC_073696.1, forward strand.
TTCTTCCATCTCTCCCGACAGCTCGTAGCAGAATCCTGTACGGTTTGTATCTGCAAGCCGCAAAAAAATGCTCTCGCACACAGAATGGAAACTCCATTCAATGTCTATTTTCGATTTCCACAACATTACGAGAGTAGTACGGGAGTCGATGGAGACCGTACGTTTCCTGAGCCAGATGGGTTTGCATGGTTGCACACATGTGCAGCAAAGCTACGAAGCACTGCATTGATGGGTCCAACGAGAGCAAGGAATTGCAGAGTAATGTTAATGTGTGCTAGCAGAAAAACCAAGGATGTTTTTCCATTCCGGTACACATTAGCTAATTTGAATTTGTGATTATCGGAACTGATGCTCCGATGTAGGCCATATCAGTAAGTTTTTGGAAGATCATTAGCTGATTTTTTTTTTTTTGAGTTGATTGATTACCTAGCGTTGGCATATCACAGCGGAAAGCTTGCAATTAGTAGCAATTATTATGGCTTACTGCAAATTAGGCTTCGTTAATTTTTTTTGTCCTAGAGAAATTGTTCAATTCGATTGGAGCTTATCATATACATATTAAGCTAAAATAATTAAGCATGAAAGAATTGCTTGAATACAAAAGTATCACTCTAAAAGTGCGTACGCATTTTTTCATACGCTTCATTTCTTCAAACTACAATATTTAGTTAAAAGAGCTATAGTTATATAGAAAAATGCCTAAGAAAACGACTTAGAACGAGTTTCAGGGAACTAGTAATAACTTTTACACTGACACGTGAACTTCATGATCACGTGAACTTCAAAGAAGCATCAATTGCTGAGACATTTCAAGAATTGTGTGTATAATTTTTTATTAGGTAGGTATGTGTAAAATAGGTCAAGGTTCAGGAAAATATGTCAACACTGAAATATTCACTTGCAAACAGCAAAATTATTGATCCATATGAAACAAGAAGAGCAATTCCGCAAAAATCTAGTTTTATTATGTTTTTGACCTGCATTTTTGCTTTGGCTTAAACACTTCATAGATATCTCTATAGGCAAAAGATGCCTATCTATAGGCAAAAGATTTGATCGGTATAATGTCTTCGGAAAAGTTGTTTTGTTCTTAGCTCATACACTGCAGAATTTGTTTTTTTGCAAATTTTTTTTTTATCTCTCCACATTCAGTACACTATTTTTGGTTAGTTTATATGTAGCGGGTGACAACTAAAAATCTGGATTTTTTTTTTGGAGCTCCTTACAACAAACACACTCAGAAAGAAATGAGAATATGTATATGAAAGGTCTATCTTTCTTGTTCATGCCAGTTTATTTCGGTCCGAAACGGCGCAAGGAGCATTCCGCAAGCGCATTGTACGGTTCGCTGTAAACTGCACAACAGTTTTAGCAAAAAATTTACGGTAAACCATTTTAAAAGCGAGAAAACCTCAAACCTCAACTATAATCCGCCAGGAAGGTAGTGGAAGACCGGTCAGAGTAGTGGACAGAAAAGAACTTTTTCCTTTTTGTCAAATCGTGCTTCAAGCCTAGTGGTTTGGCTATCAATCAAAATATATACCAGAACGAATGTTTGAACAACATTATGATTCCATTTCTTCTCAAACACCAGTGACATGAAAAGTATGTATTTTGGTCAGAAAAAATATAATCACAGTACGTCAAAAAACACAAACGTTTCTGAACAACCACTCGACTCCATTTGTACCCCAAATACGCAACACAACGAATCCACCTCAGTGTCGTCCAAGCAAAGATTTCTTTGGGATTTTTAGTTTCTTCGGTGTAAAAATAACAGGAGATCAACAAACTGTGAACAGTTGATCAGTAGAATCAAAAGATGCCTTCGAAAAGCTGACTTGAAGACCGTACAATGCTCTTGTTTCGGCATCATAAGAAAACTTCGTTGGGGGCCCTTTCTCAAACGCTCAATAATTTTTGGTTGTTCACAATAAATGTATCTTCATAAGAAATAAATCGGTTTTTCATTTGGTTCATCCACCTTTTTTGATAGCTGTCACCCATTAGTTTTTGCAAAGTGTATTTTTTGGAACGATAAAATTATTATCTACAACTTTGCTGAAGACGACAAGTTTCAGCCAAACCGAAAATTATCGATAAATATTGTTGCTCGTTTTTCATGGTACAGTCATACCTCGATATAAGGCAACGTCGATATAAGGCAACCTCGATATAACGTAACTTTTACTTCGATACAACGTAACTTTTTTTAATTTGCCAAAATTAAAGTACAACAATTAATTTTGGGGTGTATAATGTTCCGAATAAATGTTTTAAGTAAGTTTTGAAACCAATAAGTACCATAAAATGGGGTCAAATTGACATTTATCTTTTCAAGGTTTTGTGACTGGTTATTTTTGTCTACGAAAATTGTCTTAAAGGGACATAAGACAGGTTTATATATACTTTTAGGTGAAGGGATATAAGTTTTTGCGCACTTTTTAGTAACCATCAAGAATTTTACTTCAATAAAAAAAATTTTTTTTTCGTGCTTCGATACAACTCGAAATTACGTAACGAAAATAAAAATAAAGCTGCCTTATATCGAGGTATGACTGTATTAATCAGAAACGAAATTATTAGAAAAATGAAAATTACATAGGGTCAGTGGTTTTCTTCGGCACTACCAAAAACTTTGATACCCAATATTTGATGTGAACTTTATTTTGATTTAATTGAAAATTAATAATTGTGAAGCCATTCGTTTTACACAGAAAAAAATAAAACCTTGTGACAAAATTGAAAAAAAAAAAATCAAATAACAATAATCCAAATTTGCAAGTGTATAAAAATTGTTTGCTTATCGCGATAAGTAAATGATATTGAGCTCACGAGACTGAGACTGTAATTCGGACTAGGAGTGAAGCTAGGGTTGCGAGAAAGGGGGTTATAACTGGGATTGGGACTCGAATAAGGTTGGATATTTGAATTAAAATTGAGGTCGGAACTGGGATATGGATTGGAATTGGGATTGGTATTAGAATGTGGATTTGAATTTAGATTTAGATTTGGATAAAGATATGGAATAAAATTAGCATTGGAATTGGGATTGGGATTGAAAATTGGAAAAAAAATAGGATTGAAATAAGGATAAGGATTAGGATTGAGATTGAAATTGGCATTGGCATTGAGATAGAAATTGATATTGTAATTGTAATTGGAGTTTGAATTGCAATTGAAATGGGCTCGTAATAAGGAATAGGATTGATATTGGGATTGAAATGGGGCTTTATTTGAGATCGGCATTGAGATTGGGATTGAAACTAGGATTGGCATTGGAATTGGAGTAAGAATCAAGATTGGAATTGAGATTGTAATTGGGATTGAAATTGGACTTGGGTTCGGAATCAGGATTACAATTGAAATATGGATTGTAATTTGAGTTGGATTCTGGTTTGGATTGGGATGAGAAATAGAATTGAAATTAACAATTGGAATTGAGATTGAATTATTGAAATGAGATTGAGATTGGAATTGGCATTGGAATTGGAAGCGATTGGAATAACATTCGAGATTGAGATTAAAACTGGGATTAGAATTGAAACAAAGATTGGAATTGGATTGAGATTCGATTGGAAAGCGATTGCGGTTAGAATTGAGATTTGAATTGGGATTGGAATAAGAATTTGGATATGAATTGGAATTGGAATTAAGATTGGAATTAAGATTGGAATTGGGGTTAGAATTGGGATTGAAATTGTCACTGGAAATGAGAACGGAATTGGGATTGGGACTGGGAGTAATGGAATTGGGACATGTATTTAGACTTGGGTTGGGAATGAGATTGGAATTGAGATTGGGATTGTAATTCGATTGGGATTGGAAATTGGTTTGGGATTTGAATTGAGACTGTGGTTGAGATGAGATTGGATTTCGGATTGCAATTGGGATTGGGACTAGGATAAGGATTGAGATTAGGATTGGAATAAAAATTGGGATTGGAATTGGAACTCAAATGCGATTTGGATTGAGATTGAGATTACAATTAAAATTGGGATTGGGGTTGGAATAGGCATTGAAGATGGCACTGGAATTGAAATCGGGATTAAGATTAAGACTGTGGATAGAAATGAGATAGGGATTGGGATTAGGATAAGGATTGGAGTTAGGAATGGAACTTGGATTTGAATTGGAATTAGCATTGGAATCTGGATTGGAATTAAGATTAAAATTCGGATTGAAATTGGAATTGTAACTCGATTGGGATTGGAACTGGAATGAGGAATTAAATTAGAATTCAGGTTGGAATTTGGACTGGGGTTGGGATTGAGTTTGGGTTTGGCATTGGGAGTAAATTTGGATTGAGATTGAGATTAGAATTAAAAATGGCACTGGAATTGAGATCAGAATTAAGATTGAGATTGGAGTTGGTAAGAGATTGGAGTAAGGGATGGGATTGGTATTTGGGTTGGAGATTAAAATTGGGTTTGGGTTTGGGATTGGGGTTGGGATTGGGATTGGGAATGGGAATGGGAATGGGATCGGGATTGGGATTGAGATTGAGATTGAGATTGGGATTGGGATTGGGATTGGGATTGGGATGGGAGTGGGAGTGGGAGTGGGAGTGGGAGTGGGAGTGGGAGTGGGAGTGGGAGTGGGAGTGGGAGTGGGATTGGGATTGGGATTGGGATTGGGATTGGAATTGGGATTGGGATTGGAATTGAGATTGGGATTGGGATTGGGATTGGGATTGGGATTGGGATTGGGATTGGGATTGGGATTGGGATTGGGATTGGGATTGGGATTGGGATTGGGATTGGGATTGGGATTGGGATTGTGATTGGGATTGAGATTGAGATTGGGATTGGGATTGGATTGGGACTGGGATTGGATTGAGATTGGGATTGGGATTGTGATTGGGATTTAGATTGGGATTGTGATTGGGATTGGGATTGGGATTGGGATTGTGATTGGGATTTAGATTGGGATTGGGATTTGGATTGGGATTGGGATTGGGATTGAGATCGAGATTGGGATTGGAATTGGGATTGGATTGGGATTGGGACTGGGATTGGATTGAGATTGGGATTGGGATTGTGATTGGGATTGGGATTGGGATTGGGATTAGGATTAGGATTGGGATTGGAATTGGGATTGGGATTGGGATTGGGATTGGATTGAGATTGGGATTGTGATTGGGATTCAGATTGGGATTGGGATTTGGATTGGGATTGGGATTGGGATTGGGATTGAGATCGAGATTGGGATTGGAATTGGGATTGAGATTGGGATTGGGATTGGGATTGGGATTGGGAATGGAATTGGGATTGAGACTTTGGTTGAGATTGGAGTCAGGATTGGAGTCAGGATTGGAGTCAGGATTGAAATTGGGGTTGGATTTGGGATAAGAATTAGAATTGTAATTCGATTGGGATTGAAACTGGAATTGGGATTGGAATTTGGTCTGAAACAATAACTATTATTCGGCTGTTCCTGTTCGTGATGTCTTGGCGAGCCGTGACCAATCCTACATGTCCCTTATATACGTTTTCCTGAAATCCATCCACGCCCCAGTTTAATCCTATTCCCTTCCGCCTACATTCAACCAAACGACAAGAACACGTTAAGACCTCGGATCCGGAAACAGCAACTAGACCCGCACGATACTCTCAGGTCCCGAGGGAGACAACCCAATATGCCAGTCCGTAATGTCTTGGCCCAGCAGCGGAACAAATTTAATATGCTGCTTACCTATGGCGATGGAAAACCATCAAACAACAAATCAGTGCTCTAAATGCAAAACATTCTAGCTTTAAGTTAGATTTAGTTTCAGCTCGTAGTCGGCAGCGAGGATAAAAAATTTGCTTTTAGTTATTAAGATACTTTAGAAAGTAAGCTACCAGATATAATTGGCGCCGTTAAACATTAAATTGTTTTTTTTTTTGCCGTGTCAAATGAATTATAGATGAAGAAGAAAAAATAACAATTATTATTCCTACGAAACTTTTGAAGGATTTATTTTTTTCCTTTTTGTCGACCGGTTTCGGACAGCGATCTCGCTCATTAGCTGGGCATGTCCAACTGGTTTGGGATTGGAATTAAAACTGGGGTTGGAACTGAGATTAAGTAGGATTTGGTTTGGGATTAGGATTAAGAATGGAATTGTGATTGGAATTGTAATTAAAATTGTTGTTTAATTAATAGGTTTGATAACTATGTCGCACGCTAGCTTGAAGAGCTAATGCGGTCTCGATCAACTAGAGAAGTTGAGAGAATTCTTTATCGATATTGTTTTCGGCACAATTTGCATGTTGTAGGATAAGTACAACGATACACCGTGCCCCCGTGCTGAGTCGAGAGAATTTCCAGCTCGAAATGATCCTCGACCTGATCGGGAATCGAAACCAATATCACAACCGTGTGGGAGAGTGAGCCGACCGACATCACTAACCACAGAACCAGGGGGACTACAGGTTTGATGGTTGTGTAAAATCAAATTCAGTATATCTGTTTGTGGGTTTTTAATCAAATTTTTATTATTTTTTACTGAGGATCATAAACTAACGATTTATTTGTGAGCACAATCATTGTTGTGTCTTGTCTCGCGTCGCGTATATAGTGCCGTTGCAGTTCTTACGTTGCCCCACACCAGTTAACTTTCTCTTTGCATTGGTTGATGGTTAGAGTTAGTCACGGTTGACTTTGGGTGGTGAGTATAGAACGACCGATCATCTCTCGCACACAGAACTAACAGTAGAATAGCACTCGCGCCCATCGAAAAAACATCTAATTTCATTCGTGTGACGATAGTATTTTGTTTCAATTCTGGCTATTTGATTTCTTTTAACAATTTCTGCTGAGTCATATGTAACATTTTATTTTAAAAATCTCCGAACAATTGGTGCGTAGTTTTTATTTTTGAAAATAAACACAAAGTATGTTCACGGACAAAAAGTGGTGGTAACAAGTACTCGTTTGACAGTTTTGATCGGAAATGTATTTGGATTAGGAGCCTAGCGAATGTCAGAACGACAAAAAAAGATTATCATCAAGAAATCGTTCTACAATGACCGTATACAACGCTGCTCCTGTGTATCTAGGCAAATAAAAAAAGAATGGTTACGATGATTGATAGTAAATTTCAATTGCTAACTTTGAAATTATTCAGAGATATCAAAAAGAAAAGACGACTGAAATCAATTATGAAGTACGAATATTCCAAAATTGATCAATAAATCAATTTTCGAATCATCTCTTTTTGTATCAATTATTTCGTTAGTACCTATTATGTTTTCCTTCACTGTAAATTGAAAAAATCTCTCAACCTAAACTCAGCGTATTCCTCACCACCTTCAATCTTTTGTATATAGTTTCATAGCTTTAGACCCGAAATTTGTACAACATTTAATTTTTTTGTCTTTATATTCAATATATGAAATCAATCCGGAAGGCCTTCTCGATAATTGTTGAGAAAAAGTTTGTTCGAACTCTTGATATTTTTAAAATCACTGAATGTTTATGTTAAACAAAAATATTAGAATAATAAAAATAAGAACACGTAGGGATGAATGAAACGCAGCGTTGCTCTTACATTTGCCAGCAGTATCTTTACGTTTCGTGTCATCACTCTCGTTTCTTTTGCGTTGTTTAAGAGTTTGTTTTGGAACTCGCATTCGTTGAATTTAAAACTGTTTCAAATTTCAATGATAGATATTGTTCTATGAACGATGTTTGGAGCAAAGAACATATATTGTCTGGTTTCAAAAAAGAGCGGATTTTTGTTGAAAAAAAAGCAGATTTTTCCTTCTTCTAGCTGCTGGACAATTGTATTAAGAAAACATGTATTGTACTAATAAATCCACAACAACGAATTTCAAATATTTCAATTATACCTATCCCGATAACGATTCATACAATTCAATGCGAAAGTGTACGAAATGCGAGAACTATTTCTGAGCAGTCGAAATGTAAAACGATGCCTACTTTATTAGAACGATCCGTGTATTAGCAAAACCGAATGATTAAAAATAAAATGTAGCAGACTGTTCTGAAAAAGGCATAAATCATTAAAAGAAATAAATAATACTCCGTCCTAAAAAACTTTTTTCATTCATGCCGTTTCGACAGGTGCCATTTACGAAGCTACAGTGACTGAAATATGTCACCATAAAAAACATTCCGAAATTAAACTAAGCTACGACACCGGAAACTCAGTTACATTGCCACCGCAGTTTTGCAACCGGGCTACCGAAAAGAGCTATTGTTTCTAGCTCATTAAAAAGTTTCCCACCGAAAACGTAAATTTTAAACCGAACTAATTATACCGGAATCCATCGATGTGAGCTTGGGTGGATCTGTCGTTAAAACGGTGTTTATTAATAATTAGGTGTATTTTCGAATCATACACATCATTCAATACATCCTCGAAAGGTAGTTTTGTAAATATAACTCACACATAAAATGTTGGTAGTCAATATTCCATTCGGGCGTGGATTCGCTCATCTTATAAAAATAATCGATTAAGGTGACAACCCCACACAAAACACCGAATCCAGGATGACCAACAATTGCAGATTTCGACAATTGATCCTCTTGATTGCTTTTCCCCGACCAACAATACAAAACCGCAAAACTAGTTTAGAATCAAAGTAATATATTGAAATTGCAACTTTTTAGCCCGGAGGAAACAAAAACGGAAAAACTTGCATGCACTTCATTTTCCAAATATACCTTCCCACCACACAGGGTCGTGTGCGGTAAAAAGCGACATTTCGTTAATTTTGCCATATTAAACTTTTTCGTTTTACGCCACGTACCGCACCGGATTGTATTCGCCAGCAGTCTGTGCCGTGGCGCGGCGGCTCGAGTAACCGGCAAAAAGACGAGACTAGAACTGGAAAAATTGTCTTATGGAAATTTTGTTTCCCGCTTTCCGCGAGCAAACCACCGCCAATCGCTAGCTCCCAGTGGCAGGCTTTCTGAGCTAAGCCGTAGCAGCAATAGCAGCGGCAGGGTACGAAGGGATAACCGTGTCTGGCAGCCGTTTTTCAAGCCAACACTTCGTTGGATACATCTTTTAATACGAAACTTTTTATTTCACTTTATGATGTTTTCGTTTCCGCTATTGCAGTACGCTCCAAGAGGAGTTGTCCGCTTCGAGTAAAGCACCCCGGTAAACGCTGCTACCAGTCGTGACTTAGATAGTACGGACGCGGTTGTTATTCGTCTTAGGTATTAAAACCATTTTTGAACAAGTTTGTATTTCTAGCAAGACCTATTCTATAGATGTCAACTTCACATAGAACCATAAGTACTGCATGAGGTAGAACTGTACCCGCGTTCGTGTTGCTCATCCTCCAGCTAGAAGCTGTGAGGGCTATTGTTGCAGAAATTATAATGCTATTTGTTGTAATAATGACGATCATAACAATAATATTTGTATTAACAACGAGAATAAAAACCAGGAAATGCAGATAACGAAACTTTCCCGCTGTGCGCTTTATATCCCGACACTTTGTGCGCGACGCTGCGTTTTCTAGGTGCTTCAAACCGAGGGCAGGATGCGCAGAATTGTTCAATGTTTTTTCTGGGTACCAGTGGGAACCAGTTTGCAACTCGAATGAAGAAAAACAAGTTTCTTTTTTCTACGTTAATCCTCCCGTATCACGTTCTCACTAATCGACAGAAACTGCCGCGTCATACGGACGCAGACGCAGACACGGAAATCGTTTGCGCTATTCCCGAACACTTTCCGAAAGAAGCATTTAACTAGAGGCGCGTCAAAATTTAATGGGCTTGAAAATCCATTCCACCCGATCTTAGCTTACGCGGGTGGGCACAAGTTTGTAGAGTTCGCGATTAGTTTGAACAGCTCTTTCCAAATACTTGATGTTGTTGATGATGGGGATGCTAGCAGTTGGTTTGGAAAAGTATTTGTAGTGGAATATCAATAAGTTTTGCTCTATTTCATCAAGTACTTGAAAGAGCGAAATAAGGTTCAGTGACTTGTATGTATGATCCATACATTCTGCTTGCTCAAAATTGCTGTTATTTTTGTGTTGAAGGTACATTCTCGTTACGCTATTAATAATCAATCTTCTTCACTCACTTGCGTTATTTTAAAGTGTACTGTTGACCTTGTACGGTCGACCTTCTGTCGACCTTGAGAACATGTTCTTGATTTTAATTAAAATAATAACAAATAAATTTATAAATTATGTATGAGAAAATGTTACGGGTCATTGGCTTTTCGATACTATTTAGAAACGACAAAACTTTTTTAAAAAATTTTACCAACATACTAATAAAATACTGTTGGAAAACTCGAGAATATCGAACAATTAAAAAAAAAAATACGGACAACGTACGGATCGTAATCAGAGCGAAGGCACAACAAACGAACTGGGTATCGGCTTCATCATTTTAATACATGCACCGGTTTACTCATCTAGATATTAAGGGGTGCCAACTCTGGCAGCTTTCTAGATCAACGGATTTGGGGGGAAATCAGCGGAAACCCGTAGAATCTACGGAATTACATGAAAAAGCTCTGGCATGGAAGGTCGAAAAAAATAAATTTCAATGATTTTTCCCAGATGTTTAGAGTAAAATGATGTGTTCGTGTGTTTTGACTATTGTTTAAGATATCTTAGAAGATGTATTAGTGCATGTCGTGGATGCGAATATAGTGAGTATTATGCTGTTGGCGGCTGGGAACGTGGATGTTTTCTCTAAATCAGTACCTAACTGGTGGTACGTTTTGCTCAAGTTCTAGTGGACCGGTTTGGCTGATTTTTTTTTCAGCATTCAAAAATATTTTATCTAAATTTTCACGAGAACCGGCTCTGGATCTCAGACGTTCGGATTGGGCACTGACACTAAGCTGCTCCAATAATGAACTGCAATCAGCCTTAGATAAAAAAAAGTTTAGCAGCAAATTCCCGAGCTCCGCGAAAAATTTTGTATGATTCACTATAGTTTCTTATGCAATATTGCAATAAAATTAAAAACGTCAAACTGGTGCGACCTGAAATAAAGCATTTAATAAAACCTAAAGTCAGTATAGTATTTCAACGTAAAAATCATCTTTGCATGTTAATTAGTAAGCCTTCAAATGCTCTAAGACTGACTTATTTTGAATCGTATTGAACCGATTATTTAATATTCTATCGTTTCCTTCCGGTTTTGTCTCGGTTACAGAAAACCACCGAACGGCGAAATTACGAAATAACGTAGTTAATTAACCAAAAATCTCCCTTGGAATCTTACGTTCTAATCAATAATGATATAAACTCGAAAAGGGTTTAAAATGTTGTTCTGTCAATGAAAACTATTTAAAATAAATCACAATGGCATGGTAAATATATTTAAATGAAAAAAAAAAGCGAATAGGTTTACTACCGCTCAAGTAAACAGTAAATATTTACTGTAGTGTAAAAAACATTTTGCCTAAAAAATCCGTACCGAATATAGCAAATATTTTCCGCGTCCAATGCCTGCTTAAAGGCCCAAACACAATTGATATGTTATCGTTACGTTGACGTTGATTTGACAGAAAATGTATGGGCTAACTGTCAAATTGCCGCAAACGCAGCCGCAACATATCCATTGTGTTTAGGCCTTAACACTCAGTTTTCTCTTCAACAAACTGAAAGAATTGGACACCAGTTTTCAATTAAGTGTAGCAAAAGCTGTAATCGGTGATTTGAAAGTATCGTAGAATTCAAACATTAGCGGTGATTCAGCAGACTTGAGCAATGTTTTACAGAAGGAAATAAAATTTTTGAGCTTAACGGAAAATTGTCAGCGGATCTGAAGCGATTGTTTGACGACATGAATACCCTTAATTCTCCTCTTCTGCAAATATATGCTGCAAAAATCGATCACGAAGTTTTCATGTTAACTTGAAAATGTTTTGTATTTCATTTGTTTTTTTTTTTGTTTTCCATGCGGATTAAGAATGAAATTTTAAACAATTTTTTGTTACCTTTTACAGATGAACTTCATTTAAAATATCATTTTTCATTTATTTATTTATTCTATAAGTCTTCGAAATAAAATCGTACAGACATTTCTAAAAACTACTTATTCTAAGTCTAAACATCGATTTGGTCATGTTAACCCTCTAGTGCCCAATGCCGCCATTTGGCGGGCTTCAGGCAAACCTTTAAAAAGCTTCAATAAATACTTAAAAGTGATTATAATGATTCATGATGATTTTATCGAAGCCCAACTAGAATTAACTTGGGCACTAGAGGGTTAAAATCGTACACGTCAGAAACAATGTTAAAATTACAACAACACACTTTAAATGGATTGTTTTGAGCAAAAACAGTGCGGTATCTGGAAATCCGGAAAAAATCACGTTGTCGAGTAAGCCTTTGTGGTACGTTAAACTGGACTTTGCTGAGCAAATCTGAGCTGTCTACGTTGTTTTCTAAAAGGTCGAAAATGGAGAGACGTTGTAGCATTGTTCTCCTGCTTGTCAGAGTTTGTAGTAGTATAAGAAAGCAGCGATGTTCATAGCGTGGCAGTCGTACTGGATCATTCCACGGCAGCATACGCAAAGCGAATCGAAGAAACTGGCGCTGAATACGTTCGATTTGGTTGATATGTACAGCATGATAAGGTGCCCATACAAGCGCCCCATACTCAAAAATATTGCGCACAAGGGCACAGTACAGTGATTTCAAACAATATACATCTTTAATTTGTTGCGTGTTTCTCTTGATGAACTCAAGTACAGCATAGGCCTTTGCGGTTGTAGCTGCAATGTGCTGAGCAAAATTCAACTTGGCATCGAGAAGAATGCCTATATCTTTCACAGTATTGACTCGGTTGATACTAGCTTGTGACATCCTGTAGTCGAACAACGTGACATGACTTTTTCTGCAAAACATAATCACGTTACACTTTCGCACGTTCACTTCCATACCATTAAGAGTGCACCAGCTTAACAAGGTGTCAATATCTGCTTGGATAGCACAGCAGTCAAGAGTAGACGTAACTACTCGAAAAAATTTGAGATCGTCAGCAAACATGTACTTGGGAAATTGTATGATTGAACATAAGTCGTTGACAAAAAGAATGAACAATAGAGGTCCAAGATGGCTACCCTGGCGCACACCCGAAAAATTTGCTAAAGAATTTGTCAGTTCCCGGTGCCCGGGAATTCCCGGGAAATGCGATTTTTCATTCCCGTTTCCCGGGAAATCGATTCCCGGGAATATTGCAAACCCTAGTAGCGATACGATCCTACCGACACCAAGATTGCAACTTTCGGAGAATAGATGCGTATCAGCGTGAAAGAATAACACAAACAGAATTGGCCCCGGACTGCTGCCTTGAGGTATACCGGAGTAGTTGGTAACTCCTGGGATTGGCTCTCGGTCGACAGTGAGGAAGTAATCACCAAGGGCTGAATAATCAGTTATCTTGAGGTTTACTGCTGTCGTGTCTACATCATCGATTAGCGGGTGGGTGAGAGTGCGTTTTAACATTAAACATCAGAGGGGGATGATATTAATCCAAACGTACTAAAGATTCGTCAGCGCCAAGCCAAGCTGCTAAGCAGTCTCTGAGTCGTTGTCAAATATCGCCATTATATCAAACCTTTACCGCATCTCATTCGGAAACGGTAACTGGGTTGCGGATTCATTCAGTATGTTGACCATATGAACGAGGGGTAGGTTACCGGATCAGGATGTTATTGACAACCTCAAACGAATATTACTCAGTTTTCAATGAGGACGTAGTGTTCTATTGCAGTTGTTATGCTCCGCCACGCTTGTCTACCGAAAGGTTCACTCGAATGGTCCTCCTGTTACCTATGGAGCTGACTGGCCCCGGAGTAGACCACAACGTGGGGTGACAAGCGATGGATAGAGCCCACACTCCAATTCCCATCCCATTCGATTCTGATGTATTCGAAGAAGTCAAAAGGAAAAAAAACACCATTTGGCCAAGGGCTCACCAGCTTAGAAATGGAGAGCCACCGGTATTGTGTGGACCTCCGCAGTGCGTGCCTGCGGACCGATAAACAGAGGGTAGAGCACTAAACTAACTAGTTTTGAGACAAAGGACTTTCGTGCTTACTGTTCAACATCGTCCCTGAAAGTGTCATACAAAAAGCGTTCAACTTCAAGTCTTCGCTGATGACTAGACTTAAAATGGAAGCCAGTAGAGAACGAGAAGAAAACAAAAAATATGCGGGAAAAAGGCTCAGAAAAGAGCTACACTCGGTCATTGTGCGCGGTGACGAGCTTGAGGCTTGAGCTGAGTACAAAGCAAGAATGCCGAACGACAGCCTAATCCAGCGGTTCTTAACCTTTTTTTGTCCGCATACCCCTTGGCGACATTTTACAAATCAATTGTACCCCCTGGCTTGAAATGTTCTCGTAGAATGGGAGATAGCAGTGATAGATTATGTTGTGGTAGTCAAGTTTAGGTTTCAAATTTAACTATGATTTGTTTGATTGCTACAGTCATGTTTTAAGAGCAAGTAAGAACAACAAATAAAGTATTATAAAACAAAATCACTTAGCCCGCCATTACTATTATTTCTTTCGCGTACCCCCTGAAGGTTTTCGCGTACCCCAGGTTGAGAATCGCTGACCTAATTGATAAGCTTATTTTCAGCAATGAGAATCCCCAGGACTTGCCTGCCTATGGGACTAGGATTCTTGAATAATAATCGTGTAGAGAGAATCCAACGGATTCTGCAGGACTCCACGTTGATATCCGAAAACTTCTTATGACACGATTCTTATTCAAGAACCCTAGTCCCATATCAGTACAGGGCATTCCTGAGGATTTTTTCGATTCCGATCCGGAATCCAAGGGAATCTATGCGAAATGACGAGGAAACTACGAAATATTATTAAACATAACCGTTTTTGGCACAAATTCCAAAATGGAATAGTGTTAAAATCGGACCGTGCCTAAATCGATTAGGGTCTGTAGTTTTTTCAGAAGATTTGTTACATGTATTCAGACGAATTCTCATGTTCTTCTGTTTTTTCTGTACCTAAGAAACATTTTTGAGCCCCTTTTGGCAGTTTTATTTTGACCTTTTCTCATAATACAGCGTTTTTAACCATCATTTCCATTGTGGGCTTTTTGCAGCCTTCAGAGACGGTTTTCAATTAATTTGAGCTGAATTTGGATTTGATTCTAATATTTTTTTATATCAAGCCTTTCAAAGTGTATTAGGGTCGTTTTCTAATACCTAGGCATCATTTTGATCCCAGGAGTATTCATATTGGGTGGTATTCGGCCATTAATTTGTTTTATAAAAACCGGAAGTCGCCATCTTGAAATTCAAATTGATGTCATAGGTCATTTCTCAGTCTCGGGATGTCATGCCGGTTCCGAAAATATTAATATTTTACCTTATTTTATTAAATTGATTTTATAGCCACTGAAGCCCCAGTGGAATCAATTTCGAAATTTGAGAGTAGATAAAAGACTGAATCCCAGAACCTTTTTGTGGAGTCTCCCAGAACGCTTTAAAAGCTGAACTCGGTGAATGGGAGAAAGCGACCATCAAAGCAAATCGGATTACGACAATCGAAAAAATTCATAGAGCCAAATCGCGAGCAGAGCCTCGTGCTGGTCAGCTTAAATAAGAAAGACCTGAAGACATTCACTGGTCTTATTACAGGGCACTGTCCGAGTAAGTATTGTCTCAAGAAGATAGGCAAACTTGATGATGATAAATGTCGCCTTTGTGGCATCGGAAGTGAAACTTTAGAACATTCACGAATGCGAGATAAGCAGATTGCGTATCTTCGGTAAGGGACACATAGAACCTACCGAAATTTGGAGGGAAAGTCCCGGTGAGGTAAAAAACTTCATACGAGGTGCGTTACTCAACTGGGATAAATGTGCATTGTAGCAAGGACATCAACTCGCCAATAAGTGATGTACCTGCTCGTACGCACTTGGAGTAAGTTGAAGCGCACCACAATAGATCAAAAAATGGTCGCAGGTGGATCAGTCATCCACAAGGGAAAAAAAACTCAAAACAGTTAAAGTGATAGTTGGTCGTATCCGAAGAATCCTCATTACACGATTCTCATTTAAGAACCCTAGTCCCATAGACAGGGCTCTCTGGAGATACCTTTTCAAACCGACTCTTAGCAGATTAAAGTCTACATTGAAAAATAAAACTGGTCACAAGGACACATAGCTGAAACCTCTCCATGTACTTTGTAGGAAGAGCATTCTCTCTATAGTAGCGCAGTAAGCGTAGGAGGAAGGGTAAAAGCATACACACAAGCACGGATGTGAAATAAGCATGTCTCATTTTACTATCAAAAGTGATATTGCTAAGAATAGAATACAGTAGACACCCGGCCAGATCGGATATCACAATAGTGATCTATTGTTATGGCAGTAAGTAAGTCCATACGAAAAACGAAGTAAAATTGATACTTAAAATAAATAGTCATTCACATTGACAAAATAATATTCCGTTTTTAGGAACAAGAAAATCTTTCAGGCATTATAACTTGACATTCTCACATTATGAAGCCCACTCAGAATCTTTACACAATTCCTAAAAACAAGTGTTGTCCTCAGCAGCGAGTTCAAAAGTGAGCTGACTAACTAGCGACAGTAATCAGCTGGACTTCGGTTACTGTCGTGCAAAGCCCTACTAAGCTCTTGAGAAGATTGGCCAGAAGGGATTTTGAATTTTACTACAAGTCCTGGTTAGTCTCTCTTTGGTACACCACCAGACTGGAGCAGTCGTTTTAGTTAGTACATAAAAAAATATTTCTAGAGGGGATACCTTACCTCACCTTGCCGCTGCTGTTTCTTGACCGCCACGTTACTCGTATAGCGGTAGCATGAAAATCAAATGTTCCAACAGAGAGAACATCTCAGCAGTGCTGATTCCGAGCACATTTATCGCATTCAGCGGGAAAATAAGCCATGTGAAGCAGATGATGAAAAGCGAAGAATAATACGTGTGCTGGAACATGTTTGTTAGACTTGTTCTAATTTTATTTTTATATTCGATTTTTAGTGTTCTGATCATATTTTAACATAAGCTTTATTTTGTTTAAAACGTACAAGCAATTTTAGTGAATCACTTAAGACTGCCTCAGAAACATTTGGAAATTCGAACAAGTCTAGCGTGATTCGTACAACCGTGCAACTCGTTCACACACGGTGCCACGTTAGCTGATTCTTTGATTGCGGTGACATGGTACAACGGAAAATGTAACAAATTTCCACCGGATCGGATATGTTCTGCACTGCATGGTATCGATCGATCGCCAGCTCTAAGGTGGCTCCAATAGTTTTTATTTCTACCATTCCAAACCAACCACGAAAGGCAAGCGTAGGAATAGTGAAACTTCTTGTGCCGAACGTTAAATTTGTTAGTTCAGTAACCACGTGCAGGAACAAACCCGGGAGCCGACATAATCTCTAGATTTGCACGTGCTTCTAAATTTTGCAATCGAGCAAAAATCCGGAATAATCCGGAACAGCACTGATGACACTTATGAAATGAACGGACTAAAAGAGTAGTGAAAATAAAAAAAAACGAACAGTACGAATTCTATCAGTTCGATTTTAGCGCCAGATATGTTGCATGAAAACAAACAAATGAGAGCGGAAAATTTGTACCGAGACACCCGTTTCATAGAGGCAAGGCCTTCAAGCAGTAGCAAACTTTGTGCCCGAACATCACATGGCATGGGTGGAGCAAAGTGAAAGATTTTCAATTAAATTTGTGGCTAAATCTTTTTTTTTTGCTGCTACTCCCTTGTCAAGCTCCGTCCCGTTGGCTGATTCCTAACCCTGGCCGTGTTATTTTACGGGACGCTTTTTCCCATTCAGAGTTCTTCGTTCGACATTGAGCTAATATCGGAGCGGCTCTTTTTGCTGGCCAAGACCTGGTCCGAGACGGAGATTTGTTTTCCCGGCGGCCACTATTTCCAAGTGACAGAAACGAAGTGGAAGCATTTTATGGTGTTTTTCATTTCGCCCCAATTCGAGCGAAAAGATGTGCGATACAAAAGCCAACAGCCGGGTCAGATGATTTGTTTGTTTCGGACTGAATGGGCAAAAGTTTTAGGTCATAGTGTGCTGTGCTTCGACGAATTTGGGAAACTGCACAGAACGATATTTTCTTTGTGAATGTTCGATTCGATGGATTCGGGATTTTATTTTATATCTGTGAACCTTCTGCTGGTTTGCGGCTCGAATTATATTCATTTTTTTTTTTGCACGTTTTATGAAGTTCACATTTGTGAATAAGTTATTGTTATTATAATAAGTTATTGAATATTGAAGTATTCGATTCGGAAAAATTCTTCCATACTCTGTGGGAGTCAGGCTAGAATACTTTGCCATTATAAATAAAAAAAAAAAAAAAAAAAAAAAAAAAAACAATTATAAAATATCATTGGAAAGATGATAATAATTGTAATCATAATTTTTACAACCTCAAATATGCAATACTACATGATTGATGACTTCCAAAAGCTAACTTCTCAAGGGAACAAAAGAAATAAAGAGTTTTTTTGAGCCTTCGAAGCAACAAAACAAGTTATACCTTCAAAATGACCTCCTGTTTCAATAGAGTGTGCGACAACCTAAACACCTGACCAGTTGTTATGTGGGCCTAATGACGTTCTGCTTACTGAAGGGCCTCTGGCCTAACGAAAGAAATAACAAAAATCTGCTGCCGGCTGCCTTTCAAAGCGACCAGAAAAAAGGGGACTTTCGTCAGTTTGGTTGCGCAACCATCGACTGAGTTTTCCACTTTGTCTCCTCCAAAGAAGGTGCGTGCTTTGAAGCCCCAAAAAATTGAAAATCTCTGAACATTGGAAAACAATTACGACCAAAACGTGTGGCTACTTTCCAATTCAGTACCCGTCAGAAAAGTTGACATCGCAAACGTGTGGGTTAAAAACTTACATCGTTGCAACCCACTGAGCATTTTGCTTATATTTGGTCGAAAAGAGCCATTTGGTTGTTGGTAATGTTGAATTTAGTTTTATTTGGTTTCTTTCCTGTCAACATCACAAAACACAATTCAGTATGCCATTTGCTAAATTGCGTAGATATTTACAAAGAAACTGTTGGTTGATATACATTGGCATATATTTAATTTTTCCACTTCTCAAACGTCAAATTTTTCGTCTACCCGTCGGCTATTGACTTACCAAACTTCGTGTGTAACACAAAAACCTTCCGAAGTATAAAACTTTTGTAAAGTTCACAATCAGACAGTCCGGAATGGAGAAGCGAGCAAAAAAAAGAACAGTCAGATTAACGACAGATGGTTACTTTCATTGTGCACATTCCTTATTTTAATTTAGCTGCGAAATTTATATCCGCTATTCCATTTGCCTGGCCAGTGGAGGGAAAAAGTTTTCCCCCAAAGTGAGCCTCCCAACGACGAAACGAGGGTATGACAAAAAAAGGACCGCCAAGTCTGGGTGGAAAAAGAAACGAACTAAAATATGTTTTAATATATACGAACAAATATCATGTCTGAATAGATAAATAAATCAGCACACAATGGAATCTTAGGCCTTAGATTAAGCTCTAGCTTGGGGTTAATTTTGTGTTTTATTAGCATTTCATTTTCCTACAACTACAAGATGTGCTTTCGCCGGAATAATTACTTCTTGGCATGCCAATGTCAACAAAACGTTTGTTTCTTATACTGCAAAGCACCGATGCAGAGATCAACGAACGAATTCGAACCGACCGATGGTCCATTTTGCATCTTGCAAATGTTTCAATATTACATTCCCTTAGGACAACACGCGGTGTATCATCCCAAGGACACCCATGTGTAGTGAGATTAAAATATTAATACCGTAATAAAAATCCAATCACCAGCATGTGTGCCCTCCGGATCCAACCCCGTTATTCTGTTGTGTCTGTGTGTTGCTTTGTGTGCGTGTGTGGGTGTATAAGGGGGTTGGGGGAAGATATACGGACAAAACTTTGACCCACTCCTTTCACAGTGCAGTGCCGTGCCGTTGTTAACCGCATAGAAAACAGACCGTCACGGCATTCGCATCTCTATGCGAACCTGAGCGATAAAGGAATGAGGTAATCGTAAAATAATATATGTACGGATACGAAACCAACAATACTGGCCGTTTTCCCTCCACCCGGTCAGGAAGGGGGAGAAATCGAAAAAGAAAATAGTGCCTCATAAACGATAAATCAATATCGATATTTTCGGATGAACCGAAATGGCACTACCGGGTGAAAGCTTTTAGGATTCGCATTTCGCAGGGTAGCAGAAGGACACGGCTTCGACTCCGTGCTTGCTTGCCAGGGTTCTCCAGAAAAATGATGTGTCGTTATGTTTTTTTGAGTGTGCATAGTGGGTGCATGGCGACAGGAAACTGGAAAAACTTCAATAGTTTCATATTAGTTCATATGAACTGTTTGTCATCTTCTTAATTTCACCATTTTTCATTCTTTCGCTCCAATTCCAATATACTTGATTTCAATCCATGTTTGTTTCAAATATTCAACTGTCAATAGTCGCGTACAAAAGGTCGCATGCAGAAATTTTAACTTCATTTTCATTCCAAGACCATACATGACGCTTAGTTCTGATCGTGGCAAAGAGAGAAAAGATAAAAAAAACCCGTTTATCTCGTGTCAATTTCTGGCAGATCGCCATTGCTTATTGGTGCTTTAGCAGGCGAGCTGGAGCTGTAAAAAATTCAGCCAGAAATAACGAGAGAACTAGAATCATCAGCAAACGGGAATCCGAAATGACGATAAAGTGAACATACTTGCCGAAAGAAGAAGTTAAAATTCGTCTACCACTCGCCAAAACGTTCCTGATAGTGATAAAAACCATTCAATAAGTTTATAATTTATTTCTCGCTTTTTGACGTGGGACTACGTCCTACTTCGGTAGAGTAACGACAATGTACCCTACTTAAATTTATATTTCAACGCCAATGTCTTGATCGAAAGGTAAAGCCGCCCCAAATTTATGATATAATAATTGACATATCTTTTCAGTAATTAATTGATGAAAACTTGATACGGAAATCAGTCATATTGGTTCAATAATATTAATGAGCTTGACGACCGCATATTTTGCAGTTGCTCCTCCATGATCGATCTGAGCTATCGATCTGAAGGTGCACAAAGAGCCACATATATAGCTACTGGGGATTAGTTTACCATCTTCAGTGTACAACAATTCAGTAGCTAGCGCTTTGTCTCCATCGATAACGGCACCGGCTGCGTCCTTATGATCGTTAGTGTAAGAAAGAAGGTTATAGGGAAGGAAGTGTAAGAGTCGTTGCTGTCGGAGACCGAATTTACCTCTGCATCTCCACGACTGCGACGGAAAGGAAGGGTTGTGTCACTGTGGGAAGTGACTGAATCGGGCAGTATTGCCCACGAAATTAGTATGTAGTAGAAGTATCTTCATGTCAAACCCCGCTTAGTCATCAGAATAAACACTATTTTAATCGACTGAGTAAACCTACTCTGATTCGCGACGCTTTCTTATAAAAGCACCGCGAGCTATCTTCGGCTACACCGTCAGACCGAGATCAAGTCCATCTTTGCATCACCGCGATTGTGGTGAAAAGGAAGATTTGTGTTTTTATGTCGCCATTATAGATGTCGAAATCAAACAATGTTGCGCGAGTAGCTCGTTCATTACGAACACGAACGAAGAGTATCTTTCTTGTTAAACAGCCTGATTCCATGCAGACGACGCGTCCGAAAAAAAGCAGTCACCACCCGTAGCATTCAACTCTTTGAGTGTTTCCCTATTACCAATACCAAGTGCCTTCGGCAAATGCGTTTCACTAGAAGGTATACATCGCGTTTTCATCAAATTAATGACGATACTTATCGACTGAAGGCAGTCTTAGGCTGAACGGTTACCGTGAGACATGAACAAATATCTGGGTATATATCGTGAAATCACTACAATCCGAAAATCTTGGTATGATCAAATTCCACCCGGGCCGGAGACAAGTTTACACCCGAGCATCATACACGACCGATCTATTCCCTCCTTTCGACGCAGACACTTAGGAATACAACACTTCACACGGATTCTCTTTGACTCATCAACGCAGGTTTTGCCTATTATGTAGAAAAAATGACAAAGTTCAATGCATCCGAAACCTTAAGTATTAGTTTGCCCTAGTAATATGGAATAGTAGGAGGGTGGTATTCAAGACACGACCGCATGACGTTGACTACCGTATTCTTATATTCCATTAAAACAAATAGTAGAGGGAATTGCAACTCCAGTATTTGTTGCAATTTTATCTAACAGTGCATTTCTGAATGCTGAGACGTTAAAACGTTATAAATAATAATATATACTAGAAGAATGAATCTCTCTTATTTAATCGCTGTCATTTCATACATATTCGAATCAAACCTTTGTTCGTAACTGCACTACCAAGACAACCATTTAATTTAGCGAATTGGGTAAAATTAACCTATCTAAGCAAAAAGCAAACTCAACGAAACTATCTGAAATTGGAGACCAGAACGATTCAAGCAAAAATTTTGAATTTAAAAATTGTTTGACATTAAATAGATAAAGCTCATGCTAGTTAAGCTCCAGCCCAGCATATAACTTCATGTATTTAAAATAGTAGTAGGGTGGTATTAAAGACCCGACCGCATGACGTAGGACTCTATATTTTTCATCTAACAGTGCTTTCTTATTTGCTGACATTAGAGCGCTTTGAACAATAATTAATAAATAATATAAATGACATATATGGATGAAACCTTATTTATATTGGCATCCCCACTTCCCAGGTATTCGAATTAGAAAAGCATTTGTTCGTAGTTTGAAATGACAAGACAAACATTAGAATTAACAAATTCGCTGTATTCCGAGAATTGCGCTTATAGATCACGTTCATGTGTCGAGACATTGCGAAGATTCTCAATACATTCGTTTTAGCACTAGACGAAACTGCTAGCAAATTACTATAGCTGTAAACCTTTATTACAAAAATCCGTATCGTCCGTATGTCACTGGTGCGGTTTTGGAATCAAAATGATGGGGTGAAATGTTCGAACGGTAGGTTTTATACCAAGGCTTCGTCAGATAATTAGAAAGAAGGAGGAGCTAAGTAGATGATGGAATGGTAAGGAAAAATTTTTCTTGAAAGCTGCGCCGGCCGTTGTCGTAACATTAACACCAGCACAAACATGCAATTATGCAAGGTTTTTTCCGCTAGCAACAGCATTTTGTAAAACAGAAAATTCAATTAGCAGCTTCTATTACACAATTTCGAGGCACCAAAAGGTGCCAGTTGCCGAATATATCCTTGTTTTCTGGTTAGTCCGTCCAGAATTCTTTCAAGATAGCGTCCGTATGTAACTGGTACGGTTTAGTAATGAAACTGATGGAGTGAAATGTTCGAACGATACGTTTTATACCAAGGCTTCGTCAGGTAATTAGAAAGAAGGAGGGGCTACATAGATGACGAAATGGTAGAGACAAATGTTTCTTGAATGCTGCGCCGGCCGCTGTCGTAATATTAACACCATCACAAACATGCATTTTTGCAAGGTTTTTTTTCCGCTAGCAGCAGCATTTGGTAAAACAGGAAATTCAATTAGCCGCTTCTGTACCAAAATTTCGAGGCACCAAAAGGTGCCAGTTGCCGATTATATTGTTGTTTTCTGGTTAGTCCGTCCAGAATTCCAGCCATTTAGGTGTTTTGCAGTAGCCATTTACTACTAAAAGCCACCAGCATTACGGGTGAAACCGGCACGAGATGACCGGTACTCTTTTATCTTTCCTCCTTTCAGCTGCTATCACCTAGCGTCCGCATGTCACTGGTGCGGTTTTGGAATTAAAATGATGGGGCGCCGGCCGCTGTCGTAAAATTAACACCAACAAAAAGATGCATATTTGCAAGGTTTTTTCCGCTAGCAGCAGCATAAACATCGGAAACAGAAAGTAACAACAACAATAACAACAAAGTCAGATCGATTGTATCCGTTAGTGTCGACTGTGCTTGGGAAGAGAGGTAGTGATTGGCTGGGGAAATTTCAATCATGCTGACATTAACTTGGGGACGACATGAGTATGAAGGTCAAGTGTTGTGAGTTTTCCAGACCGAATTCAAAATTGTAAGCCTTGTTTGGAAATGGGTTAAATAGAATAGCCTTGAAAAATGCCGATTAATGCAATTGTAACAATCATTCAATTATCGCATAAATATGTCATCTACACTAAGATAACTATATTACTAAAGAAATGATGAATAATAGTTTACGCAGTCCAACGTTCAAAGTAGTCAAATTTTGTAATATTATTTGGTCGGCGTGCGATTGATAATCAATCTTCAAAGATAAATACTACAAGGTATACAGCCCTAGGGTTGTATGAAATGGTGACGTGGTACTAAACACTGTAATTAGGGGATTTTTTGTTCCAAAATATACAGAGTCCGCAGACATAATCAATGTGTTTGCTCGGTGACTTACGTACTTTTATTTTTAACCTGCCCTGGAAATCTATGTTTATTTAATACTATACAACAGTCGTTCCCAAATCGTGCCCCGCGAGGCATTTGCAAGTGCTTCGTGGTGTTTTTTATAAAAAATAAAAACCAACCGCAATTTTTTTTCGTCAATTTTCCACATCTTTCACCCGGCGGAACGCTTTTTAGATCCAAATATTGGGCGGAAAACATGCACTTTATATGTCTATTTGCGGCAGCGTACCAGCTACTCACTTCCGATCTTCGAAAATTCGGATGCAGTCGTTTATAGCTGCTTTGTGGTTTTTTTAATTCTTAACCAGTTTTCTTGACCTCATCCAAGCCTGACGGACCCGTCTTTCACATTCCTGTAGGTTACTCTTTCTTCTTCACCGTTTAACACTAAAATGTTGTGACTGACGCATGGTCACTAGTGTCTCGCTGATTATTGTATTCTCTTCGACGTTTGGGTCTCAGAAGAACAGCACTTCGATGAAGTCTGAGAAACGCCGTCCTTCTACCAGAATAAGATCGATCCGGGAGCAGGCTTTGTCATTAGGGTATTGCCTTGTGCGTTTCGGGATATCTTTTAATGCAAAATATGCGCAACAGACTCCCAGACCTCTGGCGGCTTCAAAATTTATCAACTTCTGGGTATATTAATTACTAAGCGATAGGATCGCTTAGAACCCACGCTTACCCGTCTTCGGCAACTGTGGGCACTATCCACAGTTCTCTAAAATGGCCACGCCTACTGGTTCGAGTAGAGCACGTTTTCAAGTACCAAGTTTCAAATGTCCATTTTCCTTCACCTGTTTCGATACCTGTCGTATTTACTTGTGAATCGTTCACAGTAGCAGGTACTTTCGACATACTGCCTTATTAGAGGCGCAATGCCTAGTCTCGCGATAGGGCCGCCGTCTTGGATATAGCTGGTGAAACACCGAATTTCATAGTTTAGCCGTCTACTTCGAATCAGACGCAATTATACGCCGCTCAGTATGGGAGAACAGACGATTACGGAAACATGCCTCAGTTAGCAGATTTCCACCGTTGGGACAGGATCTTCACTAAGGTTACTTGTATCCTAGTTTGCACCTCGAGGAGGCTCGGACAGGTCGCAGTGGGACCCCCGGCGAGCAATTACTCTGTGGCCTTTAGACGCACTGAATTTCGCTAGGGATACCAAAATTAATAAAACGATTGAAAGCTATAATCATTCATATTTTTCTAGTTTGAGCTGTAGCAAACCCTGTAATGATCAGTGTAATTTACAATGTCGTTTTCAAACTTCAAAAATTTTGACGTAGAATTACGTCTCATGGTAACATATATCGGGATATAAATTGAAAAACCGGAAACACTGAGAGCGTAAGGAGAATTGTTCACTTTGGAATGCTTGAAACTCAGCTTGATCCCAGCGGTTTTTAAACATTTTTATAGAAATTGATTGAGTAAATAATTATGCGGTCAGTTAAATGCGGGAAATTGTGATTTTGTGATGATATTTATAGTATTATTGAAAAATGCAGAGCCTAGTTGAACCGGCATAACAGCAGTACTGAGTAGGTGACCAACCGGCAAATCGCTGCATGGCATTGATAAACATGTCCGGACATGTTAGTAATTTTGTCCAGATTTGGCTCGTCTCGTTTCAGCTTTTCCGGCCACTGCTAATAGCTGTGAGTACGCCGGTAGCGTATATAGTGGTCCCCGTGGTTCTGTGGTTAGCGATGTCGGTCTGCTAGCTCTCGATCGAGTTGAAGAGCTTTTTGAGCTGACAGTTTTTTGACTCAGCACAGGGGCACGGTGTATCGTTGTACTTATCAATGAACGATATCGATAATGAATTCTCTCAACTATTCTAGTTAATCGAGACCGCATTAGCCCTCCAGGCTAGTGTGCAATACAAAAAAAAATGCCGGTCTCGTGTGTTTTTTATCTTTATGTCCTTTTCGCTTGCATGCAGTGTGTGCGGAGCGGAGATTAACAAGAGAACTAAAGTCATCCCGTGTCATCGGTAAATGGCAATCCGAAATCAACGCTTTTCTTCAAGGTCACCAATAATCAATAAAAAGGAGAGCTGAAAAAGAATTATCACTAATATTCATCGTTTCACATCATTGAGCTGATGAACCTTGAAACTATTGTAAAAATACATTGACATAAAACAGGCCGTCGTAATTCTAAGTTAACCTTGCGGACGTGTCTTATAAATAATCTCTTCTTCTTCATATTTCTATATTCAATATCATTAATAAAAACCTAAATTAATCCACCTAGCGGTCAGACCCAGCCTTTCTCATTCAAACTTTTATTTGTTTAAATAGATTTACATGAACACTTCAATCTAATAAATGTATATTCACTCATTAGGTTCTAAAATATTGATGTTGTAATCTATACATATAAAAATGCAATCCGGTCTGTCTGTCTGTCTGTCTGATCCATATAGGCTCGAAAACTACCGAACCGATCGACCGGAAAATTTGTATGTACGGGTTTTTGGTGCAGATAAAGGTTCCTATGATAATTTGAGACTCCTCTTCTGGAAGGGAGGGGTCCCATACAAATTAAACATAAATTTCTGCACAACTCAAGAACAAGCCAAGCAAATGAAACCGAATTTGGCATGTGGATGTTTTAAGGGGTAACAAATATGTCCAAAATAGCTGGACGCCCCTCCTTTCTCTGGAAGTGGAAATGAAACACAAATTTCTGCACATCTCGAGAGCTAACCAACTAAATGGGACCATTTTTTTACTACTCTACTATACCGAGCCTCTGTCCCTCCTAACAATATCGCCTAATTACAACTCCCTGGAGAGAACTTTCATACGTTACTCACACCAGTTTTATTATAACAGGGACTTATTTTTGTTAGAAGGAGTGTCAACAGAGGTACTGTAGAATTCAGATTGAAGGAAAAGTACTTAGTGGGAAGCATGAGAATAAGCCCATGCTAAAGTCCTTTGGCAACCAAACGGCCTTATTCTACTATGATTCGAACCCACGACCACCCGCTTACCGAGGCGGACACTGTAACCTTGCGGCTACGGAGCTCCCCGGAACCATATTTGGCAAGTGAATTTTTCAGTAGAAACAAATTTGTTCCATAATCGACCTCAGACAACATTTTGGATTGTAAGATGACAACTTCCGGTCTCTAGAAAACAGTCAAAAATGGCCGATTTCCACCCAATATGATAATATCCGGATCTAGAATGATACACAGTAGCTAAAATCGATCGAAATTGTCTTCAAATGCCATTATGAAATCCAAAATGGCGACTTCCGGTTTCGGAAAAACAGCGACAAACGACCAAATATCACTCAATATGGGTATTTGCGGAACCGTAATGATAGACTGGAGCCAAAAATCGACTTCAGACAACAATTGTAAGATGGCAACTTCCGGTTTCTGGAAAACGGCCTGAAATGGACGATTCCCATTAATTATGAGTATCTCCGGAACCAGAAAGATGGACAGAAGCTAAAAATTAATCACAGACACAATCTTGAATTTCAAGATGGTGACTTCCTGTGTCTCCTGTGTACCATTGAATATGAATGTTTTCGGAACCAGAATTACGCCCAGATGACAGAAGTTGACTTCACAGGCAATTTTGAAGTCCAAAATGACGACTTTTGGCTTCTGGAAAACAGCCCAAAGTGACCAAAAACCACCCAATATGAGTATCTTTGGAGCCAGAATGTTACAAGAAGCTAAAAATTGACCTCAGACACCATTATGAATTGTAGGATGGCAACTTCTGGTTTCTGGAAAACAGCCAAAAATGGCCGATTTCCGTCTAACATGAGTATCTCCGGATCTAGTATGATACACAGCAGCTGAAATCGACCAAAGACCCCGTTTTGGATTCTAGATTGGCAACTTCCGGTTCCTGGGAAACAGCGCAAAATGATCGAATTACACCCAATATGGGTGTTTCTTCAACCAGAATGACGCTCAGAGGCCAGAAATTATCTTAAATACCATTTTGAAATCCAAGATGGCGACTACCGGTTAGTGAAAAACAGCCTAAAATAAACAAATACTATCCAATATGAGCATCTCTGGAACCAGAATGATGCAATGAGCTAACAATTGACCTCAGGCACCATTTTTCAAGTGCAAAATGGCAACTTCAAGAAAACAGTCGAAAATGACCGAATAATACTTAATATGAATATTTCCGTAATTGAGATGATGCATAGAAACCAAACATTGACCCTGGACACCGTTTTGAATTTAAAGACGACCACTTTTAGTTTCTGGAACCAAAATAACTAAATACCTCCCAATATGGACATTTCCGGTGACAGATTGATGCCAGAAAACTGCTGAAAATTACCGAATACCACCCAATATGAATATATTCAGAATTAAGGCGATGTACAGAAGCCAAAAGTCGAGGATGTTGTCATTTCGATAAAACCAATCATTTTAAACGATATGTTATTTGACTTTGATATTATCCTATGGCCGATTCGTCGTGCATTTGCAGCTTTTAAACACATCGCAAGGAATTAATGAATTTGGAACGTTCAAATAGTACGATACCACATTTAATTATTTTGAGGCCACAAATATCGATCAAAGCAGGTATCGTTTTAAATAGTCTTTGAATTTCTTTCCTTTCCATAACTGTTGAGCCACATATCAAATTGTTATAAAGTTTGTTATTTATAAGCTTGAGAGATGACTCGTTCGTATGACACTAGTTATGTTCAAATAAGTCATGTAATCTTTGAGATAATAGACTTTCGTTGTTTTATTAACAAATTAATACATAACGGTTGCTTAAATTTGATTATAATCAAATGAAATGGGAACGTATAGGGCAGCCAAAATTGGAAACCACGTGTTCAATCATAATTCATCAGTTAACCCTTAACTAGCCCGCTCATCTGGTAATGATATTGATCAAATCTTTCGTGTAGTTTCTGAGATAATGAAGTTTCGTGATTTTCACATTTCGATACATTGCATACGAAGTTACAGTTCGATTAACGTAAAATTCAATAGGGTGTTATGAGGCAGCTAGACCTTTCATTCGGCACTAATTTTGTGGAAATCGGGTCAGCCATCTCTGAGAAAAGTGAGTGAGTCCAAGTAGTCTTCGGAATATGTTCCTTTTCATAGCTGGATTGCACATTTTTAGGGTCTTATGGGGCAACTGGCCTTCCATTTGACACTGATTTCATGAAAATCGATCCAGCCATCTCTGAGAAGCATGAGTGAGATAAAACAGTCTTCAGAACACGTTTCTTTTCATAACTTTTGAACCACAAGTTCAATCCTTATAAAATTCGACAGTTAAGGGTTTTTTAGGTAGCCCGTTCATTTGAAACAAATTTTGTTCAAATCGGTTGTGTAGTTTTCGAGATAATGATGTTTCATGATTTTTACATTTTGAAATATAACCTATAAACTAAGAATCCGATTACAATGAAGTTTAATGGGGTCTTGTGGGGCAACAAGACCTTCCATTTGCAATTAATTTCATGAGAGTTGGTCCAGCCATCTCTGAGAAAAATGAGTGAGAATAAAAATCTGCACATACACACACATACACACACACACATACAGAAAATGCTCAGCTCGTCGAACTGAGTCGAGTGTTATATGCCAATCGATCCTTTGGAGCACTTTAATAACTTTCGGTTTTGCAAGTGATTGCTATACGTTTCCAAGAGAAAGGCAAAAAACAATAAAAGTTGCTATGTCTTACAGACTTCTCGGGTGTTAGCAGGCAAACATATTAGAACTCAGGAAAAAGTTTTAGTATTTGAAGCAACTAGAATAGGAAAAACAGGAAAATAGATGGGGCGGACAAAATTCATAAAACAATGGATCAGCAAATTTTTGAGAATTATGTAGGTTCATTTGAAGTTGAAAGTCAATGAATTAAATATTAAAGAACTCAAGAATATTAATATATGCTTAAACAGAAGTTTTGCAGTATACTCATTGAAGTAAAAAAAATACATTTTCGGGCTCTAAAAATAAGTAATTCACTGCAAAGGAACTTGAATATTTTAAGGAATTTGCTTAATAAAAATGCTTGTTTTTGGAGAGTATCTTTGAAGAGTTTTCGTTACGTAACGCTGATCTCACGCCTCCCTCCTATCCCATATGTAACAATTCGTAACGCTCAAGGAAACACCTCTCCCCTTCTGAGCGTTACGTAATTTATGGATATCGCCTCAGGTCAAAACTTGGGGATTATTTAATGAGATTTAATGAGACAATTCAATACGATAGGATATAGGATTTGATTCTACCTGCAAATAGTCTCATACTAAGCACTTAATCAAATTCAATTTTTTTCCCTTTGCGAATCAGTTCGCACTACAACCCACAACCAATTAAAAATAAAATGACATGTGTGATCCATAACTGATTAGAAAAAAAAACTTCGTACTTACAATTCTCCACATAGTAGCATACTCCCAACCCTCCAGTTCGCTTATTTTTCGTTTTCCCTATTGCATACATTGTCTGCTCAATGAACTACTCTTACCCGTTTGAACGTCAATAAAGGGGTACGCCTTTTTATCTCTTGCCGGCTTCCTCCGTGTTGTATCTAAGATACGACCGCATTTTTGACGTAGGACTACACAATTAGAAACTGGGATTTGATCCCATTGCGCACGTACAGAAGTGCTGTTCTTTAAAAGCCGTTACTACAGAGGGGAAATGGGAAGGTGGTTACATTTATCCCCAAGGTATCGACGAGCCCGTGGTTCAAGGGGTTGGATGTAGGTCGGGATTTTCATTTGCGTGATGTCCCGGCTTATGTCTAATCACTATTGATTTGACGCGCATCTCCGCCATGTTGGGCTCGGAAAATGGTATCTGTGCCTGTGGTGAAGGTTATCACGACATAGAGCACGTTGTTTGGTCATGCCCTGTACACCGTGACGCCAGGTCTAAATTAATAGCTTCCCTACAGGCCGAAGGTAGCCAGCCGGCTGTTCCTGTTCGTGATGTCTTGGTGAGCCATGACCTACCTGTCCTTTAGGGCCGTTCCTAAACCACGTGGTCACAAAGAGGGGGACTGGGGGGGGGGGGGGGTTGTCAAAAGACCACGAAAGACCACGCACGGGGGTGGGGGGGTTATCGAAATGACCACGTAGTCTTTTTTCCTGACTTATAATTTATTGTTGCCACCAAGTCAAAAATGAAGCTTTTGCATTTTAGAAATCTAGAATGTACTGAAAGTTTAATAATAAAAATGTAAAAATTTAAGTAACTTTTTGGCACTTCAAAAGACCACATGGTTAAAGTCGCAAGGGGGGGGGGGGGGGTTAACCAAAACACTTCAAAAGACCACATGGTTAAAGTCGCAAGGGGGGGGGGTTAACCAAAACACCACAAGGGTACGGGGGGGGGGATAAAAAAGTGATCAAAACATGACCACGTGGTTTAAGAACGACCCCTCACATAAAAAAGCGGGATTTTCCCGAATCATACCTGTTACGAAAGTAATAGAATGAAATATTTTTAAAATGAGAGCGGAATAATTTACAACATGTGTATTCGGTGTACGACGCGAATAACTATCTAGCAGTTTTAACGTCTTCAAATAAATAAAAAAACATCTGTTTTTTAAAAAACATCTGAATATCGCGTTGCGATCCGAGCAAATTGATAATTGCGTTCAATAATCAATGCCAGGGGTCATAAATTTGTGGAACATATGCATTGATGAAGAAAAAAACTAGATATGAAAAATGTAATTTGCTCCGAAATGTTTGGATTTCTTTGAAAGGTATGTATTTTTTTGGATTTGTAATTTCTTGAAGTTTTCAACAACAAAAATCGTTTGTTTAAAAAAAATCTTTTTGGAGGCATTTTGGCTTCCTAGAGAATTTTTTTGACGTAGAATCACGACTTAGGCCAACATTTGAAGAGAGCGTGTAAAACGAAAATCTAAACATCGAGAGTATCACGAAAAATGTTCAACTTCATATTTTTTAACTCAATTCGTTTTCTTCACTCTAGCATTAAACGCGTCCGCCGAAATGTGGAGAATTGTGATTTCATGATGGTCACTGTTGTACTAGTGAAAAATATAGAGTCTTGCCTTCAGTTTCGATTGGGTATATTCTGAATCGGAACTTCAGAGGGTATTTAGAAATTCGTGATGGTGACTGCCGGTTCCAGGAAAACAGTTCAAACTGGCCGAATAACACCAAATAAAAGTACAGTGCCATTTCTATTTTATCACGGTCGAAAAACAGGTTTTTCGGTGAATCCACCGAGATTGTGGGAGCTAGCATTTTTCATTGAATAGCATTGAAATCTAACACAAAATACTGATTGTTATCATTTAACCAAGTCCACAGTTTCGTTGGATTCACGGGAGGATGTTTTTTTACCCTGATAAAATAGACTGATGCCCAGAGGACAGAACTCGACTCCAGACGTTATTTTGAATTCCAAAATGGTGACATCGGTTTTCGGAAAACAGCATGAAATGGTCAAATGCTACTCAATAAACATCTCAATAAAACATCCAATGTCATGCCATTGTTAATATTTTCCGTGCCACGTTGTCAAAACGAGGTAGGTTATTCAGGACGATTTAGGTTATTTCTCACGGACCTCACCTCACAGTGACAACATGCAGAATCTAACGGTAAAAAAAGACGCGTGCAAATAAAGTGGGAATCCCCATACTTAACGTGATGATCGCTTCTTCAACCTTTATCGTGAAATGAAACTCCTTAATTATATTTTAAGCTACTTTACAAGCTAATTCATAAGCAACTGAGTGAAGAGACACTACTTATTCTAGGTTAACAGCTTCCCAAAACAGTAACAAGCGAATACCGACGTTCAGTTTGCTCTCGGAATAAATTTGAATTCATTGTTAATGGTCAGGGCTGTCATTCGCACACTCATTGCGCTCAGTGTGTTAATTTTACGTCAAGGCACAACGAGATCGGTACCTACACATTTCGACAACCAACAGGCACAAAGAGAAAGAGCGAAAACGAAATGACTATGAAAGATATCACCAAATAAGAAATATTTCAAGAGAGGGTGAACGGAACAACACTTTGTGCTGCTTTTTGTGACACACTGCGTGAGAAAAAAGAGCTTCAGTTTGAGTAGTTTGCGTTGCGTTGCGGGTAGAAAAAATAGCAGAGAAAAGGAACCAAGAAAGAAACATATACATTTTCGAGAATTCATTTAAACACGATTCTCAATGGCGTGAACGTGTTTCTTAGGACATATTACGCACGTTCAGACATGTTTCTGTCCCGGTATTGATATACAATCGCTACATGCATTCACTACTGATACCATTTATTAGGGTGGCAATGACTTGTACCGAAAAAATTGTCCGTCGCATTTAGATGTTGGTTCAGTCGAAAAGTAAAACTTTAACCGATCGATTTTTTAATTTTTTGTTTTGAGATAACACCAAATCTCGATGTTTCATGCATTTTTCAGACATTTGGCATCAGATTTTTTTGATATTCAGAAATTCATGAACTACCTGTGCATTTTTTCATTGGTCACAAAATAATGCTTTCGTGGTCCCGAAGTCAGATTAAGCTGAAGTTTAGCACGGGAAATTTTTTCGAAGACGAAACTTTTGAGCCCTACTTCGAAACGAAATTCGAAAAGTCGATTTCTTTTGCCACCCTACTGTTCATGTACGAGACATATTGCGGCTATCTCCGGGAAGAAACCATTTTTAGTTTTGAAACAAAACTCAATGAGCAGCACTGAAAATTAGCTCCTAAATTATTTCAGTAGGAGTCGAATGGAGTGCAAGAACCAAAAAAAAAATTAATACTAAAATCTTTCGTTTGTCAAATCCGACAATCAGAGCACACAAAGTAAGACACAATGTGTGGTGTCGCACATTTCGCCAAATGCACAAAGTGTACTCAGTCGCATTTTTTTGGTGCGAAAGAAATACAAAAGAGCGAATAGGGAGAAGAGAACACAAACGAAATATCGGGAGTGGCACGTACGGTTTGATGGCAAATGTGTTGTGTACAAATTTGTGTGGTTCTGTCTGCACTGAGGTGAATTCCAGCCCTGTTTATGGTGCAGTTTAAGTTTTTAATAGCTTATCAAAAATTCTTTGAAAAAAATAATGAGTTTTTAGAGGTACACTCTTGGCAGATATATTCTTGCGAAATTCAATTTTTTTCTCAAATTAAAGTTTTAAATTTTATATTACCAATCATAAAAAGCAGAGTGTTGGAAAAGAATTATCGCTAAAATTCATCACTTCAGACCATCAAATGGATTACCCTAATCTAGTGTATTCCCCAACCTATTTCAAGAGATATAATGACATAAGACAGGCTGTCACTCTCAAAAATGGCAAGCATATTTAGACTTTTCCCCTCAATACTCTGATTTGGGTTCTTGAGCAGTCGAATATGAAACTGTCTTCTAAATTCATTTTCCCTTATTTTTCCCCTTCTATTCGAACGCTACAATTTTGTAGCTATTGATTCAATTGATTGATTGATATTTCGAATCACACCTGCCACGAAGGTAATAGAACGAAATAATTTGAATAATAAGAAGGAAAAAATACTTTACAACATGAGTATTATTTGAATAAACATCGCGTTATGATCCGAGCAAAACGTATTTATGCGTTCATTTATTTAGTGTTAGGGGTCATGAATTTATGGAGCTGTGCCTACAATACACGATTTGATTGGCCAAAAAATACAGCAGAATGTTATTCTTATACTCAAATCTCGTAGCATAATAATTCATCCGCGGACTGGACCGATTCCGAACATTTATTCGTTGCTTTTTTTGTAGAGGCAATGAAAATTTAGAAATGCGCAGTTGTTTAAAAGAGAATCCTCCGTATAAATTTTCAATGAAAAGGACTGCTTTGTAATTTTATATTACAGCAAAAAATAATAATTTTGGGTGAGGGAAATAAGGATAGGATGAAAAGTTAGCCTTCGGTAAAAACTTACCGTAAATTGACTAAATACCCTGTCTGATAATCCTGCGAAAATACAACAAGGTTCTCACTCTCTTAGTGCTGATGTTCGGTTCCTAAGCATGAATATTAAAGGAAACCTATCTTTAGTGTTTTCTGGTGCAAAATTCTGTGATCAATCGATGATGCTGTGGCAGACAGTGTGCTATGTAAGCATAAATGCAAGAGAAGACAACATATCGCTAAAAAACAAACGTAAGTAACCAACACCAAAAATTTAAAAAAATATCCCAACATAGGTAAGAACTCAAGCTGAAGTGATGTTCAGAATATTGTAAGGTGACACCAGAACCACCACCAGAACCTTCTGTCGAAAACTTAAGTAATATATCGCAAACGACTTTTCTTGCCAAAAGTACTTGATTTCGAAAAATTAGCCCTAACTGCGTTGCGATTGTTCCATTCTGTGGCCCCTTTTCCGCCGCACCGTGAAATAACAATCCACTTCTCATCTGCAGCCACGCAAAATGGCACCAAGGAAGTCCACCGGGGTGGACAATATTTTACTTTTATGTTCATTATAACGGCGGGACTCACTTTCGGGAAGCAAATAACACCACATAAAGGACAGATCAGATTCGGCCATTGCGTGCGTCTTCGGTGGCCATCCCTGCTCTGCCCCTAGACCATCCGGTTTGTGTTTCGCACGCGCCCACCTTCTGGAGCCGTTTCCGTCGTCTATCTCGCACCGGTGTGGTCGCTTTTATGGTTGGCCTAATAATTTAAAGACATTATGGTATCTAGATAACACACACTGTCCCTGGGTGATATTTTTCAAATGTATGATCGTGACGGCTAAACTGGGGGATCGGGAAATCTCGCTCGCTGTTTAAAAAGAATTTATGCTTTGTTTTACGATACCTTTGTAAGAGGAAGGCTAATAAATGGAGGGTTGCAATCGGCGGACAATTTCGGACGGGCAGAAGAAGTAAGGCGCTTCTCTCAAGGAGTGGCTGCTGCAAATGGGATTCGAAGTTTCCTCTTAGCCATGCGTAAGAAAAACAACGACTAGATGAATGTGTATTATCTTTTGAGTTATGAGACAGACGTTGAAAAGGGCGGAAAATTGAATCATCATTTTGCGACGCGAAAAATAAAGGTAAATATATTTGCTCAAAGAATTACTGAAATTAATTGAATGTATTTAGATGATAAGCCAGATGCTCATGCTTTCGCTAATCGGTCCTGTAAGGTTAATATTCAGCCTCTTTTCTTTGAAGTTTTCTTAATCCAAGCCTCCACCGTCACTGTTAGGCACGTCAGGTCTATGTCAACCTACTGAATAACCCGTACTGGAAATCTCCCCCAGCCACCTCGGAACAAAAGCCCGCCAAACCCCTGTCAGTCCAAGCGCCCACAGTTTAAAGCGCTGATCTAATATAAATTTCTTAGGAGGAAAAATACCCCATCGGCAGCCAGCCAAGACGACAGCAGGAAAACGGGAACGAGGAGTAGAATAAATTAAAATACATTGTTATGACATCTATTTCGCAATCAATTCTCCCTTTTTACGGCCACAGTTCAGCTGACAGCCTGCCGGCAACGGTAAAGCGCTCCCAGCCACCGGCAAGAAATGAGCATCAATATTGCCAGATCAGCATATAGGAAGAATACGAGCGGGGTACAAAGTGAGCTTGTACAAAACGCACGACAGTTCCGGCTATTCGATTAGTAAGGGGGTGATTCTTGGGTAGGGTCAACAATCTTTAGAAGTTTGAGTGAGATTAAATTAGATAGAAAGTTAAGGAAAAAATCACTTTACTGTTTTGCTCTGCTGGTATAATAAACATTATCAAGTTAAAGAACTAATAATATATTCAGGAGTTGGAAACCTTGCTGTTATAAATTGAAAAGAAATCTACTGAGAAGAAAATGACGAATGACTTGTTTACGGATGAAGAAATTCTTCATACGAAGGATGGATCGGAGGCAACATATCAATTTACAATATTGAGGACATAAGTCTTCCAGTTAAAGCATCAAGCATAAAATTGACTTGTTATTCTAGATGGCGGTTGCCTTACCGTCATTGGTTTTACGCGCAATGCTTCGCCAAACCCGGAACAGCTACCCTAATGTGTGACACTGTCTTATCATAAACTGTTGTAGGTACTTGCGTTCGATATTCTGTGTTGTCGCATAGCCTTCCGTTGCTTATATTTTCCCAGCATACCGATAGACTGGTGGCTGCTATCGGAAACCTAACGTGGAAAGGAAAGCCGTTTGCGGCAGATTAGATATCGAATAAAATGTGGCACTTTATTTGGCCTAAACTTTAATAAAATCATGGCATGGCACTTTATCGCTATCGATAGCGGAATAAATACGTGGCTTCGCTAACACATTTTACGCTACATTTACGCCACTCAGTAGGAGGCAGGCGGACGGAGTCTATACGGATTTTGGTGCTGGTATGTCAACCGAAATTGTTGGTTAAAGGCGGGTTTTCGAAGTTTGATTTCTAGTTTTCTGGGTCATGCATTCTGTAATAATTTACACCGATTTCTACTAAGCAGGTAGTGCACTTCAAAATGGTTGTTCGTATGATAAGCGGTACTTTGTTATGAATTAGTTAATTTGAACCGTTGTTGCAATTGGGGCTCGAGCAGTGGTTTTGTCATGCTTAACAACTTTAAAATTACAATATACTTGCGGTTGTCAGTTTTCTGATAAGATTTTACTGAACTGAAACGAAATGATACCAAAAACTGTTTCAGTTAGTATTTAGCTGTTCATTTTATTTACTGCAGCGCCTCAAGTTGTCGCATTGAGAAACTATTGACAGCGTTTCTATCAGGGTGATTTATATATTTAGTGAAAAAAATTTCGTCAAGATCGAAGCACATATCAACAATTGCCAGCAAGAGGAATGTCTAATTCCTGAGATTTCCAAAATCGACAGTAGGGGCGGGGGTCGGGGGCAAGACAGTAAATTTTTACGTGTGAAACAACATATTTTTTGGGACATTAACCCCTTTCATTTTAGGTTGACACAAGCACTTCGATGCGTAGGATTTGGTTTTGCAATTGAAAACCGTTTTCTATGTTTTTTGAAACATTGATTGATTGCAAAATTCGTTTTTTTTTTGAGTGTGCGGGAAAAACGGACATGTTAAAAAAATTAGTAATAAACGACGAGTTAGGCTTTTTCAATGTTATGAATTAACGGAAAGTGAAACGCAAACACACATGAAGGATAATTTGAAGGTTTTCGTTGATTCTGGTCACACTCCGGAAACAGGGTTCCGAAGGGCCACCCTGTATCAGTTTTTCAGAGGTAGTTTCCATATTATCAAACTGAATAGTTTTTTGAAGCAACAATAGTTATTTATTATGCAGTGGATTAAATCTTGAACCATTATTGTTGGGTCCAGAATTTCCAAACGGGTCTGGGGAATCACTTTCAACTTCCAAATTCCACGCTTTTTCTCAAAAGGAACAGCGAACTGCGGGCCGGGTATTTTCGGGCTCAAACTTCTTTTTACAGGAGATATAATTCACGGGTAGCGTTCTAATATGCGTACTAATCGAGCGGACACTGGTAAGTACACGCACTTATTTATTCAACAGGTAAGTATTCGCGCCAGGTAACTATGCACACTATCGTACGGGACAAAACCGTATCTCTCACGGGTAGGTATAAGTCACTTTGCATAAATGATAGTCACTTTTCTGGTCGCTTAACGAGTACACTTTATTCTCCTCTAATTTAGAGTAATTCCACTGATTTCGGGGTATTGGGAAATAAACTACTCACGCGATCTTGTTTCTAGGGCGGTTTATTATAAACTGAGGGGATTTAACGGGCTGTCTTTGCCCTTTTATCGCGAATATTAGGCGGAAACAGTCAAATTAAGAATATAATTTGCACCGCGAACCGAACTAAATGTAAACAAAACCAGCATAAAAAACTACTGTCATATGCTGCACAAGGTTATTACACTACGGGTAGGGAGGCAGGAATAGTAGGGCGCTGCCATCTGTTCGTCGGTTCTTGCGTTACTATCTGATGTTGCGCGATAGGGTGTTTCTAACATTTCGGGCCTAAACAATTATCAATTTCAGACAGATGTTTTAAATGGGAAAGAAAAAAAACAAAATTCAGTTCATGCAATTCACCTCTTCGAAGTGGTCATAGGGATGTCGCATTTTACCGCGGTAGCACGAACCGACATTTTGCAGTCCACTTCGCGTCTAACAGCGGCCAATTGACTTTCGGTGCACGTTTGATGGAAGCAATCGAATAATCTAATTTGAAGGAAATAATACAATAAACACTATCCATCCTCCCCACCCTGGTTGTGGACCGTCTTACCCCACCAGTACACAAAATTTTAAAACTCTCATAGTTTTTCAATAACAATATACTTTACTTGTATCTCTTTACGTATAGGTCAGGCATGTTTCATACGGAACGTGGGAAAATGTGTGAAAAAAATCTTATTTCCTGTCACGCAAAAATTACATCCGCACACGAACTCGTAGCCTATTTTCAAAATTTGTCAATTTTTTGCCACATTTGACGAATGTAAACATTGGAAGGGCGGTTCGAAAATCATCAACTAACTTGGG
Organism: Wyeomyia smithii; assembly: GCF_029784165.1. Classification (NCBI taxonomy): domain Eukaryota; kingdom Metazoa; phylum Arthropoda; class Insecta; order Diptera; family Culicidae; genus Wyeomyia; species Wyeomyia smithii. The sequence continues at coordinate 42,797,417 of NC_073696.1, forward strand.
CGTCGTACACAAATTACGTAATGCTAAAAATCTAGATTTTAGACCCCCTCCCCCCTATGTAATGATGAGTAACGTTCGATATGACTCCCCCCCATAAAATTACGTAACGCTGAACAGCCTGACCCCACTCAATTTTCAATTTCAAATTTTCAATTTCAAGCAAACATCACAGTTACGTAAATGTCTCTACTACCCCCCATCCCCCACGCGCAACGATAAGTAACGACGACTTAACCCCCCTCCCCTCCCCTTCATGCGTTACGTTATTTGTGTATGACGTCTTGGTGAAAAGGTGGCCGGGGCAATTTTGCAAAAAAAATCGGTAAGCGTTAGAACAAGTCACATGTCCGTTTTACCCCTCCTGTCCGTCTCACCCCCATCCCCCCTATATACCGTATTCAAACGCTTCCGGGAGACCCTCACGTTGAATCAAATGGCAAAACAAATCAGGCGTAGAGGTAGAACATATGACCGGAATCTACGGGTAAGGGTGATACCAGCAGCCTACTATAATCCTGGGATTTCCGGATGAGGTTTGACGCAAAAGATCACAGTGAACCACAGTTTAGCTTAGAGAGTGACCTAATAACTAATAACTAATAACTAATAACTAATAACTAATAACTAATAACTAATAACTAATAACTAATAACTAATAACTAATAACTAATAACTAATAACTAATAACTAATAACTAATAACTAATAACTAATAACTAATAACTAATAACTTATAACTAATAACTAATAACTAATAACTTATAACTAATAACTAATAACTAATAACTAATAACTAATAACTAATAACTTATAACTTATAACTAATAACTAATAACTAATAACTAATAACTAATAACTAATAACTAATAACTAATAACTAATAACTAATTACTAATAACTAATAACTAATAACTAATAACTAATGACTAATAACTAATAACTAATAATTAATAACAAAAAATTAATTCCAAATATTTCCCTACCCTCCGGTTTAATTCATTCGTACGTAATTCCATAATCTGTATTAAACACAGTTTTTGGTCAAACCCCAGTCCCAGGGAAAGTGAACGTATTATGAGCATTTTGTTAACGATTTCATGAAGATATGGCGTTTAATCTGTGATGTCTCCGCGAACCTTGGCTCAATGAAATTAATCATGGAACAAATATCCTTATTTGATCAAGGACAGTAGATTTAAAATGGAATTGAGGTTGAAATTGAAAACAAAATTGTCATTGGGATTGGGATTACAATTGAGAGTGGAATTAGGATGTTGTATCTTCATCGAAACTGTCCGCAAATGTACCGTGATGGGACTAATTTCCATACGCGAGATTGCTTCACTATTTAACAAAAAGTTATGTCAAATATTTACCGGTGTCATCAAACAACTTCTCCTGCTGATGTTCAGGAAGTTTTATGGAGATGTTTAAAGATATACTATTAGTAAAAAAGTTTTGAAACAATGACACATTTTCGAGCACCTTTCGCTCTTACGATTTCCATCATTCATTGTTTTTAAACAGTGATAATGTAATCAAAAATAAAAAAAAATACAGTAAATTTCTCAATATTATGCTACTATAACATCTGAGCTTCATGAAAGAACACTTCTTGTGCGAAATATTTGCTTCAAATTTGAAATTATTGGCGAAATACAAAGGCCTGTATTGTATCATGATCGGAACTGCTTATTTCTGGGACTTTATCGCCCACTTTGGAAGAGGGAATAGGAGTTGAAGTCTAAATGGAAAAGGGAGTAAAATGGGAGGGGTAGCAGGATTAGAAGTGGGAGTGAAAGTTTGACAAGAATGCGAGCGGACGTGTGCTGAGCGTGGAAGTAGGATTGAACGTGGATGAAGAAGTGAGCGTGTCTTTTACCTTCACGCCCACTTCCACGTTCACTTCTACACCAACTTGAAAGAACGTGTGAGGGGGAGCGGAATCAAAAGTGGAAGTGGTAGTGAAAGTGGGAGCGGAAATAGAAATGAACGTGAGAGGGCGACCGGGAAAGGATGTGGGTATAGAAGCCGACGTTGAAATGGGCGTAGAAGTGAAAATAGAACTAGAAGTTGTCGCAGGTGGAGATAAGTGTAGAAATTGGCAAGTAAGTTGGCGTGGATGAGGAAACAATAACGGGAGTGGTAATATGACTAAGAGTGGGAGTTTAAGATGGAGCGAGAGTGAAAGCAGTCATGGAAGTAGACATAGAAGTGGGCGTGGCGTCCATTTTCATATCCACCTTCACGCCCACATGGAAAAGGTTGAAAAGGGGAGTGGAAATGGGAGAGAAAATGGTAGTGGAAATAGAAGTGGCAGGGGGAGTGGAAATGGGTGTGGAAGGGGTAGTTAAAGCGGGAGCGGGAATAGAAGTGAACGTGAAAGTGAGAACGGAAAAGAATGTGAGCGTGGAAATGGGCGTGGACGTTGAAATGGGTGTGGAAGTGAAATTAGAACTAGAAGTGGTCGTAGGTGTGAAGATGAGCTTAGAAGTGGGCGGGGATGTGGACGTGGAAAAGGAAGTAATAAAAGGAGCGGTAATAATACTGTGGTTGGAAGCGGAAGTGGGAGTGACAGCCTAAGCAGCACACATTGTTGCAATAAAGTTAACGCAACAGTCAATGCAGCATTCAAAAAGTGTGAAGAATTGCATCCGTTACATTTAATCAACTTGTAAGTAACTGAAAAAGCGCAAGAGGAGGAGCCTGTATGCAACTAACATTCTTATTAGAAATCACCAGCAGCATTGACAGCTGTTGCATTATTGTGAAGAGAGGAGCAGTAAAATAAAACTTCGTTCACACTCACTCTCATTGCTCTTCGGTGTTTGTGTCTCGAAGTAGCTGATATCTTATAATATTATAGAAAACCTGCACCTTTCAAATGAATTGAGATTTTTCTGCACTTATTCTTCGTTATTTCACCTGCGATCAAAAGTTTATCGTGCAACAGATATTTTTACTTCGTATTTATTCACGCGCCTCTTGTGAAGTGTTATAAAATATACGCCAAATTGTGAAAAATGTTTTGGGGCAAGGGTAGTGTTTATTAAATGCCAACTTGTGAAAAATGTGTTGGGGCAAGGGCAGCTCGGAAACACATGTTTAGTCTTAGTGTATTGTTATTAGGGCGAAATTCAACATCCGAAACCATATTTCGAACAATAACCATGTATTATGCAGTTACATTCAAGATGGCCATTTGCTGTGTGATAGTTTTAAATAAAATAAAAAATATGGCATAAAGCGATGTTACTAACCTTTGTAATTGCTCGGTTGCATTCCTTGAAATAAAATAACTGTGAAACAACCGTATGTCACATCATGTGACATTATCGTTATTTAAAAGAATCTAGAAATATGCAGATGAAACCAGGTTGCAAAACACTACTGAGCAGTAACTAGTGATGAATAACGAGAGTGCAACATACAAATAACATAATGTGACTCAATTCTTCTAAATTTCATTAGTATAACTGGAAAAGTTTCTTACAGCGTTAAAAAGTTTTAAAACAACAAACATTGATTAGTATCATTTCAAAATATGTTGCAGGTGCTGCTTGGGAGTGAGAGCAATCATGGGCGTGGAAGTGGGCGTGGAAGAGGATGTGGTACTGGGTGTGGCTTCCACTTCCACATCCACTTTCACGTACACTCAGAAGGGGGAGTGGAAGTGGGAGTGGAAGGGTGAGTAAAAGTGGGAGTGGAAGTGAAAGTGGGAGTTAAAGTGGAAATGGAAGTGGAAGTGCGAGTGGAAATGGAAGTGGATGTGGGAGTGGGAGTGGAAATGGGAGTAGAAGTGGGAGTGGAAATGGAAGTGAAAGTGGAAGTGAAAGGGGGATGAACAATGGACGGGGAAGTAGGATTGGGAGTGGAAGTGGAAGTGAGAGCGGGAAAGAGAGATCTCATGGTCTCGGTAGTGGATGCTGATGAGGGCGTGAAAGTAAGCATGGAAGTGGGTGTGGAACGGAAAGCCCACTTCCCTACTTCTACGACCACTTCAATGGAGGCGGAAAAAGGAGTTTAAACTGGAGTGAAAATAGAAGTGGAAGAGGCAGAGGAAGTGGGAAAAGAAGTGAAAGTGAAAGTGGAAATCGAAGTGAATGAGGGAGTAGAATTGGGAGTGGTAGTGAAAGTGGGAGCAAGAAGAAAAGTGAACCTTAGAGTGAGAGCGGAAAAGGAAAGGAAGTTAATATGGAAGTGGCCGTGGACGTGGAAATGAGCGTGGTAAAAAAGTGGGAGTAGAAGTTAGCGTAGGAGACGTCAGCGTAAAAGTGGAAATGAAGGTTGGAGCGGGAGTATAAATAAACATGGGAGTGGGCAGTAAATGAACATGGGAGTGGGCAGTGGGTGTAGAAGTAGGCGTTGAAGTGACATAGAAATAGAAATGTAATTGTGCGTGGGAGTGATGACTGGTAGCAGAATTAGGATCAGGATTGGGTTTGGAATTAGAATTGGGATTGAGATTAGGATTAGGATTGGGATTGGGATTGGGATTGGGATTGGGATTGTGAATGTGAATGAGATTAAAATTGGGATTGGGATTGGGATTGGGATAGGGATTGGGATGGGGTTGGGATTGGGATTGGGATTGGGATTGGGATTGGGATGGGGATTGGGATTGGGATTGGGATTGGGATTGGGATTGGGATTGGGATTGGGATTGGGATTGGGATTGGGATTGGGATTGGGATTGGGATTGGGATTGGGATTGGGATTGGGATTGGGATTGGGATTGGGATTGGGATTGGGATTGGGATTGGGATTGGGATTGGGATTGGGATTGGGATTGGGATTGGGATTGGGATTGGGATTGGGATTGGGATTGGGATTGGGATTGGGATTGGGATTGGGATTGGGATTGGGATTGGGATTGGGATTGGGATTGGGATTGGGATTGGGATTGGGATTGGGATTGGGATTGGGATTGGGATTGGGATTGGGATTGGGATTGGGATTGGGATTGGGATTGGGATTGGGATTGGGATTGGGATTGGGATTGGGATTGGGATTGGGATTGGGATTGGGATTGGGATTGGGATTGGGATTGGGATTGGGATTGGGATTGGGATTGGGATTGGGATTGGGATTGGGATTGGGATTGGGATTAGGATTGGGATTGGGATTGGGATTGGGATTGGGATTGGGATTGGGATTGGGATTGGGATTGGGATTGGGATTGGGATTGGGATTGGGATTGGGATTGGGATTGGGATTGGGATTGGGATTGGGATTGGGATTGGGATTGGGATTGGGATTGGGATTGGGATTGGGATTGGGATTGGGATTGGGATTGGGATTGGGATTGGGATTGGGATTGGGATTGGGATTGGGATTGGGATTGGGATTGGGATTGGGATTGGGATTGGGATTGGGATTGGGATTGGGATTGGGATTGGGATTGGGATTGGGATTGGGATTGGGATTGGGATTGGGATTGGGATTGGGATTGGGATTGGGATTGGGATTGGGATTGGGATTGGGATTGGGATTGGGATTGGGATTGGGATTGGGATTGGGATTGGGATTGGGATTGGGATTGGGATTGGGATTGGGATTATGATTGGGATTGGGATTGGGATTGGGATTGGGATTGGGATTAGGATTGGGATTTGGATTAGGATCTCGATTTTGATCAGAATTGAGACTGGTATTTGAATTGGGATTGGGATTCTCACGTTGTCGCTTCTTCCAGCAATTTCACTTGTAAATCTTGTTAGTGAATAATCATGTTAGATAACGCGATATTATTTAGTGGCCGATTATTAACATACACGCACGGGTTACAAACAATGCATTACATAGTATCGTAACAATACTTTTCAGCTATCGATTCTATTTTTTTTACTTTTAGAAAAGAAATTGTGAGCTCAATTAAAGTTCAATTCACTTCCAATTTTTTTATCAATTTTTAGAGCGTCAATTTCTCGGCGGTTTTTAGCTTCCCGGGATTCGCGAAATAAAAATTTGATTTCCCGAGAAATCCCGAGATCCTGGGATAACGAAGATTACAAAGAAATAAGGAACGGCGATTTATTTAACTTAGATTTTGATACATATGAGGACATATTTACAATCTGTTCAATGGTTCCAATTTATGAAAAAAGTGTTGAACGAACTAATAACTATTTTCAATACCAAACGTGTGCGATGACAGATCATTCACGAGAAGGAGCATTCGAATGCCAATGAAAATTTACTATGCCAATTCCGAGTACAGAAATGTTGTCTTCTCGAAAAAAATTTTAAAGCAAATTTAAAAGATGTTCTAGAAATGCATGAAACAATAGATCGTCCAGTTTAATTTGATTGTTAATTGAAAAAAAATAGGACTGGGAGACTCATCCAGTTCGAAAATTTTGGTGTGTCTCAGAAGATCAACTTGATAAATGAATTTTTACTAAAGATTATCTACATATCTTGTATTTATAGGATATTTGGCATCAAAAAAAAAAAACTTTAATTTCGACAATTTTATTAACTACTTCCAGTGCATTTTATTATCGATCAGATGAATTAAATTCCGACCGCATTGAGACTCCGGTTCCCGTAATCTGCTGTCGAAGGTTGAAATATTCCCATACATTCCGTTAGCACTCTTAAAAGCAAATTCATAGATAAAGAGTGAAAAAGATGCTTCATACTGTTCAGGGCAAATGGTTATGCAATTTTGCTCAAAATTGCACAAAAGTTTCGAAATTGTCTGAAATTTTAACTCATTTTATCAATAATTTTTATTGCAGAAAATATTTTCCCGGGTTCCCGGGTATTTGAATATATGGGAATCGCAAATCAAGGGGAATCAGAACTCCCGGGATAAAAGCTCCATCATTTAGTAAAAAATAATTCAAATCCAACCGAATTTGCGTTCATAGGTTTGATAATATACGTTCGATATGTAGGTGGAACGGTTAGGAAGAGTATAATATTATACATTCAATAACTAAAACGAGAACTGGTGAAACGAGTCTACATTGTGTTGGTTAATTTTAGAAAACATTTCAACATCATTATACTACTAAACCAAAAACAGATATTAAATCTCTGCATCAACTGGAAGCTTCCTTCTTAGTTGGCTTACCCTTGTAGACCTCGTAAAATATTACTTTGTCACTTTGAAAGGCCCATCCAAGATAAAATTCCAATTCCCAAAGATATAATCTAGCGTCAAAGCGGTGTTTTGAAGAGCACAATCATTTTAAATGATAGATTGTTCCGTCCTCTGCGCTCACTCATCATTATTCGCAAAATCGGAACGTAATCGCATATCGGCCTTAATTGATATTCGAGCAATGTGCTGAAATTGTTCGGTCAAGCAAATATCCACTAACAAGCAGGTTCAATCGGGCCCCAAAACAAACGACCCGTTACGGTTAGAAAACGAAATCAATGTTGCATTCGATTGGATGCTCGATTCATTCCTGAGGGTAAGCAGTTGGTAGCCGGCAGAATTCTTGGACACAGGATGCAATGCTCCGACTGGATAAGATAGTGACGTAATAGACAAAATAATCGTTTCTCTGCTATTTCATAGTGTTCCCAACTAATTAATCCTCTCAGCATTCGATCTCTTTCGGTCTTTGTAGTGCTGTTAGCCGGAATCGAATCTTACAACCAGCAACGTCTAACTGGCATAACTGACTGATGCAAAATCTGTAGATTAAAAGCCTAAACGGCATACTTGAGGAGACCAGCATTAAGCACATGTAGTTACGAGAGGGCGTCGTGAGGATGCGCGTTGCCGTAGGCACAATTACATACACATAGTTAGTTTAGCACAGACTTTAATTAAATATTTACCGAAAGGCAGCCTGATCAATTCCAGAATGCTCCGGCCATGTGCTGAGCTGTCGTATTCACTTCGAAAGAATTAAAAGGGAATTCCGAATGGATATGGTCTATGCGGCAGAATTCAGATGGCTGCTGTGAGTGCTGACTGTGGTGTAGTTGGAAAGCTGCGGACGATTGCCCGAGGAGGAGATTGAACGTGCTTACTGCCAGGGACATTTTTCTTTCGTGATAGCCTACAATCCGTATATGCACGAGTGTTATTGAGCTTCACTCGACGGGCAGATGAAATCCCGTCGGTTCTCAGATTCACGAGCAATTCCGGTGCAGGGAAGTATGTTGTTGTCACCCCATAGTGGGGCGGATCAGGGATTAACTCATGCCATGTTATCTGCACAGTGAGTGTTGAGTAGGACGACGGCGAATCGGTCCGGGTATTGAAGCCTTCCAATGATTCAACTTAATGACAACGGCCTGCAGGCCAGTAATGGCAAAGGACAATCCTTGATAGCAGCGCAGTATAGCAGAAGAACATAATGGATTGCAGCACTACTCAAAACGGGAGAGAAATGAGCCCGTGGCACGGTTGTTGTACTGTGTGTCCTTGCGAACTCACCGGGTTTGTCTTATGGAGGGTCATCATCATCACAACAGCCAAGCCAAGCCGGCGTCGTCGTCTTCTTGTACCGAGTGGCACACCAAACAACTTGCCGTCTTTCGATGGGGCACGCGTGTTTGGGCCGATGTGCCTTATCTTCAGTCAGATTTGACCGTCTTGTGTTAGCACATAAACACATACGCCAATCAGTCTTACATGCGGTCCACCCAGCCTTCGCGCGCCAGCCGGTCACGCCCTGTGTCCCTTGTTCGGCTCGCCGCCGGTCGACACTTGGACGCCACTATCCTGGACGACCCATCCGTCCGCTTTGGCCCGCAGGTGCTGTACGGATGGGCTATAAATAAATAATCAATCAATTGATTGACCCAATTTCCTCCCTCACATTCGGCTCTTAACGGTTGATCCTTGGCGGCAGGACTGTACTCAGGCAGCAGGTGGATGATTACGGAGAAAGTTTCCCGTTAATTATTACTGTTGTGTAGGCAAATTATACATTTGATGAATGGCTTATGGCCTTCAGACTGCACCACTCACTAACAGTTAGACGGGGAACATTTATTTGTGCTTTATTTGACACAGAAGGATTAATGAGTGTTTTGTTTAAGTTATTTAGTAATAAATAAACATAACACAGTGCAACAAAAATTGAATTATTTTCTACCTTGGTTTTAATTTTTTTGTGTATTTTGATGCAAAACCAAATTTCCTTGAGTTTGAACATATTTCAACTTAAGGGGCAACAACTGCGTCATTTTGAATTTTCGAGAAAGCGGGAATTTTCGTTGTTTTTTCGACGCCATTTTGTTTTAAGACCAAATATCTAAAGCCGAAGAGTTTGTCCACATGTTAGCATTTTCTTACCCATCTTTAAAAAAAAAACAGATCTTAAATCGGACAAAAACTGAGCTCAAAACGGTGATTCAACGAAACCCGTTTTGGCATGGTTTTAGTATATTTCACAAAGCAAAATAATATCGAGTATGTCTGAGTATTAATGGTAATGCCCCAATGTCTAAAAATGGTAGTCGAATTATATCTTATATTGAGTAAAAAAGTCTCAGGAATCGATTGGTTGGTATCTGATCCACGTAAAATGTCAGCAACATATCAATTTTGCCTTGATTCCCTTACAATACTAAAATAGTTTCTTCTCGACGTTAGATTAACTTATTTTATATCTGTTCAATGTAATATCAAGAGTGTAAGCGATACTCAAAGATACAATAATAATTTGTCTTTACATGATCCTTCCCCTTTTGCGTGGAGGGGGTTGCATTTTTGGCCAGGGCCGATCAAAACATAGAAATCTCGCTTCAGAATCATCGCGTCTTCGATAAAGTTGAATGCGACCTCCTCCCCGCAAAAAGGAGAGGATTTTCTGAAGACCGCAGCTTTCTAAGTACCTACTTTTATCCCAACCTTTTCTGCTTCATTTTTCAGCAACTTCCTGGAACGTCATTTTTACACGGTTCACGCCGTCAGCGGAGCGAAGCGAAATTCCCGTGGGCGTTTTAAACTTGATAACTTGAGGCTTGATAACGCACCCGAAACCTTTACGTAGCACTACTGACCACCATCCACATCAAGAACAACGAACAGGATAAATATACAGGTAAGATCAATCGGCAAAGAATAAACGATTAGAGATTAGTTACTTCGAACATCCGAACACCCTTCCAATTGGGACGAGCTGCCCTCCTGCTTACTCAAGAGTTTAAGCTACTGGGAATGGAAATAATGGTAATGCTGGAGGTTCGGTGGCCAAATTCCGAGGTATTGGTTTCATAGATTAACCAGAAGAGTAGAGTCATCCGGTGGAGGCCCCTAGATAACCATATATGCATTTTGAAAATTGGAAGGAAATTCTTCATTATCTTAATCGCCTAATTGACAATTACGCATCGACTAGTTCTATGATAGGCTTGAGCAAACATATGGCGAGTGCGCAAAACACGACGTAAAAAGCTTAGAGGCATCCAAATGAAGACGCCTGCTCACAGATTGATCTTGTTTTGAGTGCCGATCGACACTTTTCGTCGTTACGGCTGTTAGGTCTTTTTGGGAACCGAGCATCGATTCTGACCACGTTATGTGTAAGATTCGTGCACGGTTGTCGCATGTGTTGAAAGACATGCCGAGAAGGACGCCCCATGGTAAAACAAATCTTCACCCTGTGACAGGTCCTAGAAAATTTCGGGGAGTACGACTTGCGGACTTGTAGAATTCAAAGTGGCGTACGACTCAGTTTAATGGTATGAGCTGTAGCATGGCAGATAATGTTAGAAAACGTTTTACCGACGAAATTGATTGAACTGATTTGGATGACGCTAGGGGAATCAACATCAGGTGTTCGAATAGCGACTGAGACGTCGTTGGACGAACTAAGGCTAGGGGACGCATTTTCATACCCTATTTTTAACATTGCCTTGTAAAGTACAGTACGAAGAGCAAACCTGAAAATCGACGGCATTAGAATTACAGAATTCTACATGCTTCTTGGTTTTGCGATGACCTCGATATAATCTGAATTAACCGAAGAGTTGGGGCTCATCATCCACTCTGCCAAAATAAAATAACTGGCAACTGGCCGAGAACATGAGAGTGCTTGTGGTGTTCATGGTGTGGTTGAGCTAGATGGGAAAATCTCGAAGTGGTTGATGATTTCATACAGCTTGGGTACAACAACGCGAGCCGCGACAAATAAGACTTTCTGCAAATTCGCACACAACTGGCGCTCTATAAATTAAACGCTGATCCTCCCGGTTAACCTTTTCGGTCATGAATCATAGAAGCTAAAAGAAGCCGATCGACGAAAACGAACACTCAGTAGGTGTTGCGTCAATATTTGGCGGCAAGATTGGAGATGGTGTGTGGCGCAGGCGCATGAATTACGAGTTGTACCAAGTGTATGAATTTTCTTGAAAAACAGACGGTTCTAAAATGAACGATTTCGCGGGAGGGAGATTCACAGGAACATGAAATAATAAATTTTTTTCTCATGGGACGTTAGCCAACAGTATTCCAAGCGGAAATATACGCGATAGTAGAGTACGCGAATACGTATCTGGAAGGAAATTACAGTGCTTTTCCACTTTTATCAACAGTCGTTTTTATCACTACTCGCCAAATTTACGCTCGATTTTCTCACTGTTTTTTTTCGTTTTCATCACGCTTTTCAAAGAAAAACTTTAAATCAAGAATAATGTACTTCCATTTGTAGAAAATGTATTCGAAACATCATTTTCACTTGTGCCTTGTGTCCTTGCATGTGTATAGTTTTATGAACTCAATTTATTTGATCAATTTTCTGAGGCAACCAAGTGTCATATCTGTTACAAATAATTTGTGTCATAATTTTGAGAAAAATGAACCGTGAAATACGTATTTCATTGACTTTTAAACAAAAATTACGTATATTTCGAGCAGTTGAGAAAGAAGATCTGTTAACAACTCAAATAGCCCTACAGTTTGGTCCTCATAGAGCGTGAATTTAAATTTTATAAAATCTGGCGGTTCCACACTTTCACATAAACAAGCATTAGACTCTGCTAGCTATGCTCAATAATGGGCAGTACAAATCATATTGATATTGCATGTATAATAGCCGTGAGAAAGTTCGCGAGAATGCAATGGAGAAAACTATCATAAACTAACCTTTTCTTGTTTATTCATTTGTATCTTGAACTTATATTCCATTCAATCATGAAAGTGCATCATTTTACTCGAAATATCATAAATTTCAATTGAATCCAACACAAAAAATTAAAGTTTGATCGATTCGCTAAATACACGGTTTCGCCAAATTCACGGTAAATTTTTTTTTGACCGTGAAAAAAACGAAAAAGCACTGTACCGCATAACGGAGTAAATGGAAACAACACTTCTGAAACATATTATTGCAAATATTTGTAAACATTCAAAGTCATGTTCAAAAAATTTCTCGAGAAGCTAAATAGTAAACATGTTCTCCAAGCCCATTCATGGGTTAGAAGCACTGTCAGTTTAGTAAAAAAAAAATACAAAATGGAGACTCAATCTAAAGCGTTTACGAGTGCCAAAAAACTTTGCCGATGGAAGCCATTTTGTTCCACTTTGAGCTTGTTCGTAGTGAGGGGCAAAAGTACGCACGGGGTGAAAGTACGCATTGGCCTACTCGAAACATACGAGCGTAATAAACTGGCAACATTGTATGATTTTGGGGTATTATAACGTCACTTTACACATGCAAACAAATAAGATTTAAAAATGGTGCAAAGCTATGAGGAAAAATTTGTTTTGAGCTGTTTTGATCTAATTTTCTTAGTTTTGGGAACTATGTTTGACCTATTGGAAAACTACCGAAACTCGACAGAACCCAATAAACTCTTGCATAATTGTGGTTTGTAGTGTGAACTTGTTTTTCCGAAAATATTTTGAAGTTCGTCATAATACTCAAACGTAAGTAAACGTAAAAGTACGCATATTCAATTCAACTCTACTAAGACGCTCAAAAAAGAAATTTATTTGAACCGGGATGATGCCCACAGATCGGAAAATGGCCAAGACGCCATTTTAAATTTCAAGATGTCAACTTTCGGTTTTTAGCAAACAACCCAAGATGGTCAAATACCCTCCAATAAGTATATTTTCATAATCGAGATGATTTCCAGAGCATTGATAACGACATTTGGGATTCAAAGAGATGACTTCCGGTTTCTGGAGAATAATATGGATATTTCCGGAATCGAGATGATGCCCTGAGACTATTTAATGACACCACGCGCCACTTTGGGTTCCAAGATTTCGACTTCCGGTTTCTAGGAAACAACCCAAAATGGTCGAGTACCCCCCAATATGTGTATTGCTGAAAATAAAATTATGCCCTGAGACTAGAAATCGACTTCAGACGCCATTTTAAAATTCAAGATGGTGACTCTCGGTTCGTCTGGTGTCTGGTTTCATGTCTCTTGGCATCATTCCGAATCCAAAAGTGTTCATATGTGGTGGTATTTGGTCAATTTTGGATGTTTTGCAGAAACCGGAAGTCATCATCTTGAATTTAAAAATAGCGTCTGAAATTGATTTTTGACCTCAGAGCATCAATTCGATTCCAGAAATACCCATATCGGGTGGTATTCAATCATTTATGGTTGTTTTGCGGAAACCAGAAGTCGCTATTTTGGAATCTAGTATGGCATCTGGTGTCGTATTCTAGTGGAATCTATTCCACATGGTTCATTTACGGGGCATATCACCAAAACACCCAGAACCCGGCCTGTGGAAGTAATTTTATGACCTTTGAACCAATAATTGTAAGATTCTGTCCAAATATTCATAAAGTTTCTAATATTCGGAACATATCCTCAGAAAACCGGATTTCCGGATATAAGAAAAATTTTTCGGGTCACCGTTCTAACGCAGTTAAAAAGAATCATTTTCTAACTAGCAAAAAACAATTAACTTTTCCTAACAGTTAAAATTACAAATTTCTAACAGTGTTGAGAAGTCACCATTTGTGATTGGACACACATACTCATTATTTACTAATATTTATCATAAATACTTAAGCTTTTAACAAATCCTCCCTTTAAAAAAAAAAAGAAAAAAACAATTAACTTTAGCCACGAATTATGGAATCAGCATCCTCAGCTACTATCAAAACCCAGCAGACAACCAAGTTTTTAACCAAAAACTTTACAAAAGTCTGGTTTACTGCTGCGTGATTCTTGACATGAATTGACAAAGCCATCAACAACCCGTAAGAAATGGATCAATATTCTAGTTCTATCAGCACAAGTTGTTAATGGAGGCCGTGTCTAGACGAAGTACAAGAAGACACTCAGTAGAAATGCTTGACTCAAATCTAGATCCTTCCGTTCCTAACTGTATTAGGACATATCCATATAGTAGGATGACATACACGAAGTAATAAACCGAACATTTCCGCTATTTAAGTACCTTTTAACGTATTTTTGCATCTTGTATCGATATTGTTCCTTTTCCTCCAAAATTAAGTTCGCATCTTTCATCAGAACTAGAAAAACGCAGTCGAATGATGAGTGCAGGGCGAACAGAAACATGCAGTTTTTTTATCAATGAAGAATAAATTATTTCTTTATCAAAATGTTATTTACACCCTTGATAAAGGAGGCCTATGCTTTAAAGTTTTCATATTCGTTCTAGACATTACAGTACACGGTGACAAAATAGTCCGGTCACACTTTTTTGGGGTCGCCTGTAGCCTACACGTTGCATCTCTCTGGTGCCATCTATATGTCGAATGAAAGGGTTAACTTTGCTGCAAAAAGTGGCAGAGTTTCGTTTCTGTGCCGTTTGTTTACATTGAGTTATGAGCCATGGCAGAGTTAAGAGCAGCTGTTATCGCTGAATATGTGAAAGGGTACAAACCCGGACACATATTCAAACACCATAAACCGCTCGGAATCAACCGGAAATTCGTGTACCGGACCATAAATCGGTAACTAGAGACCGGAGGAACCGAGGACAAGGCACGATCTGGACGACCAAGGTCTGTGAGAACTCCAAGGCTGAAAAAGATAATACGAGACCGGATTCGCCGGAATCCCGCCCAATCTGCACGGAAGCTGGCCAGGAACCTTAAAATGAACCGAGAATCAATCCACCTGCTTTTGCGCAAGGATTTAAAACTTACACCGTACAAAAACAGGTGGTTCATGGGGTTACCAAAGCTACAAAGGACAAGAGGTACCAACGGTCGCGGGAGTTGCTCGGTTGGCGCGCAGATGACGAGATTATTTTTTCGGACGAGAAGCTGTTCGTTTTGGAGCAAACAGTCAATCGCCAGAATGATCGAGTTTGGAGTGTGAGCCTCCAGCAAGCTCCAGCGAACAAGCTGAACGTTTCCCGGTTCCAAAATAAGACGTCAGTGATGGTTTGGGGAGCCATTTGCAAGAGAGGTATACTGCCTCTTATTTTTATCGATAAAGGGGTCAAAATCAACGCAGCGTACTACCTGGACACGGTTTCGAATTAAAATATTCTGCCTCAAGCTGAACTATTGTTTGAAGACGATTGCTACTGCTTCCAGCAAGATGGCACCCCATCTCACACCGCAAAGGTTGTTCAGGTGTGGTGTGAGGAAAACTTGACCGATTTCATTTCGAAGAATGAATGGCCTCCGTCGTCTCCGGATCTGAATCCACTGGATTATTTCGTGTGGGGATACATGATGTCGAAGCTGAACGCCTATAAAATAACAAATTTGGAGCAATTCAAGCGAGTTATCACGAAAATCTGGGACGAGATGCCGATGGAGCACGTGCGCGCCGCCTTCGACGACTTTCCGAGACGTCTGAAGCTGGTTCGATCGGTGTAATTCCAAGATATCGTCTGTGAAGTATCTCTATGAGTTACTGAATAAAGCTATGAAAGCCAGATTCAGATTTTCTTCTTTTTCTTTGAAATAATGAGATTATACTGTGTGACCGAACTATTTTTGTCACCCTGTATTTTTTGTATACTGCAAGATATAACGAAGACTGTTTCTATTCGCCCCGTTTCACGGTACCGAAACGCAAATATCTGCAATTTCTGTGGTAATCAGGCAGCACTGAAAGCCCTGAATTCTTCTTTTTGCCACACTAAACTAAAAAAGAAATGCATCCTTGCACTCCAACAGCTGGCTTAGAAAAACCAGGCTAATTTATACTGTGTTCCTGGTCACTGTGGAATCGAAGGTAATGAGAAGGCTGACTCACTAGCCAGACATGGGTCATCCAGTAGCTTTGTTGGCTCAGAACCTTTTTGTGGAGCCTCGCCAAGAAGGTAACTATCAAAGCAAACTAGGAAATCACGAGTGGGTTACGACGCTAGAAGAAAATCACAGAACAAAACCGTGAGAAGAGCGTCGTTCTTCCTAGGGTAAATAACAAATAGCTGAGAACATTCTTACTGCCCGAGCAAGTATCATCTCAAGAAGCTAGGCCTACTCTGCGAATGCTGAGTATTAAAACAATGCAGATCGCGTATCTTTGGAAAGGGACACGTATCTGCCGATATTTGAAGAGAAAGCCCCGGTGAGGTAATAAACTTTATACAAAATCCGTTGCCTAACTGGGATAAATATGCAACGTAGTAAGACAAAGCAAAGCTAAACTTTTGTGCTACATTCCGATTCGGAACTTGATCTTCTGTTTATTTATACACAGACTTCGCAGCCAACCGTTAAGTGTACAATACAATTGCGGGGCTAGCGCTACGATCCTACTGACACTAACAGTCTCTCCCGAGTCGAGACTCGAACCAACGACGACTGGTTTGTTAGGCTAGCATCGTATCTCGAGACCAGCTGGGGAGGCATCGACTCGCAAATAGTGACTAACCTGCTCGTATGCACATAAAGTATGTTGCAGCATACCACAATAGATCGAATGATGGTCGCAGTGGTTCAGTTTTCTACGAGGAAAAAAGGTGTACAAATATGCATAATCAAGGTCATAAAACGCGGCAGGTTGCAGTGAGCTGAGCATGTAGCTAGAACGCCTGACGTATAAAACTATACTAAAACTTGGCTCAGCAGAGAACCAGGAAGAGGCTGTGCACTGCCGGAGAAGACGTACTATCTGCCGGCTTTCGAGGAGACTGGAGAAAGGCTGCCCAAGACCAGCAGACCTGGGACGTTGGACCACTAGGAGGACTATTGTCATAAAACGCAACAATGTAACCAGTTTGATAAATTCTGCTGCGATGTCATCTTTTCTAGCTGATTTGTAGTTCTTGAGTTGCTTGGCGGCATCCTTCAACATCACTTATCGTGAGGCAGAAGGGTCCCTCATATATCGTACTGACGAAGTCGTTCCTTTTGCCGTTTTGAACTTCTGCCTATGTGCCATTCAGGTGTTCATCGTAGTGCTCCACCTGTCGTCACCTCACATTTATCCTCCAAGATTCCTTCATCTCCAGGTATATCGATATGGTAGGCTATGCTGGAAGTAGGCTCTAAGAAAACGGTGAAGGCAATGAGTCGAATGCCGTTTAAGCTCGTGAGCCAGAGTTCGCTGAGCTTCCCAGATCTCCGAAAACGATCTTGACATCATGCCTTGAGCATATATCGTATAAGGGGTGTGTGCGTTAGTTAATCCTCAGCTTGTAGGTATATACTGTTGTTGATTAACCATCACCCAATCACGCGATTCTGCCTGAGTGTTTTTTTCTTTCAAATAAATGATAGACTTGCAGTTCTATGATCGTGACAGTTACAAGGAAAACGCAGTGGCTTTTTCTAATGCCGGAAAGAGTGGACTGTTTGCTGGGCATTTTGCTAGTGTCTTTAACTCTCTTAACAACGCAGAGTTGATCCTTAATGTCTCGATGATGTGTTCAATTTGGACACTTTCCAAATTTTCGAAGATATGTTATTCAAAGCTATCGACAAACTGAAATCTTCATTCTCGCCTGAGTCAGATAGTGTTCCACCTTTTCATGAAGGAGGGGTTTCTTGAATTTCGATGTTGCAAGCTGCAGTTCCCTTCTGAATGGAAAAAATCGATAATGTTTCCAGTGTTCAAAAAGGGTAAGGAGCAATTAGTTGAAAACTATCAAAGGATAACGTCCCTCCTGTGCTGGTCCTTAAGTGCTTAAGCTAATAGTTAGCGATTCTCTCATATTCAACTATCGTAGTTAAATTCCAACAGAGCAACATGAATTTATGCTCAGCAGATCAGTTGACATAAATCTCATGGAGTTTACATCTCTGTTTTCTGACGAGATATCCAGAGGTAACCAAGTAGATGCAATTTACACCGATTTAAAGGCTGCTTTTGATTGTATCGACCACGGGATAGCTCTCAAGAAGTTTGAACAACTGGAATTTTCCGTTCGCGCTGTGCCTGAAACCTTACAAGTAAAAATTGGCATATCTTTATACCTAGAGTTTAACAACTACTCCGGTGTACCTCAAAGCAGCAATCTTGGGCCAATCCAGTATATTTCTTTTATCAAAGTTGTTTCACCCCTTTTCAAATTATAAGCTTGTCTATGCGGATGACTTTCAACTATTTACCGAAGTGACTAGTTGGACTGATTGCGACATTCTGCAGGCATGCCTGGACCATTTTGCTGCCTGGTGTAATATTAGTATCGAAAATTATGTAACAATTTCGTTCCATCCTACATCGAACCGTGAAGTCTAGTTTTGATTACACGATCGCTAGCCATACGTAGGAGCATGTGTAAGTCGGGAAAGACCTAGACGTTGATCTCGACTCTGAGCTTTCTTTACGATAACATCAGCAATTTGTAACAGATAAAGCGAATCGTCAGCTCGTGAAGAGCGAGGGAAAGCCCGCCGTGTGTAGACGCTTTATTTATTGCGTCCGTAATAATCGCGTTAAACTGTGGTGCATAGTGCAAGAAATTGTGAAATTCTTGTGACAGCTGTAGTCGAGTAAATTCCTGGTTGATTCCAGTATATTTGAAGTTAATTACTAGTGAGGAGATTCAGGAACTTTATTTTATTACTGATTTTCATGTGCAGTTTATCGCCCTGCAAATGGCTGCTTAGAAAGTGCAGTGCTGTGTTGGTGACCTTTCTAAACGTTCGGGAGAGTGTATTGTGTTTAAAGTTCATCGCAATGATACCTCTTCTTCTGTGTTGCGATGCTCGTCGTCGATGGCACCATCTGCTGCGAGCCAGAAATCAAAAGAGCGGCAACTGTATTCATGGAAACGGTTTGTTAATGCTCGTTCGATTGCGAGCGGCGGCAAGCTTGACTCACTGAAGGCAGCTTCGGTAAGTGCATACATCTACAGACATTTTTAAGTCATACCTCAATATAAGGCATTTTTTCGTTACGTTATATTGGAGCACGAACATAATTATTTTTTCAATGATGCAAAACTCTTGGTGGTTGCTCAAGGATGCGTAAGGGCTTATTTCCCTTCACCTGGCAGTATGTGTAGACCTGTCTTAGCCCCTTTAAGACAGTTTTCGTAGACTGACGTAACCAGTCACAAAACATTGAAACAAAGGATGTCAATTTTACCCCATTTAACGATACATATTGGTTTCAAAACTAAATAGAAACATTTATTCGTAGCATTATACACCCCAGACATAATTGTTGTACTTTAATTTTGAGATATTTAGGGGGGTTACGTTGTATCGTATTTATGAAAACTGTTGGTAGTTTGCACCGACATGAATCAAATACTTTTTTTTCATATCTGCGTGTGTGTTGTACCCAAGCTTAGGAGAATGACTGGAGAGCGACATTATACTGACGACTTTTCTTTCTTTTCACTCTAACAGCCTCATGCATGAGCTGTTCATGAGAGCTCACATACAGCTACAGCTTAAACAAGGCAAAGAATCTGTCTTGTGTTGCGTACGACAGTTCATTCTTGCGCATGTATTTTGTTCTTTCGGACATGACAGCAGGCTTACCAGATCTACGGATTTATCCGTGGATCTACGGATTTTTTCCCTTCTACGGATCTACAAATATATGGGAAATCCATAGAACGGATTTTCACGAAATAGTTCTGGCATCTCTGCATGACAGCCTAGTTTGCTCAGATCGGCTGCGGCTGTCATCGACTCGCATTTTTTCGTTTCTCCTTTTTCACAGGCCGGTGGCATATTGAATACAAAGCAAACCGTTTCCATTGTTGATATTATTCCCCACGTAAGAGAAAACGTGCTTCGCACCATCTCTCTTTCATTCTTTCAGCGGCCTTACTGTCGTGTATCATAATCACCTGACATCCCGCTCGGATTTGTACTGAAGGATGTCGGAAGATTATAGGCTGTCATTTACGACTGCTTGGAATAACCAACAGACATAAGGAGATAAAAACTAACAGCCCGTATGGAGTTGCATGTGTGCCGTCGTCAGTTGCCGTCGGAATGTTTACCGAACGTATGGGAAACAAAGAGAGCTGTGCAATACAATGAGAGCAGGACAGTTAAAAAATTGCTGTCATTGTATTGCAGTCATTTTCATGACACTGGTTGTACCCACCGATTTCTTGAGCTGATGTTGTGCTGAGATGAGATGGCGCGAAGCGCAGCGTTTTCATATATTTTCTAATTCTAGATATTATTATTTCTCACCTTTGAAAAGACGCGTATCGCGTCGCTTCGGGTTCAGTATAGCGTTAGCTTCAGCGATCAATTTCAACGTCAAACTCGTCACTAAAGTGTAACTTTGCGTTAGAGTAGTAATTTGGTACGGGAGTTGTTCGTTTTTTTTGCACCGCATAAAGGGGTGTAGCACAGGGTTGTTGTTTGTCTATTAGGGGAAGGGTGATAAAATGGACACCCTAAGCCATTTCCCAATTTCCTCCACAGTTTCACACTACAACTATGAGTCGATAGCGCACATTACCTGAGCCACTAATGGTCAATACAAAAAATAAGAAGAAGTACTCAAATATAGTATTTTTCGTAGTTTTCATGAGCATTTTCGAAAGCAGTTTTTTGGGGGTAAAATGGACACGTGTGGGTATAATGAACATATGGAGGTGGTAATATTGCTACATTGGGCGTGAACGTAATTATCCCTTCACAGATAGTTAAATGTTGTTCCATGGCACGTTATACACTTATATACACTTATGCATTCACCAACAGTTCAATTTTCACAGTTTGTCGTAGAATTAGTAACAATATATGACCTTATCCGCAAGAAACTGACAAATGGCGGAAGGTTTTTTACGGACATTCCGCATTCAACGGTACGTTTAGCCGCGGTCATCTGTTCATTGGTCTGAGTTTACCTTTGCTTTTTCTTATATAAACACGAAGCATCTAGATTTTTCAATGAGAGCGTGGGCCTAGTGTGGTTGGTAACGTCTTCGCCAACCACGCTCGACGCCTGGGTTCGAATCCCACCGCCGACATAGGTGTCGATGGTTGTGAGGTGGCGTGATCCACTCACAACCAACCCAACTGGTCTAGATTCAATCCTGGCCGACATCGGGAGATTTTCTGAGGTGAAAAATCTCTGGGATCACGCCTTCCATCGCATGAGGAAATAAAGCCGTTGGCGCCGGTCCGTTAATAAACGGGTCGTGAGTTAGGGTCCTGGATGTGGAATCGCCTCCCTAGGCGTCGGTGATTGGCCACAACAGTGGCGGAAATTGACCGACGAAAAATAAGCGAGAATAAAAAATAAATAGATTTTTCAATGGAAATTAACACAATTTTTTCCCCATCATCATGGGCTGTCCATTTTACCCGCACATACTCATTATTGAAAATACCTAAATATATCGAGAAAATCATTTAAACAATTACTAACCTTTGATGATTTCTGCTGGTTAGTTGTCTGAGTACAGATATTTGCAGAAAAATCGTTATAAAATACTGTTTTACACTAGAAAAAACCCTATTTTTAGTAGGCCAAAAATAACATCACCACCACGAATGTACACGTGTTTTTGTTTTTGTTTATTATTTTGACTGTTTGACTATTTAATGTCGCATAACTTGTCTAAAATAGCTTCTAGTGCCTCTAAGATAAGGTGCCAAAGAAGTTCGTACTGTTTTTCAACGTAATAGTCGAGATTTAAACGGGTGTCCATTCTACCACCCCTGTTTATTTTACCTACAAATCCCCTACGCGACATTTTTCAACTGTTGAAATATTTTGACATTCTTAAGGGGTTATATCTACCAAATGCTCAAAACAACAAGGTTTTTTTCATGATTTTTTTACAGGACATTAGAGATGTAAGGTATATAAGTAATATATAATTGGATTGGGCAACTCTTGCAGAATAGAAAAAATATTTTTATTGCTATTTTTGTTACAAAATGGCGGCTGTGCAGTGATTGCCGTGAACCGCTTTTTTTTAAGTTGTTCCGCGGCGAGTAGTAGAAGTCGTACCCAACTCCACCTATAACCAAAACAATTTTTTTTTCATTATCTACATAAGTGTTGCTAGTGAAGTACACATGATTTAATTTTTAGAATTTTTCTTCGCAAAACGGCAACGGTTTGAAAAAAAAAAATCTGTTTCGACAAAAAAAATTGCATTCGATTGTTTATAACTTTAGTTGCTGTTAATCAATCGCTAAAAGCATGTGTACTTCACTAGATAATCTAATGAAAAAGCTACAGTTAAAATTTCAAGTCAATCGGATGTAATCTTTTTCAGAACTACTGCTCGCCGATTTTGAAAACATGGTTTTGAGAAAAACGCGTTTAAAATTTCAAAATGTTATAAATCTTAAGAATCACAATAATAAAGCCCCTAGTAATTTTTTAACCATCAGTCAGCTACCCCTGAGCCGCAAAGTTGTCCTTCCTGGGCTTTATCTTCCTCTTCTTCCTTTTATTTTATCTGATCTAAGGCTGCGCCTACGCTCTTTCGTGGTATCTGACATGCGACGCTCAGTGACTTTGACGCAGTTGGCGTCCGATCCCACGCAAAACTCAAACTTGTCACTCATATTCAAGTACTTCTGAGTATAACTCACAGTTAAAAAGTAACAAAAAACTCAAACAAAGAACGTACATAACGAGGACGGCAGATCTACTAAGGGGCCATCCACATACCACGTGGAGAGCTTGGGTTGTGGAATGTCCACGGTCCTTACAAAAAAAAAAAAGAATTTATATTGGCGTTTGTCTTCAGCGGTGGAGGGGGGTGTTAATAATCGTTAAAATCTGTCCACGTGGTATGTGGATGGCCCCAAAACAAATGGAAATTGTGAGTAAACACGTGCTGTAGAGACGCTATAACGGTCGAAACTTGATGCAGCGACCTCTATACTACAAATTTGAAACACGATATCGATCATAGGTAACTTCTACTAGTTAACAAAGCCTCGAAATTAAAAACAAAACTGAGCATCGCCAAAATAAACGAAAAATGTTTTTTTCGGAGCAAGAAAGTTGTTCGGTAAAAATAGATTTAAACGAATTTGAGTTTAGATCAGTACTTGAGCGATGTAGATTTTGATTCTGGATAGTTTTAGCATGATTGAGGTCAATAAAAAAAAATGACAAGAAAAAAAATTTTTGGTAGATATAACCCCTTAATCTGAATTTTTCCGATTACATATTTTCCATATGCATTGTTTTTGTTTTGGTATTTATGACTTCTATAGCTTTTGTATAATTATTTTTGTTTCATGCTGATTTTTTGATAATTATGCTTATGAAGCAAAACACCTAATTTAGGACCTTTTTGGCTTATGTGTGTGTTTGGATTTTTTTCTTTAATTTAGTTTAGTTTACTCGCGCTTTAATTCAGCTTTGCGTGTGTAAAACTTAGCCATTTTTCACAGTGCGTCTTGAACTGTCCTACAGATCAGACGTTTTTTCGGTTGCTTGTGGACTGGTCTTTGACTGCCTATAGCTTCAAAGTTTGTGTTTTGTCAGTGTGTCTTTTAAAGACTACCTGAAAGTTATTTCCCATCAGTCTTTCTCAAGACTACCTACTTTAAATTTAACATTTGTTTTAACTTTTTTCGTATCACCTGAAATGGCTGGACGGAAGAAGAAACCTCGCATCGCTGCGGGGAGGAAAAGAGAGGCATCTCTTTCTGACACATCGAGTGTCTGTAGTGACAATCCTTTTGATATTTTGCCTGAGCAAGAAGCTGGTGAAATGGAAGTTACCAATAATGAAACTATACAAAATATAAAATCTTTAAAAAAGGAGAAAGTTCCACCTATTGTGGTAACTATTTCTTCTGAATTTAATATATTCAAAAAGGAACTTTCAACGTTTGTTTCTGACGTTAAAGTTACCTATCAAATTGGCCGTAGAGGTGAATGCCGCTTATTAGCCGACTCAGTAAAGGGTCGTGATCGTCTTGTTCAGTATTTAACTGACAAGATGTACAAATTTTTTACATATGACACCAAGAACGCCAAGCCGTTCAAGGTTGTCTTGAAAGGTCTCACCAACGATCAAACCGTTGATGAGATCAAACTTACTTTAATAGAATTACTTGGCATAGCCCCTACCCAAGTAATTCTAATGAAACAAAAATCACGAGGCGAAAACAGTCAGAGAACTGGAATTTCCCTTGTTAATTATTCAATTCATTTTAACCGCAATGAGGTTAACAACTTAAAATTTTTTGAAAAAGCACATGCATTGTATAATGTGCGTGTAAAGTGGGAAATTTATAGGAAGTATGGCGGAGCTGAAAAGCATATCACCCAATGCCGTACTTGCCAACGTTATGGCCATGGTTCCAAATTCTGTAACATGGACCAAAAATGTCTTAATTGTGGAGACTCTTCTCACAAAAAGGACCCATGTCTTGTGAAAGAGAGTAAAAATTTTCGCTGTGCGAATTGTAACGGCAACCATATGTCAAATTTTTATCAATGCCCAGTCCGTTTAGCAATTGTTAAGGCAAGGCAAGGTAAACAAAATTCAATTTCTCAATTAAAACCAACTTCAAAACAAAATTCTCCAAGCGTACCAGTGACGCATAGTTTACCTACTCCTTTGCATACCCGTTTAACTTATGCACAGGTTACAGGTAGTTCGAACATTATACCGCCTAGTGTTGGTAGTTCGAAAATGACCGTTAATATGGGTAAGCAAAACACGCTAGAAAATAATTGTACACCTATTACTCCAGCTAATATTGCTGCCGAAAATATTTTTTCTAATGTCAACTGCCTGGGGCCTATTACGGCAGGTAAACTTTCTTTTTTGCAACAGGCAATGTTCGATCTTATGAACGCCATGTTGCAGGCAAAATCAATGTTTGAAGCCATTCAAATAGGCACAAATTTTACTATTAAAATTGTTTCTAATTTAAAATTTAGCAATGATTTTAAATAAAACAATTAAAATATTAAATTGGAATGCTCGCTCATTGAAGGCCAATGAGAATGAGCTTTTCAATTTTTTAACAGTAAATAATGTGCATATTGCAATTATTACTGAAATATTTTGAAACCTAACATTAAATTAAAATATGATCCCAATTACGTGGTTCATAGATATGATAGGATTCAGGGTTCCGGCGGTGGAGTTGCAATTGTTATTCATCGCCGAATCAAACATCGTGCCCTTCCCCATCTTGAGACGAAAGTTATTGAAACTTTGGGAATTGAAGTTCAAACTGAACTTGGGATTTTATTTATTGCCGCAGCATATTTACCATTTCAATGCACACGCGAGCACAAAATATATTTTAAAGGTGATTTACAAAAACTCACCAGAAATCGTTCGAAATTTTTCATAATCGGCGATTTTAACGCTAAACATCGTTCATGGAATAATTCTCAAAGTAATTCCAATGGCAAAATTTTATTCAATGATTGTTCTTCAGGATACTATTCTATTTTGTCTCCGAATAGTCCTACATGCTTTTCTTCTGTAAGAAACCCTTCAACAATTGATTTGGTGCTAACAGATCAAAGTCATGTATGTAGTGATTTGATCACACATGCTGACTTTGATTCTGACCATCTTCCAATAACTTTTTCTTCATCACATGAATCAGTTTTAAACCCTATGAGCTCTGTTTTTAATTATAACAAGGCTAATTGGGAAAGATACAAAACTCATATTGAGAGAAATTTCAATAATGAGCTTGATTTGCAGAACGAAATGAATATTGGTTCCGCTTTGGAAGCATTAAAATGTGCAATTGTTGATGCCAGGAATTATTCTGTTCCAAAGGCTCAAGTGAAATTTGATTCATCAATAATTGACGAAAATCTTCAACTTCTAATTCGTTTGAAAAATGTCCGCAGACGTCAATATCAACGTTCTCGTGACCCTGTTTTTAAAACTATTTATAAAGATTTACAGAAAGAGATTAAACATCATAGATTTACTCTTCTGAGAAATCAAAATTTTGAGACTAAAGTTGAAAAATTGAAACCATATTCAAAAACATTTTGGAAGCTGTCGAAGATTCTTAAGAAACCTTCAAAGCCTATTCCCGTTTTAAAAGATGGTGAACGTTTTCTTGTATCCAATGAACAAAAGGCTCAAAGACTTGCTCAGCAGTTTGAGAGTGTTTATAACTCAAATTTGAATTTTGTGAGTCCAATTGAAAATGAAGTCACACGTCAATTTGATTTAATTTCTTCCCAGAATGTTTTACCTGCAGAAATAATTGAAACTAACTTGAATGAGATTAAATCAATTATTAAAAATTTCCAAAATATGAAAGCACCTGGTGACGATGGAATCTTTAATATACTAATCAAACATCTCCCTGAGAGCACAATGGATTTTTTAGTGAAAATTTTCAATTGCTGCTTCAAAATTGCATATTTTCCCAAATTAAGGAAAAATGCAAAAATTACTCCCATTTTAAAACCGGATAAGAACCCAGCTGAAGTTTCAAGTTATCGACCAATCAGTTTGCTTTCTTCAATAAGTAAACTGTTTGAGAGAATTATTCTTAACAGAATGATGTCACACATCAACGAAAATTCAATTTTTGCAAATGAACAGTTTGGATTTCGCCATGGGCATTCCACAACTCATCAATTGCTCAGAGTTACTAATATGATACGAGCTAACAAATCTGAAGGTTATTCCACTGGAGCTGCTCTTTTAGACATAGAAAAAGCATTCGACAGTGTTTGGCATAAAGGTTTGATTGCGAAATTGCAAAATTTTAATTTTCCAATTTTCCTAATCAAAATTTTAAAAAATTATCTTACTGATCGAACTCTGCAGGTTGTCTATCAGAATTCAAAATCTGATAAATTTCCTGTCAGAGCAGGTGTACCTCAAGGTTCAGTCTTGGGTCCAGTCCTGTACAACATATTCACTTCAGATCTTCCTGATTTGCCTCCAGGATGCACAAAGTCATTGTTCTGCGATGACACAAGCATTTCCGTAAAAGGAAAAAGCCTTCGTGTCATATGCAGTCGATTGCATAAAAGTTTAGATATTTTTTCTTCCTACTTGCAAAAGTGGAAAATCTCTCCCAATGCTTCTAAAACTCAAATGATAATTTTTCCTCATAAGCCTAGGGCTTCTTTCCTCAAGCCAAACAATAATCACGTTGTCAAGATGAATGGGGTTATTTTAAGTTGGTCCGACAAGGTTAAGTACTTAGGACTAATTTATGATAAAAAACTTATTTTCAAAGAGCACATTGAGAGTATACAAGCCAAGTGCATCAAATATACGAGATGTTTATATCCTCTCATTAACAGGAATTCTAAACTTTGTTTAAAGAACAAACTTTTGATTTACAAACAAATTTTTAGACCAGCAATGCTTTATGCTGTACCGATCTGGTCAAGTTGCTGTTCAACAAGGAAGAAAACGCTCCAAAGGATTCAGATTAAAATTATGAAAATGATTTTGAAGCGTCCTCCTTGGTTTGGTACACTCGAATTACATAGACTTACTGGTGTTGAACCATTAGAAGCTATGTCAAATAAAATTATTAACAGTTTTCGACAAAAATTGTTGCAATCCTCAATTGCTACGATAAGCTCTCTTTATAGCCAATAAGTTAGCAATTAAGTTAGTTGTAAGTTTACTTCCCCTTTTCTGACAAGTAGGTTTAAATCCCTACGAATGATAAGTCCTAATTGCGAAAGCAAACAAATCCTAACAATTAAAATTACAAATTTTTAACAGTGTTGAGAAGTCACCATTTGTGATTGGACACACATACTCATTATTTACTAATATTTATCATAAATACTTAAGCTACTAACAAATCCCCCCTAAAAAAAAAAAAATGCCATTTTTCACTTTTGTTAAGTATTTTTGCGTTGACGATTGATATTGACTGCAAATATTCATATAGTTTAACACAAGAGAAGGCTCGATACGACCTTACCCGCGTTCAGAAATAATTTACATTCTTACAACTCGCGTTCGAATATAAGCCACATGTCACATGTGATGAAGATAACAACTGGATACCGTATAGTGGCGGCTCGAAACAACGTTATCGCGAAATATAATTATTGTTCACAGTATTGTTTTTTAGTATGAAATATATCAACTTTATTAATTCTAAAATAAGAAAAAAGAAAGACAGGTTTTTTTTAGTACAGTGATCAATCGTTGGAGTTCGGTTTGCGGCGGCTGGTGATCTGGAGAGTCGTATCGCGTAGTTAACTCTCAAAGGAAACAAAAGCGGTGGCTGCGAATCAGCCGAAATCAGCTCGTTGAGTGTTGTGCGTAGCTTTTGCTTCTGTAGATTTATAAAATGTTTTGAAATTTAATCATCGCACGGGATTTTGATATATTTGATCGTATTGCCTACCACGGCGAGTCCTGATCTTTCCTACCCCATAATATTAACGCAAGTTCCCTCAATGTGACCTCCGTAGAGATGCAGAGGTGAACTCGGTCTCATAACAACGTTTGTCGAACTAACAATCCGCTTCCTATTTTTTTTCCAACGACCGTAAGGACGTGGCCGGCGCCGTTATTGATTTTTCTAAAGAGAGAGTTACTGAATTGTTGTACATTGAAGATGGTATAACATCCCTAAAGCTATCCATGTTGTTCTCTGTGCAACTTCACTAGCTCAGGTCAATCACGGAGGTGCAACTACGAAATGTGCGGTCGTCAATGCTCATGCTCATAAAGCGAGTCGTCAGCTCGTGTTCTTATTCAAAATCGCTCAAAAGAGCCTTCAATCGCTATATTTTACGTAAGTACTGTCACTCTTGGAGTCTTTTGCTGCATCTGGTCACCGTATCATGCAATTTGGATTCGCGGAATAGAAAGCATCCAAAGCAAGTTTGTTTGGTACGCTCTTAGGAGTTCACGTTGGCTCAACCTCCATATGAAATTCGTTGTCGATTACAACTGGGCATTACAACGTTCGAGAGAGGAGTATTTCGAAGGGCTTTTTCGCTAGCTTTCGTCTAAGACTGTTTACAGTTTTTTGTTGATGCAGCTTTGCCCAAGTGCCCAAGCCAGGCGTTAGAGAACTCGAGCCTGTTTTCTCCGTCGTCCGCTAGCAAGAACGGAGTCTTGCCTCTTCAAAACTTATCTCTACATTTGACGAGTGCAATATTCAATGAACATGTATTCTCACTTCTTTGCATAAGAGGGGCAGAAAGCTCTTTCCATAAGCCATTCCATCATCTAAAGACTGGAACGCGCAAAAATTGGTCAACAAAAAAATCGTTTCTTTCAGTCAAAATTCATGATACAAAAATCTTTTTATTTTTCTTTTGGTAGTTCAACTCATATATTTAAAGGAAAAAATGTTCGTTTATTATTTTGGTTTGCCAAATCCAAACTGCCGTGCCTTCCGCTTAATCCCTTTCATTAAATTTTGTACAGTGGTCTTATCGACCATATTCGTCGCCGAACGCAAGCTAGATTTATTCTGCTGCTCGTTTTCGATAGATTCATTAGTGTTTTTGATATTCTGTTTGACCAAGTCTCAATACTATTCGATAGGGCGGAGTTCTGGGCTATTAGGAGGATTGTGGTTTTTGGGTACCACAACCACGTTGTTCGTATCATACCACTCGATCGCCTTTTTCCCATAGTAGTAGGTTGCCATGTCCGACCAGAACAGCACAGGTCTGTTATATTGCTCTAGGGAAGGTAGCAGCCGGTTTTTCAGGCACTCCTGGACATAGATCTCTTGTTTGATGGTTTCGTAGTGATGGAAATGCCTCTTTTTAGACCACACGTGTATATGGCCTATCAGACGAAGTATTTTTTCGGGAAATTCGACAGTTTGATGGTTCTGAAAATTTAGGCCACCTTCCCTTTATCTGGTACGGTATAAAATTACTGTCCCGGAAGCTGCTTGAAATTAACCTTCACATAAGTTTCGTCACCCACAGTCGAACTTTGTAAGCAGATTACAGTTTTCCGGACCACCGCTTTGCCTAGGTATTTTGTTCAAATTCTGGGTTCGTCACCTTCCACGTCTTAAACGTCGACAACCCGGCTCGTTTCTTGGCCCGCTGCACATTGTTATGAGAGACAATGAGCTTGCCAGTGACGTATCTGATGGAGAGGTTAGGATTCCGCTTATATTTCGCTGCCATCTTCTTCATCGTCGCTGCCACATCCGAATTACGATTGCCGCCGCTTCGAGGCTTCCTGGCGGTCGACAGACGCTCCTCGAACACTTTTAAAACATATGTTACGGTCGATTTGGCCACATCCAGCAATTCTGCCAACTTGGCGTGCGAGAACGTCGTATTCTCTTGCTGCGCGAGCAAAATTTTGACACGCTGTTTCTCTTGCTTGGACGCCATTTTGAAAACTGGAGAGCAACCGGTGAAAACTCATTCTGGCAATCGTTGTATATACACTTAACTTCCAAATGCAACATTTCAAGGTTTTTTTAATGCATTTTTAACCGAAATACACCAATTTTTTTTACACCAATTTTAAGTCGACCAATTTTTGCGCGTTCCAGTCTTTAGCAATGTCTACAATTAAGTTTATTCGTTCAATATCTTGACTATGGGAGTGTTTTGTAAAATTTTTGGCTTTTTCCCATCATCTTATATTTCATGTTGGCCCTATGGTTGGATGGAAATAAATAAATAAATAGTTTATGCAACTTTTGGGTTCTTTTCGATAATAAATTTTGGTTCGTCGAAAAAATGCTTCAATTATTGTGTAGATTTGCAGATTTCTGTTTTAATAATGCTGTTTTAATAATGCGTTTAAATGTTGTTACCTAAAATTGAACTGAAAAACTTTTTCTTTGCAATTGTTATTCATCGCGAAAAACTGTGCAGTCCTCCTGATTCCTGTCCTTATCTCCGCAGCCGACTAAACACATTCGCTGATTGCTTCCACTCTGTTTTGCAATTTCCAAAGCGTAGAACTGCCCATCTAAACGTCTTGAGTTGTCGTTCGTCTCCGGCCATCTGTGCACGATACGCTTCCTACTACGGTACCGAGATTTATTGCTAATGCCAACGCAACTGTCCACCGCTTGGCCCCCTCCCCAGTTTGTGGTACCGTACCGGCCGGAAGCGAGCTAAGATCTTTCGTTCCCCGAAAGGAAATTCCAGTGGAAATAGATTTATTTATCCGTTGCCATGTGCGCCATGCGTGTTGGAGTGTGCTCATCCGCTCTGGTGAACTTTTGTCAAAACAGAACTTTAATCAAACGAGTTCGCCAGATTGACATATCTCCGAAAGTCTGGATCGTTTTATTTGCTTAACTTATTTCTTATGTGTGCCCACACTGGGAAATACTGTGATGAGTTGTTGATTTGGGGCTATCCTTGTCCGTGTGTTCTGTGGCGAGATATAGCAACGTTTCCTTTCCTGGAACTATTTACGTAGGACGGCCACCCGTAAGGTTCAAACACCGCCGGCTGACTGATTGCTGATTGTATCAGCCGAATCAGCGAGCAAATTAGCTACTGATCCCTCCGAATGCCTCGACCCTTAGTCAGTGGTAAACTGAATTCGAACAGAGAAAAAAAACACTTTGCTCTCTCCAAATGTTTAGGTTTACAAAAATTTAAACTCGCGACAAAAACAGGTTTCCATTTATGCTCTTTACGCCTCTCTGCCAATCCCACTTTGACGCCACCACCGTGGACCTTGAAACGCTCAGCCTGGCAAAATATCTACTTTGACGATAGCAGAAAACGAGCAATTTCATCAGTAAATGTTGCTTATTTGCAAAAGGCTCTCGTCAGCAATGACGACGATGACGACGATAATGATGATGTCGGCCGCGATGGGTGGGAGCGGCAATGGCACTGCAGACCGTACACTAAATAGCATGCCTTTAAGGTTTGTTTTCGTTTGCCAGTTGGCAAAACAATATCGGATCGGAACACAGCCATCAGCCCCGGTAAGAAACGGAAACGGGAAAGTCAACAGTTTCAGGCAAGATGACATTGCATTTACCCGAAGTGGACCACCGCAGTACCGCCCATCGCTGGGCAAATTGGAGCTGGCACTGTGGCAAGCTGTAGGCGGCCAGTGGTTATGCAGAGTGGGTCCAGATTGTAGACGATAGAAAGTGTACAACGCTGGATTATCCATACTTAAGGTCGTTTTGGGTAGAACTTTCTCGTGCCGTGTCTTTTGTTCTGATTCCAAAGAATCTCTAACGACGCTTTACGCTTCACTTCGCTCCGAGGGATGGGCTTTAAAGTACAGCTTTTGCCATGAAGAAAGCGGCAGATTTGGGTAAGTGATTTTCATCGGTTTCTAAATTCCCTAGCGCCATCAATTGGTGAAAACTGCAGTTGAAAGTCATTCTATAGTAGAATCGTTGATTATTAATTTTACCGAAAATAATGTTCTGACCTTCTACCGATTTTTTTTGCCTCCCAATCCACCGAATTCGCCAACATAGCCGAACACCATCGTTCTGGATGCTCAATGCGTTTATAATTATTGATGCAATTAACTCCGCTCGGCTTTCGTGTATCTCGTGCTGCCCCTCCTCCGCGACATGCTCGGTTATATAAACTTTAGGCGAGCAGCTTTCTCCCAAAATGCCGTCATAGTTTCACAGCAAAAACAGGCGAACCTGTGTTCAAGTGGCTGGCACGCAAATTATTTTCCTCATCTACGTAAACACTTCGCCGAGCTTGTACAAATCATTTCCATTTCATTTCACCATTTCCGCAGACCTTCGCCAGCGATAAACAGCGCCCCCTCCCCCCTCGAGCGTTGAGCGTTTTCCGACCCTGTGTCCTACACTGTTTCTGGCCCAGATAAGCGGTGTTGGACGATGTTGGGTTCAGAGGAATGAAGCTAAATTTGTTCAAAGTTTCCATTCACTACAGTGCCGGTGGAGACAGGATTGAAAATTTCCGCTTCCAAAAATTTCATATTTCGCAAAACTAGGTTTTGTACCCGTCATACTTACATTCCACCCGGCTGATATTTGCTGTAGTCAGCAGTGGCCGGATTACTACTGTTGATGATATTTCAAAAACTGTTCAACCTGAGTCAACATACTGTTCCTGTCAACTCGCTAAATCATATTTCCCCTCAGCTGGACACTCATCTCAAAGGTTGAAGTTCGCGCCACCGAACGGTGACGATCGTGGTTCGAATTTACACTACACAGGCGAAAAGTTGAATGTTTGCCACGGTGCCGCGGTTCCCAGCAAAATGTGATTTAACTTTCTGTCAACGACTTTCGGAGTTTTGCACCCTAGTTGTATGTTAGCGGTACCTACGTCGTACGTTCCGGGTTTCGTATGCCGGCTGACTTTCCTGCCGGCGGAAGTGTTTCGTTTATTTTCCCACTCAAAGTTGAGCTCATTTTTCATTTTCTCCGATGGCAGAACGCACACTTTTCGATATTTTACTTTGAATATAAGCAGCAGCTGACGGACGCGGAAATGAGCAAAATCGGTGCAAATTTTTCATTCTCTTCGCGCGACGCGCTAGGCAACGGGATCTTTGCCGGTGGAGGGAGGTGGATGGGGGGTTCACGGAAATTTTCGCTTAGCTTAGCTAGTTGAGCTGGGAAACTTTCGACGACTGTCGGGAGAATTTTTTGTCAGCTCGGCAAACTTCTGCTGCAGTGATTGCTTGTGTGGTGGGAACGCCGAAATCAGTACCGATGGCGATCGATATTATTGATTCGTTCGAAAATTAATTTGATTTAGTGTACCGGTTGTTTTTTTCAGAAACTTTGAACAGTCCAACAACGCGGCCATTTCACTATAAAGGTACGTCTATGGTGCAGATAAAGTAAAAAACTGTACTTATCATATATCAACCGTCGGGTCCGACGTTTCGGGAACGAAATCCCACGGCTTCACTTTGTTGAAGGAGTATGCAAATATATCAGCGCAATCGAAATTTATTTACTAAGCCTAGGAATGAAAATGAGCACTTAGTTTTCGTGAAAATAAAAACTGCAATTATTATTACTCATGCTTCTTCAGTACGAAATTTTCGGGTATTTAGTGATTTAATGCGTATACCCGCAGTTGATCACGGCAATTTATTATCAGTATGCAATTTCTAGTGATCCAATTTAAACACATAGAACAACGAAATAAACGGTCCAATGCAAATTATAATCAGGAAGAATGGGAAATACATGTGACACTAATAATATAAATAGGTTTCAGCTGGTTCTTCTAAAGCAGGTGGTGTGACTTTGACTCTCTGAACTCCAATCACTTAACTATCATGGAGACAAGCTTGAATACCTAAGTTCGGCGTTTCCATTGAATCTGATCGTGTTATTTTGCGATTTATTCAAAGTCTGGTTACGGTGTGTATAGAGTACATCTTTATTTAAAAAATGTGCATCGCCAAAGTCTTCACCATTTGAAAATATAGCTTTTTACCTTTTATCAGCATCAATCGCGAACTTTCGAATAACTTTTTTTTCTTTGGAAAAAATTATGACAGCAAAGCGAAAAACCCTAAATTAATCCACCTAGCGGTCAGACTCAGCCTTTCTCATTCAAACTTATTATTTGTAAAAATGGATTTACATGAATGCTTAAATCCAATAATGGTATGTTCACTCTTTGGGTTTTTTTTTGGTTTTTCCAGTGATTGCCATACCTTTCTAGGAGAAAGGCAAAAATCATTTTGAAAACAAAAAGTGGTTTAAATAAAATCGGATTAGTTTTCTTGTCAAAATACGTTTTTAAATAGACATTTGAGCCGCCTAAAACTCTCGTTTCCCGTGTACGGATAGGTTTTCCTCTCAAATTAGTAAAACTTACCATCATTTGTTGGCTTGTTTCGAATGGCCTTTGGAACCCCATAATATTGAGACTTCAAAGCCACTATCGAAAGATCTCGTTGCATTTATGCACTTCTTCAGGTCCCGCACGAATCAAACAATCACTGCACACATACATACACGCACACATAAACACATTGTTTATATCGTTACCATACTATATATTTCAATGTACCTATCGTCTCCATACATGGGCAAAAATGATGAAACACTGGAAAAATTTCAAACTCATTTTATTCAAGTTTTCCCCGATAGAATTTTTTAAAACCACTTTTATTCGAAAGCTTAGACCCTGAACTAACTTTCAGGGAAGAAAAATCTGAGGTGCAATGAAGTTGCATAACATTCCGATTCTGACACGGCGTGCGTTTCTTTCCATAACTTCTAAACCATATGTTAAATCTTCATAAAATTCCAAAGTTAAGAGTTTTTTATGAAGCCCGTTCATTTGAAACTAATTTTGTTCAAATCGGTTGTGTAGTTTCT
This sequence comes from Wyeomyia smithii, assembly GCF_029784165.1. NCBI lineage: Eukaryota > Metazoa > Arthropoda > Insecta > Diptera > Culicidae > Wyeomyia > Wyeomyia smithii. The sequence continues at coordinate 42,832,917 of NC_073696.1, forward strand.
GAGATATTGATGTTTCGTGATTTTTACATTTTGATACATAACCTGTAAACTGGAAATCAGATTACAATAAAATTCAACAGGGTCTCAGCTCGTCGAACTGAGTCGAGTGATATACGACATTCGGCCCTTTTGAGCACATTTATATCTTTAGTTTTTGCAGTGATTGCTATACCTTTCTAGGAGAAAGGCAATAGGAGAAAGGCAAAAAGTGAATTGATAGAAATGACTTTTTATTTCAACTCCAATCCCGAGCAAGGCCGCAAACATTGAAATAGTACAATATCAAATTTAAATGATGTTGAAGCCACATATTTTGATCGTAGCTATAGTTTTAAACAGTCTGTGGGTTACGATTCTTTCTATAACTTTCAAACCACATGTTTAAACATTATGAAATTCATTGTTTAAGGGTTCAAAAGCCCATTAATTTGAATTCAACTATGTTCATAGCTTCTGTGATATAAAAACGAAAAGTTTGATTACAATGAAATAAATAAATGGTGAATAGACCCTTCATTTGACACCAAGATAGAAACAATCGGTCAGACCATCTCTGAGTAAAGTAAGTGCGTAAAAAAAGTTGCACATACACACGTACATACCCACACACACAAACATATACACCTATACATACATACACGCAGAAAATGCTCAATTTGTCGAACTGAGTCGAGTAGTGTATGACATTCGGCCGTTTGGATCACTTTTCTACCTTTTAATTAGCCAGTGATCGTTAGGAGAAAGTCAATATGTTTACTTTCATTATGTGATTTCACATATTTATAAACAACGGACAAAGTTACAATCCGATTACAATGAAATTCAATAGCAACCTATGAGGCAGCTAGACCTTTCATTTGACACTAATTTTGTGAAAATCGGTTTAGCCATCTCTGAGAAAAACGAGTGAGTTTAAACAACCTCAGGATAACTTTTCTTTACATAACTTTTGAACCATATGTTCAATCATAACGAAATTTAAGAGTTGAGGGTTCTGGAGACAGCTCAATCATTTGAAACCAGTTTTATTGAAATCGGTTAAGTGGTTTCTGAGATATTGATGTTTCGTGATTTTTACATTTTGATACATAACCTCAAAACTAAAAATCCGATTACAATGAAATTCAATAGCATTTTATGAAAATCGGTCCAGCCATCTCTGAGAAAAGTGAGTGAGAAAAAAAAGTTGCACATACACACACACAGCCACACATACACACATACATACATACATACAGAAAATGCTTAGTTCGTCGAAAGGGGTCGAGTGGTATATGACATTCGGCCATTGGGACCACTTTTATACCTTTGGTTTTTCCAGTGATTGCTATACCTTTCTAGGAGAAAGGCAAAAAAAATGCAAGAACTTTTGAAGTGACGTGCCGTAGTAGGTTATAGGTTCAGTCGAATGTAAATTCTACTTATTATAGGTACTAGAAATTTTCCAAGTACCCCCAAAATTAGATGCTGTTTTATGAAAATCGGCTGAAAAAAAGTGCTTTAATTTCTTTAAATTTTGCTACGACCTCGCTTCAGAAGCTCTTGCAATTTTTACATTTGTTGCACCGTAAAATAAACAGTCAAAAAATAGTTATGCGATGAAAGCCAAAAAATCTGTTTCATGCTTCTAATCCAGCAAAGCTTTGGTGCTACATTCCGATTCGGAAGTTGACCTTCTGTTTACTTATATACAGACTTCGCAGTCGACTGTTTAGTGTAAAGGACAATTGCAGGGATAGCGCTACGATCCTACTAACACTAACAGTCTCTTCCGAGCCGGGACTTGGACATTCGACGACTGGCTTGTTAGGCCAGCACCTCGAGACCATCAGAGAGATTTCATGCTTCTAATATCCACTATGCGAAATATCCAACGATTTTAATAAAACATCTTCCTCTTCAATTGTAATTGAATAAAGTTTCATAGTACCAGTGTATTTGTAGTACTTTCATAAAAAATAACTGGCAAATTTCAAGTTAAATTGAAAACTATATTTTTAAAGCTCTATTTTCTTCCTTTCCAGAAGGGCTAACAAATTCAAAATAGGTTGAAAAATAACTGAGTAAAAAATAAACTTTTTGTGCTTAGGTCCAAAAAACGGTATTTTGACCACGATAACAAACTTTACGGGCTTATGTAAAAATTCTAGTATAAGTGAAAGTTATACTATAACTAAACCTACAACCTACACTCAGCGTTGCAAAGCGAGCGGGAAGCAATACCTTTTTCCTCCTTTCTACTTGAGAACGAGACATGTGCTACGCTTCTCAAGTCTTTTGCACACACGCTTTCGAAATACTCTTTATTTTTCATGCATTCCTCTCAGTAGCAGCAAGCGCGCACCGACACGCAAAACTCTTTTGTAATGCTACTCAGCGACTGTAAAAAGGTACGCGAGTTCCTGTTAGCGAGTAGAAGTGCTCGACTAAAATTGCTCGACTAGGAGGAGTGCTTGAAAAACTGTACTCGAAAATGGTCTACCCGGCCTTGTTTCGTGCACCGACAGCCGAACACGAGGAAAGAATCTGTAAAGTATCACATATTGGAATGTTTGGGTATCGGACTGCTTTGGTAAGTTTTTTATAGCAGTCTAATATAAAACCAGCCAAGGCAAACCCCTACCGAAGTAGTCCGCTACTCTATTTGAAATGTTTTTTTGTCCCTACGCAACTATCGTAATGCATCTTGAAATAATTTTACTCGGCTGGTTGTGCTCGCGAGAAGGGGACTACACGCGAGTAAAAGAGTGGACACGCGTGTGTGCATATGATCTCGGGAGCTAATACGAGCATGAAAGACAGTGAGAAAGAACAAGAGATAGCTTGAATGGAGAATGCTCCAGTGTGTGATACCGGCAGCTACGAGAACCTACTTGAGGTGTTGCATACTGTTTTTGAGTGAGACAAACAACACTGTCTACACTACGTCACTTCAAAAGTCCTTGAATTTTTTTTTCATTTGTAGCACCTTACTATCTAGTTAGACGCTTGAATGTCATAATACTTTTTGAAGAAAAAAAAAAAGTTTTTCGAAAGACCGAAATAGTGGAGACTTTGGCGATGCCCTTTTTATCAAAAATAAATAGAGTTGTTCTACCATGCACACTAGTAGTTTTACCGATCGAAAAACAGACGTTAAAAACAGTACTTTACTCTTAAGAGCCAGTTCGCGAGAGCCGCAACCGCCTTTCTGAGGGACGTTGTTTTGATGTTCTCCGATTGGGCTGAAATTTTCAGCGTTTGTTTGTTTATTCAAGGTAGAAAGTTTTGCAAAATTTCAATTTTTTTCTTTGAGGTTAAGCGGGGTAAAACGGCCCTTGAAAATGTTATGTCCAAAAACGTCCAAATTCTAAAAAGTGCAATAACTCCTGCTAGACTTGATGGATTTTTCTAAAAATTTGTGGTATTATTCTACACTAAAAGTACTTCAAAACGCATGGTAACAATATACGGTAAAGAGGTAACATGATGAAAAAAACGCATTTTTCTTTTAAAAATTGTCAATTTTCAGGGTCATCCTTCTCTTTTCAACATCGCTAGAAAAAATTTCTTAATATGGCGTTTTGTAGAGAAACTCAAGAGCTTTGATATCATGTATAAGCCGAGTGTACCAAATGGGGTAAAACGGCCCTAAAAAGTTTTTTTTTAGAAACTGTCAAAATCACTAAAATCACTTTAGTTCCTGCTAGACTTGAAATATTTTACTAAAAATTTGGATCATCACTATACCTTACCAGAGCTACCTACTCTATCAGAAGATACGCAATTTGGGTAAAACGTTCCTCGAAGATTTTTTTTCGAAAAATGCCGTCAAAATCACCAAAACTGCAAGAACTCGGGTTAGACTTGATAGATTTACTGAAAATTTAGATAATTACTCTAAGTTAATACGAACTTAAAGGCAAGATGACAAAAATGACAAATAGATTCACATAACGAAAATAAATATTTTTCTTGAGAAATACTTAGCGATTTTCGGGGTGCTATTTTCTCTACAGAAAAGGTCCAGAACCAGAAGTTAACATTTTATAAACAACTACAAAGCTTTTATTTGGCATAATATCCAGATGCATCTTTTGGGAAGTGACTAAAAAGGACTAAAGTTTTCCTTGACTTCACGAAAAACTTCAAACAAGGTAAAAGATATTATCGACATGATGGTCGCGAAAATAAATAATTCCAACCGAGTTCCTACTTATCCGTGGAGCAAATAAAATCGTTATTTGCACGATTCTCTGCAATAGTTATGCATGCAAAACTTAGCGTAAAGGAAGATGGTGCTTTGATGAACGTTGGAGACCATCATGAGTAAAAATTGTTAAGCATTAATATTCGATTTTTCAAAATGATTGTTCATTTTTGTTGATACAACAGCAACCAGAAGAATGAGACCGATGACAATTGGTCGGCGTGCGACCAGACCGAACCAAGAGCCATTTTTTTTTAAAATTGAGTTTTTAACACCAGTGGATGGTAAATTTGATAATCTATCTTTCTTGATAAAATGAAATCATTTGAACAGTTTATAATGCTATTATAACAAAATTTCTTTGCAGCAGTTTGCAGGAAACATACGAGGTGGTTAAACTTTGATCGCCGATTACTCGATATAAAGTTTTTGGTGCATGGTTCGGTCTGGTAGCACGCTGACCAATTAAGTTAAAAATAATCAAATTAAAAAGATTTAAATTAAATTTAAAACAATCAAATAAAAAAAGATGAACATGAAACTCAAACCATAACTTACTTCATTTGCTTTAACAAAACTCGAAATATTGCAGTCTTTCAGCAACCGTCTCATCGATATTGTCTTTTACAGGGTTTAATGCTTTTTTTGAAACCTAGTGAAAAAGTCAAGAAAAAGCTCAGTCCTTTTTAGTCAGTTTCCAAATGATGCATCTGGATTTGATATCAAATTAAAGCTCATTATTTGTTTTATAAAATGCAAACTTCGGGTTTTGGACTTTGAGGAAATAGTACCCTGAAATTCGCCAAGTATTCTCCAAGAAAAATATTTATTTTTCGTCATGTTAATCTATTTGTCACTTTTGTCATCTTACCCTTAAGTTCGTATCTGACTAGAGTTATAATCTAAAATTTCAATAAATCTATCAAGTCTAACCCGAGTTCTTGCAGTTTTGGTGATTTTGACGGCATTTTTCGAAAAAAAATCTTCAAGGAACGTTTTTCCCCAAATTGCGTAACTTCTGGTAAAGTAGGTAGTTCTGGTAAGGAACAGTGATAATCCAAATCTTAAGTAAAATCTTTTAAGTCATCTTAAGGAACTAAAGTGATTTTAGTGATATTGACAGTTTTTTAAAAAAAAAACCTTCTAGGGCCGTTTTACCCCATTTGGCACACTCGGCTTATACATGACATCAAAGCTTTTGAGTTGCTCTACAAAACGCCATATTCAGATATTTTTTCTAGCGATGTTGAAAAGAGTAGGATGACCCTGAAAATTGACAATTTTTAAAAGAAAAATGCGTTTTTTTTTTCGTCAATATATTATATTGTTACCATGCGTTTTGAAGTACTTTTAGTGTAGAATAATACCACAAACTTTTAGAAAAATCCATCAAGTCTAGCAGGAGTTATTGCACTTTTTAGAACTTGGACGTTTTTGGACATATCATTTTCAACGGCCGTTTTACCCCACTTAACCTCAATGAAAAAAATTGAAATTTTGCAAAACTTCCTACCTTGAATAGACAACCAAATGCTGAAAATTTCAGCCCTTTCGGAGAGCATCAAAACAACATGCGGTTGCGCCTCTCGCGAACTGGCTCTTAATGTGTTGCAGAGCGGTTCGAAATATTTAATTATTTGAATAAAATAAAATTTCTCAATTTTTCGAAAATTCACGGTAAGGCCCTGTTTTAAGGCAATTTGATTAGCGGTTTGGTAGTATCCTCATGGACCAACAAGAACGCTTGATGATACAATGTTTTGGGAAAATCAAGGCCAGCTTTTGAAAAGGGGTTTATTTTTTATTATCTTTTATTAAAAAAAATTTACGTTGAATATTATAGGACCCACAATTTTGATCACTGCACAAAATTTTGGAAGTGATTTGAAATATTGATCAAAATATCAAAATAAATACTTGAAAGTTTTTCAAGATCAAGATCTTGTATGTTTTTAATTCAGGTGCACCACTTACCATCCAGTTTGGGTTAAGCTTCATATCATTTTTTGTTTAGCTCCAATTCATTGTCGGTTCAGTTTCAGAATAGTTTTAATCAAATTTTATTTTGGTTCCAGTTGAGTTTCGGCTTAGTTCAATTCCAGTTCAGTTTTATTTCTGTTCCATTTCAGTGTTAGTTAAGTTTCGATTCAGTTTCAATTTGATATCAGCTGAGTAACAGTTTGAATTCAGTTCAGTTACAGATAAGCTTTATTTTGGTTTCAGACCAGTTTCAGTTTAGTTGAAGTTCACTCTTAGTTCGATTTCAATTCAGTTTTGGTTAAGCAGTTCAGTTCTAGATCATGTTTTTCTTCAGTTTCAAATCAGTTATAATTGACCTTCACTTCAGTTTACATTCAGTCTCAGTTTAGCTTCAGTTCAGTTTTAATTTAGCATTAGTTTGGTTTTTGCTCCAATTTCAGTTCCATTTCAGTTCAGTTATAAGTTAGTTCCAGTTCAGCTTCAGCCTTAGTTTTTGCTTCAATTTAGTTTCCGTTCAGTTTAAGTTTAGTTTGAATTCAGTTTTATTTTAGTTTACTTTTAGTTTTAGATCAGTTACAGTTGAATTTTTGTTCAGATTCGTTAAAGGTTGAGGTTGGCTTTAGCTTAGTTCCAGACCCGTTCTCGCTCGGTTTCGTGTCAGTTTTAAACTCAATTCTATAGTTTAGCTTAAGTTTCAACTCAGTTTCATTCCAGATTTAGCTAAATTTCGACTAAGTTTCATTTAGGTTTCAGTTTAGTTTCAGTTTCATTCCAGTGTCAGTGTAGTTTTAATTCAGTTTTATTTTGGGTCCAGCTCAGTTTTGATTAGGTTTTAATTAAGTTGCAGTACAGATTCAGTTTCAATTCAGTCGTATTACAATTCCAGTTTAGTTTTTGTTTAGTTACAGAAAAGCTTTGATGCAGCGTAAGACCAATTTTAGTTGAGTTACAGCTCAGTTTCGGCCTCGGTTTTTGCTATTTAGTTTCAGTTAAGTTTCAATTCAGTTCTATTTTCGTTTCATTTTCGTTTTAGATCAGTTACAATTAGATTTTTGTTCAGATTTGTTTTAGGTTTAGTTTGGTTTTAGCTTAGTATCAGTTCTCGCTCGGTTTTGGGTCTGTTTTTAATTCAATTTCATATTGGTTTTAGTTTAGTTACAGTGGAGCTTACGTTACAGCTCAGTTTCTTTCCAGTTTTACTTTAATTTTGATTATGTTTCATTTATGTTTCAGGTGAGTTTCAGTTTTATTTCTTTGTCAATGTAGTTTCAATCCAGTTTTATTTTGGTTCTAGCTCAGTTTCGATTCAGTTTCAGCTAAGTTGCAGGACATATTCAGTTTCAATTCAGTCGTATTACTATTCCATTTCAGTTTCGGTTCAGTTACAGAAAAGTTTTGATGCAGTTTAACACCAGTTTCAGTTAAGTTCCAATTAAGTTTCGACCTCAGTTTTTGCTTCAATTCAGTTTCTGTTCAGTTTCAATTTCAGTTCAATTTGTTTCAGTTTAGTTTCAATCCAGGTTTATTTTAGTTTTAGTTCAGTTACAGCTAAATTTTTGTTCAGATTCGTTTAAGGTTTGGGTTAGTTTGAGTTTAGTTTCAGACCCGTTCTCGCTCGGTTTCGGGTCAGTTTTTCAGCTCAGTTTCATTCCAGATTTAGTTTACTTTGATTAAGTTTCAGTTGAGGTTCAGTTAAGTTTCAGTTTTATTTCAGCGTCAGTGTAGTTCCAATTCAATTTTATTTTGGTTCCAGCTCAGTTTCGATTCAGTTTCAGTTAAGTTGCAGTACAGGTTCAGTTTCAATTCAGTCGTATTACTATTCCAGTTCAGTTTCGATTCAGTTACAGTGCAGTTTAACACCAGTTTCAGTTAAGTTTCCGTTCAATTTCGGTTAAGTTCAAGATAAGTTTTAAACCAGTTTCAGTTCAGCTTCAATTCTGTTTCGTTTGAGTTTTAGTTGAGTTTCAGTACACTTTTGGTTTCAGTTCATTCTCAAATTATTTTTAGTTGATGTTCTGTTTTAGTACAGAATTATTAAATTATGGTTCAAGCACAGATAAGTTTTAGTTCACATTCATACTAGTTTCGTTTTAGCTTAAATTCAGCATCAGTTCAGTTCAAGTTTAACTTTTGTTCAATTTAAGTTAGGGTCTTGTCTCTGTTTCAATTCATTTATTGTTTAGTTACAGTTCAGTTTCAAATCAGTTTAAGTTCAGTTATAATTAAACTTTGATTCAACTTTTGTTCAGTTTTAGTTCAGTTTGCTTCAGCTTTAATTTAGATAAAGTCCCGGTTGAGCTTCAATTCAGTTTCAGGTTTGTTTCAGTCCGTCATCTTCAGTTCATTTTAAGTTTGATTTTTGTTCAGTTTGAGTTAATTTTTTGCTTCAGTTTCAAATTACTTCCAATTCAGTATCTGTTAAAGTCACCGAAACGGAAGTCGGATTAGGAAACAAAAAATCATTTTTGCTTCTATACACGGACTGATTAAGCCGATAAATTTTAGAAAGTTCAAATTCAGTTCAATATACGTTCAGTTTCAATCCAATTCAAGTCAGTTTTAATTTAATTTTTGCTTAGTTTTGCTTCCGTTCCGATACAGTTTTGTTGAGTTTTAGATCAGTTTAAGTTCAGACTTAACTCAGTTTCAGTTCAGATTCATTTCCGATTCCGTTAGGATTAAGTTCAGATTCAGTTCAGCTCAAATTCAGCATCACTTCATTTTTGGTTTATTTTATATTCGGCTTCAAATCAGTTTTTTCTTCAATTTCAATACATTTTCAGTCCAGTCTTAGATTAGTTTTAGTTATGTTTTTTAAGTTTCAATTCTGTTTTAGTTTAGTTGCAGTTCAGCTTCAATCCAGTATCAGTTCAGTTTTTGTTATTATTTTGCTTCAATTTTAATTCGGTTATAGTTTAGTTTTAGTTCAGTTCTAGTTTAGTTAAAATTCGCTTTCAGTTACTTTTCTGTTCAGTTGTAGTTAAATTCAGTGTTTAGTTTAAACTTAAGTTTCAATTCAGCTTCAGTCAAATTTCAGTTTAGTTTCAATTCAGTTTCAAATCAGATTCAGTTCAGCTTCAATTTTCTATGGTTCTTTTTTGTTCAAATTTTGTTCGTTCCAGCTCAGTTATTGTTAACTTCAGTTCAATTATTGTTAAGTTCAGTTCGGTTTTAGTTTAGTTTTTGTTTAGGTTTTGATACAGTTGTTTCAGTTCCTTCTTAGTTCGATTATAGTTTATTCCCAGTTATGTTTCAATTCAGTTTCAGTTCAATTTTATTTCAGTTTAAGTTAGATTTCAGTTCAATTTTAACTCCGCATCACTCCAGTCTTACTTTAATATCGTTCAGTTTCTGTTTAGTTTGATTTAGTTTCAAATCAGCTTGGTTCGATGTTTGTTCTACTTTGCTTCAGTACCAATTTAGTTGTAGTTGAGTTTTAATTAACTTCCAGGTCAGTTTCAGTTTAGTTTCAATTCTTTTACATTTCAGTTCTAGCTCAGTTGTAGTTCAGTTTCAGTTCTGTTGCAGTTCAGTTTCAGCTCAGTTTCAGTTCAGTTCTAATTCAGTTTCAGCTCAGTTCCAGTTTAGTTTCAGTACAGTTTCAGTTCTGTTGCAGTTCAGTTTGAGTCCAGTTCCAATTCAGTATCAGTTCAGTTTTTGTTCAGTATCAGTTCACTTTCAGTTCAGTTTTAGTTCGGATTCAGTTAGGCTTCATCTCATCATCAGTTCATTTATAATTTAGCTTTAGTTCAATTTTTACTTCAATTTTGATACAGTTTTGCTTTAGTTTTAATGTGAGTGTTGTTATTTTTTGGCTTTAGTTCCAATTTAGTTATAGTTTAATAGTAGTTAAGTTTCAATTCAATTTCAGTTCAGTTTTTACTTCAATTTTAATTCGGTTACAGTTAAGTTTCTGTTTAGTTGCAGCTAAATTTTTGTTCAGTTTTATTTTTAAGTGTTCACCTAAGTTTCAGTTCAGTGCTGTAGTTTAAATTTAGTTATAGTTTAGAAGAAGTTAAGTTTCAACTCAATCTCAGTTAGGTTTTAGTTCAGTTTCAGTTGAAGCTCATCTTAGTTTCAGTTCCGCATAACTTCAAACCTAGTTTAATATTAGTTTAGTTTCTGTTTAGTTTGAAATGGGTTTTAAATCAACTCATTTTTTTTTTACTTTCTATCCTGTTCCAATTCAGTTGTAATTCAGTATCAATTCAGTTTCAGTTCTGTTTCAAATCAATGTCAGTGCAGATCCGGTCCAAATTTAATTTAGCATCAGTCCATTTTACGTTTTATTTCTGTTAACTTTTTGCTCGAATTTAAATACAGTTTCAGTTCAGTTTTATTTCTTTTTTTGCTTCGATTTCAGTTCCATTTCAGTTCATTTCTAATTTATTTCCAGTTCAGTTCCAGCCTCTTTATTTACTTCAACTCATTTTTTGTTTCAGTTTCAATTGAGTTATTGTTTAGCAGCA